>NC_085136.1:153073663-153717850 GCF_035046485.1 Aedes albopictus | reverse complement strand
CTGGGCCCCCACCATGCCTAGGCTTACTCCGCATGAGCAATCCGTATGCTTCGGTGCTCGGTCACCTCTTGTCGCTAAAGGTGGTAAGTCCACACTGGTGTGTGGATATGGTTCGTTTAGGAAAGAATCCCAGGCTTCCACCTGACTCGCAAAAGGTTAGGTTCTTCACACCCCTGGACTCCTATCGTTGCAGCCCTAGGGTTTGGGAATCTAGAAATGTCTTAAAGAAAGATTTTTTTTAAATATTGGAACGGGACTTCATAGTTTTTGACCGTAGTTTGTATGGAGAACCTGGGGTGTTCAATTGATGTGCACATTTGAACGTGCTTTGCATATATTTAGGCGCAAGAAATGATGAAATAAACCTACACTGTAATACAATTTGTTGTGGAAACTTCCGATTTCATAGTAAAATTAATAATCGTACCTATGATTCTAAATCGACAAAACTTTTCAGTTATTTCCACTAAAATACTGTCAATTTGACTAGCAGTGCATTTAACATCACCGAAAGTAATCTTAATTTAACAGCTGGGCATTGTATTTTTAACTACTATACTGTGTATACTGTCTTGTAGGTGTCCGGAATAAAATGAAAATGTTTTGTTGTTTACACGTCTACGCTTTTAGTCAAATTCTCTGCAATGCATTGTAACTTCAATCATATTTCAGTGAACTTCACAGATTTTGTAGTCGGTTCAGACTCCTAGTTACAGTTAGGGCTTGTTCACAAATGGATTGTGCGATATTTGCCAGAAAACCATTCGCCAGAATGCCATTGACCAGAAAGACATTTGCCAGAAAATACCATTTCCCAGAAAACCGTTTGCCAGAAAGAACCATTTTCCAGAAAACCATTTGCCAGAATGTACCATTCCCCAGAAAGTACCATTTCCCAGAAATTTTCCAAAGTTCTCAATGCAGAAGTGTTCCCAATCTAATGATAATTTAAAACATTCTTATTGAAAAATAAATCGGGTTTTTTATTTGTTTGGTATCGGTTGGCCCACGATAACGATTGTAAAAATGTAAAATTTTATTTTTGTTCAGATTTATATGCGAAAGTTAAATAAATTATTTGATATCAGATCCAAGAAATGGTCTAAGGACTGTTCAATTTATAAAACGGACAACTTTACAAGGCTAAAAAAAGAAGACGCGTATTTCAAACTTAACCACCCTTGCTTCGTTGTTCAGTACATCATATTTCATAATAGTAATCATTTTTATTTTATAGAAAATCAGCCAGGTGTTAAATAAGGCGAATTTTTCGATTACTGATAATTGAAAATATACAGAAAATTACTGTTCACATATATCACATATATCGTTTTTAATACCAGAAAAGTATATGCCATGTTGCAGCAGCATGAGAAATAAACATTCTGACAAAATTTAAACTCAATTGGAAAATTAAGTGTTGAGATATTAAAGTCTCAAGTGAGATTCGATTTTTTGAATAAAATTCAATTGTAAAGTAAAATGGGCATGCAAATATTAAATAATCAATTTTTTTATACATCCAGTCTAAAGTGGGAATAATGTGGTTTTAAATGCAGAAAACTGCTTCTTATTAGCATTTCTGGTTTGGTTACTGTGCGCCATTACGGACACCGTAATCAAAACAGTTTCGTTCTTTGAAAGTTCTTCCAAATAACAATGCAACCTAATGCAAATTTTGCATAACAATGATGTTGGAAATAAAAACTTTGCATCCGATTATTATTAAATAAGGTGTACAATAACATAGGACCAACTATGTTGAAATAAATAATAACAATCTTCGCTAGAGTCGAAAATCTGCATCAATGGAGCAAAAAGTAAGACATTTTTTAAAATGACTATCCTCATGGATTAGTTTTTTAATGAAAAATGCAATTAAAAGGAAATTTTTCTTCTGTATCATTCAGAGTGCAATATTCTACTACTCTGGACAAATTTTTAGCCGAATCCGTGATGGTATTGCAACACAAGACTTAAATGAACATTTTAAAATAATTTCTATGAAAACAAGGCAACTCACTATATCAAGCTGGAGAATGCTTGGTGCATTATTACTGACCAACTATTGAGCTTTACCTTTAGTAGAATAGTATAAGATTCCAATACATTGAAAACTTCATGAAAATGTGCATGTTAAGTGTGTTGAAAGTTATATCGAATTTTGAGAAATGGGTTTTTATTGATGTTTTACGAAAACCGCCTCAGTTACACAATAAAGAACATTTTGCTTAATGTTATATTTTTCCTACATTTGAGAATAGCTATGGAAAGTTATGCGAAAAACTGATAATAATTTTATTGAAAAATAAAAAGATATCGCACAAGCAAGTTGTCCGTTTTATAAATTGTGCAGTCCTTAGAGTAACTTTTAAAGAAAAGCCTATAGTTTGAAAAAGGGTAAATCACTCTCAAGCAAAAAAAATGATGTGAACTCAAATCTTTTAAACTTTACAATACATTAAATCTTTTATGTTATTTAATTATTTTATTGCGCACAACAGCTTATTTTTTCAATTGATGAAATATTATTTTGACGGAATTTGATTAATACTCATCAAGGATTTTCCTTTCTTCAACACATAGGATGTTCTTTCCAGTATTTACTGATATGGAATTTTTGGCTTTACTTACATTTTTCAAAGATTCCCTTCTTCATTTGAAAGTTATTTTTGACAATAACAATAAGGCTGACACAAATTTCGATTTTCTCTAATGTCACCCCCCCCCCCCCCTCGGAAATTTTTTGTCGGAATTCGACATTTTGAGGGCCTATTTGTTTGGGTATTTTTTCATCAAAAACATTTATTTTTTATCATCCCCCCCCCCCCTTGATGAGTCAACGGGTGTCGGAGAGCATCCGACCGCAGTAGTGTTCGACCTCCACACGACCTTGCCCAAGAACGTACCTTTTCCTTCCTTGCCAGTCCAAACCAGTCATCCAGCTTCGGTGAATCTTATACTGGTCCGTATCCTCAGGTCCAAGTCATCTGTAGACCTTCCTCCTCGCATGCAGTAATAACACCACCGTTTCACACAAAACACCTTCTTTATTCACAAAACAACATACTATTTATTTTACTACACTACGAACATTTATTGCTTAAAAACTAACATGAAAACAGCAAGGGTTCGCCCCTTGTATTGCTCGCGACGACGGACTGATATGCACTGATCTGATCTTGATCGCCGTTCTGCTCTCCTCCCGATGACCAGTGATGACCAGCCATTCGGTAGTGGTCGTAGGTTGTTCGAGTGTCCGAATCGGTTCACCACTACATAGCCAGAGTAGCTCAGTTTCCAACGGAGTTCCTAAACGCGGCGAGTATTACTACTGTTGGCTGCGTCCGTACAAATAACTGGTGAGCTCGCAGACATCCTCACCCACCCTGAAGTTACCGGGAAGCTTCTGAAATATAAAGAAAAACACTCCTCTCGATGCACTGGATGGAATCTACGCAATCAGACCTAATCTTCCTGGGCCCTCATCGGCAACAAACATAATTTTACTACCGGTCGTTTCAAACTACCAGTTGCTGTCCGCACTGTAACAACTCGAGTAACTCCATCTTCGCCAGGGTGCAGTTCTTGAATCCGGCCCATCTTCCATTGTGTAGGTGGTTGATTCGGTTCTACTACAACAACCAATTTTCCTACCTGAATGTCAACGGCTGGCTGCCAATGTTTTGATCGAGCCTGAAGCTGGGATAAATACTCGCGACGCCAACGTTTCCAGAAATCCTGTAGCTGCCTTTGAATTAACTGGAACTGCGTCAACCGATTGAGCTGGACATTACCAAGGTCAGGATCTGGAAGTGCTAATAGCGATCCTCCAATCAGAAAATGTGCCGGTGTTAACGGTTCCAAATCCAAAGGATCGTCTGATAGGGCAGTCAATGGTCTCGAGTTCAAGCACCCTTCTATCTGCGTCAACAAAGTGGTGAAGTCTTCCTGGGACACAGGGTTTCCTCCGAGGACTCTCAACAAGTGAAATTTCGCTGAACGAACCGCTGCTTCCCATAAACCTCCAAAATGTGGGGCACTTGGAGGGTTGAAGTGCCAGTATATACCCTCGTTCGCGCATTGGCTCGAAATGATCTCACGATGTGCCTTGTTTTTCAGCAACTCGAATAGCTCCTGCATTTGGTTCCTCGCTCCCACAAAATTCGTCCCGTTATCTGAGTAGACATCGGTGCAGCGCCCCCGGCGCGCAAAAAAACGTCGCAAAGCCTGTAGAAACCGCTCCGTAGACAGGTCTGACACCAATTCCATATGCACGGCCTTCGTGGCCATGCACACGAAGATTGCAACATACGCCTTGGTCGGTTTTCGCCCTCGACCAGCTCGCAGATACACAGGACCAAAGTAATCTACGCCAGTTTTTGAGAACGGACGTGAAACTGTGACTCTGGCAGCCGGCAACTCTCCCATCTGTTGCTGAATTACGGATGGTTTTGCACGGAAACATCGTTGACACTGATGAACGACCTTTTTTGCCAAGTTTCTGCCTCCTAGTGGCCAGTACCGTTGCCGAACTGTACCTAGTAGTAATTGGGGCCCGGCGTGCAGGTACATTTGATGGAAATGGCGGAGAATCAACTCAGTTAAAGCGTGTCTCGCCGGTAAGACAATCGGATGTTTCGTTTGCGGCGGCTCTGCAGAATGAGTTAATCTACCGCCGACCCGTAGGATGCCTCTTTCGTCCATTCGAGGATTGAACCATCGCAGAGGGGAATTTCGTGCCACAGGTGTGCTAACCGACAACTTGCTGATCTCCTCTGGGAACGACTCCTGCTGAACCTTCCGAATGATCACCTGCTCCGCAGCTTGTAGTTCAAAACTAGATAGAAATCCTGTCCGTTTTACATCCGCTGAGCACCGTAAGTTGTTCAGGAAGCGCAACCAGTATGCGGTCATCCGTATTAACCTCGTGAACGATGAAAACTTTGATAAAAGATCCGAAATGAACCCAATTTCTTTCGATGAAGCACAAGCCATCACATTGCGTCGTTTCTCCAACTCTTCTTCTAGGGTGTTCTCCACGGGTCTGGGCCAATTTTCAGGAGTATCCAGCAGCCAGGTAGGTCCATACCACCACAAATTGTTCCCAATGATGTTGTTCGGCGAGATTCCACGCGAGATCAGATCAGCAGGGTTTGTAATTCCAGGAACGTGTCTCCATTGACCTGCTTCCGTCAAACCTTGAATTTTCGCAACTCTATTCGCGACGAAAGTTGTCCATGTTCCCGGTGGTGACCTTATCCAATGCAGTACGCATGTCGAATCCGTCCAAAATTGAACTCGGCCACCTGTTTTCAGCGATTCTGCTACCTTTTCCCAAAGTTGAGCTGCCAAAAGTGCGCCGCAGAGCTCCAACCGAGGTAGAGACTGCACCTTGAGGGGTGCCACCTTTGATTTCGAGGTCAAAAGGTGAACCGAAACCGCGCCATCGTCTCTCTGGCTCCGAACGTAGATTGTCGCGCCGTAAGCGACTGTTGAGGCGTCCGAGAAACAGTGATATTCTACGGATAGTGAACCTGGACCTATGACGCATCGTGGAATCCGAATTTTGTTCAGTGAAGGAAGTTGCTCGTGGAATGTTCGCCATTCCTCACCCACCATTTCGGGTAGTGGGTCGTCCCATTGAAGATTTTGACCTTCCTTGTTCTTCAGACACCAAAGCCGCTGCATGAAGATCTTGGCAGAAGTTATGGTTGCTCCAAGTAGGCCTAGTGGATCGAAAAGTCTCGCTATGAAACACAGCACCTGCCGTTTTGTGAGGATCTGATGCTCGTTGATAGGAGGAATGTCGAACTTGAAACGGAATTGGTCTACGTTGGGAAGCCATGTTAAGCCCAATGCTTTCACTTCTGCATCCTGGTCCCAATCAATGCCGTTCGAATCAGGTAACGCCAGATTTTCCCTTGGAACTCCTTCTAGTACTTCCGGGCGGTTGGAAGCCCACTTTCGCAGTTTGAATCCACCGCTGATCATCATCGCGTCAACTTGCCTTCTCAATTCGATCGCCGATTCGACGTCTTCTGCTCCAGAGATAACGTCGTCCATATACACGTCCTCTTCGATAGTTGGTGTTGCTAAAGGAAACTTGTCCCGCTCATCGGACGCCAGCTGTTTCAAGGTCCGAGTGGCAAGATACGGGGCAGATTTGGTGCCGTACGTCACGGTTAGAAGTTCGTATGTGGAAACCTTCCCATCTGGTGACGTCCACAAAACGCATTGTAGAGGAGTGTCCTCCAAATTCGTCCAGATCTGCCGAAACATTTTCTCTACATCAGCTACAACCATCACCTGACGAATCCGACTGCGGAGAACGATCGACCTGAGATCTTGCTGAACGACTGGTCCAGCATACAGTGCATCATTGAGTGATACACCCGTAGACGTTTTACATGAAGCGTCGAAGACCACTCTCACCTTGGTCGTGGTGCTAGACCCCTTGATGACCGGGTGGTGGGGTAGAAAACAACGCTTGACTGTATTCTCCTCGCAGTCATTTACCATTCGCATGTGACCGAGCTCCAGATATTCAGTCATGAAGTCGCTGTACTGCTTCCGAAGCCGCTCATCCTTGGACAACCTTCGTTCTACCGCTCGCAGCCGTCTCAGAGCAATATCCTTCGATCCACCGATTTCCGCCAAAAC
This sequence comes from Aedes albopictus, assembly GCF_035046485.1. Taxonomy (NCBI): domain Eukaryota; kingdom Metazoa; phylum Arthropoda; class Insecta; order Diptera; family Culicidae; genus Aedes; species Aedes albopictus. The sequence goes on along the minus strand of NC_085136.1, from coordinate 153,711,187 downwards.
TTCGGGGTTCTTGGGGAGGGTGACCGTGTATCGTCCGTCCGATTCCCGCTTGACTGTCCGTTCGTAGTTCTCCTCGCAGTGCGCTTCTTCTGGAGAGAATTTGCTGACGGCTCCCACTTCCTCGCAGGACCAAAACCGTGCCATTAGTTCCTCCAGATCGTCCGAGACTGCCATATTGCAAGTGTACTTGGTACCCTGACTTGCTGTAGTGATTTCGCCTGTCACTATCCACCCAAATACGGACTCGGTCAGCACAGGTAAACCCTTTCCAAGTTGGATTTCCCTTCCGGTTGGAAAGAAGCTGAAGAAAGCTTGGATCCCTAACACCAAGTCGACCTTTCTTGACCGGAAAAACTCCGGATCCGCTAATTCGATGTCTACCGGTATATCCCATTCATTTGCCTGAACTGTAGAGGTTGGTAGGCAAGCTGTGACCTTCGGTAGAACGAGAAATTCCATCGATCGAGCGTACGAGTTTCGAGACTTGACGACCGCCTTGATCTTGCGAGATGCCTTAGTGCTTGATTGTCCAATGCCCATAATCGAAATGTCCGTCCTTTTAACCGCTACCTTCATTGTCTGGTAGAGATTCTCGGTGATAAAGTTGCATTCCGACCCTGAATCCAGTAGCGCTCGTGCTGGATAGCGAGAACCTTGGTCGTCTTCGATCACTACGACTGCTGTAGCTAGGAGAACCTGAGATGAGACGCACTGTGCCGCGTTGGAAGAAGTAGATTCAACCGCTGAGGCATTCGCTGCCTTCGAATTCGCACCTGTGCCGTCCTGCTTAGCGCTATCTCCCAGATTCGCCTTCCCTGATGATCCTTGGCTACCGTTGGCGTCTCCTGCCTTGAAGCATAGCAAGGAGTGGTGTCGTGCCTTACAATACCGACAAGAGAACTTCGATGCACACTCTCGAGCAAGATGACCACGTTTGAGGCAATTGCGGCAGAGCGATTGAGCCCGCAGTAGGGACTCTCGACTGGGCAACGACATCTTCAGAAAGGCTGGACAAATGTGGAGTCCATGAATCTCCGAACACGACGGACACTTAGCGTTGTTCGACTGTACGGCGTTGTTGCTGACCTTCGCTGAGAACGGTTTCCGTTTCGGTAGTAGGGAATGGTCGATCTTCGTTTCTACCTTCGCTGGTAGAGCTTCGAGAATTTGTATTCTCCGCTGCAGAAATTCCAGCAGATCCTTCACAGTGTCCTGCTGCTTATTAGACGAATGTTCTTCCCACCCGCGTCGTGTGGTAGGATCGAGACGAGAACTTAGAAGTTCCACCAGCAACAGATCCTTATAATCCGCTGGCTGGATAATCTGGTCGAGCGTTTGAATAACACGGTCGAATCCATCAACCAATTTGTGGAGATCCGTGATTGATTCCTTGCAGAGAGACGGCAATTTGATTAGCGCTTGCACCTGCTTCTTTTTTAGAAGCTTATTGTTGTTGTAGCGTTTTAGCAACGTCTGCCAAGCAACCTGATAATTGTCCCTCGTGATCTTTAGCGGATCGATCAGTGCCTTTGCCTCACCCGCCAGGCAACCTTTCAGATAGTGAAATTTCTCCACTGCTGGTAGATCGGGTTTTTCGTGAATCAGGGAAGTGTAAAGATCCCTGAAACTCAACCAATCGTCGATGTTGCCATCAAAACATTGAAGCTTGATTTGAGGCAGCCGAACGTGGTCCATCATGCCATGTAGAGTGGCGTCTCCAGGATGAAGCGTTTGGTTCTGAGTGGCATCGCTCTGAAACGCTTGAGTCTTCTCCACTAGAAACGATTTCGCATCGTAGTAGCGGTTCTCCATTTCCACTTGGCTGGTCTGAAGGCTTTCTTGTTCCTCGAAATCTTCGTGCGCTTCGATTTCCCAAACAGTTTCACTAATCTGTACCCATAGCGTATCCAACTTCTCAAGGCGGACATTGATTTGAGCAGCGGTAGTATCATCTTTGAAGTTTTTAACGAATACGCAAATATTACTTAAAGATAATTTGAGTCCCTTCAGTTTTGTAGTCAACGACTTCAGGGAATCCGCACTCCTCGTGACGGGTTCGACATGGTTGCTTGCCTTACGCAACCGGAGCTCAGACGAAACTCGGTGATCCGGCAGTATCCTCCACTCGCAGTATGGTTGAATCGATTGAGAATCCAAATTCGAGAGAAAACGCAGATGTAGTATGCAAATTTGTTTGCTTCGGCTAGACATATACTGTTCAGCTCACCTATGAGAAGAAACAGCGGCGCTACCGAAGCCAAAGCAGCAAACTCCGATTTGGTTCACCTCAATGTACGGTCAGTTGTCTCAGGTTTCGATTCAAGCCAGCAATGCGTAGGAGTGGAAAACCCAATAATGTAGTATGCAAATTTGAAACTTCGGCTAGACATATACTGTTCGCCTCACCTATGAAACTACAGCGTGCAATTGTAGCCGAGTCCAAATTGCATCCAAATGTCCAAAATCGTCACAAATTTCCAATGTCGTGGGTGGTACAGTGTGAAATCGCCTCAATTCAATTCAATTCCAGTGCAGCGGAGAAGAAACAACCAATGTAGATACACAAAAATGCCTGCTTTGGCAGGACATATACTTAGTCTCACCTGGAGAACTAAAGATGGCGCTGAACGAAATAGCTTCAGTCCGAAAACCAACGAAAAACCTCAGGGATTGCGTCCATAAATAAGTTGACTCGCAACAATCCAATTAGCATCGAAAGGTTTGATATTTATTTAGTGTGTAGCACCGTAAATCCCGCTTCGGCTTGGCATATACTGTTAATGTGTATTTACCTGACCGCAATGGCCGTTGCGTGATGCCCGAGCCTGGAAGCAACTTCGGTGTCGTCCCTCTCGTCACAATCGGTCGTCCGTCGTCGTCGCAATGTTGCCCACCTTCGAATCGTAGTACAGGAAGGAGGAAACGTCCGAACCAGTTCTTCGCGAACCGATTGATCCTTCGCGGTGTCCGTGGAATGGCGCCGTATGCCGGGGAAGGAGGTGGCCGAAACCAGTTTCAACAAACCGATTGTTCGTCCGTATCACCGATGGGTCCGTCGGTCGAGAGCACTCACAGCAACAAATCGCACAGAAATCGTAGGATTGGTGTTAGAATAATATTTGGTAATGCTTCGGCAAGACATATACCGGTTCTTACATACCTGAACGGTAGTAGAACAACGCTCTGGTTATTCTACAATCCAGTTGAAGGTATAAGGGGGCTAAACGAATCCAGTTCCAGTCTCGTTATCGCTGATATCAACTGTTGATGGTGATAATCGCTGATGATGTTGTTGGCGAAGAACTTGATGACGATTCCAAATGGCAATTGGACAGCGCCTTCCAGACGATGGCGATAATCCTTTCAACATATAGACGATGGCTGCAGGATCCTTTCAGACGACTTGAGATGGCGGTTACTTCCTTTGAGGACCTTTTGGATGGCGGTAGGTCTATACACAGCACTATAGTATGGCGGGTGTACTTTGTTCAACGAAGGGCCTTTGCTGGACGTTCTTGGCGTAAAGTGGTCGAAGCGTCGAAATTCGACCGATCCGTGGTCTGGCGGTTGTGGAGAATCCGGCTCGAAGGACCAGCTTATGTCGGAGAGCATCCGACCGCAGTAGTGTTCGACCTCCACACGACCTTGCCCAAGAACGTACCTTTTCCTTCCTTGCCAGTCCAAACCAGTCATCCAGCTTCGGTGAATCTTATACTGGTCCGTATCCTCAGGTCCAAGTCATCTGTAGACCTTCCTCCTCGCATGCAGTAATAACACCACCGTTTCACACAAAACACCTTCTTTATTCACAAAACAACATACTATTTATTTTACTACACTACGAACATTTATTGCTTAAAAACTAACATGAAAACAGCAAGGGTTCGCCCCTTGTATTGCTCGCGACGACGGACTGATATGCACTGATCTGATCTTGATCGCCGTTCTGCTCTCCTCCCGATGACCAGTGATGACCAGCCATTCGGTAGTGGTCGTAGGTTGTTCGAGTGTCCGAATCGGTTCACCACTACATAGCCAGAGTAGCTCAGTTTCCAACGGAGTTCCTAAACGCGGCGAGTATTACTACTGTTGGCTGCGTCCGTACAAATAACTGGTGAGCTCGCAGACAACGGGCAAAGTGACAAAAGAAGAAAATGAGATTTGTTCCGGCCTAACATGATCACTTTAAATAATAATTTTTGTGCCAAACAGCAGAATTACCTGAAATTGTTGATCACAAACTTAAGTCAATCGAATACCATAAACAAAAACCTTTTGGAAGCAACGAGTAAAATACACAGAAATAATAACTTAAGTGACGGTTTAACCTATACTATTAGCCACTGTGACTGCCCGAAAGCCAGTACCCCCAATATCACAAGCTCGTTCTGGAGGAAATTAATTCTAATAATTCCAGCAGAGTTCTTTTTCCTTCTTTTAATCATCTGCTGTTCTTTCTAGACGAACTTCTTAGTTAATTTGCGCCAATTTTAACCAATATATTCCCTTATTATGGTGACTGTAACATGTGAGCTTAACATATTTGGGCTTATGGTATTATGGTTAATGGCGCTCCGACTACTGTTATAGAATCTTAATATCAATGATGTTAGGGCATTCGGCTGAAGGCCATTGCGTCGAATATCATTTGGTAGCAGTTCATCAGGTCAAAAAGTTATTTTGCCGAATGGCCATATTTTGTTTTTCGTTTTCTCCTTTTATGCTGTTAAAATAATTTTTGAAGTTGGAGCTACTGTATTTTACCCATAAAACTTTCCTTCTATTAAATACACACTCAATCCTAAATTGCCTGTTTAGTACTTTTTTGACGAAAATAGAACAGCAGAACTATTTCGGTAGCTTCGGTAATTGATTTTACTGAGGTTCTGTTCACCAACTGTCAAAATCGGGTGCAAAAGGTAAACAATGCAGTATAGCTGTATTCAGCTGTTCTATTTTCGTCAAAAATTTACCGAACACGGTATTCCAAATTAAGTGTGTATAGAAACAACTTGAAAATGGCTCTTCCAGTCTTGACAAAAATCAAATACAGCTATTTAATCTTGTCCGACGTTTCGGTCTCATTTAGGACCTTCCCTGAAGAAGGTCCTAAATGAGACCGAAACGTCGGACAAGATTAAATAGCTGTATTTGATTTTTGTCAAGACTGAAAGAGCCATTTTCAAGCTAAAATCTATCACAGTCGAATCCAAAAAGTATAGAAACAACAACCGGGTTTATAATCTGTTATTTTTTTTCAATAATTAAACTATTAGTTCCGCAATACCAATATTACTAAATGGTTCTAACTATGGACAATGGGAATTCGCGGCAAAATTTCTTAAATTTTGCGGACTAGGGTATGTGTGCCATCAGTAATCTCACGCTCCCATATTCATCTTATTCGAAAACAAGCGATTACGGCACCGATTGATTCCGTTCTTTTTGTTTTCAAGCGTGCTCACTTCCAACAAAAAATACAAAAATATGAAACAATACAAACAACGCCTCAATCCTTTGTTTTTCGTAGGATGAAAATGGGAGCCACATGCTTAATAAGGGAACCATTACCCTACTATTGTGAATTTCGCGGTCTCATATTTTTTGACCGTTTTGTTGAAAAAAAACTCCAAATTTGCATGTCATATGAATGATTTTCTTTGTTTTGTGAGGCGTAATCATAAATTCCCCCCAAAAAAGCAACAAATTTGATAGAAAGTATAACCAAGCATACTGTCCAATATGTCATAAACTCGTAACTTACTTTACACTGTCTATAGTTATCAGTCAATTTATGCTAAAATATTTATAATTGATCGAAATTTGCAGGGTATTTTTACAATTTTACCAAATTTCGCGGCAATTCGCGCAATTTCTCAAATTTCGTGGCCATAGTCCAATTTCGCGGATTTCACGGCTTTCGCGAATTTCCATTGTCCCTAGTTCTAACATAATCAACAATTTATGCCAAAAACTAGTCTTACAATGAAACTCAGTATGCGTTGAGCGCTCAACGCGGACGGACGCACGGCCGTCCAACTGAGTCGTGGTTTTATAGTCGGTCCGATAGTTCGTTGATATTTTAGTGTTTTCTGTGATAATTATTGCAAAGTTGAGTGTTTTCTGTAGGAGTGTGGTCACCTTTCATTGCTGAAATTAAAATTTCATCCAGGAAGTTCCCGTGAAAGAGCAAAAGTGATTTTTTTTCTTTCCATGATTCGGTCTGTTGGCCATCAGCCATTTTATTCCATGTTCGATCTCGTGGTGCGGTTTTCTTGTTCAATGAGTGTGAAAGAACGTTGCATATGTCTCAGTGAAAATATCACATCGTTCGTCATAGTATTGTGATAGAGGGAACGACTACTAAAAAACCAACTAAACACCGTGGATACAGTGATGGCGTCATTTGTGATTGAACACGTACCAAGCGGATGTATGCCGAGCCATGGAAGTAGCTATGTTGAAACACGGACACGAGGATTGTTGACTGCAAACTGAGCTAAGTATTTTTCTTGTGATAGTGCTATTAATGAGCAGGGGGATAATTTGTTGAATTCATATACATGGAATCATCTGTTTATTTTGATAGTGAGACGTTGGCGTTAATGAATTGGGGTGCCTACGTGTTATTTGGTTCACACACGTTTACACTTGTGTGAGTCGTATGACATTAGTAGACAATGTTGATACCTCCCAGTGATGGTGCAGTTTTGAATCGCGTGTCCCTGGTTGTCTTGCTCTCCTTCTCGACTTAGTGGGTTCTTTGATAGTGTGCAAGCATGTACGGCTTATCCACGATGAACGGGGTTTACTCGGTCCGAGAGTTTTGACACTGGAGAGGGGTCGTTTCCAGTCAGAATTGGACGATTCTGGTTGGGGGCGGCATCGCCCTGGTGTCGGAGTTCTCGGACCGGGTGAATTTTGTTCATCGGAGGATTGGTCAGGTTGTTGATTTTGAAAAACAGATGCATTTTTGGTACACACAGCACCGTCGGTTTGGTTTGAGTTGCGCGGATGGAGGATTAGTTTATTGCAATGGAACATGGTGTGCGTGATATGTGCTTATAGGAGAGTATGTGTTTGGCACTGTTCACCCGCTTAGGCGCCTGGTCGGACCTGGCCGCGTGGTTGCACAGTTATAAAAATAATGTAATTTTAAGTTTATTTTGATGCACATAATTGGAGCATCGAATTTAACGCAAATTTACATTGAGCATAAATTTTACAATGATTGAAAAGAAGACGAAGCGTGTAAATTTACACGTCGTTTAAATGTACATGAATCGACCCACGCGGTTTGTTCTTTTATTTTGTTTCGTTTCCAGCTGTTCCCAGTGTTCGGAGCTGCTATCCTCTCCCGGCTTCTCAAAAGCAACAGAAAGAAAACAAAATGTTTCATGCAAGAAATTTGTACGTTTTTATTAATTTACACTATCTTTGTGATGATATTTCTACCGTATACTGCATGCTGACTGAGGCGGGCGTATAATTTATCAGGCTGCGCCATCGTTATGAGAGCTGTCTTTGACGATGAGTGAAACATTCTCGCAGTTTTCCAATTGCTGATCCGATTCCGGGTATCTGAAGATAGGTAAAATCTTGACGCAAAACAAGATTATTTCGCATTAGATGTAACTTACCTGCAGATATTTATCTATGCACTTGTTCCTAGGACTACTAGGCACGCGTAAAGACTTTTTTAATCACGATTCAGCTGCAGAAACGTTTGATTTGCTTGAAAACGTCACCAGTAAACCAACCAAGCAGTAACGCGTTAGCCATGTTCTTTTTACTTTGGAATGATGAACGATTTAGTTTTACACGATGATGGAAATATAGATGATAATCGCTTTAAAAACCTGTGTTTGTTGATTTAGTTTTACAGTATGGGATGATTATTGCATCCTTTTTAATGCTCTAGTTATGTGCATTGATTTTGACGGATTTTTAAATCGATTAGTCTTTTCAAGTCGTGTAAAATCGCACTCTACATGGTTTACATCTAGTTTAAATTTCACATTTTTTTGCTGTGTATGTATGCCATGGACAGTTTTTAACATATATTTCATTTTTTATAGAGATAGTCAGTTACAGCTCCGTGATTATTTAAAATATAATTCATTTCATATGTATTTAATTGTTCTTTTAGTATTTTACAATTCACTTTATTGTATGCTATATTTATTACTACTATTACAATAATCACAGGTCGATGGAAATAATACTACTCCTAGGCAAATAATATTTCTTATAATTACCTATATTTTTTCATCTGACTGTAGTATGTATATTTTCTTTAATTACACTAGTTTACAGCATTTTTGAACTTGGTAAGCTGATGATCGTTTTTGGTGTAGAATCATGCCCTGAGTTCGAAAATGCAAAGGAAAAAAATTACAGTAGAGCGAAAAATTTTTCGACTTTCCATACAAGGTTGATGATTTGAAATCGATGTTTGTTCTACAGTAAAACCTCCATGAGTCGATATTGAAGGGACCATCGACTCAAGGAAATATCGAGTAGTGGAACAAAACTCCTTTGGGAAGCTTTTTAGGGGACCATCATAGTAACCCAGAAATTATTTTTAAGTATGGAAAAATTTACCTCCATGAGTCGATATCGAGTCAAGGAACATCGACTCATGGAGGTTCGACTGTATTTTTAAGCAACGTCGCTCACTTCACACATCTCATTCTACGTAATCAATGCTCCGATTGAGCTGATTTTTTTTACTGTAACTCGCCTACATATGATATGTCAAATAAACGTTGAGAAAGAATTTTTAAATGGTTTTTTTCTTATTGAAAAAAATACATTTCTTCATATATTTTTGGAAAATTTGCTAAAATTTAAGGAGATCGTCCCTAAAACTCGCCAATATCTTGAAATTCATCAATTATAGGTATATTAGCACGAATTATTGTATTGTACTATATCTATATTGCCATTTTAACTTGTAGTGGTCAAGGCTTTGTTAGACAAGTGTTTGGCTTATTGCAGCACACCCATACTTATTATACCATGTATACCATTGTTAATTGATTATACCATTGAGTATATAACTACATATATTGGTTTTGAAAGGTGTGTCAGGTACTGTACGACGGAATGGATTACCAGCCAGAATATGGCTAGGAGATTCTGTAACATCCTGGTAGATATGTTCTTCTTTCCCAATAATTGCAATGTATTTGACGCGCCTTAGCAAGCTTGACAAGCTATGAGAATTTCATCATTCTCCCAGTTGTATCACATTGTTCAAAAGAGATTCACATAACCCTGCGAATTTTATGTAAGTCTCTCCCCCTTTGGCCTTTCATGTAGCGGTGAGTTGAAGTCGGAGTGGTAATTAAATTAACTTTCAATGTTAAGTGGAATTGCATGCAGAGCAAGACTCGACCTATGATAATGGCTACCTACATAGTTTATTATAATACATTTCTACTCTTCCAACTCGATATAGATACCCGTTAGCGAAGAACGTTTATTTTTTCTTTATTATCATTTATCTTATTTATTTTTGCTATATTATATTTCATTTCGTTATATACATTTACATTTATATTTCACTTCGTTATATACATTTCATTGCATTATAATGTAAACATTTCATTATTGTTTATGTCAGTTTTATAGGGTAGGGAGGGTGCATCAGGGCATCTTAAAATTATTTATATTAATATTCATTATTCAATATATTGTTGCATATTTCCCTAATTGTATATTATTTAAACATCCAGATAATCTACGAATTGATACCTTATTTTATTTCACTACAGTATATGTACAGTATATTTTATTTCAGCACACTGACCACGGACGCTTAAATGTCGAATGTTTCAATAGAAAAACACGTTAAAACGCAATTGGAGTTTCAAAATAAACTTTGGCTTTTATCGCATTTGGTTGACGTCAAATATATATAAATTCATATCCTGGCAAAATATCTCAAAAATTCATATCTTAATATGATGTTTGACATAAAAAAACTCAAAAATGTCGAAATGTAACATGAGACATTTATGCGTCCGACAGATTATTGAATATACCATATTTTATTGATCATTGATTTGCCATATTTATTAATACTATATTGTATTTATTTTAACATATTTCAATATTATATTTCATCATAAAAACATAATATGAGCCATATAACTATATGGGGTGGAAAGCGTGCATCAGGGCATCATTGGACTTACATCCAGACGATGGAGTGGATTTCCTGACAGAGTAAAGTGAGAGAAGACAGTATTACATCCTTGTAGATGGATTCTTCAACTTTAATTCCTTCAATTCCTTATACTGTATTCTTTTACTAATATATTATTACTAGAACAATTGTTTATCCTACCAGCCAGGTTGTGAAAGGACATGCCAGCGAATAATATTAATTTGAATAATCTACAATTGATACTTTATTTCCGTTTCGTTATATTTCGTTGCAAAATATTTTATTATTTCATTATATTATGTATACCATATTTCAATATTATATATCATTATAATAAATCAGATTATTGACTTTATAACCATATGGGGTTGGGAGGGTGCATCAGGGCATCATTGAAGTTGTAACTGTACGACGGAGTGGAGTGCCAGCCGGAGTGAGGTGAGAAGTAACTATAACATCCTTGTAGATGGGTTCTTCTATCCCAACGGTTACAATGGATTTGACGCGCCCTTCTTGAAACAAACCATCCCGTAGAAAGCTTGACAAGTAATGGGAATTTTATTATTCACCCTGTTGGATCATACTGTTGGAAGGAGATTCTCTTTATCCCGCGGATTTCGCGTAAGTGACTCTACTTACGGGTCCGCCACACCCCCTTTTGGCCCTTCATACAGCGGTATGTTGAATTCAGAATGGTAATGCAATTCAATTTTTACTGTTAAGTGGAACTGCATGCAGAGCAAGACTCAAGCTAGGATGGTGGCTACCTACATACATACATACATACAAAACTAGTCTTACAATGAAACTAGAAAGAACGGTCTGTGCTTAGGAGGAAAAATTCACTATTTGAACTAGAGCGAATAGTTTTTTTTTTTGCACCGAAACCGTTGATGTTCAACTAGTGAATTTTGCTCTCTTTTAAACATAGGCTGTTCGTCTTTGTTAGTAACAATAGATTTTGAATTAATTGTTGATTGCGGTGAAACAATAAGGCAATATTAATATTGTAGAAATATCAGCTAATTATTGGAAAACCGAACAAATTTAATAAACCGTTCCGATTCTTGTTCCATAACCGCTGAATTGCGATTCGTGATCATCATTTTTACCCATTGACCATTCGGCCTAATGGACTTCGGTCAGCAGTATTTTCGCCATACCAGATGTTTGTGAACCTATGCACTTATAGTCTAGTTACATCGAAGTCTCGCGCTTAGTATCCTACAGGCGTATCTACAATGATCGATTTCTCTTCATCGATTTTCTCTTTGCTTAATAACTACCGGTGAAATATTTCCAGCTGTTTTCTTTGTTGTAACCCTAATCGTCCTTTATCGGAACAAACCAAGAGATCATCCCAGCAAGGAACATATTGAATTATTGTAAAATATTGAAACTAACGACATTTTTTATGTTAATGGACTGAAATAATCCACCAAATTCTCACAATCACATCTTTAGTTTCAATTAATTCTTAGAAAATGGAGAAAATTTCTATTTGTCCGAAAGTACCATTTGCCAGAATGTACCAATCCCCAGAATTTAATATTTAATTTTAAATTGTGGAGCCTCGTAGCCGTGCGGTTAGGGTCACCAAGCTTATAATCGCACCATGCTATGGGGTGAGGGTTCGATTCCCGCTTCGGGCGTTGAAACTTTTCGTGAGAATAGTTTCTTCCCCGTTTCCACTGGTGCATGCTCCGTTGTCCGTTGTCTATTGTTAAGTTTAAAACAGTCTGTACAGCCGAAAGCTGAAGACGTTGTCCGTGTCTTTTTTTTTTAAATTCTGGGGATTGGTACATTCAGGCAAATGGTACTTTCGGAAAAATAGTATTCTGGCAAATGGTACATTCTGGAAAATGGTTTTCTGGCGTTTGTCATTCTGGCGAATGGTTTTCTGGCGAACGGGTCTCTGGCAAATATCGCACAATCCACAAATGTCATAACGTTGGAGGGGGTGGGTGTGTGTCAGTCATGGTGTGACAGCCCGAACAAATAAAAATTTTCCCCATATAAATAGTGTTATTAAGGGGTGGGTGGGTGTCAGGAAAGGCCAATTTTGGCGTTATGAAATTTGTGAATGAACCCTTAGTAGTTTTACTATGGAATGGGTAGTATCCATAACAATATGTATTTCAGTGTAGATATCCAAAACGCCTAAATATATGCACGGCACGTTCTAATGCTCATATCAATTGCACACCCCTAGTTCTCCACACAAACTTCGGTCATAAACGATGATGTTCTTTTCCAATATTTTCCAAAATTCTTTCACTATAACATTTCTAGGGTCCCAAACTCCTGCTCTTTTTTCTCGCGATTTTTTTTATTTCGTCGAGCAGTGTAATCGAAATAGATGTTTATTTTTCAAATTCAAAGCACCAAGAAGTATAACTGGATGTTTTTCAATCAATATGGATGGGAGTTTTAGGAATATAATTTGGCCTGTAGAATAAATGCCTAATATTTTTTTTGTAATCCTTCAACATTTTGTACAAAATGATCAAATGGCCAAATTTGAAAGCTTTCAATCAGGGGTGAAGTTGATCACTCAATGACATAACATTCAAAGACTGGAAAATTACACTAGTTTACAGCATTTTTGAACTCGGTAAGCTGATGATCATTTTTGGTGTAGAATCATGCCCTGAGTTCGAAAACGCGAAAGAAAAAAATTACAGTAGAGCGGAATTTTTTTCGACTTTCCATACAAGGTTGATGATTTCAAAACGATTTTTGTTCTATTTTCAAGCAAAGTCGCTCACTTCAAACATCTCATTCTTCGTAATCAATGCTCCGATTGAGCTGAAATTTTTACTGTAACTCGCCTACATATGATATGTCAAATAAACGTCGAGAAAGAATTTTTAAGTTGGTTTTTTCTTATTAAAAAAAAATACATTTCTTCAAAAAATTTTGGAAATTTTGCTAAAATTTAAGAAGATCGTCCCCAAAACTCGCCAGTATCTTGAATTTCATCAATCTGACGCAAAACCTTAATTCAGATGATCGAACGGTATTGTATTCAGCTTCTAATTTATGGAAAAAGATTTAAAATTGGTTGAACAAAACGCAATATATTTCGATTTTAGTAAATTACGTATTTTGAAAAGTTGCAAAACTCGATATTTAGCTAAAACTCAAAAACTGTTCTACTTAAAAATTTTTGAAAGTCGGTTTCAAAATCAGCATTATATTGTGCTTCAAAAGTTTTGGTCGTTGACAGAAGTTCACGACTTTCGTTTTATTTTGTAAACTTGTGTTATTGAACAAACTAAATTTGATAATGCTGAATCTGAATAAGTTTTTGGAATTCTTACAACTGATATATTTTGGAGTTCATTCAAATATTACGTAATACAAAGTTTGACAATTTTAGACCCCCACGTAAGAAGTTTTGTATGGGAAATGTATGAAGCGTAACACAGCACTATTTACACCGTGTCCAATAAGTTCTCATACAAAATCAAATGGAATTTATTTCACATCTGTAATTAGGATTTTCAAAGTAAATTTATTTATTGAAAGGCCATCCAATATTGACCAAATACAGTTTATGTTTTGGAATTAATTGTCCTTTATCCACCTCTGCTGATCGCATATGTGTCGTAAGTCCATTTCGTCTGGCACGCACGCCATTTTTTTGGTATATCGGAACATTTCAACGAGTTCAAAGTTGAAACAAATTAGGTTCCTGTCATCAGCATTGCTCCAGGGGTCTCCAGTTAGCCTAGTGGTTAAGGCTATTGACCGCCAATCCGGAGACGGCGGGTTCGATTCCCGTTCCGGTCGAGAAAATTTTCTCGACTCCCTGGGCATAGTGTATGGCAAAGAAAGCCCTTCAATTAATAACTGTGGAAGTGCTCAAAGAACACTAAGTTGAAGCGTGGCAGGCCAAGTCCCAGTGGGGACGTAGAGCCATAAAGAAGAAGAAGAAGAAGATCACCATTGCTAGTAGTAACTATGACCAGAAGAGAAAAAAATATGTGACTCTGTATTGGTGGAGTACGAAGCCATTTTATTTTGTACAAAATAAAACGTAAATTAAACAAAAATGTCCATTTACCTGTTTAATTAAGATTTGTTGTTTTAAAGAAGCATCCCAATCCCATCCCAAGTTCCACTGGGATCCCCTTTTTGTAGCTTGTTAATTGTCATCACTTCCGTTCACACACCAATAAATTCGCTTAATTATTAATGTTAAAGAATAAGATGAGTTCACTACCAGGGGGCTCAATGTAGAGCTTTTTGGTGTGAGGGTGAGTGGTGAGTCATCTTAAAAAAAAATAAAAAAAAGAAAAAAAATAAAAAATAAAAATAAAAAAAGCATGGCTGTATATTATCTTGTTGATTCACAACATTCTCACTTCTAAAACGTACTTGTATTCCTATTGTGGTAAATTTGGTCCAAAATTTACGTTTTATGATGTATATAACGACCATTTTGAAGGAAATAAGCTTAAGCTAAGCTTACTTGCAAATTTCTTATCATTTCATCACTAAAATTGTATTGTTTAAGCCTTTGTATATCCATTTGGTACAATACTTGAGATAAAAACTCAAAATTTAATTCTATGAACGCTATTTAGCTATCGTAGAATGAAAAACTTTTCGAACATTTTTCTTGCGTGCCGGATCAAACGGATTTCAGAAAACGGAAGTGTACTGCTAGGCTTATAAAAACAAATAGAAAATAACGTTATTCTAAACCATATGCTTTATTTAATCAGTATTATGTGGCCCTACAATACATGCATTCATTTTGAAAATATGAATCACAGATGTGAAATAAAATTATATTTTCCAAATTTGTATTTTGTATAGGGTACTGCATGAAATTCTCTCCTTCTCTTTCACTCTTACAGAAATTGTGTAAACAACAAGGCCAAGAAACGTCAAAACCCCATACAAAATCAAAGCAATGCAGTGCCCTATGAGAACTTATTGGACACGGTGTAGATCCATCCCTTATAAGTCTAATATGAATGAATTAAAACAAAAGTTGATTTATTTATTTTCCACGAAAGAGCATCTTTTTTTGAGCCACAAAAACAAACTTCAAATTGATTTTTATATAGGTTCCCGGGCATCCAAAACATGGATTTCGATTCTGAATATGAAATTATCTTAATGCCGTTAAACAAGCCAATTGTAGCGTCCTCACTCCTCAGCCGCTGAAAGACGTTAATCCCATAGCAATCGAATTCACCCCGCTGATCAACTACCCCCCAGATTACGGTAACCCCGTTTAAAGGTAACTATAAAATATCGAAAATAGCAGATCGTACTAAATTGCGCGCAAGTTTTAAAGCATACAATATATCGGAGAATGTTGCATTGAAGTGCTCACCTTATTACAGCGAGTAGGGTATGCGTTATGGTACGAGTGACGTTATCGTTGATTTAGTACATATGTACAAGAAAATCTTCACATCTCTCCGATTATGGAAAATTGAGAACACCCAACTGTTCTCCTATTTTCACGGCGATCATAGTACTAGTACGAAGATTTTCATATATGTAGTTATTATAGCAAAGCGATAGAAGCTCTTTAAATAATACCCAGTGATAATGATTGTTTTTCTCGGTCCTACCTACGCTTTATCTTCGAGCTCCGGCGTCCAGAGTTTTTTGGAAGTGGCAGACTTTCTTCCGGCGTAACGTTAAAAGATGATTCCTTGTCAAATTGATCCGTTGAAGTTTCATCGGCCACCAGTTTTTCTTCAACTGCATGTTCTTTTTCTTATGGCATTGTCTCATCAACAGGATGAATTTCCCGTTGGTCAGATACTTCTGTTTGTGCAAAAGATGCGTACACATTTAGATTGCAAGGCCATTCCGGATAGTTCACTTTGAAACTGGAGACCACAGTGTACAATATTTAGAAGGTGATACCTTCCGGAAATCTGACAGTTTTTTGATGACGTAATTCAAATCGTTAACACAATGGCGTTAACACAATGATCTAGTACTCCACACCAATTTGATCAATGTAAAACGATAAGAACGACGTCACATGTTTTCATCCAAAATAGATGTTTACATAGGTTACTAGCCTGCCTTGTGATCTTTATGCCGTACCGGAGACAGAAACACTCACACTTGCAGCCTTCAGTAGGTCGGCTCCAGAGGCACGTTCTCCTCCATTTGGGAAATTTGTGCCATCACTTGCAGCCTTGGCATATGCTTCCGCTATCAACCCTGTACCATCCTGCAATCCAATAGCCCTCCCGGGGTAACGACACAAGGACGCAAGTAACCGTTCAATGCGTTATTGGCGTACCTAACACTTTTTGAAGGGCCCCATAAATATAAGCTCCAGTTAGTGGCTGTATCTTGTTGCTGCAGTGTGGTGATAAAACAAGAACAGTTAAAGATACTTTTTGCTTTTTTCAGCAAACGCAAGGCTTTTTGTGTAGCGGTTGTGTCCGTTGATACAGCCGGTGCATCCTTGCAGGGCTTAGTAAGCTTCAGTTGAAGACACAGCAATTCAAGGAATACTTCTGATGTCATATATCCCGACTTGTTGCATTTGAACACGTAGTAACGAGACTTAGAGCCGAAAATTCCAGAAAATCAACAATCATCGAGTCTAAACTTGCAATCTTTATTGAATAGTTTAATCTAAAATAAAAATAGATGAATGAGTACATTTAACATTTCCACTTACCGTGGCTTAGTCCTGTTTCAGTCGCATTGAAAATTTGGTTGAAGGAAACTGGTCGTCCCTAGGGTCGTCCTCAAGAAGCTTCTCCAACAAATCAAAAAACTTGTGTATTGTGGGTTTGTTGAAGCCTCATGCGAAGCTTCAGATTTTTGGATTTCGTTTCATAGAGCCGAACACTCAGTCACGTTCGGTCATTTTCTTATTTTTGCAGAGTGGGTCTGGAATTGAGTTCCTGTCAGCTAGTTCAAATGCCAGCTTTTTGATGTCCTTCTGCGTGAGACCGTAAAAGTGACTCTCAAGATCCAAAAGGTGCTGAACACCAACTCGTTTTCCTACCGTTCAGTGAAAACGGTTTCCTATGCACCTATACTAAGCGAAAGTTTTGATACAGCGATACGTCGTTTCAAGGTTGTCCGGGGAATACCATATTTGATGGCGGTGAAGCGAACTGACATTCCGCAATCAACCTCACGCTGGGCACTGATTTGTTTGTTCTGGGAACTTAAAGGGGCTGTCCATAAACCACGTGGTCATGAGGGGGGGGGGGGCTCGGCCAATGACCATTTTGTATGGACGAATAAAAAAATTTGTATGGACTAATGACCACGCGGGGGGGGTTGAGAAGTCCCAAAAAAATGACCACGTGGTTTATGGACAGCCCCAAAGTGTGTTCTTCATGATCATGTGACAATTTCAAGATCAGCAGGATAAATGTATTAGGCAAAAGAACGTAGTTCATTTCAATATTGACGATGAATCCCAAACCCAGAATGGTTCTGAAAACCCAGAAGGTATTTTTGATCCTCGCTCGTTGACCATGAAAGATAGTTGTGTGGTGTGATATACTTTCTGCAGCATGGTCTTTGGAAATCACTTCCAAATTTTCATAGGGAGTTCATAACATCGAACAGATTATTGAACAAGCCGTGGAACTCAATGGTCGCTCTTGAGTTTTGGTACTCTTCGACGTGATGTTCTATGTCGTAGGTACACAATGGCGTCCACAACACTGACTGTACATACAGCCAATTTCGTTTTCATTTCGCTTTTTGCAAAATCCACGCGGGCTCGCATAATTTGGTTTCCCTGACGTAAAGCTTCGTGACGCGGGAATGCCTCGGTGAAACCAAAATTCACCATACGGCCCCGGATATCAACGAATACACGTTTCGAGGCACACGTGTTGCGCACTGTTTTGATCATATGCACCGCATCCATGATAACACAGACAGTCCCAACTTCAGTGGGATGGGGAAAGGTCGTCTTGGTGTTGTTTTCTTTACGAACCGCTCCTAACAGCTCAACGTATAACAAATTCGTTTTTGTATACCATCGAAAGTGATGGAAGCAATAGCAAAAGTGCCATTGACCTTGCGTGCGATATGATGATACTCTTCTTTGCTGCATTCAAGCCAGCGGTGAAATAGTGTGAAACAGCTAGGAACATGTGGGCTGCTGTGACTTATTCATTATCATTTATCATAAAGCTGTATCTTTTCATAGAGTAGAGTAAGGTGGGGCAAAAGTTCGACCTTAGTTGATAATTCAACCTATTTCAAAAAATCGAAGCAGATAAAAATAAATAAATACCGTGTGGTGATTCTACCATCCATGAGCTAAAATTTTGCTGAACAAAGTTACGCCAAATGTCTTTTCAATTTTGAGTTACAACACTTTTTGTATGTGTGTGTTTTATTCGAACTCTTGCCCCACCACTGGTGCAAAAGTTCGAATCTAGTGTTTGTGGAATTTCGCTAACCGTAGCACACTATTTTGACACTTTGGTAATAGGAATACCTGAAACCACTTAATATTTGATGTTAGAACTGGAATACACTTTAAAATTCGATTTGGATTTTACCCAAATCAGGGTTAAATTTACTACACCAAAAATTAGTAGTTTTCCGCCAAATTCAGATAAAACAACATTTTTTTGCAACTTTAATCGAATTTTCTCACTAATTCATCACTCTTAGAGATAATATGTACATTTTGCAGAATTTTAAGTTTCTACCTAAAGTTGCAACATGACTCGAACTTTTGCCCCACAATTCGAACTTTTGCCCCTCTATGTGTAAAATACGATTTCCAAATCTTTTTTGCAAAAAGTTATACATGCTAGAGCATCTTCAAAATATACCTAGTTACGCCCCAAAATAAAATATCGAATTCGATTTCATTAAAATTTCATTCCATGCGTTGGAAGGGCCATCGCAAAATTTTGTCATAACTTCTCGAAATATTGATCAATTTTCATAATTTTTGGAGTGAAAGACTCTTTTTCAAAAAGAGTTCGAACAACCTTGACACCCGAAAGAAATAATTTGAATTGAGCTCAAAAACTTCAAATGAAACTCTTGCCCCACTCGAACTTTTGCCCCACTTTACTCTACATCAAAAAATCTCAAATTTTGCCTGTTTATCAACCTATTATATGTGCATCATTGGTACAAATTTGAGCTCGATTGGTTAATCTTTCGCGAAGCTGGAACTATTCTAGTAAAACACTTTTTTTTGGACAACTGATTTTTGAACTGCCATATCTCGGAAACCAGGGTACCGATTTGAATGACATTTTGAACGATTATCAACAACATATTGATACGTGAGTCGACGTTATAACATGCAATATTTCCTCACGACGAATAAAGTTATACCGCTTTGATATTTTCACCTATAAAGAGGAACATAAGTCAAACTTACAATACCACATAAAAATTACTTAATGTGTTCTTCCAAAAAGACTCTTATATATCTTACTAGAGATATCTTGAGAACAGAAGTAGAAAATCTTTGGATATCAAAATTGAAATTTATTGTAATTGATGTTAAAAAATACCTTTTTTCGAAAGAGATCCTAAAAGTGCCATCCCACGGAAAAATTAATCAATCTAGCTCAAATTTGTACCAATAATGCACATACAATAGGTTGACAAACAGTCAAAATTTAAGAATATTTGATGGACTCTATGAAAAGTTACAACATGTTGAACTTTTTTGTGAGAGAACAAAAAGTTGCCTGTCCCACACACCCCCTGTATACCTGATTTCTACCCATTTGTTTTCTCCTACAGTTTCATAACATTTTAAAATTATGCTTAATTACAATAGAACTGCCATTTCAAATATGATTTTATGGGAAATGTATAACCTAAATTATAACTTAAAATACCAACAATCTTCTTTATTCAATCACATCAGCAGTTCTTACATTTCAGTCATTTCTTCAGCATACTAATTTCTTCTTCCAACTTTATAACTTCCTTTGAGCGTCCTTTCAGAACTTAGTGTTGGGAACTTCGGATCGCAGCAGAATTGCCGTTCCGGGATTCGTGATACGAGAAAAGGTAATGAAACAACTCGGACTGCGTATTCTAACAACTGTAATCAACAAAGAACTAGTACGGACTAAAAACAAAACAAATATACATTGTTACAATACATCAGCTATCATGCTTCGTCGTTTTTCTCACACGCACACTATTTCATCACAACATATTGATTGATTGATTTATCTTTATTTGAGAGACTTTCAGTCCTTGGCTGGTTCGTCTCTCATTCATCACAACATAAACGTCTGTCATTACAGGGTGTTGACTACTTTCATCTTTTACAAACTCGACCAGGGGGCTGACACTACTGTACTTCAACACTCCTCCTTAGTGCAGCCCACTGGACCTTACTAGTCTCCTACAACAACTACAAAACCTACTCCTCCTGGATTGAAGCCAAAGCCCAAACATCTCTTTTACTTTTACAGGTAGTACATACCACCGGTTTTCTTATCTACAGCAATCACATTTTCACTTTTCATTGTTCTACAATCTCTAGGTCCAAACACTACTGTATAACCATCTTCTGCAATCCGACTAACTGACAGCACATTTTTTGATAATCCGGGCACATACAAAAGCTTCTTTAGTTTATTTTCAACTGCATTACCATCTGATCCTACTCCACAAATTATTCATTGTCCACTTCCTTTAGCTTTCACTGTTTTTCCGTCCGATAGCACAACCTCTTCAGCTTCTGGATTCCACCAACCGAGGCTCGCTGTCGAATTGGTCATATGCTTCGTACATCCAGTATCAAGGATCCACCTTTCAGCGAAATCAGCATCTCTTCTGGTAGTCATACTGAAACACACTCCACGATTATCACCATTGCTGTCCGATTCCCGGTTCCGTACAGTTGTCGTTTTTGCTTGGTCCTGCTTTTTCAAGTTAGCCTTCTTCTCCTTCAATAAAACAGGGAAGTTCCGTTGAAAATGGCCTTCACGTCTACAGTAATAACATTTTCTAACGAAACTCCTCGGTTTTTCACACTGCACCGTGGACTTCATGACTTTCTCAGGAGCACTCTTCTCATTCCGGTCTTCGTTTCTTCTCCGCCAATCATCCAGAAGTTTTCCTTTCACGTACTCCAGTCTAAGGTCCAGTTTGCCAGAATCCTATAACCCGCTTGTTACCGCTTTGGAAGATCGTCCAGAGGCAGACATTCTTCCAAAGCGGAAACAAGCGGGTTATAGGATTCTGGCAAACTGGAAAGAAAAATCGCTACAACCAGGTGATCCTTCAGTGCTTCTCCCAGTCTAGCCAGTCGGTGAACTAACTTCGTGGCCTCCACCAAATGATCCGACATGTTTCCACCTTATTCCAGTCGCATCGATCAAAGTCGCCGCAGAACATGAATCTTGTTCGACAACGACCCTCGCTCATGGTAACTTTTAAGTTTTTCCCACATCTCCTTTGCCGTAGCCGCTTCCATAATGTGGACCAACTGGTTATCTTCCAGCGCCAATCCGATCACCGCACGAGCCTTCTCGTCTTTCCTGGTCCAAGCAGAAGTGACATCTTCCTGCTCTGGCTTGGGATCCTTCACCATCATCAACAGGTCTTCCCTCATCAGCATCAGCTCCATTCTGAACCGCCATGTCGACCAGTTGTCATCATTCAACCGGTCGAATGTAACTTTCAATTCTGCCATTTCACTATATTTTTCTTCGCAGAATCAACTTTTTGGACCACTGTGCAACGGTCTTCCAAAAATCCACTGTCCGTTTTCACACAAAAGCACTTTGCAGTCAACACTATCACAGCGCTGATAGAGTTAAATATTTGGCGACTAGCTTCCGCGGTTCGATTCGAAATATTAAGTGGCCACCTGACGTGGGTGATCGATTGTTTGCCTTCCGTGTGAAGCGAATAATAGTGTGTTAGATTGCATATTTTGTCGCGTCGTTTGCAGTAAATATTAAGCGACTACCTGACGTGGGTGGTCGATTGTTTGCTTTCCGCGTAAAGCAAACAATAGCGCGGCAACCAACATGACACGAAGGTCACATTACTTATCAAAGTGAATCCAGACCCAACGATACCTTTCCCACTAACAAACACTCCTTCCTGCAGCCTTTGGTGGAGTCGCAGCGGTAAACGCGGGCCTTCACTTAACAAAGGTTGTTACTAATATTCCTTCCCTCTTCCAACATGACTGCAAGGACGTGGCCGGCGCCGTTATTGTACCGTTAAAGAGAGTCTCTGAAGCGTGCATAGTGATAATATTGACCACTCCTAGTCAATTATTCAGTTGATTCATTGTGCAACTGTCATTGGTTTGGGTCAATCACGGAATAGCAACCATAGATGTGTGCAGTCAGTCTAAGCTAAGCTAAGCGAGGACCACTCGGGAAACTGGCTAAGCGCCAGCATGCTACCGTGATGGACTCTCCAAAGCGAGTCATCGATGTTCGTTGCTGCAGGCTACGCAGCTAACCTTGTGGGTGCGATGTGCACTAGCCCCTCTCTGAAGCAATACCTTCTTGGTGGTTCCGGAGAGACGTAGGGTTTGGCGACCATAGGAATGGTTTAGTGGGTACGAGGAGAGAGTAGTCCTGGATTTTACTTTTGTTGTAGAAGACCGCCTGTCAGACCTACACTACCCTAACCTTCTGTTAGGGTATCTGTTGAGCAGATTATCCCCCTATGGTTTAGAAGGAAAAAAAAAAGCTAAGCTAAGCTAACACTATCACAGCGCTGATAGCTATCAGCTATAGTCTGCCACCACACCACAAAAATGTCCATATGATGGAAATAATGGAAACGTTTCGACTCAATTATCGGCGCAACCGTCGATCACTCCTCCCCAATCGAAAAAATATTCGCAGTTTACTTGTCCGTACCTACACTTTTATTCCATCTCGTTGTTGGCCTATACCTTCTCACGAACGGCACTTCTCCCGGCTTCCCTGCTACTGAACAATCGTGTGATTTCACCCGCCGGGGGAATATTGGATCCAATTTACTCGATACGCAAATTAAACACCATTCACAGCATCTCGATTAGACACTTGTATACACTTTTCTCGCGAAAACTGAACCCAAAACCTGTTGGGAACTTCGGAGCGCAGCGGAATTACCGTTCCGGAATTCGCGATACGAGAAAAAGTAATGAAACAAGTCGGACTGCGTATTCCAACAACTGTAATCAACAAAGAACTAGTACGGACTAAAAACAAAACAAATACCGTAATCCGGGGTAACATTGATCAGAATTTTCTATCTTTCTTGAATAATTCTCTTGGTAAAGCAAACGTTACATGTTTTATATTTTTAAAACAAGTACTGGCCCTCTGAGTATGTGTTAAGTTACTCGAAAAAGTATTGTAAAACTTTAAAACATGTTTAAATAGGTTTTTAAATCTAATTTTTGATTTTGTTGATTTGGGGTAACATTGATCATGTCAGTGATCAATGTTCATTTGTGTTGAAAATACGCTTACTTACTAAATTCGGGGTCGCTGATTTCGAATATGTTGTCCGAATTCTTACAAGTTATGTACTTTTTAAGTTATTTTAGGATTAAAATCCTCTAAACCACGAATAACGCCTAAAGGTAGGCAATGGCTTAAGGTTTTGATAGCCGACTTCAGGGATGCCAGATGATTTTTTGAAAAATCTGTATCGCACTTTTCAAAAATCTGTATCCCATACAAAATTTGGGTGAAAAATCTGTATCCCATACAAAAATAAAATAGACCCTCTAGCTCAAAAATCTGTATTTCATATAAAACGAAATCTGTATGGATGCTCGAAAATCTGTATAATACAGACAAATCTGTATATATGGCATCCCTGGCCGACTTTTAATAAATCGTATATTTTACTGAAAAATAACATTTTCATAAAAGTTTTGTTTATTGAATCCAACTCTAGGATATCATATTGAAGTAATACAGTGATTTCGAACCTCATATTGTATCTAGTATTCACGCCAAGCATGAAGGTTTGACAATGTATCTCAATGCGTTACGAAACACAGTTATGGAAAAATCGATTAGATGCAATGTTTATGAAATTCAATTTCCATAAATTGCATGTCATTTAATAGCTGAATGATAGCAGATTACGATATACCATTCGATAGCAGAAGCTAATTCAATGTAAAATCCTTGTTTGAACATTTCATGAGGTGGGTCAAGCCGATCAATGTTACCCCGCTGATCAATGATACCCCGGATTACGGTATACATTGTTACAATACATCAGCTATCATGCTTCGTCGTTTTTCTCACACACACGCTATTTCATCACAACATAAACATCTGTCATTACAGGGTGTTGACTACTTTCATCTTTTACAAACTCGACCAGGGCACTAAGGGGATTCAGGTGACCAAAAATCAAAAATTGACTATTCAATTTGAGATTCAGTTTCGGTAGTTGGAAGTAGACCACTTGGACCAGTAAACCCTAGAATATTAGTTTGCTAATCCCTATACTTATCGAGATATTGGCAGCAGAATGAGACCATTACCAATTTTCGGTAAAATTAATGAAATGTTCAACTGAGCATATCTTTGGCTTAAAAGTAAAATGTCAAACTTTTAAAGTAGTTTCTAAAAGCTTGCTTATAAACCTTTCGAATGTATCAGACGAAGAAATGTTGATTGTAAAACTATTAAATGATGCAACATCAAAAAATCCATACAAAAAAAGTTTCGCTGAGTTTCGCTTCGGGACTACTTCTATGCCTTTGTTTAGGATCCCTGGGAGGCATTGAAATCAAATTTGGCTGCTACCAGCTGCTATTCTGCAATTCCAATCATATTGTCGGCGATGATTGAGATATTGCTACATAAAATCACCCTATTGGCCATTAAGTACCTCTGAAGAAACAGTTGGTCATCATGGCCACTTCTATCGGTAGATCAATCATAGTGCAGTCCGAATCTGGTCTTGGATCTCTTAACGAAGCGTGTTTTTACGAATTGGAATCAATTTTGTAAATAGGAACAGAAATCCTTAAACGCCTAAAAGTATGCAATGCCCTTGTAATTTCATGCTGTTTGAAACTGTCGTGTTGAAACAACCTGTTTAACATATTTTTCATATTTTTCAGGCATAAACCCTACGAATAGGAGCAAGACATTATAAAATTGATGCGAAAATATTTTTGGCCACCTGTTTGTATGGAGCCGCCCCATAGTGCAGGGGGCTGACACTACTGTACTTCAACACTAAGCTCGTTTACCTTCGTTACCTCGTTCAACTGAGGAGTTACCGTGCGACAAACAGCATAACAAACGAATTGGTTTAACTCCGAGACTTGAATGCGGTTTCAAAGTATTATGCACATGTACGTAAGTTTAGAGTGCACCTATCCAGTTCAGTCCTTCCTCTTTAGCACCGACAAAAGCCTTTATAATGCCTTGGTTTTGCCTTTCTACTGTACCATTTGATTGAGGGCTGTGAGGAATAGACTTTCTCGCGTCTACCCCTTTGTTCTGCCAACACTCCAAGAATTCGTTGCTTTGGTAAGGCGGACCATTATCGCTCTGCAATACTAAAGGTATATCCCACTGGTGGAAGACTTTGCTGAGGGCTGTATTTGTGCTTTTGGCATCCTTACATTTCATTTCTACAACTGTTATGTATCAGGAGTATATATCCACTACTACGATCAAGAATTCTCCCGATTAGGGGCATAATGGACACCCTAAGCGAATGAGTATGTTAGGCCTGTATAACAGACAAAAACTTAACATATTATCAGCTGGCTTACAACTTTAACTTGTTTCCAACGTATTTCAATCATTTACAGCTGGTAAAATGTCATTATTGTGAAGAAATAATGAATTGAAAACCGTGTGTTTTTTGGTGCTGGCAGCAAAGGTACGGGGCGAAATGGACACCCATCGGGGCATAATGGACACCCCTGCATATTTTATGCTGTATCTTTGAGAATATCGACCAGTTAAGTTATTTGCCAACGGAGATCAATACCTTGGATATAATACTCCATCTTAGACGAGTTAACATAACTTCAAAGTTTATATAAATTTTAGGCTAAAATAATCGGATTGAATTTTTTCAAACTCTCTAAAACGCCTAACAGTATGCAACGCGCGAACATCCATTCATAATTGCCAGTGTTCATTTCGCCCCGAATAGACTACAACATTGAAATTGCTATTTTCAGTGTGTTCTGATCAAAAATATAATACTTCATCCATTGTTAAATCTACGTATAGGGTAAAAAATATAATTTGGACATGTATATAGTTTGGACATGCACGGCGATGTATGCCTTGTTCCGGAGAGCTAATAAAAGTAGATACTTCTCAATATCGATTATTGGATCAAATAGACCCTGTTCTGATGACTTACGTTGAAAATACGCTTAACAATTAAGAATTTACTTCAAAATTATCGAAAATGTAAATTATTTCACTAAAACCCCTCAAATGCACAGGTATGCAAAACGACATACACTTCACAGTCACATACAATATTCACTTCAAAACCGTTGAAATAATACTTGTAAGAAATTTAAAAGCCTTATTGCATTGAAACATGTTCAATAAAGAAGCATTAGGCAGCCAATCTCTTAACATTCATCTAGATCGCTTAAAATAAATGGTGTCCAAAATAAATTACAAGTTTTCTGCTGTAAATATATTTTGGTCATCTGACGAACTACATGGGGATGCTGAGGGATTGCATACTTGGAGGCGTATTCTGTGGGTCTGGCGGTATTTCCTCGATTTTAACTAAAACTGTAATAGTTATCAAAATAGATGCCTGTTAAGCGGAAAAATTGATTATTTATAAGAAAATATTTGTAAATTTATGCTACTTCCATGATTTAGCAGTATTCATGGCTAAACTTTGAGAAAATTGCCCTGTCCAAATTATATATACCTGAGGGTGTCCAAAACATATAT
This sequence comes from Aedes albopictus, assembly GCF_035046485.1. Classification (NCBI taxonomy): domain Eukaryota; kingdom Metazoa; phylum Arthropoda; class Insecta; order Diptera; family Culicidae; genus Aedes; species Aedes albopictus. Next base: position 153,684,121 of record NC_085136.1, on the reverse strand, counting down.
TCGGTGTCCAAAATGCCTTTCTAACAAGTGATTGAAAATTGTAATTTTCTCAGCTTAAAATGCTTTCGTTAAGGTTTTTGTCGCCTGGAACGCAATGTACAATCATATTATAAGCGTATTAGTAACTTTGCAAAATGATCAATTGCTTTTTAAGGAAGCTAGGGGACGATTTTTCCAACGTTGTCCTCAGCCTGTCCAAAATACATGAATTACCCTACATGTAGATAAGCTAACAATTCACTTGTTTGTATGGTGGACAAACTATATCTCTCGTGATACCTTATTTGCTGCTGCTTCGAAATTATAAGAAATCCACCATATGAAAATCATACTTCAATTTCAATGATATTTTGGTTATTTTAAAGGAATACAAATTGTACTTTTGAAAAAATAGAACAATGGCATGTTCCTTTACATTTATGCATTGAAAGTTTTACATAAAAGTCAACGGTTTCGGCAAAAACAGGGGTGTCCATTTCGCCCCGGGTGTCCATTATGCCCCTAATCCCCCTACTGGAGGATTACGCTTTGAAATTTTCAGGCAAGTGTTACAAATCCCAACAAAAGATTCGACGTCGCTGCTCATTCCAGGCCACCAAAAGTATTCTCTCATTATCCTCTTCATTGCCGCACCACCAATGTGATCTTGATGAGCCATTTTTAAAACATCATTCCGAAGAAAAAACTTCGGGAAGCACAATTCGCCATAGATTTTTAGGCCACGCTCTTTCAGTGCGCAACAAACAGCCACAAGTTCTGCATCTGATTCAGAAGCAAGATCTCTTGCCAGGTAACATTCATTGTGCCAGCATCCAGTGCAAAAAGTAAATGTTTCTCATCAAAAACAGCGAACAGTTCGTCAATTTGAGTTTTAGAAATCAACCTAGAGAGAGCGTGAGCCACATTAAGGTAATCGGGAATAGTAGTTTACGCAACAAGGTGCAGAATGACGATTTTTACAGCACGAGTCGTACATTTATCCAACGAGGCTTGCCGAGTTGGATAATCACGACGAGTGCTGTAAAAATCGAGTTCTGCACCGAGTTGCGTACAACGTTTTTTGCAAGTTCATAAATTACCGCTTGAATAAAAATTTTCATCGAACTGCATACTGATGCTCAAAGCCATGTTTAAGAAAATCTGATCATAGCAGGTTATACTGTGCAGCTGTCATAATTTTTCAAAACTGCATCCAGAAAGCATCGAGAAGTAGATCAAAACTGAAAACAGTGCTGTAATGGTTCATTACGCAACGCAAATCAGTGCTGTAATGAACCATTACAGCACTGTTAATTTGGTGTGGGAAAGTAGGCCTTTTCCTGTCAGATTTTCATGAGGTAAAACAGCCTATTACGATGAGAAATTGCAAAAATTGTTTTACTTTGATATAGATCGCTTGAAGACGAAGAGCCCAGCTTTCGGCTCTCGAGATGGCCCTTTTGCCCATCTTAAATCTCGCCGTATATTAAATTATTCGCTTCGGAAAGTGTACGTACCGTAAAACGGGGTAATTTTGATAGTTTTTCAGCGAATTTTCTAAATATTTTTCCATGTCACAGTATTTCCTCGAGTTTTATATTTTTAAAACAAGTACTGTTGTATCAGTTATCATTTGCAATTGAAAGATTCGATAATCTGAAATATTTTGGGTGACTTTTAGTTTTCCATATGATCGAGAATGAGATTTTCATTTTGGGGTAACTTTGATAATGCCCTAAATTGATGTGTTTCTTGAAATCTTGAAAAATAATCACAGATTGAAATCGTAGGAGTATGAACATGATAAGAGAAACCTTGTGGAATATCTATCTATCTATCTATATATATAAAAATGAGTTTGAAGTTCTTTTGAGGCAACAAAACTCAAGAACGGATGAACCGATCAGCATGACTCTTGCACGGTTCGGTTCATATTCGTGGTGGCTGTGTTTATATGAACAAAAAGTTACGAAAATCAACCAGAAAAGTTAAAGAATTGATATAGTACCGTAATCCGGGGTCAAATTGATCACTTTAAAACAACTTTTGCGGATAACATTAGTGACAATTCAAATATTGCGAAAAGAATTTCTGTAAAATCAGTACCCAGTGGATCTCTATGAAACCATGTGACAGAATTTTGTTCAACATGTTTAAACTTTTAGTTAAATTAATTAAAAAATCAAAAAATTGGGGATGCCACTTTGGGGCGAAATTGATCAGTATACAATTAAGCATCGGTTCAAAAGATAAAAATTCTTATCCACTTATTTTTGCTCTTCTAAATCCGAATAACGCGTCAAAACTCTTACAACTAGTGAATTTGACACAAAAAATGCAAAATTAAATTTTGAAATTTCCCCCTTAACGCCTAAACGTAGGCAATTTCCTTTGAAATAAGTGATTATTGTTACAATAAATGACTTTCTCATAAAAAAAAAGGATTTTTTCACTTATTCATATTCAGAATAGCTTCATAACTTTCCAACCAAGGCTCTACAAAAATGTTAAAACAAAAAAAATACGGGAAGTCCTAGTGGCAATCGATTGTTTAGAAGCAATGATTTCAGCTAAGTGAGAAATTCACTCCATATTCATTAAAAAATTAAGCAAATCTAACTTTTTTCTAAACAAATAAAAGTCTTAACTCATCTCTAGACATCTATGAACTAGATGAGGTAAAAAGTTTGAGATCATTGCGACGCTTAGAAGTTCCTTGTATGCAATTGCAATGTAGTATCCAAATGATCAATTTCACCCCGCTGATCAATTTGACCCCGGTTTACGGTACCGTACAGACGGTACTTTTATCAGCATTTTTAGTCGTTTTTTCTATGGTAAAAAATTTTCTGAGAAACTTTTTCCTCAGTGTATTTTTATTGCTGAGGTAATTTGGCGTCGATTTCACTAAAAAAAAGTTTGTTCTACGATGCATAGTTTTTGAGATACGATTTTTTGAAGTTTGGGGTATTCTAGAAAATTTAGTAAAATCGTGCAATTTCATCTAGCGTTTTTCGGGAAAATAGTCCACTATATTTTTTTTGAATTCCATATATATCCACGACCTCAAGCTCTGGTCAAATTTTCATTGAAATCGGAGACCCTTCGGCCCAAAACCTGTTCGGTAATAAAAAAAAAATCCCCAGAAGCTTTCCTCTGCTCGTTCCTCTTGCCGCAAACTCAATAGTACATGTGACGAAAAGGTAAAGGATTGAATGTATCCTCGGCATGTAATAGATTGTGTGAGATATCCTTCAGGTTCGAACATCTACTGTTATCCTGTGCTTTAAACAGCCAGTGGCATCTGGTGTCAGGATGTTTATCCCGGATATAGAATGTTTTTGCATAAAGGAAAAAATGTTCGTTGAACAAAAACAGGTTTTGGATAAAACTATCCCTGTTGATTCTTTGAGTTAAAAATCGTTTGCTAAAACCCTATAGAACACTTGATCATTCATTATATGACACACGATTCATCCCAATTCAAATGTCCTTCAATTGAAGCCCATCTATTCCAGAAAACACACAAATCTTTTTTGCATGGAAATATTTCTGGTTCCCACCGCCAGGGAGTTACGCACCAGAAGCGACAAAAGTTTAATTCGGGAAAACCTTCCTCGCGTCCCGGATGAATCGACCAAAGGATAGAAGGATAACGCACCAAAGGAAGGATGCGCGTTTCTCGCAACAGGCGATAGGAGTTTTATTTCTCAAACAGTTGAAACGGACTCTCCAGCCGTGGGCATTGTTTTTGTTATTTCGTCTCATGCGAGGGTTGGATATCCTTCCAGCTTGCTAAAAAGGGATCAATTTTTCACCCTCGGTTCAGAATGGCAACAGCATCCAGATGAGTCGGATGGAATGATGCTTTGGTGGAATCATAAACTTTGTGCGCGTTTCTGCTGCTCCTCACTTGCATGATATATGAGATTACGGTTTGTGTGATTTGCGAATATTGGGTGCCGTAAACCGGGGTCAAATTGAATAGCGGGGTGTAGGTAACTGATCAAACAAAGACCAAATTAGCATTAAATTAGGAACTTCTACACATCGTGATTTGAGATCAATCATAAACTTCTTACCATATCTAGTTCACAAATGTCTAGAGATGAGTGTGAACTTTTCAGGTTGCTTGCCTGAGAGGGGTCCAGTTCGATGAAACGAACTTTTGTTGAGCAAAAGCTGGGAGTGATGGGATTGTCTCCACTGGGTTAGGACGTAACAAACCAGCATCGTTTAGCTGACTACACAGGAGGTTCATATCACCGCTCTGTTGGGCGGGCATATTCTGAGTTGGATCATGGGGGACTTACCTGGAGCCCGAGTGGGGTGTACGAGGGGGGGGGGGGTGGTCTGAGTCTGAGTCTGATTGAGTGTGCTGAACATCACCTTCTCGATGCACCGCCGCAGATGCGGGACCAGTTTCTCCAACATTTGTATTTCCTCCATCGATCGGTTTCCGGCTCCTGGTTCCAGTGGGATAATCAGCGTTATCCTGATCAAGGTTGCGTGACGTATACGAAGTCATCAACGGTGGATTGGTTCGACCAACAGCGCCTCCTGCTTGATAATCCGCACACGTATTAATCCACAGCCCCACCTTGTCGTCGTTTTCTCGCTCACCTATTCCGCCACTGATTCCGGTCCTGTCACTGTTGACTGAATCATCCAGCTCCAGTTCACGAAGCTTGTACTTCTCCTTTAGGAACTTACGTTCTAGAGCGTACTGTTCATCCAGTTTCCGCAGCTGCAAATCCAAACGGGAAGATCTTGATACGGCCGAGCGTCACACCGATCGTATGCTTCCAAACTCTTGCAGGCACATATGGCAAATCCATTGTCGATTTTCTATCGACTGTGATACGCCGGCGCAGCATATATGCCACCAGGCATCACATTGGTCGCATTGCACGAGGTTGTCAGCGCTGTCCAATCGATCGCAATTCGCACACTTTGATTCCGTGGCTAGCGTTCCTGGACCGCTGCCATCCATACTTGGTCGATATATCTAAAAGTTTGTTCCGACTTCCGGGCGTGCAGAGAGTACTGACTTCATTTAGCGAAATAACGAACACAGGTTTGTGTGGTTTGATGACGCTTTTAGCTATAATTGTACCGTAATCCGGGGTAACACTGATAAGAATTTTCTATCTTTCTTGAATAATTCTCTTGTTAAAGCAAACGTTACATGTTTTATATTTTTGAAACAAGTACTGGCCCTCTGAGTATGTGTTAAGCTACTCGAAAAAGTATTGTAAAACTTTAAAACATGTTTAAATAGGTTTTTTAATCTAATTTTTGATTATGTTGATTTGGGGTAACATTGATCATGTCAGTGGTCAATGTTCATTTGTGTTGAAAATACCCTTAATTACTAAATTCGGGGTCGCTGATTTCGAATATGTTGTCCAAATTCTTACAAATTATGTACTTTTTAAGTTATTTTAGGAATAAAATCCTCTAAACCACGAATAACGCCTAAAGGTAGGCAATGGCTTAAGGAATTGATAGCCGACTTTTAATCAATCGTATATTTTACTGAAAAATAGCATTTTCATAAAAATTTCGTTTATTAAATCCAACTCTAGGATATCATATTGAAGTAATACAGTGATTTCGAACCTCATATTGTATCTAGTATTTACGCCAAGCATAAATGTTTGACAATGTATCTCATTGCGTTACGAAACACAGTTATGGAAAAATCGTTTTAATTCAATGTTTATGAAATTCAATTTTCGTAAATTGTATATCATTTAATATCTAAATGATAGCAGATTACGATATACCATTCCATGGCAGAAACTGATTCAATGTTAAATGCTTGTTTGAACATTTCATGAGGTGGGTCAAGCCGGTTAATGTTACCCCGCTGATCAATCATACCCCGGATTACGGTATGTTATTTTTAGTTTAAGTCTTTCCGGTATCATTCTTCTGATTGCTTACTTAAATCGGTTTCGAAAATATCTTTCCGATTCCACAGGAATCCTAGCAGTCCTTCACGCAACCCAAAATTGCATAGATCGTTTAGTTTAGGTTATCAAACTGTGAAGGTAGAAACTTACGATTCCGGCTTGTCCTCTTAAGTTATACAAATTAATAGCGAATTCTAGAGTAGCGAATGCAACTCTTTAGGTACTTAACAAATTTCAACTTTTAGCTTTTGGAATTCTAGGTAGTAACTAATTTTAGCAATCAAACAAATTGTTGTCCAACTTTCGATTGTCTAGCGGATTTTTTATCCTCACTTTTCTGACGGAAATCGATCTTTTTCTTCTTAAGCCTGGAACACATAGCGTCCGTTCCGTCGAGGTTTGCGTTTTTTTGATAGTTTTCCCATGGGAAATGTGTCAAACTACTGTCACGCACACGCAAACGTATGCATTGTGTGGGGCACTTTAGGCTCCTAATTCACACCAGGACTGACAACTTTGACACTAATTTGAGAGCGCCGTAGCGTCCCCTCCGGCGTCACCCACGGGCGTCGCAGTCTACACGGTGCTCCCAGCAACAACTGGTATGGTGCCTATCGGTATCCCTATCGGGGAGGACATAGATTGCGGATACAAGAGGCTTACGCAGGACTCCCTGGTTGGCCCCCATGATCCGTGGTAGGCTACAGACATGATGGTTATCTGTGGTTGAAGGTAGGGCTGTGACGAGGTAGTGTTTATCGATATCGTCTTGGCACAATATCGATAGCAATTCGATATCGGATTTTGATTATCGATATCGGATCCGATATCCGATATTTAATAAAAAAAAAACACATATTTAGTATTCTTCCTTACTTTTTATCGTTTATTTCACATTGATGAAGGTCGGCCCATCGATATTATGCAAAAAAATAAGTCGATTGACCCTATCAGGATCAATGCTGCTACGAGATTAATTTAAAATTCGTCCTGTCTTTGAAAATGAACGTTCGGATGGAACAGAAGTGGCTATGCGCGGCAAAAGCTTCATGGTCGCTTGATATAAAAATGGAAACATATGTTTCTTGTCCTCCCAATACTGGAAAACGTCACTTGTCATTGGTTCCATTCCACATTTCAAGTATTTCTCAATTTCCTTTCGCACCGTGCCTGATGATTTTGTCGTGATCCTTCTGTCGTTGTAACGCTGCACCATGCCTTCGTGGTAACTCCAGACTCCACTTTGAGCTGGGATCTTCCTCGGTGGTTGTTCTTCGCCATAAAATTCTTCGTTGTCGGATCCGGTATCTGTAAAATGAAACATTGAAATCAGCTGCGAATAATGATAGTTGATTCTACGAACCTTCAGGTAAAACCATGTCAATTATGATCTCCGTAGCCTTGTCGCGCTGGCCGGAAGTTTTAAAATGGACTTCTTTGAACCTAGGGTCCAAAAACATACTTGGCCCATATACAGGGGAGTCCCGATATGCACCAAAGCGAGATTTGATTTCGCGCTGCAAGGCTGTTTGAAGGTTTCTGCCAATAGGTGATGTCGGCTTAATGGAGCTTATGCAGTTGTTCAGGCAGTTTATGATGGGCAGTACACGACTTACTGTTGCGTAACTTTCTCCGCTCAAATCTTCCGTCACCTCATGCAAGGGTTGAAGCAGCTCAACAACATCTTCCAAATTCCGCTTTTCTTCAACTTTGATCATTTCTGCCGCACGGTCTTGGTCTGTCATAATGATCTGTATATACTGGTACAGTTCAAGGAAACGCTCAATCATGTGGAACTCGGAATTCCATCTGGTAGGTACGAATGAAGTCATCCTCAAAGGAGATTTTCTTGTCCCATCTGCCATTTGCAACTTGTGCAATTGATCAGTTGCAATTGTTGATCGTTGGAAAAAAAGCTACAATTCTCTTGATTTTGTCAAGAAGTTCTGGCAGAGATTTAGTAGTTTCAATCGACTTCTTAGCGACGAGATTTATTGCATGAGCTACACAACCAATGTGTTTGTCATCGGAGAATTTATCAGCGACAGACTTGAGCATGTTTGCTGCGTGATCTGTGATAATTAAACTGATTTGCTCTTTAGAAATTGCCCAATGCTTGAGAATGTCTTCGAAGCAAGAAGATATATACGCACTGCTATGACGCTCGTTCAGAATATAAACCCCCAAATCAGTTTCCTGCAGGTTCGTACCAATTGCAGGATCCACCGTCACCCCGAGGTAGCTTCTTGTGGTGTGGGAATCTGTCCAGAAATCAGCAGTCACCGTTAAATATTTTTGTTTAATTTTCGTTTTAACGCATTCGACCACTGTTAAGTATTTGTCGTCGACAATTTATATAAGAAGCTTCCGATTCGGCACTTTGTATTTGGGCGCCAGAACCTTCAATAGATTAACGAATCCTTCATCCTCGACTATAGAATAAGGTTGGTAGTCTTTCACGATCATGAACGCAATAGCTTCGTTTATTTCACGTGTTTTCGGTCCATCGCCTAAAAAACGAAAATTGATTTAAATTTACCAAACGTTCCTTGTAACACAACTGTATGTGAATAGTCAGTATATAACCTCACATATGAAAACGTTAAGAAACATTTAGAATGTATGCACTTAGTAATATGAAGTACCTACTCGCCCAAAGTTGAGACACCTTGAACATTCGATCAATTGAAGTTGGTTTATTCGTTGATGCATTGCTGGTACCGGCATTTGTTGAACTTGCATTCCGCTCCTGACACCCGGGAATGCTTTGTAACTGCTGCTTCTCCTTCTGTGGGTGTTTCTGAAGATGTACCTTCAGGTTGGTGGTATTTCCACGACGCGGAACATCTACACCACAAATTTTGCACTTCGCACTCACGGTCGACGTTTTCTCAAAATAATTCCACACTTCCGACATTGCCAGCGATAAATTGCACGATATTACCGAAAATATAAAACAAGCAGGTATCCGAGATTCGAATACAGTTTAAATGGTCGCGGAACTGTTTCCTGCCACTTCGCACAAAAGCACAACAGACTGAGAAGTTGCAGTTCTTGACACACCAGGTCATACCAGCTGCTCTGATTGGAGTGAGGCAGATAAAACACTCGTGACGTTCAGGTCACTCACAAGCTTTGTTTGTTTGTTGCCAAACCGGAGACAGTAGTGTCACGGAAAAATAATGTTGCACACAAAACCAAAGCACAGTGAAGTTTTGTACATGCCCACATGAACATTTCCATTAGTTTTGACCCGAGTTTCGACATGATTTTTTTTTTTTTAAATACAACGTTTATTGGTCGTGTTAGTTAAAAAATAATTTCATAATAATTGTTTTAAACTTCACAAAAGAGATGAAAATCTAACGCTTGCACATCAATTCTATCGTGAACACTATTAACGAAGTTGATGTAGGATATGAATAATTTAAGAATGATTGCCCGTTTGGTATGAACTATTCCGTCCAATGCTGGTCTTAGCAGGTCCACGAAAGTGAGTAGTCTTCTTCCAGGGATTACGGTAGACACTTTCCGTCGAAGAACGTTCCATGCCTGAACTACCCTAGGACATTCGGTATATTTGTGTACGATTGTCTCTACGGCATTATTGCAGTGTTGACAAACTTCGTCGTCCGCCCGACCGATGGTATGGTAGAGTTTGCGGTAGCAGCCTTTCTCGTTGACGATCATGTAGAGCTCGCTTTTTTGTTGAGAGGTGAGGAGAGGTGAGGCAATGTTTTTCCAAATTCTAGGCCAATTATAGTTCGGATTGTTTCGTTCTACTTTCGGTTCATCTGTTTGCTCGGTTAGAGCACGGTGGATCAGCGCAGCCGAAGGGTTCAATAGAAGATGCGGCGACACACTTTGTTGTTGCTGCCGAAAGAGTCTAACATCAGGGAGATCGGCCGGGCATGGTGGTGGGACTCCGTTCTCAGGAAATAGCAACGATTTGTAGTATGGCATGGCTTCGAGTTCGAGTGAGTGCCGAGTCACTAGCAATGCCTTGGATTTTAGGCCAAGAAGCTGTAATTTCAACCCTCCATTCTCTCGCGGTCGAGCAAGTTGGTGCATTGGTATGCGAAAAGGAACTCCTCGCCACAAAAAGTTACCCATTATTTTAGTTATTTTTGCAGTGTGTACGGCTGCCGGTGGAAGTATCGATGAGAGATACCACGCTTTGGATGAAGCGAAAGTATTGAGGAGAACAACTTTTTGGCGAAGGCAGAGTGTTCGGACTGAGTGGAGCCACGTGATATGGGAGAAGCTGTTTACCAGTGCCTCCCAGTTCAGTTTGACCATCACACGGATAGAGTTTGCGAAGATGACGCCCAGAATCTTCACAGTATTAGCTGTTCGAAGCCACGGTACGTTGAGGAGATTTGGTCCGCTGGTGTCGCCGATGTCAACAGAGAGTGTTTTGTCCAAATTTAGTTTCGCACCAGATGCTCTCCCGAAATGCGAGAATATTTCCTTCGTGACGTTGATACTCTGAGCATTTGTCGTGATGATCGAGATATCGTCGGCGTAGGCGACGACCAGGTCGTTACCACGAACTTGCTCGAGTTTGGCGATCAGTGGCTGCAGGTAGATGGCGAAGAGCAAGCTAGATATTGGATCTCCTTGTCGGACGGAGCGCTCGATGGGAAAGGCCGCCGATAAGTGTCCATTGACAAGTAATCGAGACGCTGAGAGACGGGCTATACGAGCGAGAAGGTCGATGAAGTCCCGATTGATTCCGAGCGCGCACATGGTTCGATGAAGAAAAGCGTGTCGAACCCGATCGAACGCGTGGTCCAGATCAAAGCTAATCAATTTGGCTCTCCGCTTCTGCTGGATGAGCTGTGCCAAGCGGTCTTTTATGGAGAGAGTTGCCTGGAAAATGTTGTGCGGAGGGTTTGCACATTTTTGGACGGCACTCAGGATGCGGTGTGTTTGTGTGACCTTTTCTAGTCGTGACTTGAGGATTCGCAAAAATAGTTTATAGTCACTATTCAGGAGAGAAATAGGTCTGTACGCTCGTGCCGTATGATCGCTTCCTCTTTTTTTGACGAGCACGATAGTTCCATTTACGAAGTCCGGAGGGAAACGATCGGAAAGAGCTTCGTTTAATATTAAATTGAGCTCTCTGTGTATGATATCAAACGTTCTCAGATAGAACTCGTTCGGTATACCGTCACAACCAGGAGATTTTCTGGGGGCCGCGCTCCTAATTTCCGAAAGTATTTCGGCAGAGCTGATATTTTCCATGCAGCTTTCGTTGGTCATATCATTTTCGGGGATCGCTCGGTTACATTCGAAGGTGTTGTCGATTCCGTTGCCTGCTGCCTCTTCCGAGTAGAGTCGTTCGTAGTACTCCAGCAAATGACGCTCGACTTCTTCGGATGATTCGTAGCTCTCGTTCTGTTCACCGCGTATGTGTGTCATGATGGTTCTTTTTTTCTTTCGTTCTGCCAGCTGGAAAACGGACAGCGTTTCGCCGTCGGCCAGTGTCTCGTTGCTCCGGACGAAGGTGTGGCTGAATTCTCTTTGCAGAGCGAGCATCTTTCCCTTCACATGGTTAATAGTGGCCAGAGCGGTATTGTCGTGTGGGTATCTATCGTAGGCCTGCCGAAGCTCAAGGTAGAGGCGCTGAGATTCGCGATGGAACACATCGTGAACTATCTTCGCTTTCCATTTGAAAAACGATCTGATCTTCGGCTTCGTGTATTTGGTCCACCATGACATCCACGATGCATAGTACCGTTTCTGACGTGTCCAGTACTGCCACTTGATTCTGAACTCGTCGATGTTTTCGTCGTTTAGTAGATACGGTCGGAGAGCCCAAAACCCATGCCCCGGCTCTCTTCCGAGGTTGGGGAGGCAGATGCGTGCTGTGACGACCTTGTGATCGGAGAAGCAGCAGAAGTGAGTGTCGATGGTTCGTAGCTGATTCCGTTGGCCAGCACTGACGTATACTCGATCGAGTCTGGCTGAGGAGTTGTGGGATATGTACGTGGGGCCGATGGACCGGGGGTGGAGTATTTCCCACACATCTATTAGTTGCAATTGTTGAACGATGCGCTGGAGGATTGGGCTGAAGTTGTTTCCTGTTGCGTCACATGGGCGGATGACGCAATTGAAATCTCCTGCTAGTATGGTGTTCGGTGTGTCGTGGCGCAAGTAGTACGATACGGTATTATTGAAGAATCGCTCCCTCTCTGCTCTGAAGTTACTGCCGCTGGGAGCGTAGCAGTTGCACAGTGTTGTGTCGTGGATCCGAAGAGCAATCAGACGTCCGTCGAGGCTTTTTTCGACGTTGAAAAATTTAATGTGTTGTTTTAATGCGATGGCTGTTCCTCGCCTCGTATGATCGGCGTTGCACACGACGTTGAACCCTGGAAGAGTTAGCTGATCGTTTTCGACCTCTTGGAGAAAGATAATATCTAGAGCGTGTGAGCGTACGAAAGTGCGGAGTGCATTTAGCTTTGTTTCGCTCGTGATGTTATTGATGTTGATGGTGGCTATATTGTAAGAAATCAGGTCCATTTTTAGATTTCTGTATCCAAGTGGATGATCTCGTGACGCATTTTTTTGCCGGGGGGTCGATCTCTCAGCCGTCGGCTGTTGTTCGATGTCGTTGAGCCAGTTGAGTCGTCGGATTCGTGTCCATCGGTTCGTTGTTGAGCGGTAGCCTTTGTAGATGCGCGGGTCGAGGGTTTTGACAACGGAGGGAATTCCGTTTCCACCCGGATTGATGGACCCGGCACCGACGGAGGTGGCATTGTTTCGGTTTGATTCTGAGGGGGGACTTTGCCTTTCACCGTGTTCGATACGGATGATGCTGAAGAGCTACGTTTGTTCGTAATATGATCCGTATCTGTCGTAGCTGTGTTTCTACGAGACATGCCGCCTGATGATTTTTCAGCAGGAGATTTTTTTGAGTCGCCATGTTTTGTTACAGTGGCGTACGAAATTTTTTTCTGCATGTAGCTTTTGCAGAAGCAACTTCTTATTTTGGATGCAAGTCACCCCATTGTGCACGGGCTCCTTACAGTGACGACACGTGTGTAGCTGTCCAAAATACGAAACACAAGTAGTTTCCCCATCGATGGTTACGGTGGATGGTATGTTTTTTTTTACCACCATGCGAACCACGCGTATACCGGTTGGTATATCGCCGAAAGCGTACTTCGAATCCCAAGCTAGCTCTCGAATTGATAAGATGTCTCCAAATTGCTGCATGAGTGCACAGATGTGTTCATCGAGTACGTCTTCTGACAAGTCGTGGAGTTTCACGTCCACCCCGCCATCTTCCATCCACATGCGGATTGGATACTTCTTTTTATCGACTTCCATATCATGTTTGCCGTCATGTTCTTGCACTACACGTTCAGCTACAGCAAGGCTGCAGGCTTTCACAAATGCACAACCTAGATACTTGCTGCACTGGAGACGTAACACTTCTTCTCGTTTCATACCGAGCACCGTGCCCACGAAATAGTGTAGTTCCTCGTAAGAAGGTTTCTTCGGAATGGTCGCATAATCTATGCGGAATGTATTCTCGCGTCGCTGCATTCCGAAAACGAAAATGCCGCGGTCACGAAACAACGCGTTTTCTCGAACGCGCCAAGATATTTGTTCGAATAAACGTTGCGAATGTTATAGCACGTAATGACTTCCGTAGCCAAGCGAAAACGAAAAAAAAACGTGCGCTTGACTCGAAAGCTGAGCGCGAACTGACATGATCATAAATAAGCCGATATCGTGTCAATTTATCGACGATATCGGATTTTCAATTATCGGTTATCGTATCGATAATTTTGGACCGATAATTACACTGCTACACAAAATTTTACAAAATTTGATGTTATGGGATGTATGTATGTGTGTATGTATGTGTGTATGTGTGTGTGTGTATGTGTGTATGTGTGTGGACAAAAAAACTCACATCAGTTTTTGGCAGTAAACCTCAACCGATTTTAATGACCAACAGTTCATTCGACGCGGAATCTGATCCCATTGTTTCCTATTGAAAATGGTTCGGATCGGTCCAGCCGTTCCGGAGTTATGGCCATTTAGGTGTTCCGGACTGGTACCCCTGGAAGGGGCCAGACATGAAAATGCACCAAACCCATACATACGAAACATCAAACTGCGGTGTTTTCGATAACTTGATGAACGGTTAGCAAGAAAATAGTCTCAGACCATCTCTGAACCGGTAGTGTTCCAGAACTGGTTCCGGATGTCCCGCCAGAAGTGGCCAAAATATAATAGTTAACCCACAGACAAACAGACGTAACACTCTGATATTTTGCATCGTACGTCGATTTAACGGTCTATTTGAAAATTTTATAGTTGGCCAACTCACCACCCGTGGCGCTCGCATCGTTTTTGCTCGAGTTTGACGTTTGCCCACTATCGCCACCTAGCTGATGGTCGGCCAAACTCAGTCCTTTTAGCATTGGGCGAACATGTTTCCGTGACTATGGTTTGATTCGAAAAATGTTCGAAGTGTTACGTCTGTTTGTCTGTGGTTAACCAAACCCATGTATGCGACACACCGAAGCGCGGCTTTTTTGATAACCTAATTAACGATTAACAAGAAAATAGTCTCAGACCATATCTGAACCGGTAGTGTGTTACGCTTGAAGATTTCCAGTGAGGTTATTTCAAAAAGAGCTGTCAAAGTTAATGTATAACCAGCTATGTTAAAAATAAAACAAGTTCATTTTAAAGCCTTTCGCCTTCTGCCCCACCGTGTCTCATATAATGCCCACCTCATGTTCATCACGCAAGCAGGACGCAGCCATGATCCAACGCAACGCTTCGCATCAAAGAGCGAAACGTCAAACGGAGTGACGTGGAATTTATTTCTCGCGTTTAGTATCATACGGGCGTAACTACAATGATCGATTTCTCTTCATCGATTTTCTTTTTGGATTATTCCGGGCAATACGACCAATATTCGGATGATATCTCGGTGTGTTTCGATAAAGGACGACTAGGACTAGCATCTAAAACAACAAAAACAACCGAAAATGATTTGCCGGCCAAGTTATTAACCAAAGAGAAAATCGATGAAGAGAAATCGATCATTGTAGATACGCCCGTATGATACTAAGCGCGAGATTTGTCAAGCTCGCGAAAACAACAGAAGGGGACGACGTTGGAACCAAGGAAAAAAAAGCCTAGTTGGAGGATAAAAGATTTTGGCTCGGACGGACGAGCTCTCTTTCGGAAAGCATCTGCTGGACCCGGCTGAGCGCGAAAGTTGGTGGTGTTCGTTGTTGTTCGCTTGCGCGGGCGGTACAGCCAGTTAACGTTTGCTCAATCAAAACGAAAGGATTGATCGATACGGTTTCGTGGGTGAATCGTCATTAGTAGTGCCGGTCGCTCTGGGCGACGTCGAAGTCCCGGAATGCCAAGCTCATCAGTGCGAGGAATCGAGGAAAACGAATTTCGTGGCGGAGCCGTAGACCCCGGGCGCGCCGGCCGCGCGCCAGTGGCCAGAGCAAGGAATATGCAGATTGTACTGGTATACCCGTCCACCAAGAGGGGAAGAACGCGTCGTGCTGGAGAAGTGAGGATCGGCAAGGGACCGGCGGAGGCTTTCAAAATGTGAGTGAAGTGTTGAATAGAAACATGCGAAGAAAGAAAGATAGGGTTCACAGGATTAGGATGAGCTTTAGGAGCAGGAAAAGAGAAAATAAATGTTAAAATGTACGTTCATATTCTTTTAATCTCGCCGATCACCGTCTCCCTAGGATGGGATTCGCATTAATTGTAACACTGGCGCCCAACGAAATAGCTCACAAGGAGAGCTAGCTAGGTCCGTCCATTATTGTTGGATTCTATTGATTTCAGAATGTAAATCAGACAGAAATTCTTTTGTGTGTTGCTCCGCAAAGATGAGTTAGCAAGAAAAAGATAAAATGGTGGCCGGAGAAGATTTGTCAAGATTCGTTGGCGGTTGACTATTTCGCAGGACTCGCTGTGACAATTATGAAGATTTGTGGATTTGAGATTTGTGCTTTGAGATTTGTTGGTTTTAGATAAGGCAAGTGAAACCCGAATTTCACGTTATGTAGCAGATCAGGCAAGTGAAACCCGTAGTTCACGTTATTTAGCAGGATTCGCTGCATCAATACTGTGTATTTTAGTTTAGCTAAGTTAGGTTTAAGATTCACGTCAAGATTCGAAGGCCAGGAGCGGAAAAGATTGCATAAAATTTTTTCAAGAATCAATTTATTGATCCCTGAAAAAAATTTCTCTTTGCGGGGGGATTGTGTTACGTTTGAAGATTTTCAGTGAGGTTATTTCAAAAAGAACTGTGAAATTAAATGTATAACCAGCTATGTTAAAAATAAAACAAGTTCATTTTAAAGCCTTTCGCCTTCTGCCCCACCGTGTCTCATATAATGCCCACCTCATGTTCATCACGCAAGCAGGACGCAGCCATGATCCAACGCAACGCTTCGCATCAAAGAGCGAAACGTCAAACGGATTGACGTGGAATTTATTTCTCGCGTTTAGTATCATACGGGCGTAACTACAATGATCGATTTCTCTTCATCGATTTTCTCTTTGGATTATTCCGGGCAATACGACCAATATTCGGATGATATCTCGGTGTGTTTCGATAAAGGACGACTAGGACTAGCATCTAAAACAACAAAAACAACCGAAAATGATTTGCCGGCCAAGTTATTAACCAAAGAGAAAATCGATGAAGAGAAATCGATCATTGTAGATACGCCCGTATGATACTAAGCGCGAGATTTGTCAAGCTCGCGAAAACAACAGAAGGGGACGACGTTGGAACCGAGGAAAAAAAAGCCTAGTTGGAGGATAAAAGATTTTGGCTCGGACGGACGAGCTCCTTTCGGAAAGCATCTGCTGGACCCGGCTGAGCGCGAAAGTTGGTGGTGTTCGTTGTTGTTCGCTTGCGCGGGCGGTACAGCCAGGGAACGTTTGCACAATCAAAACGAAAGGATTGATCGATACGGTTTCGTGGGTGAATCGTCATTAGTAGTGCCGGTCGCTCTGGGCGACGTCGAAGTCCCGGAATTCCAAGCTCATCAGTGTGAGGAATCGAGGAAAACGAATTTCGTGGCGGAGCCGTAGACCCCGGGCGCGCCAGTGGCCAGAGCAAGGAATATGCAAATTGTACTGGTATACCCGTCCACCAAGAGGGGAAGAACGCGTCGTGCTGGAGAAGTGAGGATCGGCAAGGGACCGGCGGAGGCTTTCAAAATGTGAGTGAAGTGTTGAATAGAAACATGCGAAGAAAGAAAGATAGGGTTCACAGGATTAGGATGAGCTTTAGGAGCAGGAAAAGAGAAAATAAATGTTAAAATGTACGTTCATATTCTTTTAATCTCGCCGATCACCGTCTCCCTAGGATGGGATTCGCATTAATTGTAACAAGTGTTCCGGAACCGGTTCCGGGTGTCCTGCCGGAAGTGGCTAAATATAATAGTGAACCAAACCTAGGCATGCGACACATCAAATCACAGCTTTTCCAATAACCTAATGACCAGTTTTATGGAAAGCAGGCTCAGACCACATTGGGGTCTGTTGGTAGTATTCCGGAACCAATTCCGGGTGACCCGCCGGAAGTGGCCAAATATAAAAGTAAACCAAAGCCAAGCATGCGACACATCAAAGCGTGACTTTTTTGATGACCTGATGAACGGTTAGCAAGAAAATAGTATCAGACCATGTCTGAACCGGTAGTGTTCCGGAACCGATTCCTTGTGTCCCTTCGGAAGTGGCCACAGTGAACTAAACCCATGACATATCAAATCACGGCTTTTTCAATAACCAGTAATCAATGAAGTAGGCTAAGACCACATTAGGGATCAAATTTAAGGTAACATGGTGAACAATTGGCAAGAAACACAGCGCAACATTTTTTTTGTCTCAAGAGCAAACTTATGTGTCTCCGAAGGATTTTGGACCGCTGAATCCGAATCAGGGCTCAGATTTGCTCCAACACGTCACAATTTTGAGCTATACCTCAATTTATAGGGCAAAATATGCGATTTTGGGCTTTTTTGACTGCAAGTTTTTAAGCATGGAAATGTTTTTTTTAAGCAATCAAAAGGTTAATTGGTCAATTAACATCTAAATTAACGACTCATGCAAAATATTTCGTTTTACCTAATCAAATTTGATAGATTTAGGCATTTAATGTTAGTAATGGCCAATTTCTTCACCCTGGCTTAAGCGTTAAACCAGGCTCAACTATATGGGTAAGCCTGGCTTACCGGTTAAGCCGAGGTGAAGAAATCGACCCTAAGAAAACTTGCATGCAACTTTTGGAGGGTGACTTGTATGGGAAATATCGTACCTAACATAAATCGCTTAAAACTATCAAATTTGATTTGGTAAAACGAAATATTTTGCATGAGTCGTTATTATAGATGTTAATTGACCAATTTATCCTTTGATTGATTAAAAAATCAGAGGGGTGTGTGCAAGACACAACCGCATGACGTAAACTACGTAAAGCAGTTTGTTAAGGTCCCATTAGACATGACAAATATTTGGCCAAACAAGCCCAACAAATGACCAACACAACGTAAATCATGGCAACCTCGGATGAATGTCGGACTACAATGACAAATATTTGTCATTATGACAAACAGTCTAATGGCCCCTTTATGAACGACAAAGGACTACTATGCAGTTTCTTTGGATCAATAATAGAATTTGTAGTGGCTAATGGTTTTGAAAATCGTTCATTTTAACAATGTAAATTCTATAATATTTTGGTGGATTCTGGGGATTTGTGTTGGAAATATTTATAACAAAGTTTGAAACATAAACAAAGCCTGAAGAAATTCTTTTATAGCTATACACTGTACACACAAGAAGAAAGCGTACTCGCCAGATTCGGTGACACGACCAGATGATAAGACAAGCTGTAGCATTTAGTTTAGGAGTAGTTTTCGAAATTCGGCGGTTTTGACACTTATGTGACCAGCGTCACTTTGTCACAAAATCTACCGTTTGCTCTTTCTTAAAACTGCTCTCAAAAGGGCTGTTTGAACAATAATTTGTTAAAAATATTGCATGTGTCATCAATATTTTCGTTGTTCTGCCAGCAAATGTCAGAACAGCGCCAATGATAGGCTTTGTAAGAATAATTGGTTTGATAGTCTCAATTTTCAAACACTTGTTATGATGAAAAGGAATGGTGGGCTTCGTGGCCGTGCGGTTAGCGGCGTCAGTCGTCTAGGCGTTTCGTAAGCCTCGGAGTGCGGGTTCGATTCCCGCTCCAGTCGGGGAAAACTTTTCGTCGAACGGAAAATTCTCCATTGGGCCACTGGGTGTTATGTGTGTTGTCCGTTGTCTCGTGTATGTGTAATGTTCAGTCTGTGCAGCCTCTGGCTGAAGACGGTGTAGTGTATTTTTAACAATAGTGCAAAGGGCACACTAGAGAAATGTTGCCTTTTCTGCGACAAGATGCGGTTTGATTTCCACAGAATGCTTTTGATGTAGTTGGTTTCAAATTGTTGGCGGTAGCAACTTTCTCGGAAAATTCATCGTAACCTCTTTCAGAAAATTGTTGGCCCTCTAAAGAACTGTTCGAACCAATTTTACAGAAAATTGAGCACAGTTTAAACAAATTTGTATTGAATATCTCATGGTTGCGACGGAGCGCTATTCATTTTTCACATAGCGCTCACAGTGATTGACACTTGTGTCCCGGGATTTAGTCCTAAGAAAATTATTCTTTCACTCCTGTGGGCCATTTTCGTAGCCCTTACAAGGGCTGTTTTACTACAAGCGCGATTCAGCGGTGTAATTTTGTTGGCTTCTGCAAAGCTACCCGGACGGCCGGACGCCCGATGAAGCCAAAATGAGAAAGTTTCCGCTCCTGCCGCACCAGAGATCTGATCCGGTGTGAACTGGTTAGCAGCCCTACTGGTACAGCGTACAGCGATGCGAAGACGACTAGCAACAGCCAACGACCACCGCGCCCGGCAAGCCAAATCATACTGAAGAGAGAAGCAAACGGAGAAGTCTTCCGATGCGTTCCCCTCGAGGTGTGGAAGAATGATGAAAGATATTTAAGAAGAAGGTTTATGTGACCCGGCGTCTTTCTTGGAAAATTATTCGGTTCTCTCTTGTGGAAAACATTTTCGAAGCCCTTAGAAGGGCTGTTTAAATCTATATGCTTATGCTGAACAATTATTATTGTTCAATTATTGCGCACATGAGGTAAAATCCAGTAGTTTTGATAACCAAATCCAGAACGGCAGCGTTTATTTTGCGTGACGATGCTGTGCAAAACGTTGGGCAGCAAGCCCTCGCTGCTGCCGTGTCGTGTCAGTTTTGCCGTGCACCAGTGTGAATCGGTTGGTGGTGGCTCCAGTAGCACCGCTCACGACGACGATGCGAAGGTGAACTCACGAGAGCGCAACCACCGACCGACAACCACCGCGCTTGGCTTGCCAAAGCATACTGAAGGGAAAAGCAAACGGAGAAACTAGCTAGTTGTCCTCCGATGCGTTCCCTTCGAGGTATCACGAAAGAATGATGGAAGATGAGAAGAAGACAATAACTTATATACTAGACGGCTGTACGGCAAAGAAGTTCAAATTCCCCTCTCGCACGTGATTGGTTAGATGAAAGAGGGGTGAAAATTAGTGATGCCATACAGATTTTTGCACAATGCATACCAAATGCTTTCGAATTATAATTATCTCATTGAACTTTTGCAAATCGATCAGCACAATTATAATGTTTAACAAATAATTTCTATAAATCATGCAAATTTTTCAGCAAAATTGTAAAGAACATTTAAGAATTTTGCGAAGACCTACACATATTGAAATATGGCAACACGGAGTAATGCATTTCATCAAGATGAAAATTTCTTCATCATCTGAGTTGAAGAAAATGTTTTCCAATTGCCAAACAACTAGCACAGTTTTCGCACATTAAATTTTGAATAGAATATCTCAATGTTGCGACAAAGCGCAGTTCAATTTTCACACAGCACTCATAGTGATTGACACTTATGTGTCCCGGGCTTTCCTCCTGAGAAAATTATTTGGTCCACTTCCGTGGGACATTTTCGTAGCCTTTACAATGGCTGTTTTAATTTACTTGCAGTATTACTGCAAGCGCGTTTCATGATTATGTTAATAATTCCGATGTTGGCTTGTGCTGCCCGGACGCCCGATGAAGAAAATTTTAGCAGAGATCCGATCCGGTGTGAACTGGCTGGCGGCCCCACTGGTGTTGCCATGACGACTAGCATCAGCCAGCCGACGACCGCGGCTAGACAAAACATACTGAAATTATTCGGTTCACTCCCGTGGGACATTTTCGTAGCCCTTTCAAGGGCTGTTTTGCCTGTTTTGATTTACTTGCAGTATTTCTGCAAGCGCGTTCCATAATTTTGTTGATTCCGATGTTGGCTTGTGCTGCACGGACGCCCGATCAAGCCAGAATGAAGAAAATTTTCGCAGATCCGATCCGGTGTGAACTGGTTGGCGGCCCCACTGGTACCGCGCACGGCGTTGCTATGACGACTAGTATCAGCCGACGACCGCATGCCTGGGCAGAACATACTGAAGGAGGCTTTCCTCCTGACAAAATTATTCGGTTCACTCCCGTGGGACATTTTCGTAGCCCTTTCAAGGGCTGTTTTAATTTACTTGCAGTATTACTGCAAGCGCGTTCCATAATTTTGTTGATTCCGATGTTGGCTTGTGCTGCCCGGACGCCCGATGAAGCCAGAATGAAGAAAGTTTTCGCAGATCCGATCCGGTCTGGTTGGCGGCCCCACTGGTACCGCGCTCGGCGACGCGACGGCGACTGGTAAAGCAAGTGGCAACAGCCGACGACCACCGCGCTCGGCTAGCCAAAGCATACTGAAGGGAGAAGCAAGCGGAGAAACTGGCTAGCAGTCCTCCGATGCGTTCCCCTCGAGGTGTCGCGGAAGAATGATGGAAGATGAGAAGAAGACAATAACTTATATACCAAGCGAGAAAACCCAAAAAATGTGCTCGCTCCTGATTGGCTGGATAAAATTAAAACATAGGTTCACTTTTCCGCAATTTTCAATAGTTTGCTGTTGAAAATCAATAGTTTTCTCTATTTGACATGAAAGGCACATAGTTTTGCGATTGTTTGATGGCAAAATTTTAAAAATCGGTCAATAAATGGCTGAGTTATTAGCGTGCAAAATCTTTTATAATTTCGTGACGGTCGCAAAATTTAGATTTTCATTTTACACCCGGTGTCGTGGTACAGTACCGTATCTTCCCCATAGACGTAGTTTACGTCAAAATATATTTCCATGCTTAATGGCTAGCAGTCAGAAAAGCCCAAAATCGCATATTTTGCCCTATAAATTGAGGTATAGCTCAAAATTGTGACGTGTTGGAGAAAATCCGAGCCCGGATTCGGATTCAGCGGCCCAAAATCTGTCAGAGACACATAAGTTTGCTCTTGAGACAGACCAAAAGTTATTTTTTGTTACGCTGTGAAATTAATCTCAGACCATATCAATGTGTTACGGAACCGATTCCGCGTGCCCCGCCGGAAATGATCAAATGTACAAGAAAACCAATACACGCGATATATCAAATGATTTATTAGGTTACCTGATGAACGGTTAGCAAGAAAATAGTTTCAGACCATATTTGGGATAACAGGTCGATTCCGGGAACCGATTTTGGCTGTCCCGTCGTAAGTGGTCAAATATAGAAGTCCGAACCTATGCATGCGGCACTTCAAATCGAGGCTTTTTCAATAGCCCAATGAACAGTTAGCCAGCGACAAGTCTCAGGCCATATTTGGGAGATCCGGTAGTGTTCCAGAACTGGTAACGAGTGACCCGCCAGATGTGGTAAAATATAGCAGGGAACCAAACCATAGCGGCTTTTTTTGATAATCTGATGAACGGTCAGCAATAAAATAGTCGCACGCCACATCTAAGACTAGTACATAATAGTGTTCCGGAATCGGTTGCGGGTGTTCCACCAGAAGTAATTAAATAGAGAAGTGAAGCAAAATCATGCATGCGACGGCTTTTTCAATCTATTATCGAAGGGTTAGCAAGGAAATAGCCTCAGATCACATTAGAAGACAACCGGTAGTGATCCGAAACAGGCTCCGAGTTTCCCGCCCGAATTGGTCAAATGTTAACCTATGCATGCAACACATCAATTCACGGCTATTTAAGTAGCCTGATGAACAGACAAGAAAACAGTTTGAGGACCATATTTGGGACAATCGATAGTGTCATGGAATGAGTTCCAGGTTTCTCGCTGGAAGTGGTCATGGTCAAACGTAAAATTGAACCAAACCCATGCATGCGCCTATCAAATAGCGAAATCATGAAAGTGAACAAAATCAATGTTAGCGATAAATCAAATCGTGGATTTGTTTTATAGCCTGGTAAACGTTGGGAAAGATTAAAAGTTAAGATATTGACGAAATCTTAATATATGCAAGAGATCAAAATCGTGACTAAAGTGATCTCATCAAATCACACCATTTCAGATTCCTGCGGTGTAAATATATAGTAGGATGGATCAACCATTAATAAGAAAATTATAATTTGATCGCACCAACACCAAATAAAGTTTTTCCAATCCCTTTTGCGTCTAAAATCACTGCTCACAATTTGTGTGCAGCTGGTTGAGCCCTTGCTCTTCTCATTGCGATTGAAATTTCAAAGGAAAATTTCCATTTTCTGCATTTTTCTCATAAGGTAGTCAACTTTTACATGAATCGTGGAAACAAGTATAGTAAAATATAGCCTAAAGTGTACTGAAAAAAACTTTGTCGCAGATAGTAAATGATCTGGGATTTTGAATAAAGTTGAGGTAGTCAAGTAGTCAACTGAGAGATCTGATATTTGTCAGTTTTTTTTTTGTCGTTTAACATAACATTGGAATGTGTGCCATCAATAAGTTGCCCAAAATCGTTGCTTTTCTATATAAAGTGTTCTCAGGATTCAGAAACATGTCGGCTAACGTCGATGGAAGGATCATGAGTACATATTCAACGAGAAAGGCACTATCACCACTAGGTGGATTAATCTGGGTTTTTGGTATTTGGGTTAGTTTCGTTATTGTCTAACGCCTAAATATATGCACAGCGCGTTCTAATGCACATATCAATTGAACACCCCAAGTTCTCCATACAAACTTCGGTTTTGAACTGTAAAGGCCCGGTCCAATATTTCTCAAAAATTCTTTCACTATGACACTTCTAGGGTCCTAAACCCCTGTTATTTTTTTTTCATCCCATAACAAAATTTAGTGTTGAACGGTGTTATCGATATTATCGGATTTATCGATATCGTCCCAGCCCTAGTTGAAGGGGACCCAAGAACACTGCTCGCTCATGGTGCCTGGAAGTGATTGGGTGTCGTGAACTATTCTTCATTCGGCATAGATTCAACGAAGCAAATTGTACACAAGTAAGTATGATGAGATTACACAATTATGTATGGTGTAACATAGGAAAGGAATTTCATACTTCGACTCACCTTCCTTACTTTTATATCATCAATATGAAAGCCTGAAATAGCAAGATGAAATTTCTGAAAAAAAGTATTAAATTCATTTCCAGCGTACCTGTCAATCGTTCTGTGGTTGACCAGCTCGTCCGGCCAGTAAATTTCATCCCATCCGATACTATGCTACTATTCCAAAAATAGAAGAAAATGCACAGGCGAAGCATTCTTTTCTGCACAGAAAAAAAAAAATGAAGGATGCTTACTTCAATCGATAATGGAGCAAAAATACGTCATACGGAACGGAAGACTGGATCTTCTGGATGTCTTCGGTAATGTCGTGGCCGGACCGACCGTTAGAATGGCAAAATAAATTTCATTCACCCGCTCAGCCACTTACCGTAGGAATTCAAAGAATTTCTATTCAAACTCATCTTATTGACACAGCTCGGTGCGGAATGGGTCGGCATAATGGATCGAAACGATGAAATATGTCTGTGGATGGTGCCTACAAAATAGGTTTTTTTTACTGAGGGCCTGGCCATGAACTACGTAGACTCTAATGGGGGTCAAAAGTCTTCGGTCCAAACAAATTTTAAAAATTTTAAAAATTATGTGTGGTCAAAAGTCTACGGTGGGGGAGGGGGGTTCTGGTATGGCCAAAAATGAGTCTACGTAGTTTATGGACAGCGCCTGGTACCGTAATCCGGGGTAACATTGATCAGAATTCTCAATCTTTCTTGAATAATTCACTTGTTAAAGCAAACGTTGCATGTTTTATATTTTTAAAACAAGTACTGGCCCCCTGAGTATGTGTTAAGCTACTCAAAAAAGTATTGCAAAACTTTAAAACATGTTTAAATTGGTTGTTTAATCTAATTTTTGATTTTGTTGATTTGGGGTAACATTGATCATGCCAGTGATCAATATTCGTTTGTGTTGAAAATATCCTTTCTTACTAAATTCGGGGTCGCTGATTTCGAATATGTTGTCCAAATTCTTACAAGTTATGTACTTTTTGAGATATTTTAGGATTAAAATCTTCCAAATCGCGAATAACGCCTAAAAGTAGGCAATGGCTTAAGGAATTGATAGCCTACTTTTAATAAATCGTATATTTTATTGAAAAGTAGCATTTTCATAGAAGTTTCGGTGATTAAATCCAACTCTAGGATATCATATTGAAGTTATACAGTGATTTCGAACTTCATATTGTATCTAGTATTCATGCAATGCATGAATATTTGTCAATGTATCTCATTGCGTTACGAAACATAGTTATGGAAAAATCGATTTATTTCAATGTTTATGAAATTCAATTTTCATAAATTACATGCTATTTAATAGCTAAATAATAGCACATACCGATATAACATTCCATAGCGCAAAATGATTCAATATAAAATGCTTGTTTGAACAATTCATCAGGTCGGCCAAGCCGATCAATGTTACCCCGCTGATCAATGATACCCCGTTTTACGGTATACTTTTTTAGATTAAATCTACAATTCAATTCTAGCAGCAGTTACGCCACTCCCAATCCACATGAGTGTGACAATAATTATGTATATATGTGCAGGAAGTAGTTGTAGTAGGTACCCTAATCAACATTTTGTAAAACTTTTATCATAATTTTCCAATCGTTATCAACAATATATAGGAATTAACTTCATTCATTTTGCAAGATTATTCAATTGCTCATCATCAGTACAGTTTTATGACTTGATTCTCGATGCTTAAGCTCCAGTTGAAATGGTTCATACTTTATCACTCCACAAGAGCATCCCTCCTACGGGCGGCAGCTGCCCGACAGTGAGAAATGACGGAACTGGTCAGAACCCAGCTGGAACCTTCGCCATACACGGATATAAACGACTACAACGGCGAACAAATGTGCAGAAGTGAAACGCGGAAAATGCTGCAGTTTATCCTCTCACGCTTCATCCGGTACCACCCCGACCGACGCCGACGGACGGCCGCTGCCTGCACGGCTGTGTTGCCTCATCATTCTCTAACTATGTCAAATGGAAAATTGCATAATGTATGAGGGGACAAATTTATAAAACCGTCTATCTGGCCGGGCGCGTTCATCCTTCCTGCTGAGTTGCCTTTGCGGCTGCTGTTCTGGGTGGTGCAACCTGGACCGTTGGAACAGATTTTCCTGCATTTTTTTCTCTTCCATGCTTTGTTTCCAGACTTTCTCGACTGTCTGTGTCAGGATGGAATCGATTGGAGCTAGCGGAAAGCGGCGTGGGATCCCAAGTTCAATCACATCTGTTACACTACAACTGAAATTGCTTATGTGAGTACATGCTTGAAATGGATGTGCAAGCGAAATAAACTTCGTACTCTTTGCAAGCTTACATCGAACATCGAACGGTTTCGACGCAGAAGTTCCATTTGAAAAATAGCAATGCCATGAAATTTAAGCAGTGCCAGACATTTTATTGGAAACCAAAAGCTATGAACTTTGATTGCATAAGAAATCTACAAGATATACGGATGGAATGTAGCACAATTTCTACAACAGTTCACATTAGGCGTCTCTGTATAATAGGTAGCTGTTTGGTGCTATTTTTTATCAACAAAGCAGATATTCAGCTATATTTGTTTGTACAGGTCGGACTCGATTAACCGGGGGCCCGATTATCCGAGGCTTGATTATCCGGAAAAATGGCATGATTATCCGGGGAAAAGTTTGTTTTTGTTTTAGATTACAATATGTCAAACAATGTTATAAACATCAAATACAACACCTATAAATAAGATTTAGCCTATTTGAAAATTGTTTTTATTTTTTTCACATTTTTCAGATAAAATTTCATTTTTAAAAATACATAGTTATAATTATACCAGACGTTAAGTTTACGCACTACAACGTCGTGTATGTTAGCTTCTATGTATAAGCAGCAGGTTTTGATTGAAGAAAATCAAAAATAAAAGAAAAGAAGCATGTCTCGATTATCCGGGTGATTCGATTATCCGGGGTGAAATAATTTTGGAGTCACCCGGATAATCGAGTCCGACCTGTACAACATCACATTAACCTTCCTTGGTCCCAAAAAAAAGTTACAAATAAGACCCTGGGGTCATTTTTGACCCCAAACTTTGAACAGCTCGCAAAAATCAGTAGTTTAACCGATTTTGGATCTTTTTGGCTCAAATGAAAGTATAAGTTACGGTTTTGCCAAGGCTATTAAAAAGACATGCAGACTTACCTTTGTCTCATCCCAGGGGCCCGTGGCCATCGGTTGCTGGACGCCTGGTTCACACCAACTCACAAGGGGGGGGGGGGGGGGGTGGGGTGTGGTATGCTCTTCGGCGAGATTTAGATTTACCACGCACACTTCACACGCGGAATTTTGGGATAGGTTTTGTGCATATTATTTTTTTTGGAGTATTCTATCACCGTATATGACCAGATTTGCACGGCCTTTACACTTGCACTTATTGGGGGCGAAAACGCGCGGGTTGCATTCCGGGCCAACTCCATTATCTGCACCACTCGGCTAAATATGTTTTCGCGCGCGGGACGAACACTCCACTCCACTAAGGGCCAGAATCGCAATCTAGCAGAACAAAATTAATTACTCCAAAACTAAGCATTTCCGGCACATGGTGTTTTCGACAAAGTTGCTTGACATCAGCAGGGGCATCTATTGCTAAGAACGCAGTAGTTCGCAAATCGTCCGCATAGGTGGCGCCACCATCTAACTTCTTTGTTTTACGTCCTAGGCACTTGGCGTCTTCGGCAAAGTTGTTCATTTTGATAAAATAAACAACTCTTTCTCAGACGTCAAAATTCCACAGCCTACTGTTTTTGAGTTATTTTAAAAATAAAAAACAATCAATGAAAAAACAGTTTTTTAAGCTCATTTTGGCATTTTTACTGGAAACCATGTGAGTTTAAATTTTTTTCTAATGCAAATGTTTCAAACCAAACATATTGTATGGAAATATATTCATTATTATCATTAAAAATTAAAAATAAAAATACAAATTCGAAAAAATAGTGTGAATTTCAAGCCTTAATATCTCACAAAGCGCAAAAATCGCAACTTCAAATTTTCAGCAAATACGAAGCAATACTAGGTGAACATACTGTCAAAAATTTGGAGAGGTATTTTTTGGTGTTTTTGAGATAATAGCTTTTTAGTAACACCATAAATATAAGTAGTGCCAGCGTGTTACTTTTCACTGTTACACGTTAGAGTGTTTATGTCTTCGAGAAAGTTGTTCATTTTGACTAAATAAACAACTATTTCTTAGACGTCAAAATTCCACGGCCTACTGTTTTCGAATTATTGTATATAAACTAGATTTTATTGAAAAATTGTCAATAAAACACATTTTGATGCAATAGTGTGAACTATTGTTTATTGTTTTAATTTTTACGATACATAGTAGGTCATGAAAATGTCAGTTTACTATTGTCAGCATGGCTCAAGGTATCTTTTAATTTTTTGCTTGTTATTTTCAAAATGTTTCAAGCTTAACCTATTTTGTCAATCATTTTAAATTTTAGAGAGCGAAATATATTGCCGAGAGCTCACGGAATCGTTCCTGGATGGAAAGGACGTTGATCAATCTCTAGAGATTGTGAAACGGGAGCTACACGAAACTGACATTTTCATGACCTGCTATGTATCATAAAAGCAATAACAATAAACAAATAGTTCATACTATTGCATCAAAATGTGTTTTATTGACAATTTTTTTGAATAAAATCTAGTTTATATACAATAATTCGAAAACAGTAGGCCGTGGAATTTTGACGTCTAAGAAATAGTTGTTTATTTAGTCAAAATGAACAACTTTCTCGAAGATATAAACACTCTAACGTGTAACAGTAAAAAGTTACACGCTAGCACTACTTATATTTATGGTGTTACTAAAAAGCTATTATCTCAAAAACACCAAAAAATACCTCTCCAAATTTTTGACAGTATGTTCACCTAGTATTGCTTCGTATTTGCTGAAAATTTGAAGTTGCGATTTTTTGCGCTTTGTGAGATATTAAGGCTTGAAATTCACACTATTTTTTCGAATTTGTATTTTTATTTTTAATTTTTAATGATAATACACTCATTGCACAATTATGGGTCACACACAATTATTAGTCACTTTCCACTTTAATAGATAAATACTAATTAATTGCAAGCTTTTGTTAGCTATTATTATTTTTCGCACATAAGTTGATTTGTTTTGTGTCACTATACGTATCGCACACGGGTTTATACATCAAAACATACATATTTTCAATATTTTTTGTTCGGCGCAAAACTAGCTGTCAAAGTAACGCTTCGATTGTGAATATCGGACAGTGCGTGCGCTGCTTGCGTAAGCTCTGTAAAAGCGAGCTTCAGTGATTTTCATGTGCGAAATGGTATCGTCACCAGAACAAAGGTATAATTAACGTTCTAAATGTAGAAATTCATGTGACTGCAGCCAATTAAAGCTCATTTCTGGCAAAATTTAAGTGACTCATTATTGTGCCAAGGAACACCGAAAATCACACAATTATGGGTCACTTTTTCTGCAGCATAATATTGACAGTTCTGCGTACATGGGCATTGCATACTTTTAGGCGTTTATCGGTGGTTGTGTTGGAGATTTTGACCCAATTTTGAAAAATTGATTCCAAATCGTGAAAACACGCTTCGTTAAGAGGTTTGAGACCAGGTTTAGATTCTACTATAGTTGATCTATCGAGAATAAGTGATCATTAATTGAAAAAATAGACAAAACATTATTTTTGAGCCGATTTCTCTCGAGTGACCCATAATTGGCAACAAATTGACCCATAATTGTTACACAGCCAATTTTGACCCATTATTGTGGTTTTCATTATTCACCAACATTTTAGTAATTTTCACCGCCTAAAGTGAATTTTACAAGCAGATTTTTATTTAAAACAATAAAAAGGGGTTTCAATGATGAGAATATAAAATAAAAATAATGAAAGTGTTATTTTTGTATGAAAAACGATTCATATTATGAAATGGTTGTTCCTTGAGTGACCCATAATTGTGCAATGAGTGTATTGAATATATTTCCATACAATATGTTTGGTTTGACACATTTGCATTAGAAAAAAAATTTAAACTCACATGGTTTCCAGTAAAAATGCTAAAATGAGCTTGAAAAACTGTTTTTTTATTGACTGTTTTTTATTTTTAAAATAACTCGAAAACAGTAGGCTGTGGAATTTTGACGTCTGAGAAAGAGTTGTTTATTTCGTCAAAATGAACAACTTTGCCGAAGACGCCAAGTGTCTAGGACGTAAAACAAAGAAGTTAGATGGTGGCGCCCCCTATGCGGACGATTTGCGAACTACTGCGTTCTAAGCAATACATGCCCCTACTGATGTCAAGCAACTTTGTCGAAGACACCATGTGCCGGAAATGCTTAGTTTTGGAGTAATTAATTTTGTTCCGCTAGATTGCGATTCTGGCCCTTAGTGCACTCGACTGCCTTCTACGAACGCCAGACACCAAGAGCCCCACTCTCGGCTCGGCAATCCGAGACGGAAACCAAACTCGCCCCATCCATTTGGAGCTATCAACTCGCTTCGCTCGTTCTGTTTCGTGAGCGGGTTTTCGGTGAAGGGGGGGAGACTGCCTCAGGCGTTTTTCCGACGGCGCGTTGAGGGCAAGTTTTAATAAAAAAAACCTAACTCCTAATGTTTACTTATTAATTTTTATTTATGCTACATGCCAAATGTAACAATATGGCCACAAGTCTAGTTTTCAAAACCACCGGAGAAATGCGGATTTGGCCACTGTGGCCACCGGGAACCTGCTTCAACTAAAAAATGCCGCTTTAGAGACCCTTTACTTTGACAAGCTATAACTTTGCAACCAAACAAGTAATCAGGACTGTCCAAGCATCGTTGGAAAGGTATTTACGTGGACTTTGATTAGATACATTAATATCGACTAATTATTGAGAACCGGTTCCGGAACATCCTAAATATTATTTTTCATCGTGGCTATGTGCTAGAAAATCCACAAATGTGTTCCCTTTATGCATTTTATTGCATAACTTCTCTGCACACTTCACTGAAATGAGAAACATATTGTTTAGGACCATTTTTGAATGGTTCCGGGCAGGTCTGGTTAATGCTGAACGGGTTACAGGGATTCCGGAAGGTGGTCAATTGGTTAACGACAATGAACTTAGTATAGTTTTCGCTCCAAAACCCGGCGCCACATGGTTCAAACTTCGTGAATTTTCATGTCTGTTGTTCTTGTGATACACGAAGAGATTGATCTTCTTCATCATCTTCATCTTCTTCTTCTTCTTCTTGGCATAACACCCCTACTGAAAAAAAGCCTGCTTCTCAATTTTAACCCTTCATAATGCGTGCTGTTTTAAAAAGTACAACACTACTAAAAAACTTCGCTCGTTGTATACAGCGCGAGCGCGGTGTAGTTTCGGTTGCTTGATGAGCACTTCTACTGGTATTTACTGAGAGCTTTCTCTGCTATTAATTTTTTAACATATGTATATCGTGTGGCAGGCACAAAGATACTCTATGCCCAAGGGAGTAGGGGTAATTTCCCTTA
The DNA here is from genome assembly GCF_035046485.1 of Aedes albopictus. NCBI lineage: Eukaryota > Metazoa > Arthropoda > Insecta > Diptera > Culicidae > Aedes > Aedes albopictus. Next base: position 153,652,190 of record NC_085136.1, on the reverse strand, counting down.
CGAAAAGTTCCTAGCCCGACCGTAAATCGAACCTGCAACCTCAACATGGTCATGCTGAATGCCATTACAACTATGGTTATAGGGGCACCAAATGAATAGCCGTATTGGTTCCACGTGGTCACTGGAGTGGCCACCGGAGAAATTCATACTGTAGTGCTCTCAGATTTTTACAACAAATGTAGGCTTTTGACTACTCAATTTAAATCATTTACATTTATATTTACATTTATTATTTGTAATGTTCTGGTATAAAAATGAACAAATGATGATATTGATCTTGTCTTGCGATTTTTGATTGATTACAAATTGGGATCCAAACTTTGTAATCCAAAGTGTGAGAAACCAGTCTGTCATTTGATTCTTTGTGATCGAAGAATTGATTATAAAATGATTTCGTATTTTAGAAAAATGAAGTTTTTCGTGCTTTAGAAATAGAAGTTATACTGAGGATTACTCCAAAAGCTTCACAAGGAATTTCTCCAGAAAATGTACCAAACATTTCTATAGGAGTCAAACCGGGAATCCCTTCTTGAGGGATTCACCGATAAATCATCTAAAATTTCCGCGGAGAATTTCTCTAAGAGTTTCCCGGAGAATCTATTGAAGGTATTGTCATATCGATCTCCTTCGGAACTTATGAAATATTCATGAGAAAAATTCTGAAGGAACTCTTGAAGGAATTTTCGGACGACCGCCCGAAGAAATTTCCTGAGAGACTACTGAACGAAATTCTAGAGATCTACTGAAGGAATTTCTGCTATAGAGATTATTGGTATAGAGACCTTAGAAGAATTAGCTGTGGAACTCTTAGGACAATTCCTGTGGAAGTTCTTGAGGAATTCCTGGTGGAACTTGTTTTTTTGCTTGTGTTTTTTTTTCTAAATTAATGAAATAATAAAATTATCTCTTGGAGGAATTACTGGTTTAACGCCTGGTGAAAGTTTCACAGAAACTCCTCGATGATTTTCGGTTGAAAATCTTAGAGGGTTTCCCGATGAAAATCTTAAAAACAATCGAATGAAAGTCCTTGAAGAATTCAAGAGGAATTTCCGGAGGAGCTCCTAGAGGAATTCACGAAGCATCTGTGTTGCGTAGCTCCTACAGGTATTCACAGCGAAACTCTTGAAAAACTATCTGATGGAGCTCCCAGGAAAAATTCCGGTTAAACTTCTAAACAAATGTACGGTGGAAATCCAAGAAAAATAGAGTGGAACTCTGGATTTTCACACACAAAATGCGTCATGAGGGGGGAGTGGTCCGAAAGTTAAGATTCAAGTATTACGTAATAACTTGATGCTGACCAGACAAATTTCTGAAGGAACTTATTGAAGACTTTTCGCTGAATTTTCTGCGAAAATTTTAGAACACTCTTTCGTAATACTTGTAGAGAAATTCTCGTTGGAATACCTGCAAGAATGTACGGTGGAACTTCTACAGTAATTTCTTAGCATTCTCGGCGGTACTCCTGTTAGGAATTTCTAATTGTAACTTCGAGAAGTATCCCCAGTAAATTAAACTTTCAAAGGAATTCCTGACAGAACTTCTCTAGGGATTAAGAGTTTATCTTCTAGAGGAAATTTTCGGCGGAACACATAGAGAATTATTTTGAGGAATTCTTGAGGAAATTTTCTTTGGAACTTTTAGAACGATTTCTGAAGAGATTTTCGGTGGAACTTCGAAAAAAAATTCCCACAAGAATTCGATGCAACTCCTAGAGAAATTCTCTAGACGAATCCCAAGTCGATTTCCTAGTGGGATCCTTGCTGTAGCTCCTAGGAGAATCTCTGGTGGAAGTCTTAGAGGAGTTCATGGTATACTGGAGGAATTCACAGTGGATTTGCTGGACGGGTTCATGGTGGATCAACTACTACAATTTCAGAATATTAGCGGAGGAGGCCCTACAAGTATTGGATTTTCGAGTGAAACTTCCGGTGTATCTGGATGTACTTCCGTTGAAACTTTGAGCAAAATTCCCAGTGAAACTCTGTCAGGAACTCCTTGAGGAATTCCTAGTGGATCTATGGTGGAAGTAATAAAAAAACCCTAATTAATCCACCTAGCGGTGATGGTGCCTTTCTCGTGCTTTAAAATATCCTTTCAACAAAACTCGAGCGACATGTTGATGACATTGACATAAATACAAAATGAAAACTGCTTGTTAAATCTACTTAATATGGATACATTTTATATTAGCATAACATCCAATATTCAGAAAATATAAGACAACGATCCAAAACTCAAACCAAACAAGTGTCATGAAGCCGCAAAATTTTGAAACGTCATTTTAGATTTTCCGGTCATCATTTTATGACTCCGGATATCTACCCCAACTAAACAAACCGCCATCTTGAACATTGAGATACCATCTTGAATGTTCTGGTATTCATTTTTGGACTCCTAATTAACCTAAAATTACATAAAATAGTCGCCGAATTGAATTTTGGCATGCCGTTTATGATTTTCTGATTACCAGTTTTGGACGAAAACCGGCATTCTTCTCCATTCAAACTATAGTCATATTGCAGACCTTGTGAAACAGCACACAGCTTGGGTTTTCTGAATACAAATTTTGAATTCTGGACATATTTTCATACAAAATATGCCCATAATGCAAGAATTAAAAATCCTATAAAATAGGCACTAACTTGAATACTGGGCCATTATCTTGGACTTTGGACCGCTATCTTGGATACTCTGGTGGATTCCGAACATATTTCCCATACCAAATACACTTATTTTACATAGTTTTAGAGCTCAAAATTCCTTAAAACAGCCTCCATCTTCTGTTGACGCGATCAAATTATTATTTTTCCATTCAACGTTGACCCATCCTGCTATAAATTTAGACCTTAGGAATTTGAAATGGTACGATTTGATGAGATCGCTTTAGTTTTGTCTTTATTTTGTTCTCATATATGAGAACTTAGACCTATTCGTCACTGTTGTTCATACCTAATGTTTATCAGATCATTAAACAAAGCCACGATTTAATTTTTCACATGAACGTTGGTTCTGCTACACAACAGCTAGTCTCTAATGTAAACTAAGGCTGTTTTCTTGCTAACCATTCATTGGATTATCAAAAAATCTGCGATCTGATGTGTCGTATGGGTTTGGTTCATTTTTATATTTGGTAATTTCCGGTGGGATAGCTGGATCTGATTCCATGAGTCATGGACCATGACACTACCGGTTGTCCCAATTATGGTCTGAGAATATTTTATTGCTATTTATTCGCCTTTACCTTATCACCGCGATTTATCGCAAGAATGGGTTTGCTTCACTTTTACTTCTAACCACTTTCGAAGCCACAGCTGAACCCGCAACACTACCGGGAATCTAATGTGGTCGACCCTATTTTTCCATCAGGTTGTCGATAAGTCGTGATCAGTCTTGTTAGAGATCACAGTTATTTGAACCTTTTCGTCGATATTCGGCCTCCTTTGTCTCCGACATTCGCAACACAAGCAATCAAACTACTGTTCGAAACAAAAATGTCAAACGAATGCACTTCACCACGATAGCGGCTTCGGGAGACGGTTCGGCTTTTGTTATTCCTGTCTTCTTCCATAATAAGAGCTATGTTGCCCATCTGTGTGTCGTATTCAATGCAACATGCAATAATTAACTAATATTAACATTCATAATCGAAACTGGCCGAAAATCTGTGCGTAAAGCTAGAATTAGACACATGTCATCGTGTCAGATGACATTGATTTGACCTTTTCTTATGTTTATTGATCTTCGTTCTACTGCTCGTGATGTGTGTAGGTAAGAGGTAACGATACCCAGGTAACCAATAAGCAGTTAAAATGGCATTTATTCGGCACTATATGCGCCTTTACAGCAGGTCATTAAATGCTAATCTGCTGCATATGCGCCATAAGTGCTAATTAAATGCAGGTTTTGGCCCGATATACGGCTGATTAACTAACGCTTTTTAACCTAACTTATATTTGAATCGAACTTGATAGTTTTCTCATGAGTTGTTATGTATTTCAAACTTTAGTCAAACTGGTGCCTCAAAATTGCAATAACGGTTAACCACGCTGTAATGATACTTATGTACCTCGTCACCCACTTCATGCAACTACATTAGTGGTCTAATAACACTTAGCGCGCTCGGCATAGTTCCATCATGCCGCTCAAAGTGTTGCCACAAATAATGCTTAGTTTGCAAAACCCAGTTATCTGGCTGGTGGGGCATGGGAGCCTAAGCTTCAACTGTTAATGCAATCAGAGACTACTTAGACGTGGGCGGTTTTTTTTTTGTCTATATTAACGAGATTTTTAACCCTAGGCTAGTTCATCTCGGCCGTGGGCGATCCTATATATGAAGGGTTATCGAAAACGCTCTGGAGAATTTCCAAAGCGCATTCTAATAAATCTAGTAAGCCTAAGGTGCCATTAACGGAAGGAAAATGACAAGATAATATAACAATATATGGTTTATGTAATGTAAAACAATACAACATAACAAAAGAGAAGCATTCCAAAACCATTTGATTAAATGTATAACCAGTAGTGAAATTACAATTAAAACCAATTTATTTACGGTACATTTTATTGTTTTAAACCATTCATGTACCATACAATGCACGGTATATTTAAACCCACGTATCAGTATTTTGAACAATTCATTAACAATAAAATGTATGGTTTTGCAAAAAAATATATATGGAGAAACATATTTTTTTATATTGTTACGATACTTAACAACCTGTATAATATATTGTAAAAATCTTATTTACAATTCACGGTATGGTGCCTACATTACATCTTATTGTTTTTGTATTTTTTATTTTTACAGTGGTGTCTATTGTAAAAATATGGTTCTAAATAGTACTGTTACAATACAACGTTCGGTTTTTCTACTGTATTTTTTATTCGGGTAGTCTGGCGGTGGATTATAGAAACTTGGTGGAAGATGTGCAGCAAAGGTGGTTTTGCCTACTAGGTACCAGGCTAGGTTTTAATCAACATCACCATAAGATCGTCTTAAATTTCTTTCAACTCATGCTAGAGCTAAAAGTATAACTCAAGAATACTAGGATTTATAACGTTCTCAATGCAGCCTGGTTGGCCTCCATCAAGAACGTCTTAAATTTATTTCATCTTATGCTAGGGTAAGAAGTATTACTCAGGTTTATAACGTTCTTGATGTAGGTTTATGCAAACTCCGCCGAGAACGTCATAAACCATGTACGCCAAATTGTAAACAAACAATAAATTATCGCACCGCGGTGGATTTTGTGAATCTCGTCCGATGGTTTTAGTTATCAGCCCAGTATCGTTGCCAACCAGGCAGACCTTTTTCGATAACCGGCCTTGATGCGGTGCAGTGGCTCATTCCTCCGGTCAGCACTTCCAACAGGTAAGTAGGGGAACAAAGCCCAAAATGCCAAGATGGGGTAAAATGGCCCAACTCATAAAACCATTCGCCGATGTGATTTGACCATTACTATAGGTGAATGGTGTCAAGATATGCTTACATAAAACATTCTTCTAGAAGCTAGGCCGCCATACCCATGGAAAATCTTTCGATTTCCCAATGAAAACTGGCAACTTCCGGTTGTTCGTGCTTGCAATTAAGGTTTTCTGGTGATATTATTACCAGCCAAGTGTTTCCAAGCAGATTGAGGCACACATGGAGGCGCATGGTTGTTGATGTCAACGCTTTTCATGTTAGGGGTCATTCAAATATGACGACCATCGTTTAGCGGGAAGAGGGGTGACACTCCATTTATTGAGCATACGAAAAAAAGCGGACCAGAGGAGAAAAGGGAGTTAGAAATGCCCAAAAAATGATGGACGTAATTTTTGAACGTTTTCATGAAGTGGCATCTTACCCCATGGCAGATGGCCTTTTTGCACCACTTCCGTTTTACGAACCAGTTTTTGAAATCGCTATAAATCGATGAAAATGCATTAGTTTAGTGAATGTTTTTGCTGAAGTATCGAGCAAATATTGTCTAGTTGCTGTTAACACTTTGAAGGCCTAGTAAATGAAGCTATTTATCATTGAAAACGATGAAAGTTTGAAAAATGGCATATTGCCCCACTTTCCCCTAGTTGTTGATTTTGAAGATCGATAATTGGAACCCAGAATGCACGGGAATCGACGTCCTGGATGACCATACCCACCTCATTTCGGATGCTGCAACCGGAGGAACTTGGCACTGCACCGCGTCGCGGTTGGATTTGCGGGTAGGTGTTCTTGATTGGCAGCAATATTGGAACGATGAGAATCAAAATATGATGCTTGAGTTTTTTCTTGTATTTTTCATGTACCAAACTGTTCTCATGCGAGAACAGTTACTCTTGATCAAGAACGGATGATTGCAGATAACTACAAGAACCTTATAAAACTGAAAATAAGTTCAACAGTTCTTGATGTGTTTATGGTTTTATGAACTGAACCTCAAGTATTCATGGATGTGTTTTTAAAACCACATATTGACGAAGAGGGGGGGGGGGCACATTAAAAGAAGACCACAAAACCATCCACTAAAAATAGCTTACAGGTTCAAATTAAACAGGAAAAAAGAGGGAAGGCCCAGTTACACCTGGAAAGTTTCATTAAATCAAGATCTAAAAAGATATAAAGGTATAAATAGGGATGAATGGAAGTCACTAGCTAAAGACAAGCTTAAATTGAAGCAAAAAGCAGAAGAAATTTACAAACAGGAGGAGAGTGAAATTTCAGATGGGGAAGAGGATGACAATTAAAAGAAAAAGGAAACATAATAACTAAATGATAAAAAGGAGAAAGCCGGATAGACCGATGAAGGTGAATGAAACAAATATGAAAGAGTTATGAATAATTTAATTATATATTTATTTACACATCTAATTATTTATTTTTATACCTATTTATTTATTTATTTATTTATTTATTTATTTGATTATCTATTTAGATAGTTATTTATTTATCTATTCAATTGCTCTTGAAAACTCTATTAAATCAGTTGCGTAGTCACGTGATAACCATCCTGCTTTTTCTTATTAAGTAGTTCTATCAATTGGATGTCATTTGTTGGACTATTTTTATAGGTAAAATAAGTTTTTTGACGAAAAATGCATGCTCTCTTGATAATTGTAACTGTTTGTTTGCAGTATAGGACAAATATTGAAATATTCAGTAATTATTAGAATAATGTAGGAAATAATTGTTGCAGATGTAAAAGTATTTTAACAGTTATAGGCAAAATTCACTAGAATTCGGTAAGCTGAAAGATAAATGGTAAAATAAATAAAAAAAAACATGAAGATGTAAGATGAGAATTGGGTAGGATTGGAAGAACGAGCAGATTATGTAGAAACTTCAAAAGGTTCAAGTGGTTACAAAGGTAAATAATAGCATATTGCAGGATGTTAATAAAAATAAATACACGATTAAGGAAGATATTAAGTGTATTCCACAAGTTGAATAAATGGATCCAATTCTACAAGATGTGCGAAGTGGACATGATGAGTGGTAGACATGATGGTAAGGTAAGTTTGACGCACCCTTTTAGTTACAAACCACCAGACGGAAATCTTAATATGTACTGCGAGGTGTTGGATGTTGGGATAGGAACATTTTGTTGGAAGGAGATTCTCTGCCCTTGAAGTGGATTGCGCATTTGTCAAAGTACATATGGGTCCACACTCCCTTTTGGCCCTTCATACAACAAAATTGGGAATATACTGACTGTCCAACATTTTGATCTGGCTATTAAGAGGAACCGTACGACATGGCAAGTCCTGCACTGGTGGTGGCTTTACATCACATCACATCACATCACATATACGGCTGATTAAATGCGTATCCCTCCTATCCCCCAGATTGTCAAAAATAAAAACAAATATTTTCCCCTGCCCATTTTACGGCTTCCCTTCTCTTCTATTTTTTCTCACTCTCCCGTGGAACTTTTGCGGCTCGGGGCATGGTTGAAACTGCCGTTGTTGTTGATTTTTTTTTTGTTGATTTCGGCCAAATTGGGATTCGATCCCTCGATCCTTTGGTTGACGATGCTGCTGAACTGCGCTACAGGGTAAGCTATAGATGATAAGATGGTGTGCGATGGAATTTTGATTTATTTAAGGCTAACACCCGCAGTTTCTTCGTTATGTTATTGGCTCGGCAGGTGCTGATAATGAAATCGCCCATAGGAAACCAGCAATGGAATTTATTTGCCGTAGTATGTTTTTCCCATTGATATTCTTCGTTGTTACCTATGAATGACAGTACATGCGAATGATAGTGGCTTTTACGGCCATGATACGTAAATTAGAAGTGGAAATGTTTTGAGGTTTTAGCATCACTCATCTCTCTTAGCAGTTTCATAGCAATAAAGTAGCAGACATGATGCCTAGTGTGTCTTTAGTGTGACGTAAGGCTATTTTCTAGCTAACTGTTCATCAGGTTTTCGCAAAAGCCACGATTTGATGAGTCACATGCCTGGATTTGGTTTACTTTTACATTTGGCCTCTTCCGGCCACTCAAAACCGATTCCGAAACACTTGCTGGCCGTTCATTAGGTAATCTAAAAAGCCGCTATTTGATGTGACGCATGTACGGGTTTGTTTCTCTTTCAGATTTAACCACTTCGGTGGGAACCCCGGAACGGGTTCCGGAACACTACTGGTTCAGATATGGTCTGAGATGGTTTTCCTGCTCATTGTCCATCATGTCATCGAAAATGCCGTGGTTTGATGTGTCGCATGGGTTTGGTTCAATTGTATATTTGGCCACTTCCAGCGGGACGCCTAGAACCGGTTCCGGAACACTACCGATTCAGATATGGTCTGAGATAATTTTCCTGCTCATTATCCATCAGGTCATCGAAAATGCCGTGGTTTGATGTGCCGCATGCATGGGTTTGGTTCAATTGTATATTTGGCCACTTCCAGCGGGACGCCTAGAACCGGTTCCGGAACACTACAGGTTCAGATATGGTCTGAGATGATTTTCCTGCTCATTATCCATCAGGTCATCCAAAATGCCGTGGTTTGATGTGCCGCATGCATGGGTTTGGTTCAATTGTATGTTTGGCCACTTCCAGCGGGACGACTAGAACCGGTTCCGGAACACTACCGGTTCAGATATGGTCTGAGATGATTTTCCAGCTCATTTTCCATCAGGTCATCTAAAATGCCGTGGTTTGATGTGTCTCATGCATGGGTTTGGTACAATTGTATATTTGACCACTTCCAGCGGGACGCCCAGAACCGGTTCGGGAACACTACCGGTTCAGATATGGTCTGAGACTATTTTTCTGCTTACCGCTCATCAGGTTATCGAAAATGCCGTGGTTTGATGTGTCGCATGCATAGATTTGATGCATTTTCATATCTGGTCCTTTCCTGGGGTACCGTTCCGGAACACCTAAATGGCCATATCTCCGGAACGGCTGAATCGATCCGAACCATTTTCAATAGGAAACAATGGGATCAGATTCCGCGTCGAATGAACCGTCGGTCATTGCAATCGGATGAGGTTTACTGCCAAAAAGTGATGTGAGTTTTTTTTTGTACACACACATATAGATACACACACACACGCACACACATACACACACACATACACACACACAGACATCACCTCAATTCGTCGAGATGAGTCGATTGGTATATGTGATTTGACCCTCCGGGCCTTCTATCAAAAAGTCATTTTTGGAGTGAACATATAGCCTTTCCAGTACACTTAGTGTACGAGAAAGGCAAAACATTTAGTGAAACTCCTAGAGAAAGTCTATTTGGATCTCCTAGAAGAATTCGTAACAAAACTCCTAGAAGATTTTCCTGAGAAACTCCTAAAGGCATTTCCGTTATTGTTGACCTGCCCGGAACCCTTCAAAAATGGTCCTAAACAATATGTTTCTCATTTCAGTGAAGTGTGTAGAGAAGTTACATATGCAATAAAATGCATAAAGGGAACACATTTGTGGATTTTCTAGCACAAAGCCACTAAAACTAATATTACGGACGTTCCGGATAGACCTGTGCGCCGCCGCGCCTCGCCGCCGCCGCCGACACTTTTTATCCCACGCCGACGCCGATTGAGGTATCGACGGCGCGCCATACGCCGCTGTTTCTCACGCCGCCGATTTTCATTTTTCGCGCCGGTAATCAGTGCACGAACAAAATTAATTTAACATAAAGTTGAGATAAAAAAATCTCACAGTCACTATCATAATTTGACTGCAAAAATTGATTTCTCATTATCGATTTTCTCAATACTATTAAAAGAATATCAATTAAAATTCAATTACCAAAGTTATGCCCTTATGATATTAAAATTGAAAATAGTACGTTCTAACAATTTGAAATCTGGTTATTGAAACTTTGGTCTGCCTATTTTTATCTTTCTATTGTTTTAGACAAATTCTGCAGAAGACTCTTTTAGGAACTCCCGAAGAAATTTTATTGCAATTTCTGGGTGTCCATTCAAATTCGAAACTCTTAGAATTTTTTTTACATTAGATTTTATTCATTATTCATCACTCACATCTCTCCAGAAGTTTTTCCAAAGATTCTTTCAAAATGATTCAGTGATACCTCCAGGAGATTTATCAGGGATTCCTCCAGAAAATCCTTCAGGAATGACTGCAGCATTTTTTTAATGATCCAGGATTGATTTTTTTTTCAGACGATCTCTTAGGAAGATTTTGACAGGAGAAGCTTCAGGGAAAACGCCAGGAGTTCCTTTAGTTTTTTTAATAGGATTCAGGGATGCCTCCTGGAAATGCATCGGAGATTCACCCAGAAGATCCTTCAGGTACTCTCATAGGTGGTCCTTCAGAGATTAGTCTGAGAGTTCCTTCAGGCATTCCTTCTGAAGCTCCTTCAGGAATTCCTACAGGAGTTTCTTCAGAAATTAGTCAAAGAATTTCCTCAGAGATTTCTCCAGGAGATCCATCAGAAATTTCTCTAGAATTCCAACAAGCTATTTCTACTGACGTTCTGTAGGGATCCTAAAAAAGATCCTTCAGGAATCACTCCGGGAGTTTCATCAAGGGTTCTTACAGGAATTCATTCCAGCATCCCTCCTAAAATTGCTTCGAGGATTCCTCTTGAAATTACTTCAGAATGCCTCTTGTATTTTTTCAGAGAATCTTTCATGAGTTCTTTCAAGGATTGCTCCAGAATTGCTTTCAAGAATCTTTACAAGAGTTCGACCAGGTGTTCATTGGGAATTGCTTCAGAAACTCCCTGAACTATTTCAACAAGAGTTCGCTCAGGTGTCCTTCCAGAAGTCCCTTCAGAGGCTTTCAGAAGGATTCTTAAATGTCTCCTGGAGATCCATCACAAATTTCGTAAGCTTTTTCCGGAGATTCTTCCTACACTTCATTCTGGAATTCCTTCGGGATTCCACGTGGACTTCCTTCATGTATTTCTTATGAATTTTTTTCGGGAATTCCTCCTGATATTCTGTCGTGGGTTTCTCCTGAAATTTCTTCGGGGTTTCCTCCTGGAATTTCATTGATGATTTCTCTTAGAATTTCTTCGGAGATTCCTTCTGGATTTGCTTCAGGGATTCCTCATGGGTTTCCTCCTGGAATTCCTTCGGTTATTTTTGCTACTTTTTCTTAGGGTATTCCTCCTGGAATCCGTTCGGGGATTTCTCTTGAAATTCCTTCGGGGTTTCCTCCTGGAGTTCCTACGGGGATTCTTCTTGAAATTCCTTCCGGGTTGCCTTTTGAAAATCCTTCGATTATTTCGTTCGGAAATCCTTCGCAGATTCCTCCTGGAATTCCTTCAGGGATTTCTCATATAATTTCTTTGAAGATTTCTGCTGGAATCATCCTCAAGGATAAAAAAATCCTCCAGGAATTCCGTCGGGTATTTTTTCAGGACTTCCTTCAGGATTGCCCCCCTGGATTTCCTTAAGGGATTCGTCCTGGAATTCATCGAGTATTCCTCCTGGAATTCTTTCGGGGATTCCTCTTGGAATTGCTTTGGTGATTCCTCTTAGAAATTCTTCGGAGATTTCTTTCCTGGACTTTCTTCGGGGATCCCTCATGGAATTCCTCAGGGAATTCCTTATGAAATTCCTCCGAGGATTCCTCCTAGAATTCCTTCGAGGTTGTCTTCTGAAAATCCTTCAGTGAATCCTCCTAGAATTCCCTCAGGAAGTTCTGGAACTCCTTCAGAGATTTCTTCTGGATATTTTTCGTTGATTGCTCCTAGAAACACTTTGGGCATTCTTTCTCGAATTCCCTTGGAATTCTTTTGGGGATTCCTGCTGGAATTGCTTTGTGTATTATGGCTGGAACTCCTTTGGAATCCGTGCTGGATTTTTTCGGGATTTCCTCTTAGAATTCCTGCAGGGATACCTCCCAGAATTATATCAGGGGTTTGTCATGAAATTCATACGAGGATTCCTTCAGGAACTTCTTCGGGAATTCCTCCTTAAATGCCTTCACGGGTTCCTCTCGGGTATTCCTCATGAAATTTATTCAAGTGTTCCTTATGAAATTCCTTCGAGGATTTCTCCTGGAACTCCTTCGAAGATTCTTCCTGAATATTTTTCGATGGCTCCTCCAAGAAATATTTTAGGGATTTCTTCTCAAATTCTATTGATTTTTTTTAACTCCTTTGGGAATTCCTCCGTGGATTCCTCCTGAAATTCTTGCGTGGATTCTTCTTGATATTTCATTGTGGATTCCTCCTGGGATTTCTTCGGAATTTCCTTCTTGAATTTCTTCGGTGATTTCTCTCACAATTCCTCTTGGAATTTGGGGATTCTTCTTAGAGTTCCTTCGGAGATTCCTTTTGAGTTTCGTCTCCAGGACTATGGGGATTCTTCATGCAATTCTTTCAGGGTTTCATTTTGAAAACCCTTTGAGGATTCCGCTTGGAATTCATTCGGAGATTCTTCCCAGAATTGCTTCGGTGGTTCCCTCTGGAATTCCTCCAGGGATTTCTCCTGGAATTCTTTCGAAGGTTCTTCCTAGAATTCTTTCGGGGATTCTTTTTAAAATTCCTTTGGGGATTCCTTATGGAATTCCTTCGTGGATTCCTGCTGGAATTCCTTCGGAGATTGCTTTTAAAATTTCTTCGGGAATTCCTTCTGATATTCCGTCGGAAATTTTACCTGGAACTCCTTCGGGGTTTCCTCTTGAAATTCCTTTCATGATTCCTCTTCCAATTCCTTCAGAGATTCCTTCTGAAATTCTATCTAGAGTTCCTTCGGAGATTCCTTCTAGAATTCCTTCGAGGATTTCTCCTAAAATTCCTTCGGGGATTTCTCTTGATATTCCGTCGGGGATTCCTTCATAAATTCCTTCGGGATTCCCTCTTGGAATTCCTTTGGAGATTCTTCTTCGATTTTCTTTGGAGATTCCTCCTGGAGTTCCTTCAGGGATTCCTCCTAGAAATGTTTGGGGGTTTCCTCCTATGGTGATTCTGCCTTGAATTCCATCATACATTTCTTCTGGTCCAGAAGTTCTGGAATCCTTTCGTGGATTCCTCCCAGAGTTCTTTCGGGGATTCCTTCTAGAAATTCTTCGGGGGTTTCTCCTGGGGGGTTCTTCGAGGATTCCTTCGAGGATTCCTCTTGAAATTCTTTCGAGAATTTCTCTTGATATTCTGCCGGGGATTACTTCTGGAATTCCTCCGGGACTCCCTTTTGGAATTCCTTTCGTGATACCTCTACGAATTTCTTCGAACATTCCTGCTGGGAATTCTTCTTAGTATTCCTTCGCGGATCCTTCCCAGAATTCCTTCGAGGATTCCTCGTGAAATTCTTTCGGCAATTCCTCCCAAAATTCTCACATGAATTTCTCTTGGAATTCCTTCGTCCTGGATATTTTTCGTTCATTCCTTCTAAAAATCCATCTCGGATTCCTTTAGAAATTCCCGCTAGAAGTCCTTCGGGGATTTCCCAAGTAACATTTTGATGCCAAATTAATCTTGTAGAGGTTTTTAGAACCGTCATAAAACATCATAACTTTTATTTTAGTTTTGTGATGGTTTTATAAACCTCTTCTACTCTATTTGACTTAAAAATGATACATGGGTTCTTCTTTAATTCCTGCTTGAATTCATTTGAGGAATCCTTCGGGAATTCTTTCAATGATTCTCCCTGTATTTCCTTCTGAAATTCCTCGAAAATCAGGGATTTCTTCAGATGTTTCTGCAGGGATTTTCCAAGAGAGATTTTTAAACCACCAGAGATTCCTGCTGAAGTTCCCTCAGGGTTAAATACAGCAGTTCCCGCAGAGATAAGTCCAGAATTTTCTTCATGGATTCCTCCAGGAGTTCTTTAAGACTCTTTCTGGAATACCTTCTGAGATTCCTCCCTGAAATCATTCGGGGATTTCTCAGTGTAAATAATGCGACCTTATTATCAAATGTGATAGCTTCTGAAGGTTCGAAGAAAACAAAACAAAAACTGTAGCAAAACCGATATTTTATTGCCCTTCATTTGAAATGAAGTAATGCACCATGCACTACTCTAAGGACGCAGGTTATGTGATGGCAGTGACGGACCCGAACAGAAATAAAAAGAGGTATTCATTTAAACGTAATAGTTTATGTTATCAATGGTCATGAAAAAGCTCAGACTAAAAATTCAACTTCTTTGGTTTGCCAATGTTGACATTATGTTATCGTTTATCTGTCAAACTCTAACGAAGTTCGGTAGAAGTTGCAAGCTTTACCGATTTTTTTCCTGTAAAACAAACTTAACGGTTGAGATTTAAGGTAAAACATTACCGAAGTCGGTGATTTTTTCTTAGTGTGTATGTTATTCGCAATGGGGATTTTTACGGGTGGCTTATTGGGCCTACGCCTACACTCTTGTCTAACCAGAGGGCCATCGTGCCAGTTCTGTTTAACGTCCCAACCAACACTGGGACGGCCACGCTGATGAGGCTACCACCTTGGATCTAGCTGGGCGTGGTGCAGCGTTTCTTACTCAGCCGCTGGATACAGTGCCCAGGCTGCACTACCAGCTAGGCACACAACTCTTAGCTGGAGGTCTTTGTCATCGCTTGACCCGTGGAAGCATGAGGTAGGAACTTGTGAGGACCAGAGCTATATTGGACGCTCTCCTTATCGACTCGCCGTTTCGCAGCCCACAAATATTCCCATTCTCCCTCAATAGAGGACTCAATTTGCAACAACTTTGCCAAAGACAGTATTCTGTTTCATTGAATGTGTGAATTTATACAGCCGTTTCTATGTTGGGGTCATAAGGGTATTGGTTCCCTTATTCAGCATGTGGCTCCCATTTTCATCCCACGAAAAACAAAGGATTGAAGCACTGTTTGTTTTGTTTCTTATTTTTATATTTTTTGTTAGAAGTGAGCACCCATGAAAACAAAAAGAACGGAGTCAATCGGTGCTGTAATCGCTTGTTTTCGAATAGGATGAAAATGGGAGCATGAGATTACTGATGGCACACATACCCTATATGGCCCCTCCGGCTCCAAAGGGTTAAGCAGGCCCCTGGCATCAATGAAATATATCGTAGCCAACATCTAACTGCCTTATACTCATATTCATGCAAATTGAAACGAGCGTGTAATCAACAAACGCAGCTTTTGTTTGATGTTGAGAGCCACACACAAAATCACATTCACAATGCGTGTTGGTTGGGTTGCTTTATTCAACTAATCGCATGCTCCTCTTACCGTACATTAATATTAAAGCGAGTTTGATGTGTTTTGTGATCATAACAGGTGGAAAAAATGATTCCAAAAACTGATCAACAAACCAAAATAAACGTTAAACAAAAAATTGTTGATGTTTTCGCATTTGACAGTGGGCGCTATTTATTAGCGCCCAAGACATCCTGTCTACCATGATTCCAATGCATTGATATAGGCCGTGTCAGAAGCCTGGGGTTAAGTCAAATTACACATAAAAAATAATATTTGGTGTAAATTCGGTGATAATACTTTGTGCCTTTCCATTGCTAAAAGATGGTTCCGGGTCATTTGGCCGAACGCCATTTGGCCGAATGCCGTTTGGCCGAACGCCATTTGGCCGAAAGGATCGTTTGGCCGAATGCCGTTTGGCCGAAAAATGAATGATTAACTTAAGTGACCATACCACTGTTCCCCGTCTCAGTATTACTCGAAAGAACAGCATATGATTCAAAGAAGGAAAAATATTTGACAAAGTATTGGCAATGTCAACGCCAACTAATCCCTACATATCAAAACTAGAAAGAATAGCCTATGATTAAAAGAAGGAAATACTTCTGATGACCATATTGGCTCTGAACTTCCTCTGAATTCTTTTGATCATGATTCGGCCAAACGGCATTCGGCCAAACGACCCTTTCGGCCAGATGGCATTCGGCCAAATGGCGTTCGGCCAAACGACATTCGGCCAAACGGCATTCGGCCAAATGGCCGGACACCCTAAAAGAGTATGCATGCAAAAGTGCAAACTGTGATGAAGAAGAATTGAATTTAAATAATTTAATAAAACAGCAGATACCGTTTCACTTCATGTAAGTTTACTTTTTGCCTTTCTCGTACACTAGTGTACTGGAAAGGCTATATGTTCACTCCAAAAATGACTTTTTGATAGAAGGCCCGGAGAGTCAAATCACATATACCAATCGACTCAGCTCGGCGAATTGAGGTGATGTCTGTGTGTGTGTGTATGTGTGTGTGTGTATGTGTGTGCGTGTGTGTGTGTGTCTGTATGTGCGTGTACAAAAAAACTCACATCACTTTTTGGCAGTAAACCTGATCCGATTTCAATGACCGACGGTTCATTCGACGCGGAATCTGGTCCCATTGTTTCCTATTGAAAATGGTTCGGATCGGTTCAGCCGTTCCGGAGATATGGCCATTTAGGTGTTCCGGAACGGTACCCCAGGAAGGGACCAGATATGAAAATGCATCAAACCTATGCATGCGACACATCAAACCACGGCATTTTCGATAACCTGATGAGCGGTAAGCAGAAAAATAGTCTAAGACCATATCTGAACCGGTAGTGTTCCGGAACCGGTTCCGGGTGTCCCGCCGGAAGTGGCAAATATCAAAGTGAACCAAACCCATGCATGAGACACATCAAACCACGGCATTTTCGATAACCTGATGAGCGGTAAGCAGGAAAATAGTCTCAGACCATATCTGAACCGGTAGTGTTCCGGAACCGGTTCTAGGCGTCCCGCTGGAAGTGGCCAAATATACAATTGAACCAAACCCATGCATGCGGCACATCAAACCACGGCATTTTCGATGACCTGATGGATAATGAGCAGGAAAATCATCTCAGACCGTATCTGAACCGGTAGTGTTCCGAAACCGGTTCTAGGCGTCCCGCTGAAAGTGGCCAAATATACAATTGAACCAAACCCATGCATGCGGCACATCAAACCATGGCATTTTCGATGACCTGATGGATAATGAGCAGGAAAAGCATCTCAGACCATATCTGAACCGGTAGTGTTCCGGAACCGGTTCCAGGTGTCCTGCTGGAAGTGGCCAAACATACAATTGAACCAAACCCATACATGCGACACATCAACCCACGGCATTTTCGATGACCTGATGGACAATGAGCAGGAAAATCATCTCAGACCATATCTGAACCAGTAGTGTTCTGGAACCCGTTCCGGGGTTCCCGCCGAAGTGGTTAAATCTGAAAGAGAAACAAACCCGTACATGCGTCACATCAAATAGCGGCTTTTTAGATTACCTAATGAACTGCCAGCAAGTGTTTCGGAATCGGTTTTGAGTGTCCGGAAGAGGCCAAATGTAAAAGTAAACCAAATCCAGGCATGTGACACATCAAATCGTGGCTTTTGCGGTAACCTGATGAACAGTTAACTAGAAAACAGCCTTACGTCACACTAAAGACAACTGGTAGTGTTCCGGAATTGGTTCCGAGAGTCCCGTCGAAATTGTCAAACCCTGCATGTGACACCTTCAATTTGCAGCGTTTTTGGTTAACCGATGAGACAATAATGTTAGACCATATTTGGTTAAGCCGGTAGTCACCCGGAATCAGATCCGGGTAGTAAAATGTAAAATTTAACCAAACCCATGGATACGGTACATCAAATCACGACCAGTCTTGTAAACATTCGACACTTTTTTCACCTTCATTTCGTTGCCGCAGTCGGGTGTCAGTCGGCTTTGTTACATTCGTGCGCTATCGTTACCTCTTACCTACACACAACACGAGCAGTAGAACGAAGATCAATAAACATAAGAAAGGGTCAAATCAATGTCATCTGACACGATGACATGTGTCTAATTCTAGCTTTACGCATAGATTTTCAGCCAATTCCGATTATGAATGTTAATATTAGTTTATTATTGCATGTTGCATTGAATACGACACACACACAGCTAATCGCGTTCGGTAATTTTTACCGAAATCTCAACCGCTGAGCTTTTTAACGAAATTCCGTAAAAAAATAACAAATTTCGGTAAAATGTTATCGTTTATCTGTCAAACTCTAACGAACTTCGGTAGAAGTTGCTACCTTCACTGATTTTTTTCTGTAAAACAAACTTAACGGTTGAGATTTCGGTAAAACATTACCGAAGTCGGTATTTTTTTCTAACTGTGCAGATGGGCAACATAGCTCTTATTATGGAAGAAGACAGGAATAACAAAAGCCAAACCGTCTCCCGAAGCCGCTATCGTGGTGAAGTGCATTCGTTTGACATTTTTGTTTCGAACAGTAGTTTGATTGCTTGTGTTGCAAATGTCGGAGACAAAGGAGGCCGAATATCGACGAAAAGGTTCAAATGACTGTGATCTCTAACAAGACTGATCACGACTTATCGACAACCTGATGGAAAAATAGGGTCAGTGTTGCGGGTTCAGCTGTGGCTCGAAAGTGATTAGAAGTAAAAGTGAAGCAAACCCATTCATGCGATATATCAAATCGCGGTGATTAGGTAAAGGTGAATAAATAGCAATAAAATATTCTCAGACCATAATTGGGACAACCGGTAGTGTCATGGTCCATGACTCATGGAATCAGATCCGGCTATCTCACCGGAAATTACCAAATATAAAAATGAACCAAACCCATACATACGACACATCAGATCGCAGATTTTTTGATAATCTAATGAACGGTTAGCAAGAAAATAGCCTTAGATTACATTAGAGACTAGCTTTTGCGTAGCAGAACCAACGTTCATGTGAAAAATTAAATAATGGCCTGATAAACATTAGGTATGAACAACAGTGACGAATAGGTCTAAGTTCTCATATATGAGAACAAAATATAGACAAAACTAAAGCGATCTCATCAAATCGTACCATTTCAGATTCCTAAGGTGTAAATTTATAGCAGGATGGGTCAACGTTGAATGGAAAAATAAGAATGTGATCGCGTCAACAGAAGATGGTGGCTGTTTTAAGGAATTTTGAGCTATAAAACTATGTAAAATAAGTGTATTTGGTATGGGAAATATGTTCGGAGTCCACCAGAGTATCCAAGATAGCGGTCCAAAGTCCAAGATAATGGCCCAGTATTCAAGTTAGTGCCTATTTTATGGGATTTTTAATTCTTGCATTATGGGCATATTTTGTATGAAAATATGTCCAGAATTCAAAATTTGTAATCAGAAAACCCAAGCTGTGCGCTGTTTCACAAGGTCTGCAATATGACTATAGTTTGAATCGGGAAGAATGCCGGTCTTCGTCCAAAACTGGTAACCAGAAAATCATAAACGACATGCCAAAATTCAATACGGCGACTATTTTATGTATTTTTAGGTGCAGAGTCCAAAAATGAATACCAGAACATCCAAGATGGTGTCTCAATGTTCAAGATGGCGGTTAGTTTAGTTGGGGTAGATATCCGCAGTCATAAAATGATGACCGTAAAATCTAAAATGACGTTTCAAAATTTTGCGGCTTCATGACACTTGTTTGGTTTGAGTTTTGTATCCATATTGAATAGATTTAGCAAGCAGTTTTCATTTTGTATTTATGTCAATGTCATCAACATGTCGTTTTGTTGAAAGGATATTTTAAAGCACGAGAAAGGCACCATCACCGCTAGGTGGATTAATTAGGGTTTTTTTTATATAATCCCAAAACAAAAATAAAATTAAAGAGTGCCCTATAAGCTGTTTTTTATGCCAGTCCAATAAGAAGCACATTTCCCATTGCTATCGAAGTATGTAGGAACGGCTATGCAAGGTTCAAGCTTTCAGAAAAGTTTAACTTGAGTGAAATAACAGTTTCACTCCAGTTTCTGTGTAAATCAAGAAACAAGATGACAATTTTTCGTTACATAAAATCCACTTGATCCAGAACTCAAGTGCCAGAACACAGGAATAGGCAAACATCATTGCATGAAAAAGTGTGAAAATTCACTGAACGTGAAGATTTTCCACATCCTGGGACGTCGGGCCCATTTGGCTGATTCATGCTTTTGGCCGATTCCAGCATGGGGATACTTTCATGAAATTTTATTTTCGGTTTTGTGGTGCACATGGTTTCAATCCATCCCAGTCGTCTGAACTCGAACACCTTCCCAAGTTGCGACTTGTCTTCCCTTCTGTTCGTTCCACCTCTACCACCGCTGACTGGTAGTGACAATGTCGTTATCGACTGTCGCTCAGTTCGCTGGAAAGGCTTTTCCCAAGGTTTTGCGCTACAAGGAATCGAATTAAATAGAAACGTGTTTCACGGAATGGACTTTCTTTTTCGTTGACGCAAACCATGTGATCCAAGTCACTAAGTGAAACAAGTTGATTGGATTAGTCACGGTGTGTAGCGTTGTGCACGTTTCGGTTGATTCAGTTACGTTGAGATGCTCTGCTGGTACGTGCTTTGCTGTGGGAGAATCAAGTGCTTTTTGATGATGAACAGGGCTTTGATAAATCCATATTCAAGTGAAACATAAAGTTTGATACGAATGAAATATTGATTTACTCCACGTTGCGTGTTTTCAATCTTCTGTGCTCATATTTTTTTTACCAACAAAACATATAAATGGGTAGTTCCGCTGATTTGAAACTGCCGACATCACATTACTCTGACACTCAAAGTTAATATTGCAGCCTATTTCAATAATCAAAGTACCAATAACTTTGAATCAACCAATAGCATTCAGATGCAGTGCCTTCTAGTAACCCATGCAATCAACTATCAAGTACGAAATAAGCCATACAACTTCATCCACTATTGTCTTGTTTCATATTTGCTCTTCATTTAAACTCCGAGCAATCACCCTTTGTTCGAGTACCGAGTGAACTGTTGGCTATAATTACATTGCAACGTTAAGTGCACAATATGTAGCTGACGTTTTGATTTATGCTGCTCCCTCGTTGAACTGGTCACTGGTCAGCGACAAACCACCGGCAACGGACACGAACCATAAGCTGGCTGGGACTAACTGTGGGAACTGTGATTTCAATTTACGCACTGGAGCGAGAAGTTCTGCAGGATTATGTTGTCTACTTTCGAGCAGTGTAACCTCGGTGGGCTGTCAGTGGTCGTTGGCGTTTATGGTTCACAGAAACTAGATGAAGTTATATAGTTTAATGCATTTAGGATGAATAATGTTTGACTTTAGGATCAGTCATAAAATTAAATAAACTGTATAAAGAAAATGACATACTAGTACTAGTAGTAATCCACAAATATCAAACAAAACAGAATAAGGATTCAACTCAAACGAGATGTGACAACCCTTTTTAAATTTCAAACTCAGCAAACAAAGTTTATCCGCATCATCAATTCATTGGCATTGTCTTGCAAATCTTCCCACTCAACAACCAACAGAAAATTTATTCATTAGTTGTCATCCTACCTCAGCAAGTTCGCACTTGGTGGTTGTTGAAAACTGAGCTTCTTTTCCACTGGTGTCGTTCTTAATCACTGTCCCAGGGGCGTCGCCGTCGTCGTCGGTGGAGTCGCCTTATGTAATCAACTCCGGATTTCTTGGCGCATTTCCAATACAATTCGGGTGCTGAAGAAATCATTTCCCTTGTCCGTTTTCCCTCTGCTTTTCCATTTTATCCAATTCATGTTCAATAAGCTAGCATGAAAGTTGGATCGTTTGCCTACTGACCTTGGCTAGTCGCATTGCATGTACCAAGGGATGTAGTCGTTTGTCAAGTTGAAATATGCCACCACCCATTCTTGGTCATTCTTCGTTCTTCTGCCAGGACTGTTCGCATTGGCTTCCGTGACGAGTGTAAATGGGAGGAATCAGTAGACGTTCAATTCTCTACACACTTGAAGCCGTTACGTAAACCCTCAATTAAGGTGATAATTTATAGTCTACGGAAACCAACCACTAACGACTTTGTCTAATAGCTTACTAAAGCATTCCGTGGAACACAATTTAACCAGTGTAATTAAGCTTCAAACAAACTAATTCAAGCGCTTTTCGTTGCGTTTTGGATTCGGGGCACCATGAATAAAACAAAGATAAGCAACAAGGCTACGGTGGGCGGGTCACGTCATCAGGATGTCGGATAGCAACCCGACTAAAATGGTTCTCGAGAGTCATCCGACCGATACAAGAAGACGTGGAGCGCAGCGAGCTAGGTGGGTCGACCAAGTGGAGGACGATCTGCGGACCCTACGCAGAGTGCGGAACTGGAGACAAACAGCCATGGACCGAGTGGAATGGAGGCGGCTACTATGTACAGCAGAGGCCACCCAGGCCTTAGCCTGACCGGTAAGTAAGTAAGCAACAAGCGTAATTTGAATGATGATTGTGGTAGATTTTGTGTCCTGAGCTCCAGGACATTTTGTCAACCTTGCTATATCCTACAACCGTAAAAAGAACTTCTCGTTGGCTTGTGAAGCACCATGGATATCAGAGGACAATAACCGCAAACGTAAATTAAACAGCCAATTGTGGTGGATTCTGTAGAACTAAGTACTGGACCTCAGGACATTTTGCATACCTTACGATGTCATACAGCCTCAAAATGTTTTTCTCGTAGTATTTCAAAGTTGGTGCCATGGATAGCAATGACCATAAACCGCAAACGTAGAGGGATTGTGTTAGATTTGGCACACAAATCTGAAAGTCTTGAACTTCCGGACGTTCAATGTCCAACAACCGTAACAAGATCTTCTCGTTGCATTACAAAGTACATCGAAAAACAACAGTCAGAGAGCATGAGCATGAGCATAGATGATCGTACAATTCGCAGTTGCTACTCTGTGTTTGACCAGAACAATCGAAATTGTACAAGGAATAAACAAAAGGAGCTGGGGTAGCTACCGTGCTCAATGCTCAATGTGCATTTTCGGGCTGCAAAACGGTGAGTCGATAAGGAGAGCACATAGCTCTGGTCCTCACAAGTTCCTACCTCATGCTTCCACGGGTCAAGCGATGGCAAAGACCGCCAGCTTCGAGTTGTGTGCTTAGCTGGTAGTGCAGCCTGGGCACTGTTGTTTTTCTGACTTCAGCTAGATTGAGGAGGTATGACCCGAGCGTCTGTTCACCAAGGAGGTGCGGCTCAAGCAGCGTCTTTTTTGGCATCCAGCGGCTGAGTAAGAAACGCTGCACCACGCCCAGCTAGATCCAAGGTGGTAGCGCCATCAGCGTGGTCGTTCCAGTGTTGGTTGGGACGTTAAGCAGAACTGGTACGATGGCCCTCCGGCGAGATAGGCGAGATGTTGGCGTAGGCCCAATAAGCCACCCGTTAAAATCCCCATTGCGAATAACATAGGAGAAAATACGACTCGATATAATCGGCAAAGACCTACGCGACGAAATAAGGACTACGATTGGAAACTTGGAACATGGAATTGCAAGTCACTAGGTTTCGCAGGATGTGACAGGATAATTTACGACGAACTACATCCCCGCAACTTCGACATCGTGGCGTTGCAGGAACTTTGTTGGACTGGACAGAAAGTGTAGAAACGCAGGCATCGAGCGGCTACCTTCTACCAAAACTGTGGCACCACTGGGAACAGGATTGATAGTGTTGGAAAAGATGCGACAACGTGTGATCGGGTGGCAACCGATCAACGCAAGGATGTGCATGCTGAGAGTTAAGGGCCGTTTCTTCAACTACAGCATCATCAACGTCCACTGCCCACACGAAGAGAGACTAGATGACGAGAAAGAAGCGTTCTACGCGCAGTTAGAGCAAACATACGATGGTTGCTCGCCGCGTGACGTGAAAATCGTTGTCGGCGACATGAACGCGCAGGTAGGAAGGGAGGAAATGTACAGACCGGTCATCGGGCGAAACATCCTGCACGCCGTATCGAATGATAACGGCCAGCGATGCGTAAACTTTGCAGCCTCCAGTGGTATGGTAGTCCGAAGCACCTTCTTCCCCCGCAAATATATCCACAAAGCCAACTGGAGATCACCCGACGACCCGACCATCAAACAGAAAACCAAATCGACCACGTTCTAATCGACGGTAAATTCTTCTTGGATATAACCAATGTCCACACATATCGCAGTGCGAATATAGAATTGGATCACTACTTAGTCGCTGTATGCATGCGCTCAAAACTTTCGACAGTTATCACCACGCGTCAAAGTCGAACGCCGCGGCTCATCATCGATCAGTTGCGTAACGTAGAAGTAGCTCAAGACTATGCGCAGCAGTTAGCAGTGGCCCTACCAACGGAATAGCAGCTTGGCGCAGCTACACTTGATGATGGCTGGAGGAACATCCGAAACGCCATAGGTAGTACGTCGGCTACAGCACTAGGCTTCGCGATTCCGAATCACAGAAACGACTGGAAGACGGCGAATGTGAACAGTTGAAAAACGAGAAGAATGCAGCATGGGCGAGAATGCTACAACACCGTACGAGAGCGAATGAGGCACGTTATAGACAGGCGCGGAACAGGCAGAACTCAGTCTTCCGGATGAAGAAGCGCCAGCAGGAGGAACAAGATCGCGAAGCGATGGAAGAGCTGTACCGCGCTAAGAACACGCGAAAGTTCTACGAGAAGCTGAACCACTCGCGCAAAGGCTTTGTGCTACAAGCCGACATGTGCCGAGATAATCACGGGAATATTCTCACGAGCGAGCGTGAGGTGGTCGAGAGGTGACGGCAGCATTACGATGAGCACCTCAATGGCGACGTTGCAAGTACCGAAGGTGGCGTGGTACGGATTCCCGGATAAACTGATACGATTGATCAAGGCGACGATGGATCGAGTGATGTGCGTAGTTCGAGTATCAGGGACACTCTCGAGTCCTTTCAAATCTCGCAGAGGGTTACGGCAAGGTGATGGTCTTTCGTGCTTGCTGTTCAACATTGCTTTAGATTGTGAAATAAGGAGAGCGGAAACAAATACGAGTGGGACGATTTTCACGAAGTCCATTCAGCTGCTTGGTTTCGCCGATGATATTGATATTATTGCTCGTAAATTTGAGACGATGGCGGAAACGTATATCCGACTAAAAAGTGAAGCCAGGCGAATCGGATTAGTCATTAATGTGTCGAAGACAAAATACATGATGGCAAAGGGCTCCAGGGAGGAATCACCGCGCCCGCCACCCCGAATTTTTATCGACGGTGATGAAATCGAGGCGGTTGAAGAATTCGTGTACTGGGATTCACTGGTGACCGCCGACAACGACGCCAGCAGAGAAATTCAGATGCGCATTGTGGCAGGAAATCGTGCTTACTTTGGACTACGCAGAACTCTACGATCGAATGAAGTGCGCGGTAATACGAAGTTAACTATCTACAAAACGCTGATTAGACCGGTCGTCCTCTATGGGCACGAAACATGAACCTTACGTGCAGAGGACCAACGCGCCCTTGGAGTTTTCGAACGGAAGGTGTTGCGTACCATTTACGGCGGAGTGCAGATGGAAGACGGGACTTGGAGAAGGCGAATGAACAACGAGCTGCATCAGCTGTTAAGAGAACCAACTATCGTCCACACCGCGAAAATCGGGAGGCTACGGTGGACGGGTCACGTCATTAGGATGTCGGATAGCAACCCGACTAAAATGGTTCTCGAGAGTCATCCGACCGGTATAAGAAGACGTGGTGCACAGCGAGCTAGGTGGATCGACCAGTTGAAGGACGATCTGCGGACCCTATGCAGAGTGCGAAACTGGAGACAAACAGCCATGGACCGAGTGGAATGGAGGCGGCTACTATGTACAGCAGAGGCCACCCCGGCCTTAGCCTGATCGGTAAGATAAGGTAAGGCATTTTCGAGAATTCTTAACTTTATTATGTTAATAACGGCGCCGGCCACGTCCTTACAGTCACTGAGGAAGGGAAGGAATGTTAGTGTTACGTGCGTTACTACTAGAGATCGAGTTCACCGCAGTGGAGAGGATGGAAAGTCACATGATCTGGATTCACTTTGGTAATCGCATTATTCATGCAACCTTTATTTGAATCAAAACACGTATTCATTTTGACTAAAATGTTACACATGTCGGCACCGAAGATGACGAACCATTAAAATTTATTTGTCAATGCCTAAATGAAGGAAAAATATTGATTTAGGTATATAAGAATTTGGAAACTTGTTCCGACACCTTACGCGACGAATCTTCAATATTTGTTGCGTAAACACACGACAAAAAACATGGTTTAGTTTTAGAAATCATCAAATAGTAGTTTTATTATGGAACGAACTCACCGATAAAAATACATCCTTGACTGCAGTGGACGGGAGATGTCATGGATGGAGAATGGTTAATGAGGGCCTGAGGGCCTTGAACAAGAACAGAGATGGGCTGTTGTAATGCTTGCTTACGACAAGAAATCGCAGAAGCATTTGAGGCAGCCGTCAGGCGCTTCGGAAAGCTGGGAAGGGTTTGCCTGAAAGGGCTGGCACGCCATAGGTCGAAGGGAGCAGGAGATTGTGACCATGTATAGGTCTACAGGCAGCACAGATTAGAGCAGACCAGAGAGAGAACGCCAACAAGACCCTAGAGGACAGGCAGAAGAAGAAGAAAATGAAAGATTAACTTGATCTAAGGGAAGCTAAGTCAATGAGAGGTAAGACAGCAGTTGCCAAGCGCGAGAAGGGTTACGTCCTCATCATAAAAATGGACGAGTTTACGTGCTCAGAGCTCCTGAAGGTGACTAGAACACGTACAGTTGAAATAGTTGTCGTGTTCAAGCGCGACAAAACCCGCAAGTGGTATCTGTGGCTGTTATGCGCCTTCGCAGTGGTCGATCGAACATTTTACGCAAATGCTGAAATGTAAGATGACCGTGCTGATAGGATGAAAGCAGGTGGTGACTTCAATGCCTGGGCCGTGGAATTGGGAAACCGTTTAAGTAACCAACGGGGTCAGATCCTGCTAGAGACACTGGCCATGCCAGATGCCGATCTAGCTAATGTCGGTATCAAGAGTACCTTTAGTCGGAACGGAGAAGAGTCTATTATTGACGTTACCTTTTGTAATCCTGGCCTCGAGGCAAGTAGCTCGAGCTGGAGAATAGACGATAGCTAAACTCACGAAGATCTCCTGACGGTTCGCTACAGTATCGACTACAGCAACAGCAAACATCGGGTAGAGGTGGAAGACATCACACTTCGACGACGAGATATTTAGAGAAGCGCTCCGCCGTGAGCGAAACCTGCTCGGTTTAAGCGGTGGCGAGCTGGTAACGATGCTCTTGCGTGCGTGCGATGCGACCATGCCAAGGCAAGTATGCACTTGAAATGGTAGCCCTACCGGCATGCTTAGGGGCTGTCCATAAACCACGTGGTCATTTTTTTGGGACTTCTCAACCCCCCCCCCCCCCTGGTCATTAGTTCATACACAATTTTTTATTCGTCCATACAAAATGCTCATTGGCCGACCCCCCCCCCCCCCCTCATGACCACGTGGTTTATGGACAGCCCCTTATGGACTCCAGCTATTGCGAATCTACGCCGCTTCTGTCTACGTGTAAGGCGACGGATGCAGTTAGTACGTACTGACATCGATCAAAATGAATGACGGGTGGCGTTCGCAGCTGCCAAAGTCGCGCTCTTTCAGTCGGTCTCTGTCAAAGTATCAAGGCGAACCCGTGGGGTGGTTGTTACTGAATCGTTACTGGCCAAAAGAAGAGGCTTTGCAGTGCTTTTGGGAATCGCTAGTTTATGATTTTTCCGATGTTTCGGTAGGTACGTAGGGGACCTTTTTCAAGGGTTCAGCCGGTCAAGATTTTGATTCCCCCAAAAGGCTGCAAAACCAATACTCAGAAGCAAAAACATACCAGTCGTAGCCAAACTTAGCAAAACAAGAAGAGTAATGGCTCCTACTAAGCAATCTCTAAAAAGCCAGAGAGGATCATCGAGGGGATCCGCGTCATGAGTCCTTGGCGTCCTTCCGTAGGACCGCTGGAGACTGGGACTGGCAATGAGGGAGCATCGATGGAGAACTTGCCGGGATTGTACAATCCTTTAGAATAGGTAAGGCCCTGACATTACCCACGCTAAATCTTTTGGGTAGGTAAGGTCCGGAAAAGTTCCGAACTTGGTCTTAAAAATAGCTATTGCTCCTGGGCTCCTAGGATGTTTTGGGTGTAAAACGACGCTTCATACACTTGGCGCCCCTCCGCCTTTTGCCGAAATAGGGAAAAACCCCTCCCTTGGCGGCACTTCTGTGCACGGGCCTAACTTAGACCAATATGCTTGCTCGGCTTGGCGGAAAAGGTGCACGAGAGGATCGTCCTTAATAGGCAGTTGATGCACACCAAGAGTGTAGATAGTCTCTCCAGTAACCAGTTCGGCTTCCGGAAGGGGAGGTCGGCCGTAGATCTTATCTTGTCAGTTACTAAAGCTTGTCGCTATAGTTCTCCAGCGTAAAATGGGGGGGAATTCGCTACTGTGCAGCTGTAACCCTCGACGTAAGGAATGCGTTCAATTGGTCCAGTTGGGCAGCTATTGCCAGAGCGTTTCAAAGTCTTGGTATACCCGAGTACCAGTGCAAGATTCTCGGAAGCTCTTTCCAGAATCGAGTACTGGTATACGACACCGAGGTGGATTGGAAGTGCTTTCACATCTCCTTAGGAGTTATACAAGGTTTCATAGAATGTCAAGTACGACGAGATGTAGTTCGATGAAAGAGTTGGAGTTGATTGCTGCTCACTCAATTGCGGTTGTGAAGGAGCGGAAGAGCTCCGGAAAACTGGCTCCCCACAAAACTGAACTGGTGCTTGTTAACCACCTGGATATAGCAGAAACAGGCTCGATTAGTGCAGGTGATGCCACTATTATCCCGAAGTGTTATGTCAAATACTTGGGGATGATCATCGACGATTAGCTTATCTTTGGGAGCCACGTAAATTACGACTGTAAGAAGAGTATTCACAGCTATACTTAGTGATGCTGTACCAGATGATGTCCTGTAGCTCTGCGGTGTATGCCACTAAGAGCAAGCTTCTGGCTATTGACGCATTGTCTCGACACTACGTACGGACAGCTACCGTGTTGACTCAATTCGATGATGTAAAACTAAATCAATTAAAACTAATTCATTCGTTCTGCTAACGAGTAAACAGAACATGACACCTTTTGCCTACCATTATTCCAAACTGAGAATAAAATTAAGTCAATTCAAAGGGAGCAAAGAGTGCACAACAGAACAACAAATGATTACTTTGTATTCACAAGTGCTACCTACTACTACATTTCCGAAAAACACATTCGGCACAGGACATGATAAACGTATCGGCTAGTGCTAAATCCCAAACATCCTCTCCGTGGTACTGGTGTTTATTGGTGTGGTGCTGACGATAGAATTATAAGAGCAAACATCATATGTTTACTGCGGCGACAACTAGCTCGGCTTAGATTCCTCCTCTGCAATTTTGAGTCTCACCATGTCAGAATGAAGTGTCACAGTTCTGTAGGAGGAGATTATCAATGCATGATGCTCTGTTGTATGAGATAGATGGCACTACGCTTCATGCAGAGACGAATTCAACGATGAACCAAAATAAATATTTGCGAGGTCACAAGTGCAAAGCGGATTGTGAATAAACGTTCGAACGGTAGAGAGCCGGATAGAGCTTGAAATTTGTATAGCAGACGTTTGCTTGACTTTCATTTGCATTCTAGCTTTTATAAACTGCTAGGTAATATAAAGTTTGGTATGATTTAGCTTTGAGTCTTAAATTAAACACGAGCGATGAATTAGGACTAAATTTTTCATGAATCCATCCGAAAGTTATAAAACTTATACTTTCTCACATCTGTCAGACAGAATAGCCATTGTTGGAAGGAAGAAAAGCAGCAGGCATCCGTGAACTCTACGTTGGTCATGAATAATTTAAGAATGACATCAACCGAGGCAGAACTTTTGGCTAGAGCAGACGAGGGAGAGAGAAAGGCAATGCACTTTTTGCTCCAATGCACTCCGGTCGGATTAGGAAGAGTTTTTTTATGTATAATGGATAAGGGAAACAAAAATGACATGATGTATGGTGTAGTAGCACTCGAAGAAGGGATTTCTCTAACAGCTATGGGCAGATTTTTTTTTTTAAACTTAGATTGGATCTTAAATATCTTGGCAAGCACTCATAAGGTAATTTAACCACTGTAAACCACTGTATTGAGCAAGTTCTTTCGTCAAACGTTTCAATTTGTTCTGTGAACCACTCGTCTGCTGTATGCTGATATCAACCCGAAAAAAACATAGATGTCATACATATCCGGAACGAAAGATCATCATCTCGTTTTACGATGCAATCAAGCCATTTCCGGCGCAAAGATTTCATCTAACCAAAGAAGCGAAACGACAGACGGAAAGCCACAAGAATAATATGTTTCGGTCCGTTAAGAAAATATAATGAGTGTGATCAGCGAAGATGGTAAAAATCCACACCATCTTCAAGCACTAAAAGCTATCATGATTGCTTTTATGGCATTATGGGCCCCGGGCATGCAGCAACAGCTTTTCAAAGCACGAGGACGGTTCCCAACTCTGTCAGGGGGCAATCGATAACTCCATTTACTGCGGAGCATCAACTTTAAACCTGATGTGAACTTATAATCCTTTTGTACAATCTGGAAGTGTATACCGTTTCTCCGACTTGTACGTGACCCGTCCCGTCAACATTGCAAACTTTGCTCAGGATCCGAAGACCCTGTCGTGCAGCAAAGATGGGATGGAACGGAAAACTTTTCCCGACTCGAATAAACTGCCAAACTAATAAAGGTGAACTATATCCGATTCATTGGAACCCTTGCTACCGGGACTGTTTTCCCTCTCACGTATTGAATAACGCCAAACGAATCATCTCCGGCACAGTCTATTAGCCCACCATTGCATTGCTTTGGGAGATAGTCGAACGAAAAGGATGGTGAAAAGTTTTCCCTCGGGAAATGGTCCACGAATCTGCTACATCGTAGAGTATTTTCTTCATCGTAGCCTTTCCCGAACACACATATAGCCATAGTTTGAGGATTTTGATGCTAAAATTAATACTGTTTTCAATCAAAGGCTGCCAAAAACTGAATATTTTCAATATCGGACAACAAACAACACACAGAACATTTAGTGGATCGCCCAGCCAGAGGAGAATTTTCCGTTCAAAGAGATGTTTCCACCGAATAGAGCGGTAACCAAACCTTCACGTGGAAGCCTAATGACAGATAAAAACTTCAAATGATAATTGTAGGTTGCGTATTGTATACATAGTTGCGAAATAGAGCACAATATTGAGAAAGCAGGTCAAGTTCTAATGTAAACCTATAGCGAGATTGAAATGAAAAATGACAATTTATCGTATTTATTTCATAAACAACCTTGCATTATTAAATGGTGCCATCCCGTACACACGATAAGGACGAGCACAGAGACGAGCACCAAGTTTGCTTTTATATTTAATTTCACAAATTTGCAGAATGGCTACATAAATCTCGTCCTTCCCTGCCACTGCACTGTAACTAACAGGGCTAAAGCGTTCGTTCGGCCCTCGAAATGGTGCCAAAAATGGCAAAATAAAAGCTTGCTCATCCAAGAGTAAACCGAGGAGGCCCGGCTGCTGACATGGTCTGGTCGTACATTTCCGGCTGCATGCTGTTGGATGGGTGGTGTCTGAGAGGAAATAAACAACGCTATTAATCATGATTCCCTCTGAAACGATGGACTTTCCGCTCTGGGCCAAGTCTGCAAAGCCTCCTCCGGAGATATACTGCTGATGCTGCCTTTCTGCTTAAGCATGATGTTGTGTCTGCACAACAGCGCTCTATATCACGGTTAAGTATTATGTCTGGCTTGAAAGACATATAGAAAATCCCACCTGGGACGTTTTGGGAGAAAATATTTCAAGACAAATATTTGAGTGGTAGACGTGCTTTAATGATGTTCTCAAGAAACATGGAAGTTCATCCAGAAGCTCAACACATCCCGCATTGGCATCATGCCGTGATCCGAAAAATGCATGGATAATGCGGATAATGTCGGGCTCATTTGTAAGTTAACCATCAATGTTAACTACTTTTTTCCCGATCAGCCTACATAGCTGTGTAGTGTCGGTAGCGATTGTCTCAATTGGCTAAGAATAACACTACGGACCGCCTGATTCAATGGTAAGAGTCCACTAAACAGGTGACCCCTAATTCATGGTGTTGTGCGGCTTTATGCTTACCGTGCCAAGGATTGAATGGTTAGGGGGGTCTAATAAAAACCGAACCACAAACGGAGCCTGTGGAGAATTACGGCGTCCTCCACAGTATTACGCCCTTACTGCACTAATCGGAGCAATGGTGCAGTGGACCTTGCGTTTCTTCGAGATAATCAGTTGCCCTTCTTAAGTCTCAAATTTGAGGCTCAATAAGGGCGGGATTATTCAAATGTTGTAAATTAGCTTACATTACTACTCATACGGTTTCGCTTAATGCGTTTTCGCCATTGGAGTTTTATCAATTGACACCGATTTGGTTTGTCGTTGATGTTTCCTTTTGGTGCTGTGATTGTGAAGAGTGTAATCCAGTCTAGTTTGGGTAGTGGCTACGGCTAGGAAACCTCAGATCAATTTTCAGCATAAAAAGCGTGCGTGGCCCAAGTGGACAGAGAAGAACATTAATCAAGACAATTAGATGATCGGCATTGAACCACAAAAACCCCACAACAATTGAAGAGATCTTTCCAATAATATTCATTTATAAATAATTCTACTTCAGTATATTTACTTTATAACTGCATATAAGGTAAGTGTGCCCATCGTTGTGGTATTAAGGTAAATTCATTTTAAAAACAATGATCGTACCATCTAATGAAGGGTTGCAAAACGTTAGTTGGTAGTTTTCTATCCAAATTTGCTTGGAAAAATATAAAAAACTATCGCTTCTCTCTGTTTTCGATCATAAATCGCTTACCACAACATTAGGCACACTGTTCCTATTATGGAGGTAAAATTTAATTTTGGTTCCTATTGTTGCGGTATCCCATTGAAATCATATGGGATACCGCAACATTAGGAACACTACCGCAACAATAGGAACACAGCAGCAAAAAATTTAAGGAAAATATTTTTTTAAAATAGGTTTTTGGGCAAATCTTAAGCACACAAATGGTGCAGTCTCATAATTTAAGCATAATACATCTATTAAAAAATGCCTTTTGGTAGCATTTCAGTCGAAAAACTGCTCAATTGCCACTACCGCAACATTAGGTACTACCACAACGAAGGGAACAATTACCCTAAGTTGAAAATTCGCTATTTTCAACATCCTTTCATCTATTGGAAGATGCTTCAGTTCTTGGCTCTTTCTAAGTTGATGAAGGGATTTATAAATGCTTGCAAAGACTTGGCCAGGTGTGTGGAGCTGAGTGAATCTATGACATTGTAGATAGTAGCGACATCAGCAATGTCAATGGAAATATTCAACTTTGCAACTCCATCCAAGATTTGTGCAAGTATTCATGCTATGCTATGCTATGCTATGCTATGCTATGCTAAAAAGCGTGCGTGGCCCTAGTGGCTCTACTTCAAAAAGTTCATTTTCATAGGGTAACTTCTGTATAGGTTACCTTGTGAACCCAGTTTTGCTTCTTTCATTATAAATGAAGTGTCGTGCCTCGAACATGCTATATCTTAGAATAACGGTAACAACCTTTCCTTATGGATGCCTTCAAGCAAGCTCTTGTATTCAGCATTTTTCCGTTGATAATATTGCTACGATGATTACATCATCTGAAGTAGCTCAAACATTAATTTGAGATGCTTCAGTTTGATGGATTACTTAGGTAGTACAGTTCATGGATAACTTAACATAGAATTGCACCTAACCAATCTCTGCATGTGATGCACTGATTGGCATGTGTCAGATGACGAGTCTCCATTTGACCTTCTTTGCACTTTTGAGTGTTCCTTCGCAAAATTAGCGTATTCAGGCGTCCCTGCTTAACGAACTAGGAAACGTGTACTAATTGGTTGCGACCACATTTTGTGGATAACTCGCTTCCATTACTACTCCAAGAGAGTTTCATTGTGGTTTTGTACCTACAACGCTCTCCATTGTGGCGTACCATAACTATTGCTTTAAAAGAAGCTTGTCCTCTGCAGTCCGTGCGGACTGCAAGAGGTATTCCTGAATGGAACTCTGATCTGTTCAAGTTCAAAATATCTTCGGATTAACCAGTCTTTTGTATAGTTACGAATCTCTAGCTTCCGCTTGAGAATTATGCTATATAATCGACTTAGTGGGCCCTAAAAAGCTCTTCTTAAATCAAATCTTCAGGAGGAAATGGGGTTTTGTCCTATTTTTCTGCAGAGGGATTTGAGTATTTCAAACATGTTTTGAACTCTTGTAGTTTTCTATGGGGTATATTCATGGCGTGAAATTACTCTGTAGTTTTATCCCGAAAGGGTGCGTGCGTTGTATAAAGATGGAATGAGTTTCAGATTTATCTGGTTACCTCGTTCTTTCTGAAATGCTTGAAACGCATTGTCGATTATCACATCTGTGATGTTCGTCTGGCTGATATGCCTACTCATGTGAACTCACATGACTCCCAATTTGGGATGTCCATTGTGACTCTTTTACACAAAGTTGTATATGTTTTCAAGAAAGTACTCGCTCAAACGTAGGTTTTGCGGTAATTTCTTGAATATTGAGGATGCTTTCGATGACGTGCCTTTCAATGTCATATTGAAAGTCGCATGACGTCACAAGCTACCTCCAATGAGCTATAGGCTCTCTTTACGCTTATGCGTTTTACAGTGTCCTTTTCAGGGCACTGAATAAACCCATTGTGGTATGGGCTATGAGCTCTCATTGCGCTTATGCGTTCATTCCCTTTTCTAGGGTACCCCTTCCTATTTCATCACCTTTCCCTTTCCTAATCCCATTCCATCCCTTGTCCCATTCTCCCTCAGGTAAATGATGAAATAGGCTTATATGTATGGCGATGGCACAAATGTCCCAAATGGAGGATAACGTGCCTCTGGAGCCGGCCTTCTGATACCTGATACCTCTTCGAATGAGTGTAATCAGTTTCGTACCTTTTAATTCCGCCCTAATTGCTTATTCTTTGACAGATACGCGTATTTCGACTACTACTTGTAATCAAGATCAAGATCACGATTACAAGTGGTAGTCGAAATACGCGTATCTGTCAAAGGATAAGCAATTAGGGCGGAATTAAAAGGTACGAAATTGATTACACTCATTCGAAGTATAATTTTCTTGTTTTTAGATCTTTTTATATATTTGTTTATAAGTTCTCAAAAAACTCTTCTTCTACCGACTTGGTGTGTAATTATTGGTCACCTGGTTCCGACGTTATTCCGATGTTCCTTGGGTACCTTTCCATGGACAGAGTTCATGTAAATCTCTCTGCGTACATGATTTGAAAGACACTACTGTTTGTTACAAAACATTTGTGGAAGTACACTGTTCAAAAATAAGGTAAATCGATTTAGTCATTAGCCAAAGTTAAATATGGTGAATAGAAGAAAGATCAGAGTTACGGCACGCCTCGAAAGCCATTTGGATTCGAATATCCCTGACTATATATCAACATTTTCTTTGTTTTTACGAATACTAAGGTCTCCTTGTAGGTAGGGTAAGTATTCGCCGAATGAGTTTTGTTCTTCTTTTTTTTAAGGTGAATATATATTTATTTATTTTTATTTATTTATTTCTATACAAAATAATAGCACAAATAACCATCTAACGGTTCTCAAAGTATATGCTACTATGCGACAATAATGCTAATGTACTTGACTAACTGTTATAAAAACATTCAATACTGCGCTTAAACGAAGGATAGCTTCTCATACTCCTGCAATTTCTAGGTAATTCGTTCCATGTTTTAATTGCCCTGTGCTGAAAAGAATGTTTTAAGTTAT
This sequence comes from Aedes albopictus, assembly GCF_035046485.1. Taxonomy (NCBI): domain Eukaryota; kingdom Metazoa; phylum Arthropoda; class Insecta; order Diptera; family Culicidae; genus Aedes; species Aedes albopictus. The sequence continues at coordinate 153,615,993 of NC_085136.1, read as the reverse complement.
CGGATACACTTCTAGGTACAATTAATGCAGGTGCCCTAGGTGATCTGGCATACGTGAAGAAATTTTCAAGATAAGTCGGAGGATTGTTTAGAATTTTAAAAGTTTGTGTACAAAGCCTAATATTTAAATGGCTAACAAAACTTCGACCAAGCAGAAGCTTGGAATATCTAGAGATGTGATCGTACTTCTTAAGATTGAAAACATACCGAGTTATAGTATTGAATGCTAGGTTAAGTTTACGTAAATTTTTCTTGGACACTGAAGAGTAAAGAACATCTCCATAATCAAAGAAAGGAATAAGAAGAGTTCTGGCCAATTTAAACCTAGTATGTTGTGGAGTGCATTTCTTAAGAGCAACAAGTGAGTGAAGGGCTTTGTAAACTTTACTACAGACAGCGTTGACCTGATCGTTCCATGACAATTTACAATCCATTAGTATTCCAAGATTTTTTACAACGTCAGAATATTCGATGACATCGTTGCCAACTTTTATTTTAGGAGCATCAATAATTGTTACTCGTTTAGTACTGAAGATAATCGTTTGAGTTTTTTTCGAATTCAAATTTAATCCGTTAAGTGTACACCAGTTAAGAATATTTTGGATATCAACATTCATTTTGTGCACACTATCTCTCAAGTTATGTATCGAATCAGAAATGTAAAGCTGACAGTCATCAGCATACAAATGGAATTTAGAGAAGGACAGAATAAGGGGTAAATCATTTATATACATGGAAAACAAGAGAGGACCGAGTATTGATCCCTGTGGTACGCCACAAGGGACAAAGGCTCTATCCGATACAGTGTTATTAAAATCCACATATTGTGAACGTTGTAACAAATAGGAGTGAATCAAATTCACTGATGATGGATCGATTTTAAATTTCACCTTTAACTTACTGCAAAGTAAATTGTGACTAATGGTGTCAAATGCTTTGCTGAAGTCTAACAGGGCCATAACAGTAACCATTTTCTTGACAAGCGCCTCTCTTACATCATTCTCAACTTTGATCAAGGCAGTAACAGTGCTGCAAGATTTTCGATACCCTGACTGGAAAGGACACAATAGTTTTTGACGAGATAAATATTCGTTAAGTTGTTTAAAAAGTAGTGATTCAAATATCTTCGAGAGAGCGCAGAGAATACTAATAGGACGATACTCCTTTTCAATGGTAGGATTATCAACTTTACCAATTGGTACAACTTTCGCAACTTTCCAAACATCAGGAAATTTTGAAGATGCAATACAGAAATTCATAAGGTCAGTGATGTATGGTAAAGTTACCGGTAATGACATTTTTAAAACCTTTAGTGGAATTAGATCATCGCCAACAGAGTCGCAAGAGGCAGAAACAAATTCCGAAAGAACTTCATCATTCGTTACTCCACGAAATGAAAAATCCGAATGGTTTTCGACATTACTAACATTTTCTATAAATGTATCCGGAACGTAATGTGAAATGAAGTACGTGTTAAGTGAAGCCGCGGTCACATCTCCCCCGCCCATTCTTGTATTAATTTGTTTGAGTCCTAATTGTTTTATATTATTCCAAAGTTGCTTTGCAGGTAAATCAATGTTCAGCTGTGCTGTAAAATATTGTTGTTTTACACGTTTAGTTTCTCGGTTTGCCAAATTGCGAAGGCATTTGAAATTATTCCATTTTTGATCATTGTTTTTGTCACGTTTCCAACATTCGTATGCTTCACTGCGGTTTTTAAAAATTCTACGAACGTAGCTGTTTATCCACGGGCTTTTGGAATCTTTCACAGTTTTTTTCTTCAAAGGAGCATGCCGATCAAGAATAGATAAAAGAATATGATTAAAATGACTGAGTTTCTCGTTCACATTTGTATAGTAATAAAGTCTGACAAAACAGCAATTCCGCAAATCAGACAAAAAGGAATGTTTATCAATTTTATGGTAGTCACGAGCCCAATACATTTCTGGTTTCGATTTTGAGTTTTTGAACTTATAGTCCACACAAATGAAATCATGATCGCTGATGCCACCCATCGATGATTGGTATGCATTGTTGATATTACAAGTACAGTTGCCCATTAGTAAATCAATAACTGATGGTTGAGAACCAAGTTTGTGACAAGTTGGCCAAGTATCAATTAATTTTAAAGATAGTTCACTTAGTTGATCAGTTAGAGTACGAGTTTGTGGTGAATCATGTTTCAACATATTGACATTAAAATCGCCCATTACCAGTATATTTGGTTCATTCGAAGATAGTTCAGAGATTATATTGAAAATAGTGTCCAACTTTGAAATATTCACATCAGGAGGTTTATATACAACACCACATACCAGATTAGCCAGACTCAACTTAATAAACAGATAGTCGACATCACTATCTTTGCCGGATTTACATATTACAGAAAATTTTAGATTTGATTTCAAATAAAAGGCGACTCCACCTCCACGCGTTTTTTTACTTGTGCAGTGATCAGATCTTACTATTTTGTAGCCATTTATTTCAACAATCTTATTTGTGACTGAAGGTTTGAGCCAAGATTCCGTAATAGCTAAAACATTCAGTTCAGATTTAAATAAAAGAGTTCGATAATTATCAATATTACTCAAAAGGCTTCGAGCATTATGGAGACTAAGTTTCAAAAAGTTTCTAGAGAATTTCTCCAGTAACATCTTAGTTTGTGAATAATCCAAGTAATGCAGATTAACGTTTTTCTCATACATGGATTCACCAGAACGTGCAGGATGTGAGAGTACAGTATACGAAAAATCAGAATTTGAAAGTACATTAGCATTAGTATCACTTACGTGCATCAGATTGATATTATCTGATTCGACCGAACCTCGTTTTTTGGTTGAAATTCTCTGATTTCAACACCTTCTGGCCAATAAAAACTATCACTAATAACATTAGCTAGATTTTCTGAGACACTGATTTTAAAGGATATGAAAGACAACTCATTAATGTCCTTATTTCGGGGAACAAGTTTTACGCACTTCACAATAGAGTCATCAGTATTAATGGTCTCCCGTAGATATTCAACAATGTCGTCTTCAGTTTGCTCAATGGTGAATGGAGTGACATAAAACGATTTCAATTGTTCTTCATTTGAATCACGATGCCTTGTTTGACGTTGTTTGCTGACAACTTTCAAACGGCAGTTCGTTGGTGGCACACTATTGGAAGCAGGAGTAGCATGAGCCACAGAATTCTCACGAGTTCTAGTGGCAGCAGTAGTAGCAAAGTCGGTAGTCGTGGCTGTTCTGGTAGTGTTCGATGGAGCAATGACGGAGGCGGCGACAGAAGCTGAGACGGCGGTGACGGCAGCAGAGGTGACCGGAGAGACGGAGTTGGTGGTAGCTGTGGTGGCAGTGGGGCTAGAAACGACAGATGCATACGTTTTAGGGCGAGCACCTCTCGACTCAACGGGAACGTTGGATGCAGAATCGCACAGCAAGGCATCTTGATCCTTCTCAGGAAATACTGCCGTGTTGTTAGCGGTAGTTCTGGTAGTGTTCGACGGAGCGATGATGGTGGCGGTGGCAGAAACGGTGGTGGTGGCAGTAGAGGTGGCTGGCGAGATGGAGTTTGTGGCATTTGTGGCGGCAGTGGGGCTTGAAACGGACGATGCATACGTTTTAGATCGAATATTTCTTGACTCAACAGGAACGTTGGATGCAGAATCGTTCAGCATGGTATCTTCAGCCATACCTCAAATTTTCAAGAGCACAAATCTGAAGAACCGAAAGTCGGTTTGCGCTGAAAAGTTGATCGATTAGGAACCCGCTAGTGGTGACCAATCGATCAACTTTTCAGGGCAAACTGACATTCGGTTCTTCAGATTTGTGCCCTTGAAAATTTGAGGTCTGGCTTCGTTATATATTCACCTTAAGGCTTGCAGATTGATGCAAATAACTTTGAAACAGAAAGAGCAACGTATGTTTAAAATAAGGGAAAATCTTCGATGAAAATGTTAGCAGTTTGTTGTCAATTGTTGATTCTGTTCTAGCTTCTTTATTTGTAAGATATGAACTATTTTGTTATGAAACTCGAAAGAACATCCTAATTGTAAAAGATGGGAAAATATCTTAAGAAAACATTAGTAGTTTGGTAGTTTTATGCTTGCAAGATACCTCGAAAGAACAGACAATGTAATAAGTGTGAAACGGTGCAACGTTTACCACTACAGCCACCCCTCGGTGTTGTGCGTACCTGCGCGCATACACTCATCGACGTGTTCGACGACGACGACGACGTGCGAGAGAGCAGAAAACGAAAACCATCATCATAAGTAAAGCGACTGCTACCGCGTTCGGTCGATTGTTTTATCATTATCTAAATAAAGTAGTTTGAAGTTATTTCTCGCGTTTGTGTCTGATTTCCGCAACTGGTCCGAATCCGTACGCTGATATTCCACTGACTCCACCGTCGATTCCGTCAGGTTATGGGCCCAGCGAGATCGGACCGAAATCTGGTGAAAAGTGTTTGACCCAGTGCGACGCCATTGCTGTGTGTCGGCTCCCGCCGCGTGCGAAGTGTGGGGAAGAACATTCGCGAAAGACTCGAGTGAAAACCATTTTGTTTTCTACCGCGTTCAAGTGAATATTGATTGCGATCATGGCCGACGCGAAGTTTTCAATTCCAAAGCTCAATGGAACGAATTGGGCCACATGGAAGATTCGGGTCGAGAGTTTGCTGTGTCGGGAAGATTTGTGGAGTGTGGTAGTGGATGATACCCCGGCGGAAGCGGCTCGTACCGCGGAGTGGAAAACGAGTGATCGAAAGGCAAAAGCTACGATTATTCTTTTGCTTGAGGATAGCCAGCTGCCCGTGGTGAAGAATTGTGTGCTTGCTCATGACGTATGGCGCTGAAAAATTACCATCAAAAATCATCTCGTTCAGTGCGCGTTTCGCTTTTGAAAAAGCTTTGCTCGACGAACTTGTCGGAAGGAGGTGATGCCGAGCAGCACCTAGTGGAAATCGATGAACTGTTTGATCGTCTCGACGCGGCCGGTACAGTGCTCGACGCGGATACAAAAATCTGTTTGCTCTTGCGTAGCCTCCCGCCGTCGTTCGATGGGTTGGTTACCGCTCTTGACAGTCGCGCCGGGGATGATGTTACGATCGATGTAGTGAAATCGAAAATCGTCGATGAATACCAACGGCGGCTAGAGCGAGAAGGTGTATCAGTGCGATCGGAAAAGGCGATGCGCTCCGCCGAATACAAATCGGGAAGTGGTGCGGGTAGTGCGAAGGAGACCCGGATTTGCCACCATTGCAAAAAGCCGGGGCATCTCCGGAGAAATTGCCGATTGCTGAAGAAAGAAGAAGAAAGTGCCTCTAAGAAGGAGAAGAATGAAAAAGTGAAGGCCAAAACGGCGCAAAGTGACAACAGAGGAATTGCGTTCGTTGTGTCTGGGGAAAAGTGTCAATCTTGGATCATAGACAGTGGTGCCAGCGCGCATATGACGAACAACAAATCGTTTTTCGCCACCCTAAATGAATTTGCCGGTGGTTGGATAACCATGGCCGATGGGAACAAAACCCAGATCCTCGGGGAAGGTAGTGGTGTAGTGTTTGGCATTGACGGGAACAGTGAAGTGATCAAGATTGACATGGAAAATGTGAAATATGTGCCGGGACTTTCGACCAGCCTGATCTCTGTGGAGAGGCTGACACAGAAGAACTTTGAAGTGCATTTCGATAACGAAGGCTGCCGAATTGTGAAAGCAGATATTGTCGTGGCGACGGGTTTCCGCCATGGTGGTCTGTATCATCTTCGAGTGGCAGAATCATCGTTGCAAGCAGCATCGGGGCAGCATAAACAGAACTGCCAGCACCAGTGGCACCGGCGCCTAGGCCACCGTGATTGGGCGGCTGCAGAGCGAATCGGTAAGGAACAGCTTGCGACCGGAATGCAGGTGAGTGACTGTGGGTTGAAACTGATATGTGAATGCTGTTTGGAGGGGAAAGCCGCGCGAGCTCCGTTCCCAGAAGTAACTGAACGGAAGTCGGAGCGTGTACTGGATATTGTACACACAGACCTCTTCGGCCCCATGAAAACGGTCACCCCTAGCGGAAATAGATATGTGATGCACATTATCGACGATTACAGTAGGTTCACTGTAACGTACCTACTACGGCACAAGTCAGAAGCTACCGATAACATTATTGACTATGTGCGTTGGGCTGAGACAAACTTCGGACGCAAACCTCGGATTGTGCGGTCCGATGGTGGGGGAGAATTCGATAATAAGCGTCTCCGAAGCTTCTACAAGGAAGAAGGTATAACTCCCCAGTATACCACAGCGTATTCCCCCCAATCTAACGGCATTGCCGAAAGGAAGAATAGGTCGATAACGGAGATGGCAACGTGCATGCTCCTTGATTCCGGTCTGCCGAAGCGATTCTGGGGTGAGGCTATTCTTACCGCAACGTATCTCCAGAACCGGTTGCCTTCCAGGTCCTTGCCGAAAACTCCCTTCGAGCTATGGTGGTGGAGAAAACCGGACTTGGGACACCTGAGGATATTCGGAAGCGTAGCGTACGTGCACATCCCGGATGTGAAGAGGAGCAAACTAGAACAGAAAGCGAAAAAGCTCACATTTGTGGGGTACACCATGGAACACAAGGGGTACAGGTTCGTGGATCCTGAAACTGCAGCGATCACCATCAGCCGAGATGCCCGGTTCGTGGAACTCGGAAACGGAACATCATTGGTAGATTTCCCGGTATTCTCTGAGCAGAAGGATCCTGAGGAAAAGCCGGAATCGTGCCCGATCGAGGAGGAGCTCAGTGAAACCGAAGCTGAAGATAACAACGACGAATACTTCGACGCGTCTGAGGATGAAGGCGCGGCGTCGAAAGAAGTTCGCAGATCGAAGAGAGAGAACAAAGGTGTGAACCCACGCTTGCTTGAGGACTACGTAGTCGGGATTGCGGCCTGTGCCGTACAAGAGCCGCTGAACTACAAGGACGCCATGAAAAGCAAGGAGTGGCGCCACGCAATGGAGGAAGAGATGAATTCTCATCATCGAAACGGAACCTGGGAGTTGGTACCGCCGCCTAAGGATCGGAAGGTGGTGGGATCAAAATGGGTTTTTAAAGTTAAACGCAACGAGGAGAACAAGGTGGTCAAGTTCAAGGCTAGGGTGGTAGCCCAGGGCTTCACTCAGCAATTCGGCGTAGACTTTGACGAAGTCTATGCTCCGGTGACACGGCAAGCCAGCCTGCGAATGTTCCTCACCGTTGCTGCAAGTCGGAATCTGGTGGTTAGACATTTGGATGTCAAGACCGCCTACCTTAATGGAGTGTTGGAAGAAGAGATCTTCATGCGGCAGCCGCCGGGAACCGTTGCTCGGGGACAGGAGGAGCTGGTCTGCCGTCTGAGAAGAAGCATCTATGGCCTTCGCCAGTCGGCCAGATGCTGGAATTCGAAGTTGAAGAGCGTACTCACGAAGCTTGGGTTCGAATCGTCTGCTGCCGACCAGTGTTTGTACGTGAAAACAGTGAATGGAAAGAAAGTGTTTTTGCTCGTATATGTGGACGATATGTTGTTGGCCGGACCCTCTGAAGCCGAAGTGAAGAAGATCATAAACGATTTGTGTAAAGAGTTCGAACTGACTGATCTCGGCGAAGTTCGACATTTTTTGGGACTAGAAGTGATACGCGGAGAAGACTGTTACCAGATCCGTTTGAAGAACTATATTGAACAGTTGATTGAGAAGAACGGAATGGTAGAAGCTAAAACCGCGAAATCGCCGATGGACTCTGGCTTTCTGAAAGTGGACAATAAGTGTGAAAAATTTGAAGATGTGACGAAGTACAGAAGTCTGGTCGGCGGGTTACTGTATTTGGCGGTTATTGCACGACCGGATATTGCTGTGTCGACGGCGATTCTCGGAAGGTGTTTTTCGGCTCCAAGCGAAGCGGATTGGACTGCTGCCAAACGCGTGTTAAGGTATTTGAAAGGCACGAAGGAATTATTTTTGCGTTTGGGCGGCAATTGCGACGATGGACTGATCGGATACTCCGACGCCGATTAGGCGGGCGACCCTGCCAGTCGAAGGTCAACGTCAGGATCTGCCTTCTTCTACCGTGGTGGCCTAATATCGTGGGTTAGCCGCCGCCAGCAGTGCGTTACGCTTTCATCGATGGAAGCAGAATATGTTGCCTTGACGGAAGCCTGCCAAGAAACGGTTTGGCTAAGAAAACTGTTGGCAGATTTTGGAGAACCGCAAAACGTTCCAGCGGTACTGAAGGAAGACAACCAAGGTTGCTTGGCTTTTGTCAAGACTGAGCGAACCAGCCGGCGATCCAAACACATCAGCACGCAGGAAAAGTATATCCAGGAGCTATGCGAGAAAGGGGATATTGTCTTGGAATACTGTCAAACGGATGCCATGATCGCCGACGTTATGACGAAGCCTCTAGGTCCGGAGAAGCACCGACGCTTTACCGGAATGCTAGGGTTGGAGAAGCAACTGTGAAGTGGCAAAGCGTTGAGGAGGAGTGTGGAACGGTGCAACGTTTACCACTACAGCCACCCCTCGGTGTTGTGCGTACCTGCACGCATACACTCATCGATGTGTTCGACGACGACGACGACGTGCGAGAGAGCAGAAAACGAACACCATCATCATAAGTAAAGCGACCGCTACCGCGTTCGGTCGATTGTTTTATCATTATCTAAATAAAGTAGTTTGAAGTTATTTCTCGCGTTTGTGTCTGATTTCCGCAACTGGTCCGAATCCGTACGCTGATATTCCACTGACTCCACCGTCGATTCCGTCAATAAGAAGGAAGAATTGACTATTGGTGAGAATATTATTGAATGCAAAAATTGTGGCTAGTTTATGCAACATGTGATTTTGCTCTTTTCTAATCGATTAATGTTTTTTGAATATCAATACCTGCCGTTATAACGGTGGATGAAAAATTGTATGGATTTTTTATCGGAAAATGGTGCATTCCGATAAGGGCCTGTCCATAAACTGCGTAGACTTTTAGGGAGGGAGGTGGTGGTCTGGGCAAAGTCTACGCTACATACACATTTCGAAAATTTTGTATAAACAAAAGTCTAGGAGGGAGTGGGGGGATGGCCAAAAAAATAAGTCTACGTAGTTTATGGACAGCGACTAATGGTGATAAGCACCAACGCGTAGTAGCCGCGATTTAATCTAGGATTTATTAAATCCGAGATTAATTTTGATACCCCGTTCGGTAAGCACCAAAGAGCTTCAAGAGAGGATTTACAAAGAAAGCACGCAGCCATTTTCTCTCTCGTGATTGTCCAGCTCGCGGAAATGTCAAACCAGTTTGCTTCAGCATTCAATCAGCTGGTGTTTATTTACTCTTTTTTTCGTGCAAAAAATGATCTCCTGCGTGATGGCCCATGATCGGTGGGCAGGAATTTCGCGATGAGCGTTGGATGCACAACGCATTCCTAAATTACCAAACGAGGATAAGTGGATACTATCAGTCGCCCCACCGCTGTCAGTTTTCCAGATCAAACAGAAAGCGCCGCAGAACCCGCTCGGCGGCTGTGTGCGCAACACATTTCACCCGGGATTTCTCGAGAAGCTCTTTCCAAGATTTTTTTTTCCATTGCTTCGGTGGATCATGCCAGAAATCTCTACACAAAATTCATTTCAAAATTCCTCCTTATTCACCGAGAGATTACACTAGTTTACAGCATTTTTGAACTCGGTAAGCTGATGATCATTTTTGGTGTAGAATCATGCCCTGAGTTCGAAAACGCGAAGGAAAAAAATTACAGTAGAGCGGAAAATTTTTCGACTTTCCATACAAGGTTGATGATTTGAAATCGATTTTTGTTCTATTTTTAAGCAACGTCGCTCACTTCACACACCTCATTCTCCGTAATCAATGCTCCGATTGAGCTGAATTTTTTACTGTAACTCGCCTACATATGATATGTCAAATAAACGTCGAGAAAGAATTTTTAAGTTGGTTTTTTCTTATTGAAAAAAATACATTTCTTCAAAAAAATTAGGGAATTTTGCTAAAATTTAAGAAGATCGTCCCTAAAACTCGCCAATATCTTGAATTTCATCAATCTGACGCAAAACCTGTATTCAGATGACCGAATGGTATTGTATTCAGCTTTTAATTTATGGAAAAAGATTTAGAATTGGTTGAACAAAACGCAATATATTTGAATTTTAGTAAATTACATATTTTGAAAAGTTGCAAAACTCGATATTGAGCTAAATCTCAAAAACTGTTCTACTTTAAATTTTTTGAAGGTCGGTTTCGAAATCAGCACTAAATTGTGCTTCAAAAATTTTGGTCGTTGACAGAAGTTCACGACTTTCGTTTTATTTTGTAAACTTGTGTTACATAATTTGCCGTAGAATATTTTTGTGAAATTTTAACAAAAGTGCCTCATGTACACATTGCTTCACGATTTTCTTTGGAAGTATGTAGCTCGAAACGTTCATCCAGGATTATTTTCTTTAATTAGTTTAAGGATTTCCTAAAGGTAAGGTTTCTCTAGCAGAAACGCCTGTGGGTCAAAATTTCCGTTGAAATTACTTCGAAAAATCCTCACGGAAGTACTAACACACATTCCTACGAGAACGCCTCCGGAAATTCAACCACGAAATCCTCCTGGCATTTATAAAGGATTTTCTCAAGAAATTCCTCCAATAATCCTTCCGGGAATTAATCCAAAAATGCTTAACGGAATTCCTACGAGAGAACCTTCAGAAAATCCTCTGGGAATTTTTGGAGGAATTTTGTCGGGAAACTAGAATTTATTCCGATACTTTCTCCAGAAGGTCCTCCGGTTATTCCTGAAAAAAAAATCCGCGAGTTCCTTCTAAAACTTGGTCTGGAATTCCTTCAAAAATTCCATCGGCAATCCTTCCAGAAATTTATCCACGAATTCTTCTGGAAATTATTCGAGAAATTTCACTGGCAGTTTGTCCAGAAATCACTCAACACATTACTCCGGGAAATCTTCGGTATATCCTCTGGAATTTTTTTCGGGAATTCCTCCAGGAATTTCTTCGGGAATACCTGAAGGAATTACTTCGGGAATTCCTGTAGATATTTCCCCAGGAATTGCTTTGGGGATTCCTCCAGGAATTCCATCGGGGATTTCTCCTGGATTTCCTTTGGAAATTCCTCCAGGAATTCCTTTAGGATTTCCTTCAAGAATTTCTTCGGAAATTCCTCCAGGAATTTCTTCGAGAATTCCTCTCGGAATTTCTTAAAAAATTCCTCCAAAAATTTATCCGGGATTTCCTCCAGCATTATCTTCGAGAATATGCCTCCAGGAATTCCATCAGGGATTCTTCCAGGAACTCTTCCGGTAATTTCTCCAGGAATTGCTTCGGGGGTTCCTCCAAGAAATTCAACGGAAATTCCTCCAAGAATTTCAACGGAAATTCCTCCAGGAATTTATTTGGGAATTCCTCCTGGAACTCCTTCGCGAATACCTCCAGGAATTTCTCGGAATTCCTCCAGGAGTTTCTTAGGAGATTCCTCCAGGATTTTCTTCGGGAATTCCTCCAGCAAATCCTTTGGAAATTTTTTCAGGAGTTTCTTCGGGAATTCCTCCAGGAATTTCCTTGGAAATTCCTCCAAAAATTGCTTCGGGAATTACTCCTGGAATTTCTTCGGGGATTCCCTCAGAAATTTATTCGGGAATCCCTCTAGGAATTGCTTCGGGAACTCCTCCAGGAATTTCTTTGGGAATTCCTCCAGGAATTTCTTCGGGAATTCCTCCAGGTATTCCTTCGGGATTTTCTCCAGAAATTTCTTCGGGAATATTCTTGCAGTGATTTCTCCAGGAATTCCTCCATGCATTTCTTCGGAAATTCCTCCGGGGATTCCGGAATTTGTTTGGGGATTTCTCCAGGATTTTTTTTTTCGGAAAATACTCCAGTGATTTCTCCAGGGCTTCCTTCAAGGATCACTGCAAGAATTTCTTCAGAAATTCTACCAGGAATTTCTTCGAGAATTCCTCCAGGAATTGCTTCGAGGATTTCTTCAGAAATTTCTTTGGGAATCCCTCCAAGAATTGCTTAGGGGATTTCTCCAGGTTTTTATTCAGGAATATTCCTCCAGGAATTCCTGCGGGGTTACTTCCGGGAATTTGTTCGGAGATTCCTCCAGGAATTTCTTCGGGAATTCCTCCGGTGGTTTCTCCAGGATTTTTTTCGGGGATTCCTCCGAGAATTTCCTCGGAAATTCCTTCAGGAATTTCTTTGGGGACTCCTCCAGGATTTTTTTCGGGAATTCCTCCAGGAATATCTTCGGACATTTTTCCAGGAATTGCTTCGAAGTTTATTCCAGGAATTCCTTTTAGAATTCCTTTGGAAATTCCTTTAAGAATTTCTTCGGGAATTCCTTCGGAAATTCCTCCAGAAATTCTCGTGAAAGTTCCCCCAGAAATTCTTCTAAAAATTCTTAGGAGAAACCCTTCAAAAATATATTTGGGAATTCCACCATATTTTTTCCGGGTGTTCCTCAGGAAGTTCTTCCATAAATTTGATCGGAAATTCTTCATGAAATATCTCAAGAAATTTATCTGGATATACAGGGGATAGACAAAATGATCGGGACAGGCAAAATTTTCACATTTCAAAAAATGTTCAACTAGCTGTAAATTTTCGAAAAGTGCATCGAATATTCTCAAATCTTTACTGTAAGTTCATCAACTAGTTGTGTATCAGTGGCGTAATTTTGGGAAAGATCGGGCCATTCTCCATGAAGTTAGAAAGATTCTTGAAAAAGGTAAAAATATCCGATAGCCAACTTTGAGCTATTATATCTCCGGATTTAATGAACCGATTGCAATGAAATTTTGCCCATTCATGACTAATATAATGAACTCTGTAAAACCCTCTGACCTAACCCCCCTTTTCTATATTTTTCCTTGAAAGATACTTCTCCGGGAATTCGTTGAGAAATTCCTTTTGGGAATGCCTCCAGAAATTCTTTTGAGATTTTCTCCGAGAAATTGTCTGGAGTTTCTCCATGATTTCCTTCTGGAATTTTTCCTGTAATTTCTTTAGGAATCCCTGATATTCTTGCGGAATCCTTCCAGATGCTCCTCTAGCAATTCATCTGGGAATTCCTCTATGCACCTCAAGGAATTCATTCTGAAATCCTTCGTGGTTTCTTGCAGGAATTCCTTCGGGGATTCTACCGAGGCTTCCTTTAGATATTTCTTCCGGCATTCCGCCAGAAATTCCTTTGGGGATTTTCTAGTAATTCCTTCGGGGATTTTTCCTAAAACTCCTTCATGGAATTACTTTAGGGATTTCTCCTGGAGTTCTTCCGAAGATGCTACAGCAATTCCTTCAGGATTTTTTCCTGTAATTCCTTCGGGGATTTCTTCAGGCATTCCTTCGCAGATTCATTCAAGGATGTTATCGAGGATTCCTCCAGGAATTCCTTCGGAGTTCCCCCAGGATTTTTTTTGGGAATCTTCCAGGGTTCACTCTGGAATTCTTTCAGGGGTTCCTTCGGGAATTCCCCTCAGTAATCCTATGGGGATTCTTCCAGAAGTACATGTAGAAATTCTTCCAAAAGCTTTTCCAGGAATTCCTCCAGAAATTTCTCTACGCATCTGTCCGGGAATTCCTCCGACAATTTATTAAGGAATACATCCCATCAATTCCCTCTGGGGGTAAGGAATTTCCCCTGGGAATAAGGAATTCTACTAAGGACTAAGGAGTCAGGAATTCCTCTAGCAATTTCTAGAGGAATACCATCCGGATTTCCTTCAGAACTCCTTCAGCAATTCCCCAAGGAATTCCCTCTGTGAGAATTTTCGGAAGAATCCCTGGGAGGATTCTCGGAGGAATCCCTGGGACAATTCCCAAAGAAATCAATGGATCCCGGAAGAATCCCTGGGGGATTTCTCCGAGGAATCCGTGGGGGATTTCCCGGAAGAATCCCTGGGGGATTTCTCCGAGGAATCCCTGAAGGAATTTCCAGAAGAATCCCTGGGAGGATTCTCGGAGGAATCCCTGGTACAATTCCCAAAGAAATCGATGGATCTCGGAGGAATCCCTGGGGAAATTCCCGGAGGAATCCCTGGGGAAATTCCCGGAGGAATCCCTGGGGAAATTCCCGGAGGAATCCCTGGGGAAATTCCCGGAGGAATCCCTGGGGAAATTCCCGGAGGAATCCCTGGGGGAATTCCCGGAGGAATCCCTGGGGGAATTCCCGGAGGAATCCCTGGGGGAATTCCCGGAGGAATCCCTGGGGGAATTCCCGGAGGAATCCCTGGGGAAATTCCCGGAGGAATCCCTGGGGGAATTCCCGGAGGAATCCCTGGGGGGAATTCCCGGAGGAATCCCTGGTGGAATTCCCGGAGGAATCCCTGGGGGAATTCCCGGAGGAATCCCTGGGGGAATTCCCGGAGGAATCCCTGGGGGAATTCCCGGAGGAATCCCTGGGGGAATTCCCGGAGGAATCCCTGGGGGAATTCCCGGAGGAATCCCTGGGGGAATTCCCGGAGGAATCCCTGGGGGAATTCCCGGATGAATTCCTGGGGGAATCCCGGATGAATTCCTGGGGGAATTCCCGGATGAATTCCTGGGGGAACTCCCGGATGAATTCCTAGGGGAATTCCCGGATGAATTCCTGGGGGAATTCCCAGAGAAATCCCTGGGGGAATGCCCGGAGGAATCCCTGGGGGAATTTCCGGAGGAATCCCTGGGGGAATTCCCGGAGGAATCCCTGGGAGAATTCCCGGAGGAATCCCTGGGGGAATTCCCAGAGGAATCCCTGGGGGAATTTCCGGAGGAATCCCTGGGGAAATTCCCGGAGGAATCCCTGGGGAAATTCCCGGAGGAATCCCTGGGGAAATTCCCGGAGGAATCCCTGGGGAAATTCCCGGAGGAATCCCTGGGGAAATTCCCGAAGGAATCCCTGGGGGAATTCCCGGAGGAATCCCTTGGGGAATTCCCGGAGGAATCCCCGGGGGAATTCCCAGAGGAATTCCAGGGGGAATTCCCGGAGGAATCCCAGGGGGAATTTCCGTAGGAATCCCAGGGGGAATTTCCGGATGAATCCCTAGGGGAATTCCCGGAGGAATCCCTGGGGGAATTCCTGGGGGAATCCTGGGGAAATTCCTTAGGGAGTCCCTGGTGGCATTCCCGGAGGAATCGCTGGAGGAAATCCCGGAGGAATCCCTGGGGGAATTCCTGGAGGAATCCCTGGGGGAATTCCTGGAGGAATCCCTGGGGGAATTCCTGGAGGAATCCCTGGGGAATTTCCCGGAGGAATTCCCAGAGGAATTGCTAGGGGAACTCTCGGAGGAATCGCTGGAGGAATCTTTGGAGGAATCTCCAAAGGAATTTCTGGAGAAATCATGATATATGTTGTCGTTTTGCTGAAGGAGTTTCCATAGGGAAATCCTATAGCCGTTTTCGAGAGTTTCTGGATTACCGGAAGATTTGCCTGATGAAATCCTCCAAATTGCGAAGGATTTTTTTACGAAATCTCCGGAATAATACTGGAGTTATCCCTGAAAAAAATCGAAAGGAATTTCTGGAGGCATTCCTTGGAAAACCATGTCGAAGCCTAGAATGAATTCTTACTAGAACTCCTTCGGCACAAAACAGCCACATATGAGCAAAAAGGTCAATCCTGTTATAAAATCATTAGTAAGCTACCAGCAAACAAGAATGAATACAAGGAATATCGCTGGCCGTACTGCAATAGACCAACCATCCAATCTAGGATATCTTCTATCCAAGGCGGGCATTGAAACAAATGGCTCTCTGCGCAAATTTTTCATCATGTGCAGCATCATTGTTAACGCTCTTTCTTGCGTTTAGCATAGAGGACGAGCGAGAAAAAAAGCTGCGCTCGCTGGTATGCTAATTATGCTTTGTTGCTGCGACCGCTTTTATCTGCAAAACACTGTAGATAGAAGATTCCCAAGATTCCGGGTAGTCACGGTCACACGGCGCGGGGCAATCCTCCGGAAACATTCTGCAGTTGGGGAGATTTTCACTTTGCCGCAGATTTCAGCTGCTTGTTTTATTTATTTTGTTTATCATCATGACGTTTCCCAACACGATTGCGCAGTAGGCGCGCAGCCGCACGCAGCCAGTTTTTGTAAATCCGAGATTTATTTTTAGTGCGCCGAAATCGGCGCACTAAAGTTAAATCTCAGATTAAAATCGAGGATAATATCGTATGGTGCTTAAGAAAATCGAGGATAATACGTGATTGGCGTCTAGTGCGCTGTGGAGCTTACCGCCATAAGTGTCGGGTCATCTTACAAACAAGATAGATTTGTAAAATAGGAGCACTTTTGAGATCCTGTCAGAAATGATAAAAAATATCTAAAAGCAAAACAAAAGTATATACCTAGTATAGCGATTTTTATGATTTTGTTAGATGAAAAAAATATGCTGCCGGTAGATATGTTAACTCAGTCTATTCCAGGGTTTATTTGTGGTTTTCTATTGAAACCTTACTATGTAAAACATATAGCTAACCTGACTCATCAAGGCGTGTAACGAAATTAACTGGACTGTCAGATGAGTAGCTCGAGGAATCACGTGAGGATGTCTCAATTGCTTCTTCTTCATCCGATGTAGTCTCTTCTTGACTTTCATGGCCATCCTTACTTTGCTGTTCGTCTCGTTTGTCAATTAGCATGAAAGGTTCCTCCATTGGGTTGTCCATCGGGTCGTTTAAGGGATCATCCTCAACAGCTTCTGCATATGTTCTCAAAACCGGTTCAGGTGCCGAGCAAAGTTTAGGCAAAGCTTTTGGCGATGATCGAGATGATGCTAGTTCGCCTGAAGATGGAATAAAATTAACAATGTATAAGTTTTTAATATTAGAAGAAGAGATTTTCTAAATATTGTTTTCATGCATATGCAAATCATAGAAGTATCAGCTGTCAACCATTTGTGTCTGGTGAACAATTAAGTAGAAAGGCAGGAAATGTGTGGGTACATACCAGGTGAAAACTGATGCTGCTTCGATTTCTCTTCGAGTTCTTGACTGATCGTAGATACGTGTTCCAACTGCGTTGGTGCAGCTCCGGAAGCGCCGTTACAATCTACAAAAAAATATTTGTTTAGGTAAACGTTTTTGAGTTCACTGATTGCAACAACAACATTTGGGCATACACATCTCAAAGATCCAGTGCGCGTTTGGGCATTCCGGTCGATAATTTCTTGGCTATGGAATATGTAGAGAGATTTTCTTTGTTGCTTATTATTGCCATTTGAATGCGCATATATCTTTTGTACAACCGCGCTTGGTTTGTGACGTTGTCTTTGTAGATGCTTCGTTCAGAATAATGTCCAGTTTCAACTGTTTCGTCGCCAGTACCGCGCAGGACTTCATCGTGTGAGTCGATCGGAGTGTTTACTGAAGTTGGCGGTAATGACTTGGAATGATGTTTTTCCTGTGACAGTGTAAAACAGCTTGATCATATTCTCCGGCTGGCACATAAGGCAAACAACCCCAAACTTCGGAGGGCCGGATGATTTCAATTTTGTATTTTATTATTTTATTGTGAAACATTTCTATTTCTAATCTTTCATGTGAATCTCTGAGTAGTGATCGCTGCATTCGAAAATCAACTCTATACAGATATGTAAGTATCGACATAATATTTGTAGGACAATATGTATACTACTTTGTGAACTCTGATCTGTGGTATGCGTTATTCAATATTAGTGCATATGGTAAATCGAAGTATGTGAATACATCCCCATTAATGTGGTCTCTCTGAGTGCTGAATGTGTAGTGTGAGAATGACGTGTTTGTATTACACTTCAATCTTAATTTTTTTTTGCGTTTGTTTTCGGCTAATTGGAAGGATCGCTGTTTTTGCAATTGGTTGGTCGTGAAAATGGGTTGAGGTCTAAATGGTGCATTGGACATAATTTTTACAATGTACTGTGTACAGACGCGTCATCATGCACTTCCAATCAGCTTGAGGTTCATCCAAGTGAATGCATCTGAATATTCAAAGTTTTTTTTTTTTTATTCGCTGTTCCCAAATAATATTTGATCCATTATATGGAGCTACACGTTGTTATGCGCTATCAAATATGTAGGTGTACTTATGCCTGTGTATGTCTGCAATGATATTGCGTATTATAAATAAACATCCACACAACAATAAATTGTCCAATCTGTGTGAATATCAATGCTGGCTCTTTAGATACTTGTGTACATTATCATTGTTCCACCGTTTACAAATCCACCGCTCCTTCTTTCCTACGATGGCCTTGAAGAACTTTCAACCTTTCGTACTAATGCTCCCCACTCGTTATCCTTAACCAAGTGTCGGTGCCCGTTGAGCGCAGCGCGATGTCTAGGCAGCAATTTAAACTCCTTGGACAGGTCAGCCAGATCGCCATCGGTCATGGTTCTCAGCGCCACGTAGCTGTCATACCCCGTATCACACAGGAATTTGCGCACGGCGCTTGGCACAGGACCGTTTAGCTCAAAAACCTTCCATAGCGACATCGGTTCTTGTGTGACTTCAATGCCCTTGTCAGTTCCGTTCGAAGATTCCTATTTCAAAACACAGTAATTGACATCAATGTCATCATTTAACCCAACACCATGTAGAATACTTACCATGCTTTTTCGTAAAAGTAACAATTAGATACGCAAACACTCGAAATTATTAGTTTTTCACCACTTCCTGGCGGCAAGATCAACCTTGAGATCAACGGTTCCTTGGACGTTTCAAATTCAATTAAAAGAAAATGTCTGATCTTCGGCTTGATTAGGATTGGCGTGAAAAAGTTCAAGAAAAATTTACATTGACATTTTACAGATTAACCCTCTAATACCCAAATTTTCGATTTTGATCCAAATTTCATTTTTCGTCATCTAAAATCGATTTAAACATGTTTTGGAAGATGATTCTTTTTAATTCTCGATTTCGTGAATTTCAGTTTTTGATTTTTCTAATTTTTATTTTTGAACATCCCCACACTTTTATATTTTTTCTGGAAGCCTATTTGGGGTACGGATTTTTTGGGATGAAAACATTTTGAGATTTTATGATTATTGTTGAAATATTTTTATTTTGAATTTTTTTCACATAAAATTTTATTTTCCGTGTAATTTTAAGGAAAATAATTTTAGAGTGTATTCGATACCCTTAAACTATTAAACAAGGATAGAATGGTTTGGGAAAAATTTAAAATATGTTAATTGTAGCGATTCAATACAAAATAAACAATGACTTCTAAAAGGTGATCAAAACATCAATTTTTCAATGATTTTAAAAAAATGTAAATACGCTTTAAAATACACCAAAAACCATTTTGAGATATACAAAACAGTCCTAAATATCAGCCAAAAATATAAAAGTTTTGATTTCCCACGAAACAAAAATTACAAAAATGCTCAAACTATACCCCGTCTAAAGGCGGGGTTGGGTATTAGAGGGTTAAATTCAACACTCACAGAAAAAGCTGCATTCTAATGTACTATTTACCCATTTACTTAAAAATAATCAAATAATCAAAAGTAATCATGAGTAATCACGAATAATTAATTGTAATCACATGGTAATCATGAGTAATCAATAGTAATCTTGGTAATCTATATATATAAAAGTCAATGTATGTAAGTTTGTATGTTTGTGTGTTCGTATGTTTATTTGTTTGTATGTATGTATGTATGTTCCAGCATAACTCCGGAATGCCTCAACCATTTTCAACCAAATTTAGTATACACATTTGTTAAATTAAGGAGGTGGTTATAAGGGTTTTGGAATTCAAGATGGCGGCTTGGGTTCCAAGATGGCGGCCAAAACGTCAGAAGGCATGCTATTAAACGGTAAATCTTTCACGAATACTATGCAATATGGGTATCTATCGATCGGGCTTGATGAAAAGAAGTCAAAAATTAATATCCGACGCCATTTTGGAATCCAAGATGGCAGTTCTTAATCCAAGATGGCGGACCATAATCCAAGATGGCGGACATGGAATGGTGGTTTGAGCTATGATAACATGCAATATGGGTATCTTTCGATCGGGCTTGATGAGTAGCAGTCAAAAATCAATATTCGACGCCATTTTGGAATCCAAGATGGCGGGCAACAATCCAAGATGGCGGGCAACAATCCAAGATGGCGGCCATGGAATGGTGGTTTGAGCTATGATACCATGCAATATGGGTATCTATCAATCGGGCTTCACGAGTAGAAGTCAAAAATATATATTTGACGCCATTTTGGAATCCAAGATGGCGGACCATAATCCAAGATGGCCGCCATGGAATGGTGGTTTGAGCTATGATACCATGCAATATGGGTATCTATCAATCGGGCTTCACGAGTAGAAGTCAAAAATATATATTTGACGCCATTTTGGAATCCAAGATGGCGGACCATAATCCAAGATGGCCGCCATGGAATGGTGGTTTGAGCTATGATACCATGCAATATGGGTATCTATCGATCGGGCTTGACGAGTAGAAGTCAGAAATCAATATTTGACGCCATTTTGAAATCCGAGATGGCGGACTATAATCCAAGATGGCGGCCATGGAATTGTGGTTTGAGCTATGATACCATGCAATATGGGTATCTATCGAGCGGGCTTGAAGCGTAGAGGTCAAAAATCAATATCCGACGCCATTTTGAAATCAGATATGGCAGACTATAAATCCAACATGACGAACCATACTCCAAGATGGCGGCCATGGAATGGTAGTTTGAACTATGATACCATGCAATATGGGTATCTATCGATCGGGCTTGACGAGTAGAAGTCAGAAATAGATATTTGACGCCATTTTGAAATCCAAGATGGCGGACAATAATCCAAGATGGCGGCCATGGAATGGTGGTTTGAGCTATGATACCATGCAATATGGGTATCAATCGATCGAGCTTGACGAGTAGATGTCAAAAATAGATATTTGACGCCATTTTGGAATCCAAGATGGCGGACCATAATCCAAGATGGTGGCCATGGAATGGTGGTTTGAGCTATGATACCTTGCAATATGGGTATCTATTAATCGGGCTTGACGAGTAGAAGTCAAAAATGGATATTTGACACCATTTTGGAATCCAAGATGGCGGACCATAATCCAGGATGGTGGCCATGGAATTGTGGTTTGAGCTATGATACCATGCAATATGGGTATCAATCGATCGAGCTTGACGAGTAGAAGTCAAAAATAGATATTTGACGCCATTTTGGAATCCAAGATGGCGAACCATAATCCAAGATGGTGGCCATGGATTGATGGTTTGAGCTATGATACCATGCAATATGGGTATCAATCGATCGGACTTCACGAGTAGAAGTCAAAAATGGATATTTGACACCATTTTGGAATCCAATATGGCGGACCATAATCCAAGATGGCGGCCATGGAATGGTGGTTTGAGCTATGCTACGAATGCTACGAATGCCAGAAACGTTTTGTATTAGAGGTCAATTTTGACAAGCTCTACAGTCAGCAGCAGGAGAGCATCAAACTTAACAAGCTAGTACTGGAATCTAATCACAAGCTAGCAACAAAATTTAACAATTTAAACATCGGTGATGGTTTTGAAAGCATGGAAATGCTTCTCAGTGAACTTAAAACTGCCGTCGTCGATAACAACAACGCTATAAAGCAAAATGACCTGAATTCGGGTGCCAAGAATGATGAGGTTGCAATAAAAAACCACCTCACATCGCTGTTCGATATTTCGATGCAGGCTACGAAAAATAACATAATGCAATACGTAGAGGCATTGACCATTGACCTAACAAGAGAACTTCAGAATATTTGTTCTGAATTTGAAAAGGTCAGTGGTCTAATCATTGACATGGCCAATCACTGCTCAGAACACAATTCAAGTCAAACGAATCTAACTGCAACAGCAGATATCGTTGATGAATTGAAAACACTTAGCAGCGCAGTCAACTCATTGGGAAATAAGACTGCTGCCTCACAAAAGGTACAATCACCCCCCAGCCTGGAGGTAGAATTATCCACACAAACAACTAACTTTGGATGGCGTAAACTTGGTAATCGTAATGTGTGGAAGGCGGACTGGTCGGAATACGATGCGCGCGAACTACGTCGCCTTCATCAACAAAAAGCTGCAGATAAGGCAAAATTGAGGAAGAAGCGTAGGAAGCAGCAATACCAGGGCTGTTACAGGTGGCGCGGATTTTGCGTTTTTCGCGGTTTTTGCGTTTCGCGCGGATTTGGCGCGTTTTTGATAATTTCGGCGCGGTTTTTGCGGAAAGGGTTTTTAAATGCACTTACATGAACTATATAGACATTGAGCTCAACACAATCAGAAAAAATAAAGAACATTTTCAAATTTGAGTTAGGTATTAATTTTGTGATTGAGTAAAAATAATGTTAGTAGTCACTAGCTTGGAGTGGTAGATAAGTTGCACTGCACTAAACGCTCAATTTTTGAAAACAGAGAAGTTCCTCTTCTGAATTTCGTAGTCAACCTCTTGAAATCATTTCTGTCTTAACCATCATATTTTGGCTAAATTTTCCTATATTTTTTTTTGGACGGGACTTATTTAGAAATGTCCGACGTTCGAAAAACATTGAATCATGGCAAGATTTCTGCAAAAATTCCTAGAATTTCTTGGTGATTTTGAAACGGTTTTTTTTTTGTGGAATTTGCAAAAAGACGTCACTGGAAAATTTGGATAAACATTTGATTGAATTTTGTAGTTAAATTGGTAGAATCTCGTGAAGAAAATCATTGGTTTTGTAGACTGTGTTACTTGTAGAACTTCTGTCGAATCGATTTTTGTTCAACCAGAGTGAATTATCCCAAAAATAGGGAATCGCGTTACTTGGGCGGTGGCTTCTATATTCGTCTGTTTCCACTATAACTCAGTCAAATTTGAACCAATTGACACAACTTTTGGAATGTGGTGAGATAGATATAGTATCTACCCGTGTACAATAATTCAAGTCAATTGGTTCAAAATTCACTGAGTTATAGTGGAAAACAGAAGAATATAGAAGCCACCACCCAAGTGGCGCGATACTCTATGTAAACTTCTGTTGTCAGCAGTGCTGAAAAATTCATTTCGTCATATCTAAATTCAATCACCTACAGCTCATTTTAGAAGCAAAACCTGAGAATATGGTTGATGGAAAACTTGTGCGGCTAGACCAGTTCTGCAAGAAAGTCACGGAAAAACTGCTATTTTTCGAATATTTAAGGTAAATGTCACAGACTACCTGTGATAAATGCCAATGATATTCACGGTGAATATCATTTGGCATATTTCAAAGGTAGTCCGTGACATTTACCTTAAATATTCAAAAAATAGCAGTTTTCCAGTGACTTCCTTGCAGAACTGGTCTAGTCACATAAGTTTTCCATATATCATATTCTCAGGTTCAGCTTCTAAACTGAGCTGTAGAAGGTTGAATTTAGATGTGACGAAATGAAATTTTCAGCACTGGTTGTCAGGGTAAAATTTATCTTTGATTTCCAATCGGAGCTTTCGTTGAGAGGGAAGTAGCGAGCACAGTTAATAAAGAGTTTCTTGGAAGAATTTTTGGAGGATATTTTTAACTTGGAAACTTGAAGCTTTGGTATCCTATGGAGGACATTCTTGCTGAAATCTTTACTGAATTTCCAAGAGTGTGGAGTGGCCAGAAACTCTTATCATAAGTTTCTAATAAATTAATACTTCCCTACATACCGTTTGCTCAAAGGCAAGAACATTTGCCTGACTTTTTTTATGAAATGTTTCCTATTCAAGAAATATCTCCCTCAAATATTATTCCTATTGGTATTGGTGATTTATTTAATCGATAGATTATGTTAGAATGTTGATTATGATTGATTTTTATGATTGATTATGATTGAGAATGTTGATTATGAATTATGATAGATTATGTTAGTATCTACATAAAAAATCCGAAAATTTTCTTGCAGTTCTCTCGAACGATCTTTTGGGACTTACTACAGATTTTATTGCACGTTTTCTACCATAATGTTGGTTATAATTATTTCAAAGATTCGTCACGAATGCTCCTTTCTCACTGGAACTGGAACTGTTTCAGGGAACAGAAAACTCCATTCTCGTAAAAAAGTAGTCACCCTGATTGACCAGCAATCAACGGACTATTTATTCAATACTTGTTATTCCTATTCAAAAAAAAAACTAACCTGTTTGCAACAATTTTATACTATTGGTTGATGTGGAAGTTGCATTTTAGATCATGGATGAATAATAGTTGAAATCGGTTTTAACTTTAGAAATGATCTTCATCTGGAGTGCAACAAAAACCATAAATAGTTGAAAAATTCAGGCTTTTTATGAGTTTGAGTCATCAAAATCATATATTTTGTTTTGGCGCGGATTTGATGACCTCGGCGCGGATTTCAAATGGCTTGGCGCGGATTTTGCGGTTTCCAAATCGACACTTTTGTAACAGCCCTGCAATACGTTGATAGTAACAATAGCAGAACCTACCCCAACCGTAATCAAACACATAAACGCAGCAATGATAAACGTAACACCAATGCCCTACCATTGGATAAAGAACTGTTGGCCACCGCAAAGGAGCGATTTTCGGGACCTCCACCCGCACCATATAGACCAACTATAAGATTTCAAAGAGGAGAAGTGCTGAACCCGTACCCTGCTGACGAACGGAACCCTTACCTCTCGGATGGACAAACCTCTAGCAACGGAACAAATTCGATGACCCATAGAAACAGTCCAAAGACCTCTTGTAGAAATGCTGCAGCCACACCAGTGCATGTTAACGGTATCCGCACCACCGACGTACATCCAGAACCACGAGTGAACAGACCCTGTTGCTGTCAGTGTTTTCACTAGATTTGACGCATTCCCTAGATGAAGGTAACAATAGTATATTTACATGTAGCAGATGTATTGTTACTAATTTACATAATGACGATAGTGAAATGAATATTGATGGTATTTTAACTGTTAATGAACAATTACCAATAATTAATAATAATAATCATGAAATTTCTGAAATTGACAAGCCATCATCGTTTACTAAGAACTCACCTGCTACTGAAATAGTTATCTATTGCCAAAACTTTAATCGTATGAGTAGCGCATCAAAGTTGAATGCAATTCATAAAAATATATTGAGTTCAAATTATTCAGTTATACTGGGCACTGAAACTAGCTGGAGTGACAGTGTCAAAAACGAGGAAGCTTTTGGTAGCGATTATAACGTGTTTAGAGACGACCGTGATCTAGTATTAAGCCAAAGACAATCTGGAGGAGGAGTACTCATTGCAATCTTAACTAAGTATAATTCGGAACATATAATTTCACCAAAATTTAAAAAGTTCGAACACGTGTGGGTCAAAACTAATATTGATGGTGAAACTCACATTTTCGCCTCAGTTTATTTTCCACCTGATCAAGCATGCAAATCAACTTATGAAAAGTTCTTTCAAACAGCCGATGAAATTGTGTCTCGGCTTCCTCCTGAATATAAAATACACATATATGGTGACTTTAATCAGCGTGATGCAGACTTTATTCCTGATGCAGAAAATGAGAGTATTTTATTGCCAGTTATTGGTGACAATGATACATTACAATTTATTTTTGAGAAAATTGCCTTTCTAGGTCTTAATCAAATAAATCACGTGAAAAACGAACAAAACAATTTCTTAGATTTTTTACTGACGAACACACACGAAGATTTCTGTGTAATTGAATCTCTTGCACCTCTATGGAAAAACGAAGTATTTCATACGGCAATTGAGTACTCTGTATTTGTACATAATAATAGCATTCCCATCGAATGTGAATATGAAAATGTATTGGATTTCAACAAAGCAAACTTTGACAATATCAAGGCTAAATTAAATAGGACAAACTGGCAATCTATATTAAGGAGTCAACAAAGTATTGATTGCGCTGTGGGAATTTTTTACGAAATATTATCGGGTATTATTCAAGAAGAAGTTCCGCTTACGAAAAAGCGACGAAATTACAATTCCAAAAATCCAATTTGGTTCAACAAACAAATTCTGAATTTGAAAAATCGAAAGCAGAAGGCTCATAAAACATATAGAAAATACGAAAATCAAGAAAATTTGATGAAGTATTTGAACATTTGCAATCAACTTAATACAGCAATGTCTTCTGCTCTTTCTGATTATAATGTAAAAACTGAAAGTGAAATTAAGTCATGTCCAAAGAACTTTTTCAATTATGTTAAATCCAAGTTAAAGTCAGCCAGTTTTCCGGCCAAAATGACATTAGACGAAAAAGAAGGACATAATTCAGAAGACATTTGCAATCTTTTTGCATCATTCTTCCAAGAAACTTACACAAATTTTTCAGATAACGATCGTGATTTTGAATACTTTTCTTATTTTCCTGATTTTCCAAACGATGTTAGTGTTAGTCACATCAATGTTAAAGACATTTTTGCTAGATTAAATGACCTAGATATCACAAAAGGTTCTGGACCAGACGGAATTCCTCCATCTTTCTTAAAACCATTAGCAGTTGAACTTACAACTCCATTATTTTGGTTATTTAACATGTCGCTGGAATCTGGCAAATTCCCGATGGAATGGAAAAAATCTTTCCTAATACCCATTTATAAGTCTGGTAAAAAATGTGATGTTCGAAATTATCGTGGCATTGCTATTATTTCATGCATACCAAAACTATTTGAATCGATCATCAACAGAAATGTTTTCGTTCAGATTAAAAATAGAATAACTAATTCTCAACATGGCTTCTTCAAAGGCCGTTCAACAGCCACTAACCTGCTTGAGTTTGTCAATTACTCTTTGAATGCAATGGAAAACGGTAATCATGTGGAAGCTCTCTACACTGACTTCAGCAAAGCATTCGATAGACTGGACATTCCTATGTTGATTTACAAGCTTGAAAAGATGGGAATTGCAACGGGGCTCCTCAGCTGGATCAAGTCTTATCTAACTGATCGTCAACAAATAGTGCGATTCAATGAGAAAAAATCAAAACCAATTAATGTCACATCTGGAGTTCCCCAAGGTTCACACTTGGGGCCTCTTCTTTTTATTTTATACGTTAACGATATCTCCTTTATACTAAAAAAACTAAATGTTCTTATATATGCTGATGACATGAAGCTGTTCCTAGAAATTAGAAATAAAGATGACGCCGATGTATTTAAGAATGAAATTCAAATATTCCATGTATGGTGCTCTAAAAGTTTATTGGAATTAAATGTAAAAAAGTGCAATCATATAACGTACAGTAGAAAACGATGTCCATCCGATGTCTCAATAAAGCTAGGCAATCAAATTGTTGAAAAATGTGCAAAAATAAGAGATTTGGGTATAATTTTAGACACAAAATTAACGTTTATAGAACATTATAATACAATTATCCATAGAGCATATAATATGTTATCGTTTATAAAACGTTTTGGTTATAACTTTCAGGATCCATACACTATAAAAACATTATACATTGCGTATGTGAGATCAATATTAGAGTATTGCAGCGTTGTTTGGTCTCCTTACATGAAAAAACATGAAGAACGCATAGAGTCAATTCAGAAGCAGTTTCTATTGTACGCACTACGTAAGTTAGGATGGACAGTATTTCCTCTGCCTTCATACGAAGCACGTTGTTTGCTGATCAACATTCAGACATTGAAAGAACGACGTGACTACGCTATGGTATCGTTTGTTACTGATATTGTCTCACAGCGTACTGATTCACCTGAATTGTTGTCCAAATTAAATTTTTATGCTCCCAGCCGGCATCTACGTGAGAGAAATTTGTTTACAGTGGAACGTCATCATGCTGATTATGCAAAATATGGACCGTTAAATCAAATGATGTACACTTATAATCGGCATAGTGAAATGATTGACCTAAATATGACTAGAACGCAGTTGAAGAAACATTTTCAAAACATTCGAAATCGTAGAAGCTAAATAAAATAGCAGATAGATGTAGCCTTTATATGAAGAATGATAAAAAAATGAACTAATAACAATTATAACTATAAAATATGTATAAATAGATATTAAGCATGAAATGTATTGAAACTGGTCTACGTTTGATTGACGACAATAAATAAATAAATATGATACCATGCAATATGGGTATCTATCGTTCGGGCTTGACGAGTAGAAGTCAAAAATAGATATTTGACGCCATTTTGGAATCCAAGATGGCGGACCATAATCCAGGATGGTGGCCATGGAATGGTGGTTTGAGCTATGATACCATGCAATATGGGTATCTATCAATCGGGCTTGGCGAGTAGAAGTCAAAAATAAATATTTAACGCCATTTTGGAATTCTAGATGGCGGACCCTAATCCAAGATTGCGGCCATGGAATGGTGGTTTGAGCTATG
The DNA here is from genome assembly GCF_035046485.1 of Aedes albopictus. Classification (NCBI taxonomy): domain Eukaryota; kingdom Metazoa; phylum Arthropoda; class Insecta; order Diptera; family Culicidae; genus Aedes; species Aedes albopictus. Next base: position 153,587,669 of record NC_085136.1, on the reverse strand, counting down.
ATACCATGCAATATGGGTATCTATCAATCGGGCTTGACGAGTAGAAGTCAAAAATAGATATTTGACGCCATTTTGGAATCCAAGATGGCAGACTATAATCCAAGATGGCGGCCATGGAATGGTGTTTGAGCTATGATACCATGCAATATGGGTATCTATCGATCGGGCTTGACGAGTAGAAGTCAAAAATGGATATTTGACGCCATTTTGGAATCCAAGATGGCAGACTATAATCCAAGGTAGCGGCCATGGAATGGTGGTTTGAGCTGTGATATCATGCAGTATGGGAATCCATTGACCGGGCTTGATGGTAGAAATCAAAAATCGATATATGACGCCATTTTGAAATTGAAGATGATGATCTATAAATTCAAGGTTTCGAACTATAATCCAAGAGGGCAGCCATGAGCGATGATATCATGCAATATGGATATCAATCGATTGGGCTGGATACGCAGTTTGTGGTGGTTTGAGCTATGATACCATGCAATATGGGTATCAATCGATCGAGCTTGACGAGTAGAAGTCAAAAATAGATATTTGACGCCATTTTGGAATCCAAGATGGCGAACCATAATCCAAGATGGTGGCCATGGATTGATGGTTTGAGCTATGATACCATGCAATATGGGTATCAATCGATCGGACTTCACGAGTAGAAATCAAAAATCGACATTTGACGCCATTTTGAAATTCATGATGGCGGACTATAAATCCAAGATTGCGGCCATGGAATGGTGGTTAGAACTATGATACCATGCAATATGTGTATCTATTGATCAGGCTTGACGAGAAGATGGTAATAATAGATATTTTACGCCGATATGAAATCCTAGATGACGGACCATAATCTAAGATGGCGGTCATGGAATAATGGACTGTTCTATGATACCATGCAATGTATCAATCGATCGGGCTTGATGAATGTTTGTCTAAAATCGATATCGTACGCTATTTTGAAGATCGAGATAGCGAACCGCAAAACATTCGTTTACCATAAAATATGAAACTACTTCTGGCAAATTTTTGCGTTGCAACTGTATGGAGGACTGAGGAACATCGGCGGCAGAAAGCCGCTGATGTTCCGAAAGTCCGATTCGCCGTGTTTGCGTCTATTCACTTCTAGGCGAACAGCACATCCAAGCATTTGCCCGGTAGAATGCGAACAGAGGTGTTATCCTTTTTTTAAGTCCGACGAGCGTAAGCGAGTCGGACAGCATACGTTTACACGTTGTAATGCAAACATATTTCTACTGATTGAGATTTAACACCACGGCTCCATAGTCATAGAGCACGCTACAAAAACTTATTTGAAACGTTCATGTTTTGTTTTCGTAACATTTATCTATGGAACCTGAGATCTACATGAACCTTTAACACTTTCTCAAAGAGCCGTTGAAAAATGGTGAAAGCACATGATTTAGCTTTAATTTATTTTGACAGAGCAAAACATGAAGAATCATCATTTACATTGAAATATATGAAACTAATAAACCTGCAAATGTCATGTGACAAAGATGAGAAACCAAAATAAAATGCCAGTTATTGAATAGAACTTGACTTACCTCTCTTCAGCTTAGCTCAGCACTCTATGCCGTAGAAACGTATCAGTAGATTTAATGTTTAGTGCTTCGGAATTCTGGATTTTTGGCAGTATTTTAATATGGCTTTTATGTCACCTGGAATCTCATTATTTTCAGCATGATCTTGCGGAACACCGGCATGTATACCCATTGGGCTATATGGGACTTCGCATTTGCTCCAGTCTTCCTCAATAAATAAACCCGAGCAAAGCCGGGCAATTCAGCTAGTCAAAAATAATCATGGTAATCAGATTAATCACAAGTATTCACAAGTAATCACGACTAATCATGAATAATTAATTGTAATCATACGATAATCACAGGTAATCGTGAGTAATCAAGAGTAATCTTGAAAATTAATAAATAATCATGGTAATCAGAGTAATCACAAGTTATCACGAGCAATCACGGGTAGTCAATTGTAATCATATGGTAATCACAGGTAATCATGAGTAATCAACAGTAATCTAGGTAATCAAAAAATAATAGTAATCATGGTTATCAGTGAGTAATCAGAGTATATTTTTCGCTAGTGAAAAGTAATCAATTTTGTTGGAAACCCCTTGATAATATAAAGCTGTGTTCATAAAAATAGCAGTGAAAGCCGTTATCCAAACGAAATGGCCGACTTTGGCATATTGTAACTTTGTTCTCCTCTGAGCGATTGAGCTGAAAATTTGACAGCGAACTACAAATATAGTGCATATTGTTATTGGAACATCTGAGAATTTTCGAAACAAGTGAAAAAAAGTTAAAAACTGTGAAATTGATCAAAGGGCTTGTCCATAAACTACGTAGACTCTCAGAGGGGAGGGGGTGGGGGTGTTTGTTCTGGCCAAAGTCTACACTCCATACAAATTTCGAAAAATATGTATGAGCAAAAGTCTACGAAGTGGTTTATGGACAGCACCAAAATAATAGCTGTGTTCGATTTGTTTTTTTATTCAGCAAATATAAGAGCAAACTTAATAGCGAAAACTGCTTATTAAAATTTATTCTGATTAAGCGTCGCGATCACAAAGGCAATCTTTGATTATTTCATTCGCAATTTCATGAAAGACTTCAAATAATCAGAATATCATAGCTTATGCAGCAATTTAAACTGTTTACCCGAGCAAAGTTTCATAACAACCGGATAACATACTGTGTTATCTGATATCAAAAATACTTAATTATTTTTTTTTTCATTTTGGCTGAATAAGCAGGCAACATAACAAACATGATAACAACCAAGTATACCCGTGATATCATTAAAACATCTCAATATGATATCATCAAAGGCACTCTGATAACAGCTTCTGTAAATCAATCAATTTTATCCAATTGATAACTCATTTTGTTATCAGAAAGATATTGGCTACGGTCATTGATAACTAACTTCCGTTGTTGTCGTCGTCGATGATGCCCCCAGTTTGACAGGTATGGTAACATGAATTATCAAGTTGATAACACAAAATTGTAAAATGAGTTATAGAGCTAACACTAGTTATCAGTTTGTTACTGATCAGTTATTGTACTTTGCATTAATTTTTATTCAAGGCGGAAACTGTTCGAATAGCGTGCGAAAATATTTCTTGCTTCACAAGGTATAGCTACATTTAAAGTTAGGGTAATTCATGTATTTTGGGCAGGCTGGGGACAACGTTAGAAAAATCGTCCCCTGACTTCCTTAGAAAGGAATTGATTGTTTTGCAAAGTTACTATAACGCTTATAATATGATTGTACTTTGCGATAAAAAGTTTAACGAACGCATTTTAAGCTGAGAAAATCGCAATTTCCGAACGCCTGTTAGAATTGCATATTGGACACCGAATATATGTTTTGGACACCCTCAGGTATATATATATAATTTGTTCAGCTTCAGCCAATACTGCTAAATCATGAAAGAAGCATAAATTAACAAATATTTTCTTGTAAATATTCAAATTTCTCCGCTTAACAGGCATCTGTTTTGAAAACTATTACAGATTATGTTAAAATCAAGGAAATATCACCAGAATCACATTATACGCCTCCAAGTATGCAATCGCACAGCTTCCCCATGTAGTTCATCAGATGACCAAAATATATTATCAGTAGAAAACGTGCAATGTATTTTGGACACCACCTACTTTAAGCGTTTCAGATGAATGTTAAGAGATTGGCTGCCTAATGCTTATTTATTGAACATTTTTCATTGCAATAAGGCATTTAAATTTCTTACAATTATTATTTTAACGATTTTGGGGTGAATATTGTATGTGACTGTGAAGTGTATGTCGTCTTGCACACCTGTGCATTTGAGGGGTTTTAGTGGAACAATTTACATTTTCGAAAATTTTGAAGTAAATTCGTTATTGTTAAGCATATTTTCAACGTAAGTCATCAAAATAGGGTCTGTTTGATTCAATAATCGATATTGAGAAGTATCTACTTCAATTATCTCTCCGGAACAAGATATATATCGCCGTGCCTGTCCAAATTACATACATGTCCAAATTATATTTTTTACCCTATTTACACTGCTATTATTTTAACCAACTTTACATAGTGTTCAACGTTTGCCCACGAGTTTCGAAAATTATCAGATTATGTTATAACAAAATTCACCATATTTTTAGTTCGCTGTAAAATTTGCAGCTCAATTTCTCATAGGAGAACAAAGTTACAGTATGTCAAATTTGGCTATTTTGCATTGAAAACGGCTTTCACTGCTATTCTTATGAACACAGTTTATTACGAAAATAATGCATATTAAAATATAGCATATTGTAGTGGAGCCTTACAAATGTGTAATCAATTAGAACATCACATTTGGACAAACACAACACAGAACATAGATTTTGCCCAGTTAATCTAGTAGATAATTTCGTAATAGTTGTCAATCATATAACCATATTTTCCCTGGCAGTTTGCCTTTTGTTCGCAGCATTAGTTGTTTCATAGCTTGAGTTTTATCTAGGAGTTTCTAATCCTTCGCAGTCACGAATGCTTGTGCAATAAATAATATCATTCTGAATTGCCATATATTTTCATAAATCCCTAACCCAGACATCACAATCGAGCACAATCGAGCCCACTTCGTATATAAAAGCTAATTCGTTCTTCGCATCTTCCATCATTTGTCTTTGTCGTCTCGAGGGGAACACATCGGAGGAGAGTTACCTGCGTTTGCGTTTTCTCTCCTTATTCTTTGTCGGTCGGCTTAGCGGTTGTGGTTGTCGGGGCAAGTGCTCTGTTGATCATTCGCCTTCCGATCGTGAAGCGCGGTGGACCAAGAAGGACTTTCATCAGCTTCATCGAAATTACCCTGGCTCACGCCGAAGGCCGACGCAACCCGTCTTTCAGTGATCGAAGAATGAGCAAAAACAAAAAGAAGATTCGGATTTATACTCAGTGTTGCGCTGATGCGTTCCTATCGAGAAATCGCAGAAAACTGATATAAGATGAGAAGAAGCAGATTGCTTTTATACCGCACTATAAAATCCAAAAGAATGCTTGAACGTGATCAAGCTTCTAAACTTGAAAACTTCGCCACATTTCTTGGAACTATAAATTAGGAAACTTTAAAATTATTTCGAAATCTCTTGTGAATATATTTTAACCTCTTATTTTACTTATTTATTTTGAATAAATTTATTTATTTTAGTATCATTCCTCCGCGTGTGCTTGTGGGGCCTCATCCTGGCTGGCTAACTGCGTGTCGCCTTCTTGTGGCGGGACCTCCACTTCTGGCACCTCGCCTTCTGGCACGTCACCGGGCAGGTCCTTGGTTGGCGGCCTCCACCGCCGTCCGCGCTTCCTACGACGGCAGCGATGCGGTTCTCCACCGCCGCCACCGTATACATTGATATAAATATTCATTTTTCAAAAAGTGAGCCGCTGCTCACAGAAAACATATTTTAAGCTATATTGTTTGTTAGCGATTTGGAGCTAAGATTGCCTTTCTAGCCAGATTAACTTTTGTTGTGGGATATATCTCTCTTTTCTGTTGGCTCAAAAATATGAGGTTAGGTAATGGAAAATTTTCAACTTTGGAAGCAAAAATTACATGTATTCAGTAAATACATTTCGTCGAACTAACCAGAATCTGGATACCACTTTTCTTCCATTTGGATCAACGATCAAATCTGATTATACATGGCAATAGTTGCTCCTCCGTACCAGCTCTGATCAATAGCTGGTACCAATTGCGCTGAGATCCAAATGAATAAGGGCTGGGACATTCCACTCATTCTCAAAGTGCAATTTAAGCAGCTCATACATTTTTGATCAATAACAGCACCGGCCACGTCCTTATAGTCAGTTGGGAAGGGAACGTTAGAGTGTGCTGGTTCTTGCTACTAAAGACCGAGATCACCTCTGCATCCCCACAACCAGCACGGACTGGGGTATTTATTAGACGGAAAGGGTGGGAGATCTGGGAGTCACCGTTGGGTCGGCAATTTCCTTTGTAATAGGGTAATTCATGTATTTTGGACAGGCTGAGGACAACGTTGGAAAAATCGTCCCCTAGCTTCCTTAGAGCATCGCCACGGGCGACCCTATCTGGGTCCCTATCCCTATTTCCGGGCCCTGAATAGGGACCCATGTTCACACCGGTGGTATCTAAACGGGAATGAAAAATAAGGACGCGACATGGGATTAGCGATGGGTTTCCACATTTGGGGACCCACTCAAATCTTGCACTGAGTTGCTATTCCGATGGTTTGTGTGACGTCACTTTCTTTATTTATATTTTGCGGTGAAGTGAGCTGAGCAGTGGTATGGAAAATGAACAGCAGTGGATCAATAAAGCATGAGGTGAATATTGATGCACTTTGTCTTACGTGACTATAGATGTTTTCCAGAACCCTATCACAAACAAACAGACGCAACATTAATAATTCCCACGTACACCGACTCAACGGTTTATTTAAAAATTTAATAATTGGCCAACTGTCCATCTGTTGCGCTAGCAGCGTTTTTGTTCAAGTTTTACATCCGCTCACTATTGTCACCTAGTTTATGATTGGCCACTCTATTGGCCAAACTCAGTCCTTTTAGATTGGGTGAATATGTTTCCGCGACTATGATTTTGAATAGCAAACGTATCGCTTGAAAGAAATTGCTATTAAAATCATCGTCAAGTAAACATAATCCCGAATGCCAAACACGCTATTTCACAAAACGCTCAGTAGGTGCCGGTAGTGAGCAAACGTCAAACAGGAGCAACAAATATGTGAGCGCCGTCTGCGAACAATTTCCATACTACAGAATATTTGATTTAAATATTCTTTAAAAATAAAACGATAAGATATGACTAGATGGAGACTGGAGACGTATGCTTGTCTGTGACGAAATGTTAGAAGTGTTGTGTGTGTTTGTCTGTGACCCTTTATGCCTTTGTGATTTTATGCAAGATTCATCCATAGCCGTAAGGACATATTTTATTTGTTTCAGTTTGAACTACGTCCGATAAAAAGTAAGGACCACTTTTAGCAACGCGCGGTGGAAAATCAATATGTTTTTCAAGTCCCTAAACCCAAAATAGAAACCACTGGTGGGAAGGTGGGGTGCTATCTTAAAATAGCAACCGACAAGGAGTGGTATAATAGGGATAGCGATGAGGACTCCCGTGGCGATGCTCTTAGAAAGCAATTGATTATTTTGTAAAGTTACTAATACGCTTATAATATGATTGTACTTTGCGTTACAGGTGACAAAAACCTTAACGAAAGCATTTTAAGCTGAGAAAATCACAATTTCCAATCGCCTGTTAGAATCGCATTTTGGACACCGAATATATGTTTTGGACACCCTCAGGTGTATATAATTTGGACAGGGCAGTTATCTCAATGTTTAGCCATGAATACTGCTAAATCATGGAAGCAACATAAATTAACAAATATTTTCTTACAAATAATCACATTTTTACGCTTAACAGGCATCTATTTTGATAACTATTACAGTTTTTGTTAGAATCGAGAAAGTATCACCAGACCCACAGAATACGCCTCCAAGTATGCAATCGCACAGTATCCCCATGTAGTTCGTCAGATGACCAAAATATATTTGCAGTAGAAAACCAGTAATGTATTTTGGACACCACCTATTTCAACCGTTCTAGATGAATGTTAAGAGATTGGCTGCTTAAGGCGAAACTGGAAGCATTTTCTCATTTTTTCGGTTTTTGATTTTTTATTAAATAACGAAGCAATATTTTCAAAATCGGTTTTCGTGCACATGTAGAGTATAGATCAAGGTATCTTCTGAATTTTTTTGAGGTGGAAAATGTTTTCCGTTTTCGTAGAAACCATTTTTTTGTGAAATTTTGTTCAAAAATGGTTTCTGCAAAAACGAAAAACATTTTCCATTACAAAAAAAACCAGAAGATACCTTGATCCATACTCTACATGTGCACGAAAACCGATTTTGAAAATATTGCTTCGTTATTTAATAAAAAATCAAAAACCAAAAAGTGAGGAAATGCTTCCAGTTTCGCCTTAATGCTTCTTTATTGAACATTTTTCATTGCAATAAGGCTTTTAAATTTCTTACAAATATTATTTCAACGATTTTGGGGTGAATATTGTATGTGACTGTGAAGTGTATGTCGTCTTGCACACCTGTGCATTTGAGGGGTTTTAGTAAAATAATTTACATTTTCGATAATTTTGAATAGAATTCTTTATTGTTAAGCGTATTTTCAACGTAAGTCATCAGAATAGGGTCTATTAGATCCAATAATCGATATTGAGAAGTATCTACTTTTATTAGCTCTCCGGAACAAGGCATACATCGCCGTGCATGTCCAAATTATATACATGTCCAAATTATATTTTTTACCCTAAGTGATTTCTATCACAATAAACGACTATTTCATCAAAAATGAACGTTTTTTAAAACTTATTCATGTTTAGAATAGCTACATAACTTCTCAACCAAGGCTCCACAGATATGTTAATACAGAAAATGTATGGGAAGCAGGGACGTGCAATTTCGAAAGGAAAACATGACGCACGAAAGCTGTAGCAAATCGTTTCCCATGCGACGGGACTGCTGTGATGCTTCATCTCTCACCCAGCAACACCCTCGTTCGTTGCTGCTACAGAAACAAGTGTGTATGAAACATGGAATGATACACTTGGATTTTCGTTTCATTTATGAGTCATTGAAATACTTCAACATGCTAAAAACACTATTTAAACCACATTTTTAAATAGTGGTGCACGCCAATAGAATGATAATTATGTTTTATGAAAGAGGATAACAAATTCGACCACTTAAATCCAATTAACCGGCGCCCGTAACCATTGAGAGACTAGCGCGCACCAGTGAGACACTAATGCTCTGACGGGTGAAACACAAGCAATGCGACCGGGTGGGAGACTACCGAGTGCTACGATGAGTGGAAAAGTTTTTTTTAACGACCGAGTCATTAGAAAAATGTATGAAACACTTGAAGTGACTCATTCAAATGTTGCATGAAAGTGTATCATTGAAACGAAATTGTACGCCCCTGATGGGAAGCCCTAGTGGCAATCCATTGTTTAGTAGCAATGGTTTCAGTTTAGTGAGAAATACATTGTAAATTTCTCAAAAAATAAAGCAAAACTAACTGTTGTAGTATCCGATGTGGTCATCTTCCTCGGATTCCGACATTTTGCTTTTTGCAGAATTTATTTTACGTTGAAAAATAATTCCGACCGATCGCCTCGAAATTAGACACAAGAATGACGACTCGACGTGATCTTGAAAAACTGTTCGACCACCCTCGTTCAGCTATCTTTTTTCCCCCTTAGCAAATGTATATTTTCTCTCTTTCTACCCGCTCCTGCTTTACTACCGGAAATTATTTTCCATTCCTCTTTTTGTTCACTGCGTTCATTTCACCGGCCCTTTTCAAATACGAGCAGGTTCAGCCCAGTTAACACTATTCGATTCCCCTTTCTCACGCATATTTTTTCCCATGGGGCGAGAAATGTCATTATCGTTCTGTTTACTTCTCAGTTTCTCTTTTCTTTTTCGTATGTCAAAGCAAAGCAACCCGGAAAATTTCAATTTGTTCAATTTTCCGGTTTGTTTTGAGTTGAGGTGCAAAAGCTGTCGACTGGTGATTTTATCACTATAAATCAATCAACGGTAAGTATATATTTAACATATGTATTTATTAAAGCTCATTCATTAACTCCATACTCTACATCATTCTTCTTCTCTACTCTTTCAGAAATCAAAATCTTGATACAGCCAACGAAGTTTCCACCGTTTCAACAGAAGATTGTATAGATGAAATTGTCATCAAACCGCGTCGGTCGCTGTATTTCATTACGCCGTCGCAAAGCTCTGCCTCCCGATTGGAAATTTTCCCGAGAGCCGACGTCACCATCATTTGAGGCTTTATCGAAAACACCTGTTTCTGGAAGTTCCAGCATTCCTTCACCATCCTGTGTTCCAACGTCTTCGGTTGATGCTGAGCTCCTGGATTTCGGTGACGAGAACAGCATCGGTGCTTTTTTGACGTCGTTCACGCTGCGAGAGTATTGGATCCCGTTTGCACTCATCAGCACAACTTTTGCTCCGTCCCTCGCAATGATCTGGAATCGCTCATTCGTGAAGTTCGCATCCGTTTTACTGTGCTTGTGTTGCGCTAGGAGTACCGTGTCTCCCACCTTTATATCGGATTCCCTAGCTTTACGAGACTCGTCAGCATCCTTCTTACTTCTCAACTTGGAATCATCATCACGTTCACGAACATCTAGCCGATCAAGCCCCGTGTCGGATGGGTTCCACAAGCTAGTGAAGGTTCCCTGTATCTCCACCCGACCATCAACTCGAAAGGAGTTATACCCAATCTGGAATGTGGAATTAACGTGTTTCGATTGTGAACGTACCTCTCCAGGGCATGGCGCCAGTTTGAGCCCTCCAGCTTCGAAGCAGTCAACGCTTTTGTGATGCCCGGATTCTGCCTCTCTACGGCACCATTGGTTTGAGGGCACAACGGAATTGCCTTACGTATTTTGACACCTTTATCCTCCCAATATTTCGTGAAATTTGCGCTTTGGAATGGGGGTCCATTGTCGCTTTGAATGATCAATGGTAGACCCCGATGCAAAAAGATCCTGCTTAGGGCCGCATTCGTTCTGTCGGCATCCGTTTGCTTCATTTCGACGACATTCAAGTACCTTGAGTACGTGTCGATGACCACTAAAAACTCTCCTGTGCCGAATCCTGGTACTTTCAAAAAATCTATCTGAAGTATCTCCCAGGGGCCCTCAGGAAGAACCCTGCTAGACAGAGGAATAGGAGGATTTTTCCTAGACGGCTGCACGCATACCTCGCAGTCCTTGACAAACTTTTCGGCCGCGGTGGACATACCTGGCCACCAGAAGAATTGTCTCAAAATTTTCTTCATTGCAACTACTCCCACGTGTCCACCATGTGCTGACTGTAGTGCCGTATTTCGAAGAACCTCAGGCAAAACTGCACGGTCATCCTTAAACAAGAGATATCCTAGGAAGCGGAGACTCTTTCGCTGGGCTTCGTACTTTTGCAGATCACGTGGCCAAACATTACTAAGCAAAGCAGTTCGCACCTCCCGTAGCTTCAAATCTTCTTCCGTTCGTCGTTCAATTTCTCCCCAGGTGATATTCATGTGCCCTACGTCCAGTGCATACAAAAAGTTGCTCTCGTCGTCTTCTTCGACCGGAATAGGATCCTGTGCCTGATCGGTGAGTCTTGATAAAACGTCCGCTACATTCATATTCCCTGGTATCCTTGCAATGGTGAAGTCAAACGACTGTAGACGGAGTGCCCAAGCATCGGCTCTTGACAATGCTCGTTTGCCTAAGCGATGCGTACCGTTGAAAATAAATTGATTTGCTTCTGCATCCGTTCTGACAACAAAGGATCTACTGAGAAGATACGTTGAGAAGCGCTCTATTCCCCAGACTACAGCAAGCGCTTCTTTGTGGGATTGAGGATACCTCTTCTCGGTTGAAGTCAGAGATTTTGAAGCACACGATATGACGCGTGCTGACTGGTCCTTGTCATATTGTATCAAGACCGCTCCTAGTCCGACTGGAGATGCGTCAACGTAGAGCTCAATTGGATCCGTCTGGCTGTAATATCCAAGAGTCTTGATGGCTTTGAGCGCTCCACTTTTCAAAAATTGAAATTCGTGCTCCTCTTTGTCAGTCCAGTAAAACTTATCTCCGTTTGCCAAAGCTCTGAGGTGCTGTGTCAAATCAGCTCGATTTGGAATGAAGCGGTCCACGAATGTAATGAGACCCAGAAAACTTTTGACCTCAGAACAAGTTTCTGGTTGCCTGCAGTTTCCAATTGCACTCAATTTTCCTTCCTATATTTTCCAGCCATCTGGAGTTAAAGTGAATCCTAGAAACGTTACTATCTGGCTCCCAAATACGCATTTCGATTCGTTCAGCTTAACGTTGTGATTACGAAGCCTGTCCAATACTGCTGCCAAATTCTCGTCATGTTCCTCCTTCGTGCTTCCAAAAACCAGTACGTCGTCTTGAAAATTCTTCACGCCTTTGCAACCACCCAGGATTTTCCGCTGCATTGTTTCCTGGAATATGTCCGGCGCGTTGCATAGTCCAAATGGAAGCCGAACAAACCTGAACATTCCGAATTCGGTACAAAAATTTGTCAGGTGACGCGATTCTCGATCCAACTCGATGTGGAAAAACGCGTTACTCAAATCAATTGTTGAGAACCACTTTGCACCATGGAGTTCCGCCAAAATTCCTTCCAATGTTGGCATTGCAAAAGGAGTCCTGTAGACGTATCGGTTCGGTCCTCTGAGGTCTATCACCAATCTGATATCGTTCTTCCCCTTCGGTACAATTAGCATCGAGGAACAGAAGGACGAATCCATTTCGTCGGTCACACGTTCAATTATGTCTGACATTTCCAATTTTTGCAGTCGTTCTTCAACAAGTGGCTTAACGGCCTGAGGAATGTTCATAAAAACATTACGACAGGGTGGCTCCGACCTATTATACTCGATACGGACAGGTGGAATATTGAATTTTGGGAACTTCTCATTCAAGTCGATGACAGCGATCTCTCCATGTAACCATGGCGATTCGGAAAACGATGCAGTGTTCAGCGGAACCTTTATGCCTAACATTAGGGCACTGTACCTCGCAGCTGTGAATCTGCCCAGAAGTGCTTGACATTCCTGTACCACGTAGAATTTTTCCAGAAGTGTCGGCCGATCATCGGATATGAATAGATGAGCTTCGAAAGTGGCCGCCACCCGAATCGTATCGTTTGATGCGTATCCTTTGAGCGAACGGTCTGACTCTTGTTTGACGTTAAAGACTTCTCTGCTGTAAGCCTCGTTCGACATCAAAGCTTTGAACATTTCCTCTGTAAAAGTGTTCACTTGCGCTCCTGAGTCGATTAGAAAGCGACAAGGCATCCCCGCTACTGTGGCCTCAATAAACCCCTCGTCGAATGCAGATGTAATCGTAGCAACCGTGGAAGTAATGGGAGTAAGATGTGTCGTCTGTCAAGGTAATAAGATTGAGTAGTCGTTATTATTTATTGGCAGATTGCTTAACTGATGTGTGAACACTGAAAACTCCTTTAATTCAACTAGGAGTACCTTAAGGACAGACTTGTAAGAATCCCAAAATGGCCGCCACAATGGCCGACTTTGGTACCTACTCACGATTTCGAGTGCACAAATCTCTTCGTAAACAAAACCAGCGCATCTGAGCTTCTTATTTAAAGCTTATTACAAGTGAGCAAGAACATAATAATGAAATGCACTATTGTTTGAAGCTTGCTTCTTGAGATTTGTGCGTTTGAAGTTTTGATGCACTGCTGAAGCGGGATTTCAAGAAGTTTGTCCTTAACGCTAATGAAAAAGCTTATAATAAAGGGAAGCAGTTGCCTGAATGGATATCTATATTCCATGCATCATGGCAACACACAACTTAATGCTGGTTTTTAATGTTCAACTACCAGCTATGTAATTCAGAAAGTGCAATGACAGAATGAAAAACGAAAGCTAAAAACGCTTCAGTCGTAACTAGTGATTTAAAATCGAAACAGTCAAAATATTCACTCTTGGCAACTAGCGGAAAAATGATCAGAGTCACTTACTTCTGTCTTCTCATCTTCACGTTTCTCGATGGCCGCAATCGTCTTTCGAGAAGATCCTTCATCTGGTTCCTGGACCGGTGCTGACGGCTTCGGGACATCGGTTGAAACCAAAGGACATGCCACCTGAATGTGGCCGATACGTCCGCAGTTTCGGCAATCTTTGTTTATAGCATGACACTTCGCGGGGGTATGGTAAACGCTGGTGCATCTCCAACACCTGTTTCTCTGTGGCGTGAAGAAATTTCGTTGTTGGTTGAAACCTGATCTCACTTCCGGTCGTGAAAAGCCTTGGTATGTCGGATATCTGGATGCTACTGGATTTCCGCGATAACCTCGTTAACTGATCGCCCTTCCTGGATACCTCTGAGTACCACCTGGACGTCTCGGGAAATCAGCTGAGATCGGAGCAACGATCGCTTCGGTTTTCACGCCGTGCTTCTGGGAGAAGAACTTTTCATTCAACCGGATTGCCTCGATTTCTCGTACTTTGTCCACCAGGTCTGAGAAGGTTCCGTTTCTGCTTAGTAGTTTCAGAGCCATCGTGCGTACTTCCTTACTCTGAGCGTGTTCAGCAATTGTGCCAACGATTTCCTCGAACTCTTTGCCTTTGCCATAGTCACAAAGTCGGGCGGCAGACCCAACGCGTGTTACGAATGCCAAATCCGATTCATCCATCTTTTGCTCCATTAAGGCGAGTCGACGTCGTTGGAGCATTATATCCGAACCTAAGTGAAGTAAAATATGCTACTAACTGGCTTTAACGCTAATACTCAATAATTTTTACCTGAACCGAAATATGCTTTGAGTCGGTACAAAGCATGAGTGAACGGAAATAAATCTGCTTCCGGTGCGTCCTCATCTGCCTTGGCGTTACGATAAATATCCAGTAGCCGAGGTCCCGCCTTCACTTTGAATATTGTGAATTTGGTAACCTCATCCGTAATTCCCGCTAATGCCATCGAGTCAACTAGGAGATCACGCCATTGTTCGAAGGTATGACGGTTGATATCTTCGCTTTCGATTGCCGGCCTACACTCCGGCACGTTGACCGATGAAACTGAGAGTTGGTTGATAGACGCCATAAATTTTGTCTCCTCAAAGCTCGTCGTAGTCTTTGACCGGTGGGTGCTTGATGGTACGATTCCTTCAAATTCGATTGAACTTTGACCACCGGTATTCGGTGAATGTACAACGGTGCTGGTTCCTACAGTTGGTTCCTCCACTTCTAGCATTTTGTTCATTTCGTCTACCAGTAACGAATTTCGAGCTCTTTCTTCCTCCAGGTCTTTTTCCAACTTCTCAAACCGCTTCCGTTCCATGAAGCCAGTGGGCAACGTTTGGCGTTTAGTTTTCAGCACTTTTTGATGACGAACAATCAATGATTTCCTGCGTTTTGCACCACTCGTGTCCTTGTCGTGGGATGACACCTTTTTCTTCCTCTTCGGTTTAGACGTAACCCTAAAATATCAAAACTTTCGTCATTTGTCAAGTAATTTCTAAATAGTTTTGTAAGAACTGTAATTTTGCTAACCACCACGTGTAAAATCGACCAATTCTGTGATCATCTGAATGAAATGCTCAGCCTACTCACCAATGTTCAGTCGGTGAGCCTACTGGCAGTATTATTAATTTTAGCGTTGCTGTTAGTTCTATTTCGTTTCAGCCTACATTTCAATCTGAATTAAAATGCCTACTGAAACTATTTAGTTTTAATTTTGCATGGCATCACGTGTGAAATAGACCAGTTCTATAGCCATCTTGAAAAAAATGCACAGCCTACTCACCAATGTTCAGTCGGTGAGCCTACTGGCATAGCGTATTTTTTTTTTATTACGTTGCTGTTAGTTCTATTTCATTTCAGCCTACTTTTCAATCTGAATTGAAAAGCCTACTGAAATTATTCAATTCTTATTTTGCTTGCTCGGAAGTTTCTCACTATCACCACGTGTGGAAATCCACAGAATCTGTGGCCATCTTGAATTTTTCCTCGCGCAAATTAATTCTGCACAGCACCAGATTCCTGCATCTATCTTCAGCAGGAATACTTACCCTGAGGGAGCGATATCTGCGACATTGTAGTATCCGATGTGATCATCTTCCTCCGATTCCGACATTTTGCTTTTTGCAGAATTTATTTTACGTTGAAAAATAATTCCGACCGATCGCCTCGAAATTAGACACAAGAATGACGACTCGACGTGATCTTGAAAAACTGTTCGACCACCCTCGTTCAGCTATCTTTTTTCCCCCTTAGCAAATGTATATTTTCTCTCTTTCTACCCGCTCCTGCTTTACTACCGGAAATTATTTTCCATTCCTCTTTTTGTTCACTGCGTTCATTTCACCGGCCCTTTTCAAATACGAGCAGGTTCAGCCCAGTTAACACTATTCGATTCCCCTTTCTCACGCATATTTTTTCCCATGGGGCGAGAAATGTCATTATCGTTCTGTTTACTTCTCAGTTTCTCTTTTCTTTTTCGTATGTCAAAGCAAAGCAACCCGGAAAATTTCAATTTGTTCAATTTTCCGGTTTGTTTTGAGTTGAGGTGCAAAAGCTGTCGACTGGTGATTTTATCACTATAAATCAATCAACGGTAAGTATATATTTAACATATGTATTTATTAAAGCTCATTCATTAACTCCATACTCTACAACTGTTTTCTAGAAAAAATAAAGTCTACACTCATCTCTGGATATCGGCACCAACATTTCAAAAGGGCGTAACTGCATTTACAACCAATGCCTTCTCACAAAGCTGTGGAGCGTATCCCATCCCTCTCGATCAATCCACTAGCACAAATATGTAGAAAGATAAAATCCTCCTCTTTCGATTAATGGATGTGAATTGCGTGAGATGAATGAAATACGACCCACAGCTCTGTGAGAAGGCATTGGTTGCAAAAGCAGTTACGCCCTTTTGAAATGTTGGTGCCGATATGTTTTAAAGGTCATTACGAACACTTAGAAGTTCTTAGTATGGAATTACAATGCAGTACCCGAATGATCATTTTCACCCGCTGATAAATTTGACCCCGGTTTATGGTACCTCTACTATCAATTAATTGCATATGTCGGCTGTATCAAATTTAGATCAGTTTACCTACCTCCCATGCCTCAGCATACTAGTAGTAAATTACTCAAACGGAACTAACTCTTCACCTTAATACGTACGCATCTGACAGGGGAAACCATTCCACTCTGATGGTGAGTCCTGCCTCCCTCGAGAAAGGTTATGAGTTTACGATGGCATGATAAAGCCTTGACTGGATCATTCGCCCTATATTAATCTTGTCTCTTAACAACACGAGCTTATGATGTGTAATGAAAAGCAAACTTCGCCGCCAGCGTTCAATATACGCTACGCAGCCGACCTTATAACTCTGCAACGGGATTGGTTCAGAACGGCTTAAATTGGCTTGAAGTCATCGCCTCGAGTCCTAAAAATTCAGTTTTTCCACTTTTATGACCCAGTACAGCTGTCACCTTAATTCCTTCAATTGTACGACGCAATTCGAGGGCTAATTTTGCATCGCCTGGAAAAAAGTTTTCCTTTATTCCACGGTTTGGCAGTATGGAAAGTAGGAAAGCTCTCGTTGCGTAACTGAATTCTCTGCTGAGCAGTACCAACCCGAGGAGGCAGGTACGTTCCGCTAACATAATAAATGGCGAAGGTATGCGAAATAGGCCAGCAGTAGTATAGATTTTTGTTCGTTCGGTAGACGAACAAAATGCTAAGTTGGCCAAATTTTAAAAAGAAGGCTTTTGTGTTCCCTATTGGGATGGAATAAAGTTTCCTGAACGTCTCCCGATGATAACACCCTCTTGCCAAAATTCATTCACGCTTTGATTCATTTCCACAAAACGGCCGAAAAGTCTGTGAACTAAAAGTAAAAAGAAACTTCTCGCCAGCGTACTTTTTGAAGAATTAGCTCTTTTGTTACTCAATCATAAGCTGCAGGATAAATGAAACTTTGTGCAGCGATTGCATGGACAGCTGGAATCAGAGTGCTTTTTTGTTTCAACAATTGACTGCAATGTCTAAAAATTGACTTCGTCATTTGCGCTAATTTTCGTCACATCTTACGAAGACAAGCCAATCATTGCAGGCATTTCAACTTACCATTGTTAATGCCTTATTAGATGGAAGCAAAGAGATGTAGACTTAGCGATAGCCAGCATCTATAGCACTGGAAATCGTATAATTACACTAAATGGCGAAATGAGGTAAGTAAAGGAAAAGTAAAGGTAAAGTAAAGGTAAAGTAAAGGTAAAGTAAAGGTAAAGTAAAGGTAAAGTAAAGGTAGAGTAAAGGAGAAGTAAAGGTAAAGTAAAGGCAAAGCAATGGTAAAGTAAGGTAAAATAAGGGTAAAGTAAAGGTAAAGTAAAGGTAAAGTAAAGGTAAAGTAAAGGTAAAGTAAAGGTAAAGTAAAGGTAGAGTAAAGGTAAAGTAAAGCTAAAGTAAAGGTAAAGGTAAAGTAAAGGTAAAGTAAAGGTAAAGTAAAGGTGAAGTAAAGGTAGAGTAAAGGTAAAGTAAAGGTAAAGTAAAGGTAAGTAAAGGTAAAGTAAAGGTAAAGTAAAGGCAACGTAAAGGTAATGTAAAGGTAAAGTAAAGATAAAGTAAAGATAAAGTAAAGATAATGTAGAGGTAAAGTAACTTTACTTTACCTTTAGGTAAAGTAAAGGTAAAATAAAGGTCAAGTAAAAGTAAAGTAAAGGTAACGTAAAGGTAAAGTAAAGGTAAAGTAAAAATAAAGTAAAGGTAAAGTAAATATAATGTAAAGGTAACGTAATGGTAAAGTGAAGGTAAAGTAAAGGTAAAGTAAAGGTAAAGTAAAGGTAAAGTAAAGGTAAAGTAAAGATAAAGTAAAGGTAAAGTAAAGGTAAAGTAAAGGTAAAGTAAAGGTAAAGTAAAGGTAAAGTAAAGGTAAAGTAAAGGTAAAGTAAAGGTAAAGTAAAGGTAAAGTAAAGGTAAAGTAAAGGTAAAGTAAAGGTAAAGTAAAGGTAAAGTAAAGGTAAAGTAAAGGTAAAGTAAAGGTAAAGTAAAGGTAAAGTAAAGGTAAAGTAAAGGTAAAGTAAAGGTAAAGTAAAGGTAAAGTAAAGGTAAAGTAAAGGTAAAGTAAAGGTAAAGTAAAGGTAAAGTAAAGGTAAAGTAAAGGTAAAGTAAAGGTAAAGTAAAGGTAAAGTAAAGGTAAAGTAAAGGTAAAGTAAAGGTAAAGTAAAGGTAAAGTAAAGGTAAAGTAAAGGTAAAGTAAAGGTAAAGTAAAGGTTAAGTAAAGGTAAAGTAAAGGTAAAGTAAAGGTAAAGTAAAGGTAAAGTGAAGGTAAAGTAAAGGTAAAGTAAAGGTAAAGTAAAGGTAAAGTAAAGGTAAAGTAAAAGTAAAGTAAAGGTAAAGTAAAGGTAAAGTAAAGGTAAAGTAAAGGTAAAGTAAAGGTAAAGTAAAGGTAAAGTAAAGGTAAAGTAAAGGTAAAGTAAAGGTAAAGTAAAGGTAAAGTAAATGTAAGGTACACCGGGGCAAGTTGAAACGGGTGGGGCAAGATGAAACACGAAGTTTTTAAATAGATTTCAATACAATTTGGAATTTTGTCCTTCGCTAAAAGATTGTTTGAATCAAAAACATTGTGTTATGGTGATCAAACTGTTTATCATCATTAGAAAGCATCATGTTAACCCGCTGTTTCATCTTGCCCCACCCGTTTCAACTTTCCCCGGTGTACCTTAAAGTAAAGGTAAAGTAATGGTAAAGTAAAGGTAAAGTAGAGGTAAGGTAAAGGTAAAGTAAAGGTAAAGTAGAGGTAAAGTAAAGGTAAAGTAAAGGTAAAGTAAAGGTAAAGTAAAGGTAAAGTAAAGGTAAAGTAAAGGTAAAGTAAAGGTAAAGTAAAGGTAAAGTGAAGGTAAAGTAAAGGTAAAATGAAGGTAAAGTAAAGGTAAAGTAAAGGTAAAGTAAAAGTAAAGTAAAGGTAAAGTAAAGTTAAAGTAAAGGTAAAGTAAAGCTAAAGTAAAGGTAAAATAAAGCTAAGTGAGTAAAGTGATGTGAGGGATTCTAGACTTGACTATGTACTATACAACCTTAGGCATAATAAAGAGTTGTTGATATTTAAACTTAACAAAATTCATGATTGTGTGACAGACAATTTGATGAAGCACATGCATATGCCAAACAAAGACAACGAAACTTTGTTAGCACCATGTGAATTTTTCTGTGAAATCCATTCATTGATAAGGAGATTCATCCTTTCATGACTGAATCGTATTGTTATCCTCTGATACTTTGTAGTATTTCAGTTGGCTAAACCTTTCCCCATGGGCAATCTCATCTATATTCAATGACTGGTAGACACTGATAAGACAATGAAAAGACATTTCATTCCATCGTCTGCGGCTTTTCACAAAAGGCTACAGCCAATAGTAAACCGAGCCGAGTCTCGCTAGGGCATACATTTCGATTGGAACGACGTTGGCCGAAGCAGAAAGCAGAAAACCGCAAACCTCGGGACGGAGAAACTGTGCAAATAGATGCGACTACGACTATAAGGCAGTTGTATGCTTTCGATGCTGTAAAAACCATAATTCGACTATGTGTAAATAAGGCTACCAGATTGGAAAATGTGTCAACTGGATCGGACTGCAGTTGGGAAGTTTTTCAAACCTTATTATTCTCCTATACGTCAGTGCGGTCAAGTTGAAACCTAGCTTGCTCTTTATTAAGTTTCTGTTGTAAGAATCTTCACAGTTGGAAATTGATTCAATAACCAAATCCATGTAGACTAGATTCAATGAAGCAATCGTACAAGTAAAAGTTGATTATACTTCCTTAGTTCAAAGTAGAACAACCGCACTCTCTAGGTCTTCTTATTCTCTTTTTCACTCGTCTATACCGACACTAACGAGATGCAATTTCCCGACTATCATTTGCTACCAGTGTTTTTTCGCATTTCCAGTGTTTAGCGTTTTTTTTTTTTCAGAAGATAAGATTTTTCGCAGTAGCTGCACTGCTGTCTACATAACGCAAAAAAAATGCCTAGCAGATGCGACCTCGGCAGCAACTGGTTAAATCCTAGCAAACAAGTAAGGCTCACCACCTTGCTCGGCATCCAGCATCCAGTAGTAGTGCCTCGGGAAGAGAATAGGACGCCGGTGATTATGATGATGTTATTCGAGCTTCAGATTTTCCCCTGTCCGTTGCCTCACGTAGACAGAATTTTCCCGTAGGCCGGATTACGGTGTGTACCACATCATGCATGGGACAAATTGCTACTGCTATAAAGAGATTTATGACATAGAGCTGTGAGTTAGTAGGAAATTGTGTTATGACATATGTATCTAAAAATTGGCTCACATGAATTGAGCTGAATAAGGTTGCTCAATCAGAGTAGATGAATATTGCTTGTTGTGTAGGAAATTTGAATGATAAAAAGACCATCGGTGAAATTTATTAGATTACTAGGGAAAATAATGCAGGCTTGAATGCAAAATGAGGTGACTTAGCCTAAAGAATAAAAATTACATCTCTTGAACTTACACTCGGCTTGTACCGACTTTTCGAACCCTCTAAGCAGAATACCCTCCCTCACTTGTAATCTTCCTCAGTGTCAGTTATTCACTGGATAACCCATAATAAGTTATCCAGTGGATAACTGACACTGAGGAAGATTACAAGTGGTAGTCGAAATACGCGTATCTTGCAAAGGATAAGCAAAATAGGGCGGAATTTAAAGGTACGAAACTGATTACACTCGACTATTTAAAGCCAAGCGATACCATAACTTGCTGAACTTATTCCGGAAATTACATAAAATAACCAAGCATATCTAACTATCGTACCGGATCCATCAATCAGAGCATTGAAAGTGAACCTTGAAAAGCCGTATCAAAGAATCACTTGAGAGCCGACGTGTACCCCGCAAAATCTTACCGATTGTCGTTTCCCAGACATGTCAAGCCGAGTGTTCTGTGCTCGCCGTCGGAAAGCACCATGTCCTTCAACTGGATCTGCTTTGAACGTACAGAGTGGCTTCACTTCGTTCCGGGGCTGGTGTTGATTTATGGCGGAAAACTCACGGTGGGTGGGAAATAAAAGTGTCTAATTTCCTGTTTGAGGACAGGCGTTTATCGCTGGTTGGATATGCTACAAGGGAAAACATCTCAGTATGAAACTGATTGTTTACGGCCACGTGTGACGTCAAAAAGTTGGCAAGCCGACTGGTAGACGGCTGGAAGATAAAATCTTGATGATTTGCCATGCTGGTACTATAATGCGAATGGCTTGGAAGTTTCATGAGTTTTAATGATAGACCTTGCTCTAAACTGAACAAAAATTATGCTTAAGATCGATTATCGATGCTAGCCTTAGAGTTTTTATAACTTTTAACATTTAACACAACCGCAACACGCTTCAAATTGCTTATCATTTAATACAACCACAAACTTCTAGCAGAAGTGAAATCACATTGTTAACCGGTTGACGAAAACTAAGCTACACCGCCATTCGCAGAGCTTATTCTGTGTCATGAAACTTGATGAACACGAAACTTGCCCACTCTGCCATGCACCCTGGCAACGGAAGTTAATTAAAACATAATTAGAAACTCCACCAACATCTCCCTTAGCAGTGGAAGGACAAGTAAACTGATGTTAATGTTACTAGTCTGACGATATCGGCATGCCATCAGCAACCACACCTAGAACCTCAAAACGCTAAACAGAAGCGCAGAAATAACCGTTGAAATTAGCCCATTCGGAAGGCTGTCGAGTGTCCTGTCGCCGGCAGTGGCTGGAGAAGCCAAAAAGAAATCTTCCGGGGTGTAAATTGTTTTCCCGCAAGTACCGTAACCCGGGGTCAAATTGATCACTTTAAAGCAACTTTTTCAGATAACGTTTGTAGCAATGCAAATATTGGCAAAATAATTTCTGCAAAACCAGTACCGGGTGAATCCCAATGAAACTACGTAACAGAATTTTGTTCAACAAATTTAAACTTGTTAAAAAACTTCAAAAATTAAAAGAAAATGAGAAAGATTACTTCGGGGCGAAATTGACGAGCACACAATTGAATATCGGTAAAAATAGAATATTGCCTTCTCCACTAAATATTGATCTTCTGAACACGAAAAACACGGCAAAACTCTTACAACTAATGAATTCGACTGTTAAATGTCACATTTAAATTTTAAAATTGCCCATTTAATGCCTGTAGGTATGCAATTTCCTTTGAAATAAACGGGTTCAACCACATTAAATCAATTCTTCAACTAAAATTGAAGCTTTTGAAACTGATTTATGCCCAGACAGCTAAATCACATCACAATCAAGGTTCCACAGAAACGTTTACACATAAAGTTTACAGATACTCCTGGAGACAATCAAGTGTTTAGTACCAACGGTCTCGGATATGTAAGAAACCCTTAAAAAAGTAATACTAGTTTAACTTTTTTCTAAAAACTGTAAATTCCGCACTCATATCTAGACATCTACGAGATAAGGTGAGAATTTTATGATCATTACGACGTGTACAAGTTACTAATATTTAATTATAACTTATTCTATCAATGATCATTGGCGTAACTAGGATTTTTTCCTGGAGGGGGCCCAGGGGGGGCCTGACTTGAGATGAATTTTAAGCGGAATGGGCGCCCGATATGTGAATATGCAAATCAGTATTGTAGTTTTGAGTAATCAAAATGACTGTTTCAGATTTGTTCATAGTTTTGTAAACTATATGAGTACGAACAATTCCTCCAAGATTTTTTTCCATAGCTTAATTCCAGTTCCCTTACGTAATTAATGGACAGTCCTTAACGAGATTTTTAGCCCTAGGCTAGTTCATCTCGGGACCCACGCTTTACTTCCCTTCCGAAGGAAGAACTCACATTTTGCGAGTTTGTCGGGAGTGTGATTCGATCCCAGGTCCTCGGTGTGATAGTCAAGTGTTCTAACCATCCCACCAGGTCCGCTCCACTAGGGATCCTAGTATTCCTTCAACAATTACCGCAGACATTGATTTCTTCATTTTTTTTATCCAGGAATATTCATACAAAAATTCTTCCAGGTATTCGCTAAGAAAGCTCTTCCGAGATTCCATAAAGAGTTCTTAATGGGGCTTGCTTCCGGGATTCCTCATCGGGTTTCTTCAGAAATTACTTCAAGAGTTCCTCCAGGGATTCACCGGAAATTTCTTCTGTTATTCTTACAAAAACAAATTCCGAGATTATTTTAAACATTTCTAGAAGAACTCTTATTGGGATTCCTTCAGAAACTCCCGCAGGAAATAATCCAGGATATCAGGATTTCCTCAAGAATTTCAGCAGTTTCTTCAATATTTCCCCTGAGAATTCTTCAGAAAATCCTCTTGGAATTCCCTCAGAAATCCAACTTTGTATTTCATCAGGAATGAATCTTGAGATTCCTCCAGGAACTTCTTCGGAAATTCCTCTTGGATTTTTTTTCAAGAATTATTCCAGGTATTCCTGCTGACATGCCTCTAGGATTTCATTCAAGCATTTCTCCAGAGACTTCTGCAAGAGTTCTACCAAGAATTTCTCCAGGTATTACCCCAGGTATTTCCTCAGGAATTACTCCAGGAATTTATTCAAGTTTGGATCCAGGAATTCTTCCATGAATTCCTCCGAAAATTCTTCCAGGAATTTCTTCTTTAGGGTTTCCTCTGCACATTCCACCAGGATTTATTTCATGGATCCCTCCAGGAATTCCACCGATGACTCCTGCAGTAATTCCTCCAGAAAATCCTCCTGGAACTCCACCAGAAATTCCTTTCTGAATTCCTCTAAAAATTTCTCCAGGAATTCCTTCAGAAATTTCTCCATGGATTCCTTCCAGAATTCCTCTAGAGATTCTTCCAGGAATTCATTCAGGCATTCTCAAGATATTCATTTAGGGATTCCTTCTACAGTTCTTCCATAAATAGTTCCACGGATTTTTCCCAAGATTTCCTATAGAGATTTGTCCATGAATTGCTCCTGAGGTTCTCCCAGAAATTGTTTCAGGGATTCCTCCAGGTTTTTTTGCAAGAATTCCCCCAGGGATTCTTCCAAGTAATTCTCTAGAAATTCCTCTAAGGATGCCTCCAGGAATTTCTCAAGAGGTTACTTAAGTATTACCCCAAGAATCCCTTCAGAAAGTCCTCCAGGAATTGATCCAGGAACTCCCATAGGAATTACTTCAGAAATTACTACCGCAATTCCTTTAGGAATTCCTCCTGGAATTCCTCCAAAAATTCCTCTGGGAATTCCTCTAGAAATTTCTCTTGGATTTTCTTCAGAAATTTCTCTTGGAGTTTCTTCAGAAGTTTCTCTTGGAATTTGTTCAGAAATTTCTTTTGGAATTTGTTCAGAAATTCCTCCATTAACAGCTACCAGAATTTCTCTCGAGATCCCTCCAGGAATTGATTCAAGAATTCTTCCAGGGGTAGTTCCAAGGAATTTCCACAAAAAATCCTTTACAGGTTAGTCCAAGAATTCTTCCTGGGATTCCGCAAGGAATTTATCCAGAACTTCCTGCAGGAATTTGTCCAGAACTTTCCAGGCATTCCTCCTGAGGTTTCTCCAGAAATTGCTTCAGGGATTCCTCCAGGGATTTTTCAAAGAATTTTCCCAGGGATTCTTCCAAGAATTTCTCTAGAAATTTCTCTAAGGATTCCTCTAGGATTTTTTCAAGAGGTTTCTTTAGAAATGTCTCCTGGGAGTTTCTCCATGGACTCATCCCGGGATTTCTCCAGTAATTCATCTAGAGTGCTTCGGGAGTTCTTCTAAAAACTCCAAACTCAACTAGATTGCTCCCAGAATTCTTCTGAAAACTCCACCAGGAACTCATCTAGAAATGTATCCAGAGATTACTCCAGGCATTAGTCCAGGAATTTCTCCAGGGATTTTTTAAGGAAATTCCCCAGGGTATCCTCCAGGGATTTCTTAAGGAATTTCTCAAGAGATTCCTTCAGGAATTGATACAGGCCTGTCTCCAGGAATTTATCCAGGGGTTACTCCAGGCATTACTCCAGAAGTTCTTCCAGAGATTTCAATAGGGATTCCTCCAGGCATTAATCCAGGATTCCTTCAGAAATTACTACCGAAATTTCTCCAAGAATTTATCTAGAAAATCCTCCAGGGATTTATTTAGAAATTACCCCAAGAATTCCTCCCGGAGTTTATCCAAGAAAAATTCCAATAATTCTTCCTGGGATTCCTGAATGATTTCCTCCTGAGATATCTCTAGGAATTCCTTCAAATATTTTTTCAGGAATCCTCCAGGAAATCCTATAGGGATTCTTTTAAAAATTGCCCCACAAATTCTTTCTGGAATTTATTCAAGAATTATTCCAGGTATTCCTCCTGGCATTCTTCCAGGATTTCATCCAGGCATTTCTCCAGGGACTCCTCCAGGAGTTCTACCACGAATTTCACCAAAAATTACCCCAGGTATTTCTTCAGGAATACTTTCGGTAATTTATTCAGGAATGGATCCAGGAATTCCTCCAGGAGTTTCTTCGGAAATTCGTGCAGCATTTCCTTCAGGAATTGTTCCAGGAATTCCTCCAGAAACCCTTCCAGGATTTCCCCCAAGAATTAATCCAGGAATTTCTTCTCCGAGGTTTCCTCTACACATTCCTCCAGGAATTATTTCATGGATTCCTCCAGAAATTCCTCAGATGATTTCTCCAGTAATTCTTCCAGAAATTCCTTCTGAAATTGCTCCTGTAAGTGCTCCAGAAATTCCTCTGGAAATTTCTCCTGGAACTCCATTAAAAATTCCTCTCAGAATTCCTCTAGGAATTTCTCTAGGAATTTCTTTAGGAATTTCTCTATGAATATATTCAGAAATTTCTCCATGGATTCCTTCCAGAATTCCTCTAGAGATTCTTCCAGGAATTCATTGAAGGATTCCTCAAAGAATTGATTAAGGGATTCCTCCTGGAATTCATCCATGAATAGTTCCATGGAATTTCTCCAAGATTTCCTATAAAGATTTGTCCAGAAATTCCTCCTGAAATTCCACCTGGAGCTTGTCCGGAAGTTCCTCCAGGAATCCCTCCTAAGGTTCCTTCAGAAATTTGTTTCAGGGATTTCTCCAGGATACTTTCCAAGAATATCTCCAGGGATTCCTTCAAGAATTTTTGTAGAATTTTCTCTAAGAAATTTTGCGGGAATTCTTTATGAGGTTTCTTCAGAAATACTCCAGGAATTCCTTCAGAAAGTCCTTCAGGAATTCCTTCAGAAAGTCCTTCAGGAATTCATATAGGAATTCCTTCAGGAATTCCTCTGGGAATTCCTCAGAAATTACTACCGCAGTGTCTCCAGGGGCTCCTCAAGAAATTCCACCAAGATTTACCGTAGGTATTTCTTCAGAAATTCCTACAGGAATTTCTTCAGAAATTGATCCAGGAATTTCTTCGGAAATTCCTGCAGCATTCCTCCAGGAATTTCTGCAGGAAATCCTTTAGAGATTGCTTCCGATATTCTTTCAGGAGATTCTTCAGGAAATTCTATAGGAATTTTTCCAAGGGATTCCTCCGGAAATTCTTTCAGGTTTCCTCTAGGAATAAACCCATGAATTTCAACTCCACGAATTCCTCTAGAAATCCGTCCAGGAGTTATTTCACGGGTTCTATTAGAAATTCCACCAGGAATTCCTCCAAGAATAAACCAGAAATTCCTGCAGGGATTCCTCTAAGGATTCTTCCGTGAGATTCCTCCAAGAATTCCTCCTGGAATTCCTCCAGAAATTCCCCTGGGAATTCTTCTAGAAATTTATCTTGGAATTTCATCAGAAAATTCTTTAATGCTCCAGGCATTACTCCAGGAACTTCTCCAGGGATGCCTCCTTCAGAAATTTATCCATTAACTTTGGAGCCAAGGGCTGAAAGTATCTTTAAAAAAGACAAATCAATCAATCAATCCATTAACTCTTCCAGGGAATCCGCCTGGAATTTGTCCAAAAAATTTTCTAGGATTTCCTCCAGAAATCCATCTTGGAATTGCTGAGAAAATTTGCTTATGATTTCACAAAAAAAAATGTGCCTATGATGCTTCGTTCTATGATTTTTCAAAATAGGTGGTGTCTGTGGAAAATGTTTGATTTTCACTGGAGTTTTCCGGAAAATTAGGCGACCCTGATTTTTTTCAATTTAGTTTTTCAAATATATATGATCCCTACCTAATTTCATTAACCTTCAGAAACTTCATACCAATTTGTACGATGATAAAAAATCCCCTAATGCTCCAAGCATTAGTCCAGGAACTTTTCCAGAGATTCCGCATGGAATTTTTCCAGAAGGTTCTCCCGAATATCCTCAAGAAATACATCTAGGAACTCCTCCTGTGATTTCTTGAAGAATTCCTCTAAGGATTCCTCCAGGAATGCATCCAGAAATTCCTCCAAGGAATCATCTAAAAAATTTTCTAGTAATTTCTACTAAGATTTCTGATGCAGATTCTTCAGATTTTTTTCCTGTAATTCCTAGCATAATTGCTTTTCGGATTCCTCCAGGAATTCATCCAGGGATTCCTACAGGTATACTTTAACAAATTCTCCAGGGATTCCTGCAGGTATTGCTCCGAGAATTCTTGTAATGATTCCTTCCGGAATTTCTCTCGGGATTTTTTTTAAAAATTTCTTCTGCGGTTAGTTAAAAAATTACAGTATTCCGTTCATAATGTTTATCAGGGATTAACCCCAGGGTTTTTTTTAGGATTACTTGTAGATTTTTTGAATAATTTGAAGGATTTCTAGAGGAATTCCTCCAGCGATTTGTATTGAAATTCTTTTAGATAATTTTAGAGGGACAAAGAAGCCAAGAAACTCTCCAAGAAGTCATCCAGGAATTCTTTCACAATTATCTCATGAATACCAAGTCTTTTACAAGTCCAATCATGAATACCTTCAAACTTACGATTACATCTTGCAGCACCAGCTTTAAAATATATTGAAACTTCCTCAATGACCATTTGAATTTGTGCGTTGTTTGATAGACGCAAAAATACCCTTGGCCCACGAAATAAAAGAAATTAATAGTGACCGACTAGAAATCACCTCCAGCATGGTTTTAATGAATACTCTCGCGTTTACGCTTCAGCTATGTACATCTATTCTCACTAGGAATTCACAAACTTTTGCTGGAATTCCATTGCAAATTCAACCAGAGTTTTTTCCCACATGATACTTGATTTCCATAAAGAATCACTTAACCATATTTTGCAGTAAATCTTCTAGAAAATTCAAAGATTCTTAAAGATACCCATCCAGGAATTCGTGGAAATTATCATTTAGATTTAATTTCTAAGCGATTTAAACAAGAAGATGTACAAAGTATTGCTTTTTATATAATTCTGATTATATAATATTTCCAAACAAAACTAACTAATTACATAGACCATTTTGGATAATGATCTTGTAAAGAGTGACAAGTTGAGAATTGTCTCCAATAACTGTAAATTTAAACACATATTATGCCAAATAAATTTCTATTACTGTACGTGCAGTTGAAACCCGGAATTTTCGACTAGCGAAGTTGGATTTTTCTCCAAATCCGTGCGTCGGACCTAACTTCGGAAGTGGTGCGCTGTATAGCTGTTTGCCGACGCACGGATTTGGAGAAAAACCCAACTTCGCTAGTCGAAAACTCCGATTTTCAACTAAATTGGGAATATAGATCTATATTTGTCACCACGACAGTGGTTTTCAGATTTTTTTCTAATTTCCATATATCAAGTCATGAAAAATTTCTGGGGGGGGCCTGGCGGATTCTAGGGGGGGCCTGGCCCCCCTGGCCCCCCCTCTAGTTACGCCAATGTCAATGATCAATTCCACCCGCTGATTAATTTGACCCCGGTTTACGATACTAAATTAGAGCATTAATAACGATCCCTACACGATAGTGGATGTAACTATTGTTTGCAAAAACGCATTTATTAGGTCTCGTTCAAGTGTTCCGAAAAACAGCTCTGACTAATCGGGTAGGCGGCAGATCTGGCATAGCTGTTGGCTACGGGCTTGCTCGATGAACTTCACCGTGTCGAAATTTTCTACGGACACGGCCAAATTCTGTAATTCTGAAAGCCAAATCTGGTTCCTCACGTTTACTGGCGATTTTGATGACGATATTTTGCGTGGAGGTTAGCAATAACCAGCACCAGCAACGGCAGCAGTTCTGGACACTTGGCGGATTCGTGTACCCATTAACAATCGTTGATCTGACCTCGCATTCGTAGAACACCGTGTTCATCGATGATCGGGAAGAGTTTGTACACTGGAATTTCTTTTTATGCATATAGCTGGGACTGCATAAATTAAAAATGTGCATAAATTAATAAAATGCACAAAAAGAGGGAAAATTATGCATAAATAAAGTTTGGGCTTCAATTAGAGAATCTAGTTCGCGAGAACAGGTCTTGCTCCTGGACAGTTGAGGTGGGGCTAAGGGGGTTTCCAGAAAGTTCCCAGAGAGTCCAAAAAGGGGGTTCCAAGGGGCTTCAGGGGCGTTTTAAGGGGTTGTTGCGGGGGATTTGAGGAGCTTTTTAAGGGTGTTCTGTCATATTTTTTTGGTGTTTTTATGGGATTACGGGGAACTCTGGGGTATTTCAATAGTATTAAGTGGGTTTCAGGGGCGTTTTAAGGGGCTTTAGGGGCAATTCAAGGGATCTCAGGAGCCTTTAAAGGGCGTTGAAAAAGGTTTGAGGGGCGTTTTAAGGTATTTCCGAGTGTGCTCCGAGTGTGCCCGGGGACCCCATGTAACGCACCTGACAGGCTTCGAAACCCCTGAGAACTCCTTCGTAACGCTTCCGTAACACCTCTGAATCCCCCGAAAATGCAATGAAACGTCTTGAAATGCCTCCAAACCCCCCGAAAACTCCTCCGTAACGCTTCCGTAACGCCTCTGAATCCCACAGAAAATGCTCTAAAACGTCCTAAAATGCCTTCAAAATCCCCATTAAACTCCCTCGGACCCCATGTAACACACCTGAGAGGCCCCAAATCCCCCGAAAACTCCTCCGTAACGCTTTCGTGACACCTTTTAATCCTGCCGGAAATGCTCTGAAACGTCTTGAAATACCTTCACAATCCCCCTCGTACCCCATGTAACGCACCTGAGAAGCTCCGAACACCCCGAAAACTCCCCCGTAACGCTTCCGTAACGCCTTTGAATCACGCCGAAAATGGTCTGAAACATCCTGAAATGCCTAAAAAAATGATCCTGAACCAAAACCCAAAAAAAAAAATCCTTAACGCCTCTGGAACCAGCCTAAAATGCTCTGAGACTTCCTGAAATGACTCCGAAATCCCCTTAAGACCCACTCGGACCCCATGTAACGCACATGAGACCTTCGGAAACACCCAAACACGAACCAGTAACCTTCCATTGCTCTCCTCCGTAAACGCCCCTTGGCCGCCGTTACAATAGTTCCCGTCATTAATAAATATTATTATGCACAATATCGGTTCTGAGTAGCTTTCCCTCTTTTTATGCAGGGCATAAAAAAGGTGCATAAATTAAAAGTGCATATAAATAACATGTATAAAAAGAGTGTATTGTACAATGCACTGCTCCTCGGCAAGATACACCACCATGAATTTGAGACTCCGGACACAAGTTACGGACACAAGACTTCATCTAGAAATGCTGAAGCAGCTGATAAATAGTGATCTCTGTCTGCATCAGTACGATCTTACCGCATCCAGAAACATGGGCGACCATACGTAGCCACACTTTCCAACAATGTATTATTGTAGTGCCGGCATGGTGAATCATTATGATTTTATCTTCCAGCCGTTAAGCAGTCGGCTTGGCAACTTTTTGACGTCACATGTGGCCGTAAACAATCAGTTTCATATTGAGATGTTTTCCCTTGCAGCATATCCAATCAGCGATAAACGCCTGTCCTCACACAGGAAATTAGACACTTATATATCCCACTAGCGTGGTTCAAAAAATCGTTTTTGTTCCACACCGCTTATTTGATTCCTAACCAGATTATATGCCTTCTCCCAAAATTTGAGCTCATTTGGTTGAAAATTGAGACTGCACAAGCCCTTCAAAGTTTGTATGGGAATTACTATGAGAAAAAGATGTTTTTCATCCAATCCACCGTAGCATTTCCCCAAGTGCCCTAGTGGGTTAGTCGACCCTCGGTAATCCTAGGCTACTCTATCAGCTACAACTTTGCCAAATACCGCATTCAAATCGGACGCCTCATTAATTAGTTATCGATTTGTATCCAACTGGGCAAACTTTAACAGTGATCCTCCAGCTTCCCAGCAGGCAACATTGCAGCATATGGCGCCAAAGATAGCACACTGAAATCATGGCTACTATAGTACATGAGTAAACATATATGTTTCACTGCAAAATGCAGTGATGCCCACCGAATAGTTTAAGCATCAGGCGTAAAGATTTCGATTCTGGATTAAAATCGGTAACTAATTAATGAGCCGTCCGATTTGAATGCGGTCTTCGGCAAAGTTGTAGCTGATAAAATAGCCTAGTATTACCAAGGGTCAACTAACCCACTAGGGCACATTGGAAAATGCTACGGTGGATTGAATGAAAAACATCGTTTTCCCATAGTAATTCCCATACAAACTTTGAAGGGCTGTAACTACCCTTGGACGCTCCACACATCCTGTGGTATCGGCGTCCGTACGCCCAGGCCAGCTCACCTTCTTAGGTTCCTCAGGGTCGGCATTGACCGGGGAAGGACTGGACCACCCTATACTTACCTGCCAACTCAAAACAGAAGCCAACAGGGGAAAGGTCAAATAAGCTGTTAGGGGATTTTACTCTATCGTTTTGAAATAGAAGTGTGTACAATATAACTATTCTAATATATTCTATTGATGTGTGGGTTAGTTTACATGTTTTTGTACGTTGGGGCCCGTTGTTGTTGCGAGGGAGGAGGGGAGGAGGTAACTTCCTACCTGGTATACCGTCACGTGCTTGGCGTCGTTGGCTATGGAGAGCGCAGAGCGAGATGTACGTAGCTTGCTGTTGGAGAGTTCGCTGGGTTCCACATCGGCGGTCGAATTCAGGGGTTCGTAGGCCGGGGATCTTCGCGGGCCCCAGCGGCTTCCTAGAGATGTGCACTGTGGTACCATGATGCACGGAGGGAAACGTTCACGTGCCATTGCGGGACTGGATCAAACTACCTGCCCTGGATCGCAGGCCTCACCTCCGGTAAGGAAGAAGGGGGGGGGGGGTCCGATGAGCTTGCTACTTATGTGTGGTCTTGAAAATGCGTCGGACACATTCTGAAGTGACGGTAGCTTAGAATTGACCGACGGAGTCTACTTAATCTGGACACCTACTCCAAAACTCCCTTTTGTCGGCTGAAGGACAAACTATCCTTTTTTCGCACACCCGGCTTTTCCCGATCACTTCTCGAGTCCGTTTCTTCACTTAAAAAACTTGTGGTTCTCAAATGGTTTTTTGAAGCCTCACTTCCTAACATCATATTTATAATTTTAACAACAATATTTAGGTTTTATTTTAACTAACACATACTTTTAATAGTGCATGATTATTTTTACTAACAATAGCATAAACTTATTTTAATAACTTTTAACAAAATTTTAAATATTCAACAAAACGAAAAGTTACTCAAAATTTGCCTTTCATTGTTGACGACATTGTCGGTAACAGGGCTTGTGCAGTCTCAATTTTCAACCAAATGAGCTCAAATTTTGAGAGAAGGCATGTAATCTGGATAGGAATCGAATAAGCGGTGTGGAGCAAAAACGGTTTTTTGAACCACGCTAATATCCCACCCACCGTGAGTTTTCCCACCAAGGCTAAGGCTCCCTTATCATTCCACATGGAGATCACCACAGCAGACGGAGTCCAACATCGACCACGTTCTGATCGATGCACGGTACTTCTCTGACATTATCGACCTATCGTTGTGCTTAAATCGACTCTGATCACTACTTCGACGACCATGAATTGAGTCTAAAACACGGGTTCCCAACCGGTGGTCCGCGGCCCCCTGGGGGGCCGTTAAGCCAGTCCAGGGGGGCCGCGATGTTACCAAAACAATTGTTAAATTTTTATTCTATGTTGTGCAAATTATACCAATTTTTAATTTTGTATACCGTCACCCCCAAAAGCCACAATTTGAGGAACAAATTTTCTGTATGAACCGCCTTCAGAAGAAAAAAAATTTTCGGCTGCGCCGCTATTTTTCAGCTACGACTCAAATTAAATGTACATGACATTGTTACTTACGAAATGTGAGTGTCCAATAAAAAAAACGTATGATTGATCGTCGAAAATCCCTCCCACAATAAATTCCTGGGTAGGTCTTTGTACCAAAAAAAAAAAAACTCGGTTTCGTTCATTACATTCATATTTTTTTCTAAAGATTGTCATTGGGCCCCAGATGTTTTGACAATGCTTAAAGGGGCCGCCACCTCAAAAAGGTTGGGAACCCCTAGACCACTCTGGGGGCTGTCCATTTATTACATAAGGGATTTTCAAGATTTTTCAACACCCCCTCCCCCTTGTAAGATTTTTTTTGTATGAGAATCCAAATATTTTTATATGGCGCGTAAGATTTCTCGACCACAAGCAGTCCCTGATGCTGATTCGAAAGTAATTGACTGCATCCAAGTACGACCATGAGAAACTCAGAGAAACTACAGCAGCGGTAGAACCCGCGAAGACAAAGGTTGCGATGTCTACCCAGAAGGAGGTCTTCGGTTTCGCGGGTAGCCCAAAGAGTGCACCGGAGGCGACTTCTTTTGAATAGTATTCGCAGAAGCGTGTGAGGCATTCATTATGTAGGAGCTCCCAGATGACATCTGCAAGGCTAGGCGACTGTTAACCTCGATGGTCGGTAGTGAAACCCGCAAGTCAAACCCCAGGTAGGCGAAGCAGAAGGGCTACAACTGATTTATCCTCTTCAGCCACAAGATAGGACTGGTCAGGGGAAGGACGCCCCTTGAACCAAAGTAGAGAGGAGGAAGAAAAAGAAGAAACCGCATGCGGAGCAGGAGCGTAGAGACACCAAGCCAAGAAAACGTAGGAGGGTAGCGGCCAAGAGCGAGACAGGCGTCGCGCTCGTCATCAAGACTGAACAGGCAAAGTACTCGGAAGTCTTGAAGGCGATGAGGAGCAACGCCAAGCTCGTGGATCTTGGTATCAGAAGGTTATGGCAGGCACGTAATCCTCCATTTAGGATATTTGTACTGGAAAAACTTGTAATTAGAAGGCACGAAATGTTGCTAATTGACAAATTGAGAGATGAAATTTGTGAAAAAAAAACCGCGTTCTGGTGGGATTCGAACCCACGACTCCGTATTCGCTAGACCGGCGCTTTAACCAACTAAGCCACAGAACAGGTAATGGTTCTGCGGAATAGAAAGCCAAACTGACTCCGAAGCCGCACCGTGAACACTCCTATTTCACAAACTCATCTCTCTTTTCGGCTTAGATGCCAATCCACAACACACTCCTATTTGTGCCCACTAACTACAAGTGCGAGCGAATAATTTATATGAAGCCGAGACTTACTCTCGCACTCCGCATACCTAGCCACCAGGCAGTTTGTTTTGCTGTTGTCTAATTAGTATGCGTCGAGAGCTCGGCACGGTCGGACGCTCGAACGACCGAACTGCGCCAAGTGACGCAAGCAAGATGACAATGATACATATTGCCCATTTTGTGAAATAGGAGTGTTCACGGTGCGGCTTCGGAGTCAGTTTGGCTTTCTATTCCGCAGAACCATTACCTGTTCTGTGGCTTAGTTGGTTAAAGCGCCGGTCTAGCGAATACGGAGTCGTGGGTTCGAATCCCACCAGAACGTGGTTTTTTTTTCACAAATTTCATCTCTCAATTTGTCAATTAGCAACATTTCGTGCCTTCTAATTACAAGCTTTTCCAGTATGTTTCAGACATACCAGCTAATCTGGTAAAATGCCAGTAAAATGGGCAATATGTATCATTGTAGGATATTTGTGTCGCAATAATCGCTAGGACGCTGTCTACAAAAGTTTGGTGGAAAAGGTCTTTGGCGTGGGTCAGGGCTGTTACAACAGAGGTGACTCTGAAGGTGAAACCCCGGACGAGATCACTGACGCGAAAGAGCTTCTTCACGGCACAGCAGCAACGGTGCGAGGTTCAGATGGCCACCACAGCCATTCGGCTATGGAAGGGCCCGCCAGGGACACAGGTAGCTTTGATACAGCTACCTGTGGCGGACGCTAACAAGTCCGTTTGAGATCTTTTTAGCAGACTCACCAATGTAGAATCAGCTCAAAGCTGTAAATTTATTGTTTAGAATAGATGCATAATGTAACAACAATTCGTACTCACAATTGGTCTCGTTACTTGGCAATTCGAATCCTGTATATCGGTAATTAGGGCTCATATAGGGTAATATATAATGATCTGTAACTTTTTCAATTCTGCGTATAAAACTCAGCATCCAAACATTGATTTGCAAATTCTAACTATTACGGTCTATCTCATATCTCGCATTCGATTCGTTGTTGCTCCCACACATTCGCATGAGAAACGCCAAAGCTTCCGGGGGGTGCTTCGATGATCGGCGTTGTCGCAACACCGTTAATGCAAAAAAAAAACTCAAGGTGGCTGGTCAGTATACCAACTGACCTTGCACGAGCCACCGGAGGACCATAGGTTCAGGTGTCTGGAACCAGGACCCAATTTATGGGACTGTAAAGACCCTGACAGGAACAAGATGTTTGATTTGTTCCGAGAAATCCACAGATGGTCCAAGATACCCGGCCTTCAGAAAAACCACAGCGGACATATCACAGTGCAGCTAACGCAACTGAACCTGAACCAATGGGACGCAGCTCAGCAGCTGCTTTATCACTTCAACCACGAGCTATTCAAGAAGGCGCTCCCCCAAAACCTGCTCTGTCTAATCGGAGATAAAATACATGCATACATATATTTGTTCTACATCACATTTAAGATAAGACATGACATGATCAACAACAGTACGCCACAATACTCGGTTTGTGGCTGCCGCTCTGCATCTTCCGTCGCGCCCAATGCTCGCCAGGTCACGCTCCACCTCGTCCGCCCATCGTGCTCTCTGTCCTCCACGCCTTCTTGTGCCAACCGGATCAGTAGGAAACACCAACTTTGCAGGGTTGTTGTCCGGTTTTCTTGCAACATGCCCTGCCCACCGTATCCTTCCGGCTTTGGCCGCCTTCTGGGTGATTGGTTCGCCGTAAAATGCAGCGAGCTCGTGGTTCATCCTTCTCCGCCACACACCGTTCTCCTACACACCGCCGAAGATCGTCCTTAGCACGCGTCGCTCGAAAACTCCGAGTGCTTGCAGGTCCTCCTCGATCATGGTCCATGTGTCGTGTCCGTAGAACCGGTCTTATTAGCGATTTGTACATGGTGCATTTGGAGCGTGGGTGAATCTTTTTCAACCGCAGTTTCTTCTAGATCCCGTAGTAAGCCCAGCTTCCCTGATGATATGCCACCGAATTTTACAGCTCACGTTGTTGCCAGTCGTCAATAAGGATCCGAGGTAAAAGAATTCCTCCACCACCTCGAAAATATCCCCGTCTATCGTAACATTACTATCCGGATGGATCCGGTCGTGTTCGCCTACTTTGTTTTTGAGGCATTTACCATCATTTCGACCTTTGCTGCTTCGCATTTCAGGCGGGTGTACAGTAGGGTGTCCCAAAATAGAAAAAGTGTCAAAAAGTTAACTTGCTCACCCCTATAATGATAGATTAGGGCCTTAGAAACAATAGTTCCATAAACGAAAACTAAATCAAAAAATATTTAGAGGTTGCACGCATCGATTTTCTCAAAAATGGACGATTTTTGGTACTTTTTTCCAAAAAATGCTCAAAAGAGTTGAAAAATAAAAGAAATAAAAGTCACCAAACTCAGTAAATCATAGTTTAGGGTCCCGCAAACAAAGTTTGGAGGGAATTTAGGTCATTAAAGTTAATTTCATATGTTTGGCATAAGTTCAAATATCAAAAAATCCTGAATTTTTTAGCAAATTTTTAAATCATGCTCTATTTATAAGGATTTTAATTTTTTTTCCCATGATTGGCAATTCTCTCATTTTGTAGCAAATTTTGTGTAGATTATTTCGGCTGAAGAAGGTTTTGAGCTATCTCCTTCATGGGTTGAGATATTGGTATAATAATGATAAAACAATCAACGAAAAAAACGGGGTTTCTTACATTATTCGTTTTTGTTCACTAGTTTCCATGACTACCATATAAATAAAATAGCATCTGACAAGTGTTTGACATATTATGTTATGCAAGTACATATGCAAGTACACAATTTTGAAGAATTTCAGAAATAATTGGGTTGCTTTGATTATTTTACATTGATTGTGCTTACCGATTCAAAAAACAAGCCCTATCAAAAAGTGACTCGCTGTGAAATTTGAATCATATAAGTGACCGCAAGTCAGACAATCAAATTCCATGTGTAAAATTTCTGGATATCTCTTGAGCGATGGGATGATCGTTCAACAATGTTTAGCTTTTCTAAATAGATTTAGGTCGCTTGCAAATATAACGGATATTTCTAGTTATGCCGAAGCTTATGTTCTTTCATTAAAAACAATTAAAAGTAAATAAAAGGATAAAAAATTCGTCGAACTGAGTTGATTGGTATATGTGACTTGACCCTCCGAGCCTTCTATCGAAAATTCGTTTTTTGAGTGAACATATAGCCTTTCAGTACACTTTGGTGTACGAGAAAGGCAAAAATGAAAACAAAAACTGTCAGATCGAATCATAAGCCGGAGCCCGTGGCTACACGTTTACTTCATAAGCGGATGCTCATGGGTTCGATCCCAGCCCCGGCACTTGCAATTTTTCGTCAGTTGCTCTTCCCTTCGAGAGTAGCTGACACCTGATCCTCTAATGATATAAAAAAATAAATATAACTTAGTGCCTGACCTGATTTGTTACAACAAGTGATAGCCTATGAAATGTCAATGTAAATTTTTTTGATGCACAGCTTACTTGACAAAACACAATTTGTAATCGAAACCACAAGTTTTGAATCGGCTCTCTTTTAATTGATCAACAAATGATGTCTTAGAAAAAATATATACTTTTCGTTTTCACAAAGCGGAGCTTTGTTGCTTCGTACGATGCTAAGATAACTCCCAAACCTGGTACATATTGTTACCGTCATGCAGTATGAGTAAGTAACGATCAAAGCAACCTAATAATTCCTTAAATTCCCCAAAAAAAAATGCGCTTCCACGTAATGTTATGTCAAACATTTATCATGTGTTGTTTTATTTGCATGGTAGTCATGGAAACTAGTAAACAAAAACGAATAACGTAAGAAACCCCGATTTTTTCGTTGATTGTGTAATCACTATTATACCAATATCTCAACCCATGAAGGAGATAGCTCATAACCGTCTTCAGCCGAAATTATCTACACAAAATTTTCTACAAAATAAGGGAATTGTCAATCACAGGAAAAAATTGAAAATCATTAAAAATTGAGCATTTTTAAAAAATTTGCTAAAAAAATCTAGATTTTTAGATATTTGAACTTATGCCATATATATGAAATCAACTTCAATGACCTAAATTCCCTCCAAACTTTGTTTGCGGGACCCAGAACTATGATTTACTCAAATTAGTTACTGTATTTTTTTTTCAACTCATATGAGTATATTTTTGGTAATAGTACCAAAAATCGTCCATTTTTCAGGAAATCGATACGTGCAACCTCTAAATATTTTTTGATTCAACCGTTCCAATTGTTCTGGCAATAATCTTTATGTCGTCCGCAAAGCACACAAATTGACCAGATTTGTGGAAATCGTTCCCCCGTCTGTTGAGCCCTGCTCGTCGCATCACACCTTCCAGAGCGATGTTGAATAGTAGGCATGAGAGTCCATCACCTTGTCGCAATTCCCGGCGAGATTCGAATGAACTGGATAGTTCACCTGAAACCCCTACGCAGTTTTGCACACCGTCCATCGTTACTTTAATCAGTCTAGTCAGCTTCCCAGGAAAGCCGGTTTCGTCTATGATTCTCCATAGCTCTGCGCGGTCGATACTATCGTATGCCACCTTGAAGTCGATGAACAGGTGATGCGTTGGGACCTGGTATTCACGGCATTTCTGGAGGATTTGCCGTACGGTAAAGATCTGGTCCGTTGTCGACCGGCCGTCGACTTCCCACGAACTCATTCGTTTTAAGTGACAGACGACGGAAGATGATCTGGGATAGCACTTTGTAGGCAGCATTCAAAATGATGATCGCCCTGAAGTTCTCACATTCTAAAAGGTCGCCTTTCTTGTGAATGGGGCAGATTACCCCTTCCTTCCACTCCTCCGGTCGCGGTGGCTGTTCGGTCTCCCAGATCCTGACTATCAGCTGATGCAGACAGATGGATAACTTTTCTGGGCCCATCTTGATGAGTTCAGCTGCGATACCATCCTTACCAACTGCTGTGTTGCCATTGAGCTGGTGAATAGCATCCTTAACTTCCCGCAGCATGGGAGTTGGTTTATTTCCGTCCTCCGTTGCACTGGCGTCCTCGTTTCCTCCGTTGCAGTGGTCTCCCGTGCCTACGTTCTCCACGCCATTCAGGTGCTGATCGAAGTGCTGCTTCTAGTGCTGCTTCCACCTTTCGATCACATCACGTCCGTCCGTCAAGAGGCCTCCGTGTTATCCCTGCATACTTCGGCTCGCGGCACGAATCGTTTCGTCGATTCCGTTCCACGTACCCGATGGTGCTCTCGACTGCGTCGTTGATGGCTGCTTTCACTGTACTCCAGTCCTCTACAGAAGCCTCATCGAGCTCGCCCTCGTCTGGCAACGCGGTCTTTATATTTTGCGCGTATGCTGAGGCGGCATCCGGTTGTTTAACTCACTCTAGGTTGTACCGTGGCGGTTATCGGTACCGTACATTGTTAATGACGGAGAGTTTTGGGCGCAGTTTGACCATCACCAGATAGTGGTCGGAGTCGATGTTAGCGCCACGATAGG
Source organism: Aedes albopictus (assembly GCF_035046485.1). NCBI lineage: Eukaryota > Metazoa > Arthropoda > Insecta > Diptera > Culicidae > Aedes > Aedes albopictus. The sequence goes on along the minus strand of NC_085136.1, from coordinate 153,547,011 downwards.
TTCTGACATCGATAATGTCGGAGAAGTGCCGTCCGTCAATCAGACCGTGGTCGATTTGAGATTCCGTCTGCTGTGGTGATCTCCAGGTGTAACGATAAGGGAGGCTGGGTTGGAAAAAGGTGCTACGTCTGGCCATATTTTTGGAGGCAGCGAAATCAATGAGTCGTAGGCCGTTTTCGTTCGTTTGCTGGTGGGCGCTGAACTTACCAATCGTCGGTCTGAATTCATCCTCCTGGCCTACCTGAGCGTTTAAATCTCCTATGATGATCTTGATGTCGTGGCTTGGGCAGCGATCGCACTCGCGTTCGAGCTGCGCGTAAAATGAGTCCTTGTCATCATCAGTGCTTCCGGAGTGTGGGATGTTCACGTTTATTATGCTGAAGTTGAAGAATCGGCCCTTGATCCTCAACCTGCACATTTTTTCATCGATCGGCCACCAACCGAACACGCGCCTCTGCATATCACCCATCACGATGAAAGCTATTGTAGCTGTTGTTACACAACAATGGTATGATTACTTCTAAACGTTCGCACCATGGATCCTGTTCTACACACCTCCTAAAGCGCTGCGATGCCGAATCCGCGGTCCTTCAGAAGATCGACGAGTATGCGGGTGCTCACAATGAAGTTGAGAGATCGGCAGTTCCACGTACCGAGTTTCCAATCGCAAGTCCTTTTTGTTCGCTGGGGTCGTTGCCGTTGGTCTTGGTTCGTATTATTCTGTTGCTGATTTTCCGTTACAATGCTTTTTCACGGCTTTCACCAATACCCTACTTTCCGGAGAGCCATAGTGCACAGTTGAGCTTAGAGTCCTTCTCTGGCACTCGGACGTTGATCAGCCGCCCCTAACATTGGGATCAGACGCTGTTGTGAGTCGCTCCTCCTGGAGAACAGACGCTCAGGTTTGCCGAAGCAAACCCCTCCTTCCGTGCCCCCTTCCCTGTCAGCCTACGACCAAAGTTCCTACCGGGGTTGGTTACCCGATCTTCCCTAAGGTTGCTCATAGTTTCCGGCCGGTACCACGAGGAGGTAGGGATAGGAGTTGCTGGGCAGATGCTTGTGGATCACAATGGCATCTGAATTGCGTAGCATACCCAACCTTTACAGTGCCCGGAGATAAGATGGCGGTGTTGAAAAGGATGCAAAAGTGGAAGCATGTACGCATATGGCCTCCATCCACTTTAGCATCCTATTCCACATCATATAATACTTTACGTTGGCCGGTGAACTCAAGCGATTGCGAATCAGCAAAGCATTTTGCGATGAATTGCACCTGCCTACAGCACAGGAGGTGGATGCAGCGAGCACGTACTGATGAGAAGCGAAATGAGCGTCCGGTGGTGTTCGCCGCTGCCACAGTTGCGCTGAAGACCGAGATAAAGGCAAGCAAAAAGGCCTGCTTTGGGGGTCTCTGTCAGAGTGGCAATGCGAATCCGAGGGGCAATGCCTATAGGATCGTCATGGCCAAGACAAGAGGAGTTCAGGAGAGCCAATTCCGATTTCCAATGATGTTGAAGGGGAGGTGCTCTTTCCGCGTTATGATCCTTGTGTTTGGTACCTTTCGTTGGACTGCTGGGGACTGAGGCTGGTGATGAAGGGAGTGTCGCCAATGAGGAACTTGCGGGGAATTTAAAACTATTGAAATTTGCAATGCGGAAAGCCTATATGGGAGAGTCTTCCCAGAGATTTGGAAGCGTTAGAGCCTGGTCCTATTTCCAAAGGCGAGAAATCCACCCCGAGACCCTTCGGCATATAGACCAATATACTTGACCGACACGGCGGGTAAGGTGCTCAAGGAAATCAACCTCAACAGAATATTCAGGCAAACCGCCGTCAAAAGTCTACAGAGGGTCTTCAACAGAACAGCATGCTTCAGTATTCGACTGCAATAATTCTCATGACTTTTTTCGAGCCAATAGTGCCAATAGTACACAGAATCTTTTGTTTCGCGCAAGTACTTCAATGTTTTTTTTTTTTCCTTCTAAACCATAGGGGGATAATCTGCTCAACAGACACCCTAACAGAAGGTTAGGGTAGTGTAGGTCTGACAGGCCGTCTTCTACAACAAAAGTAAAATCCAGGACTACTCTCTCCTCGTACCCACTAAACCATTCCTATGGTCGCCAAACCCTACGTCTCTCCGGAACCACCAAGAAGGTATTGCTTCAGAGAGGGGCTAGTGCACATCGCACCCACAAGGTTAGCTGCGTAGCCTGCAGCAACGAACATCGATGACTCGCTTTGGAGAGTCCATCACGGTAGCATGCTGGCGCTTAGCCAGTTTCCCGAGTGGTCCTCGCCACTCCCTTTGTCCTCGGAAGGCGGGCAGGGTCAACCCCGCCCGCGCCCTACTGCTGAGCGGACATCAAGAACTGATGCCCACGTGCAACCCGATCTGACCTGCCCGTAAGGAAGGGTATCACTACCCTTCAGGCCCTATCAGATGCACCCGTAGGTTGCAGACAGCAGGATCTCACCTACCCCGACCCTTGCCGGGGACCCCTTTCCAACCGCGGGCTCGGATCCAACCCAGTAGACCACTACCACTACCGGGACTTCCTCTCCGCGGCCACTTAATCGTTGTAAGGGTCGATCTCGACCGCATGGCACCGGTATGACCTACGAAGCCGACTCCGAACCCCTGGACCACCTCTTGTACTGCATCTGGACTAGCCATTCTCCGAGTCCACGCGCCACCTCCTCTGTAGCTCCCAGACGATGTGGGTAATAGTCTTTGAAACGGCGTTCCAGCCAAACTCATCCCTACACATCCTCTGGACCAAGTTGTCCGGAGTTGTGTCCTCCCCGCATGTGGCAAGCATGCGGTCACGCATTGTGCGAAAACGCGGGCACACGAACAAAACGTGTTCCGCCGTTTCCTCTAAACCATTGCACACTGGGCATTCGGGAGAATCCGCATGCCCGAAACGGTGTAGATACTGTCGGAAGCAACCATGACCTGTAAGGACCTGTGTCAGGTGGAATGTGACTTCCCCATGGCGCCTATTAATCCAACTATCTACCCTCGGTATCACCCTATAGGTCCACCTTCCTTTGGTGGAACTGTCCCACGCGCGCTGCCATTTGACCATAGAGGCCATCCTGACAGTCCTGCGTATGCCTCTTGTGCCGCGCATTTCGAAGCACTCCATGTCCTCACTGATAAGAATGCTGATAGGCACCATACCAGTAATGACGCAGAGAGCGTCGTGTGACACGGTACGGTACGCGCTCGCAACCCTCAGGCACATAAGCCTGTAAGTACTTTCCAGCTTCCGTAGGTAGCATTTAGTACTTAGCGCGGTGCCCCACGCCGGGCCGCCATACCTAAGTATGGATGTAGCAACACTAGCCAGAGCTTGCGCTTACTGGCGTACACCGCAGAGCTATTGGACATCATCCGGGACAGTGTCGCAATAGCTGTGGAGGCTCTTTTACAGGCATAATCGACGTGGCTACCGAAGGTAAGCTTATCGTCGATCATCACGCCCAAGTGTTTGACGGAGCGCTTTGACAGGATAGTACAGTCTCCTACACTGATCTCCGTCTGCTGCTCCGACTGCAGGTTGTTAACAACCGTCACCTCTGTCTTGTGGTGAGCCAGCTCCAGTTTCCTGGACCGCATCCACGCCTCCACAACCTTGATCGAGTGGTTGGTAGTCAACTTTACCTCCTCGATCGTTTCACCGTAGACTTCGAGCGTAATGTCGTCGGCAAATCCGACAATCACCACTTCCACTGGATACTCTAACCTCAACACCTCGTCGTACATGACATTCCATAACACCGGACCCAGAATGGAACCTTGCGGGACTCCTGAGGTTATGTGAAAGCACTTCCGACCCACCTCCGAGTCGTAGACTAGTACAAGATTCTGAAAGTAACTTCCGAGAATCTTGTACAGGTACTCCGGTATCCCCAGACGCAAGAGCGCATCGGCAATAGCAGACCAGCTGGCGCTATTAAACGCTTTCCTTACATCCAGAGTCACTACCGCGCAAAAGCGAATTCCCCTCCTCTTAGGCTCGAGTGCTTTCTCGGCGGTTTTTGTAACCGACAAGATAGCGTCTACGGTGGACCTCCCCTTCCGGAAGCCGTACTGGTTACTCGAAAGACCATCTTCGCCCTCGGTGAACCGCAACATTCTATTGAGGATGATCTTTTCGAGCACCTTCCCCGCCGTGTCAATCAAGCATATTGGTCTATATGCCGACGGGTCTCCGGGTGGTTTCCCCGCCTTTGGCAATAGTACCAGGCTCTGCCTCTTCCAAGCTTCTGGGAAAACTCCCTCGTCCAGGCATTTCTGCATAGCAGACCTGAACATCTCGGGAGCCTCTGCAATAGCTACTTTTAAGGCCAGGTTCGGAACTCCGTCCGGACCTGGGGCCTTACCTACGCTAAGGGACTTGGCTATCCCCGCAAGTTCCACATCGGTGACCCTCTCCTCATCGCCAGCCCCAGTCCCCGGCTGTCCTACGAAAGGAGGCCAAGGACTAGGATCATGACGCGGAAAAAGTCCTCCAATGATCCCCTCCAACATCTCTGGAGATTGCTCTGTAGGAGCCATCACACCTCTCGTCTTGGCCATAACGATCCTGTAGGCGTCACCCCACGGGTTCGTATTGGCACTCTGACAGAGACCTTCAAAGCAGGCCTTTTTGCTTGCTCTTATCTCGGTCTTAAGCGCGGCTTTTGCAGCGGCGAACACCACCCGCCGTTCTTTTCGCTCTTCCTCTGATCGCTGCATCCGCCGCCTAGCCCGTAGGCAGGCGCGGCGCAGGTCCGCAATCGCGTCGGTCCACCAGTAAGCCGGTGGCCTCCCATTTCTAGGGTGGACTCGCCTAGGCATGGTCGCATCACACGCACGTGAGAGCACCGCTGCAACAAACCGCTGAATTGAGATTCAGCAATTTATTGCCAAGATGATAATTTTTGCCATTTTTCGGGAATGGGGCATACGTCACCCTTTTCCCCAATCAATTGCAACAATTTTGCATTTTTCGCTCATGACGAAATAAGGGATATGAAGAATGCCAAAGGAAAAAGATTTCTTGAGCCCACACGATGTGTGGAGCACAATGACACCAATTGTTAGAAACACGGACGGAAAGCGCCCAGAAGGAGAAGAGTCAGGAATTCAAGAATGACTCGAGAAAGGGAAACCAACATTTTGGGATCTCGGCTTTTAATTTATGGCATAAACATTGGGCATGGTTTTCAACATATGTTGAAGCCTTCTCTGCCTGTATTCGGGGTGACGAAATTCAAGTACCTACAGGGTTGTCTTGATGAAATAAACAATTGCCTAGAAATCCGATCGCTAACGACGGGAGGCTAGAACTACAGGTTTTTTCTTTCGGGTCGTAAATTATACAAGACTTCACACGCAGAGGATTTTTGCTGATTATGCAGCAACCTCAAGCCGATATGGAAATGAAGGGATGATCGTAAAATGGGTTGAGAAGAATGATCTGATTGTTTTTGCAACAAGAAAAAACTTGGAAATGCATAACCTTCCCCGAAAGAGAAAGGTAATCACAGACGACGATCATAATTGGATCGTAAAATTATGTTTATGGACGACCGTCCACGCATCCATGCTTAGAAGGCGTGAAAACTCTAACGCATGAGTGATCGTAAAACTAAGACGGGTGACGAAGAAAAGTAAACACTATAAATTTACGATCGCCCGGTGCGTTCATGAAAAATCAAGTTCGGGGATGATGATGGTTGGTGTGGCCCTCGATGACTCAGCCACTAAGGGAAGAAATTTTGAGATTGAATTCGCGAGTAATTTCGCTCTCCTCAGAATTTTGGTATGGTCTCACAGATGTGAGAATGTGGATGGGGGATGCTATGATGCATCGGAGATTTAGCCTTTCTGTATTCTGTTTTGGGGAGAGTTGTTGGGAGATCCGAATCTCAGAGGTGAGAATAAATTGGCCATTCGATCTGGAGGCTCAATTAATCTCGCAGATGTGAGATGGCGAAATGGGGGGCATAGGGAAAATTGATCATCCGTGTAGGGGAGAGATTAGAATTGCTCTCACGGATGGGGGAGATGCAAATATTAGAAAGGAGCGTAATTAAAAATCAATTACGCATGGGGGCATTGTGAAATTAATTTCTCTTTGGTATGGGGAGAGTCCTGGAGAATCTTTGATCAGGAGAATAAGAGTTGATGGTTAGGGAGAGGACCCCTATATAAAGGGTTGCAGATCCAAGGATCGGGGCTGCTGCCACTGCTGGTCTCCTCATATTAATTTTTTCCTAGAAGTTTCTGTAGTCAGTTTAGTTTAGGCTGTTAGCAGGTGTTTCAGTTTTCAGTGCATTTAGTCAATGAGTCAGTTAGTCGGGTTTTTCTTGTAAGACATTATTTTTGTTAAAAAGAAGAATAAAGTGGTGTAGTGTTAACAAGTGTTGGTGAATCTATTGGAATGATGACATATCTTTAAGACTGCGAGTGCGAATTAAGAAGTTCGGTTGCAATTTTGAAAGTGAGTGGGGAGGTCGGTTACAGAAACGAGTTCGATTCACAAGAAGCTAAGTTCGGTTACAGTTTACGGGGCAAGTTCGGTTACAGATGGTGACAGCGGAAAAGAATTTCAGATTTAGATGAAATTTGGTGCGTCATTTTTGACTGGTGCAAAACTGTGCAATTTAAGGAACTGTTTAGGCGCGAATAAAAAGTGAATAAACTCTTTTTAAACTCTCTTTAGGCCTTTCAAGGTGGTTTTACCTTTTTATTGGTGTGCGAAACTGTGCAAATAATAAAAAAAACGGACTACGTACAAATAAAACAGCAGTGGAAATAGTTTACAACACGTTAAAGTAAAAGACTCATCAAGAAGAAACTTTCAAAACAAATCAAGAAACATTTTTTTAAGTTGGTATAAGAACAATTGTACTGTGTAAGAACAATTTGAAGTAATAAAGTGACATCCTTGTTATTTATTAGAAACACGGACTACTGTGAGTGTTAAAAATGCGTCAATCACTAGTTTGCTTTTGGTGAGTAATAATTTATCTAATCTATGTATTTTGTCTAAGCTTCAATCTTCCCTTATTTTTTTTTCTCCACGAAAAGAATCTTAAAAATTTGCAAATATGTCGAATATGGAGACTATTGAAACTTTTATTTCCGAAGAATTGTCGAATATTAAGAAAAGTATAAACAGGCCAAGATCTGCCGAAAATACGGAAGAAAAAATATCTTATTTTACAGGATGGTTTGAAGAATTTGATAAAATCTTCAAAAAGAATGTTAATAAAATGGATGAAGCACAAAAGACTAAATATTCAGAACAATATAAAAGAGTGAAAGGAAAAGTTGAGGAGGCGTTGATGATTTTGAATAACAACAAAATATTAAAAGTCACATCTGAAACAAACGTACAAAATAATGAAGATAATGAAGGAGCAAAAGGAATATCTAACATTTCGACTCATACAGATAAAGAGGATTCAAAACAGACTGATAGCCCTAGCGAACAAAAAAATTACAATCCACAAAATATTTCACATCAAGATTTTGCCAATTTACTGAATGATAAATACAAACATGTTTTATTAGCAAATTCTGCAGCAGGCAGCTCAAATTTACCACTCCAGCCAAGCAGTTCTGCGGTAGTTAATTACAATTTTCCAATGCAACTAGCTTTCCAATGCATTCCGGAATTCAATGGTTCACCAGATGAATTGAATCCATTTCTGTATCAAATTGAATTTTTTGCAAATCAATTTCCTGCCAACGTTAATCATGCACCACTTTTAAACATAGTACTACTCAAATTAAAAGGAAAGGCAACAGCTTATACTAGCCGAATTCAAGGCCAAACATGGTTAGAAGTGAAACAAAATTTAATCCGTGAATTTTCAGCAAAACTTTCTGCGGAAGAAATTTTGCAGAAAATTGAAAAACTGGAACAAGGGTTTCAGGAATCTTTCAAAAGCTACAAAGAACGAGGTTTCAAAATCCTGGAAGCAATAAGATCAATTGAACCGCCAGGACAACTTCAACCATCATTTGCGGAAAGGAGCTTGAAAATCCATTTTCTTAGTGGTCTAAGAAGCTCTCATCTCAAACTGCTCGCTAAAACACAGCGCGGATCATCCTTTGCCGATCTTCTGCTGTTTTTGGAAGAAGAATTTGTTGAATGTGAACAAATGGAAGATATAGGAAAAAGGCTTCGTAACATTAATTTTTCGGGTCAATATTACTCGAGGCAAAATCCCTCGAATTATCAGACCAGTAAACCTTGGCAGGAAACGAACGGACAAATGGAATCTAATGCATTCCGAAGAAATTTCAATAATTCGCAACAAAATCTTAGAAACGACAACAGATTTCAAGGAAAAATGAACTCTAAAGTGAATTTTAATAACAATTCATACCATCAATTGAGACAAAACAACAATTTTAGAAATTTTAGCAATGAAGTAAATGAAAATCGAAACCGAAACAATAATTATCAACAATTATCATCTGCAAATCAAGAACGAAGATACAATCCACAAAACTTTAATAGATCATATAATGGCAGATATGGAAACCAAAGATATGATCAAAAAAACTAACTTATGGGGCTTTTAATAATACAAGCGTCCGAAAACCCCATACACAAAGAAAATTTAGAAACGGGCGCAACCCAATTCAACACAATTATTATTACAACAAAGAGACAGTTGGCCCCAGCATTTACACATCAAGAGATCAAAATAATGAAGCAAAAATGCTTTCAGAATTTCAACAACCTTATGAAATTCTATCTATTATTTTTACAAGGAAAAAGCAGTTCCATTTGAAAATTGCCACATTAAACAGACCAAATTGTCATGTGAACTATCTTCTCGATACAGGAGCATGCAGAAACCTGATTTTAAAAAAGTGTTTGTATGCGTGCGGCGTCTATAACATAAATCGAAAGGACAAAATCTTAATAACAGGTATTTGTAACACTTCTTTTTCATCGATAGGATCAGCAAAACTGCAACTACTTGTGGGAAATTCCGTTTTTGATACCAAATTTTACGTCGTTGAAAATCTCCCAGTTTCGGGAATAATTGGTGCAGATTTCATAAAACAGCACACTGTCTTTGTTAGTCAAAATTTTGACTATATTGCATTAAAGAAATGTGGAGACAGCAATAACCAACAGGAAGAACTGATCAGTGACAATCTAAGAAATCGTCAATATAATCGCAATAATGAAATCTCTTTCTTTAACAACACGCAATCGGAAGTGGAAACAATGGCTAAGCGAAATGCAATAAATTTTAATGCAAGACATGAGAATTATAAAATCCAAAATTTTAACATGGATTTACAAAACGAAGAAGAGGATTATCAAGTCACAAGGGAATTGGATTTGGATAGTGGTAGAGATTATGATTTATTGGAACACAAAAGCTGCCAAATGTTAAAAGGTCAAGAACGAATGAACAAAATACTAAGCATTGTGGATTTGAAACACCTTAACAATGGGTTGTTGGATGAAATCAAATGTATCATAAAACGCTACAATAATCTGTTTTTCATAGAAGGCGATGACTTAACTTACACGAACATGGCAACTCATGAAATAGAAACAACGACGAATATACCAATAAATAAAAGGCAATATAGAATGCCAGAGTCCACAAAAAGGCACATTGATGAACAAATTGATGAGATGCTGAAATTAAAGATAATCAAACCAAGCAAGAGTCCGTGGAATGCTCCAGTTTTATGTGTGCCCAAAAAGGATGACGCTAATGGTAACAAGCGATATCGAATTGTAGTAGATTTCAGAGCACTAAATACGATAACAAAACAATATGTGTTTCCGATTCCACTAATCAATGAAATTTTAGATAACATTGGAGATAGCCAATATTTTTCTTCAATCGATCTTAAGTCAGGATTCTATCAAATTCCTATTAACCCAAAAGATGCTTCTAAAACAGCATTTTCAACATCTAAGGGACACTTTGAATTCAATCGCATGCCAATGGGTTTGAAAAACAGTCCATCAACTTTTCAAAAATTAATGAATACAATTTTATACGAAATTCAACCAGTCAAAGCTTTTGTGTATCTGGATGATATTGTTATTTTTGGAAAAACAATTCAGGAACATAATGAGAATTTATGTAAAGTTCTAGAAGCTCTTAAAAGGAATAATTTGAAAATAGAGCCTGAGAAATGCAATATTCTCAAAACAGAGATAAAATACTTAGGCCATATCATTGATAAGAATGGAATTAGACCTACAGATGAGAATATTAAAACTATTCAGAAGATGGAAAAACCAAAAACAATTAAAGGTGTTCGATCATTTTTAGGAACGGTAAATTTTTATGGAAAATTCATTCCTAATATGGCAGATAAGCGGAAACCGTTGAACAATCTGCTTAAGAAAAATGTAAAATTTAGATGGACGGACGAATGTGATGTAGCATTCAATCAGTTAAAAGAATGTTTAATATCGGAACCAATATTAGTGCGTCCAAATTATCAGGATACTTTCGTTATTACCACAGATGCGAGTGACTATGCTATTGGAGCAGTTCTCTCAAATGAGAAAACAACTGATCATCCAATTGCTTATGCGAGTAGAGCATTAATTGGAGCCGAGCTTCGGTACTATATAATTGAAAAAGAATTGCTTGCAATTGTATGGGCTATTGAATATTTTAAACATTTTGTTTTCAATCAAAAATTTATTGTGTACACGGATCATAGACCATTAATTGCCATATGGAGACTAAAAGAAAATTCTTCAACCCTTTCTAAACTAAGGTTGAAAATCCAGGGACTAAATTGTGAAATCAGATACAAGCAAGGTAAAGAAAATGTCGTGGCAGATTTCTTATCCAGGCTTGAACAGCCAAAAGTTGAGAAGGAAACCAATTCTCAACAATACAATGATGAAGAAGCACCAAAACAAGAGTCTAATTTAATTGGAGTTTTGACACGATTCCAAAAGAGATGCCAAAACCAGAATAGTATTGTTCATCCTCCAACACAATTATCAGAAAACAAATGTGATGCAGAGAAGCCTGATGACAAAGAAAAATCTGATGATAATCAAAATCAAAACCAGATGCAAAGCAATGACGATGATACGGCATTTAACGACCTAATGAACATTGATATTAATTTTGATGATTCATTAGAGGTGGAGCAAAATAAAGATGAGGAAGAAATTTTTGACTCAGAAGTTGATTATAATTTGCTCAAATTTAATAAAAATAAAATGAAATTGAACGAGGTGGATGCTACAATAGCAATTCTAAATAGCAGAACTGCATTCAAAGAGTTGCAGGAATTAATTGATCTACCACATGGATTTAAAGATTTTCTTTCAGGCGAAGTAATTTCCATGCCAAAAGATAAGATATGGGGAATTATACTAAATGGTTCTAAACAATCTGCTTTAGAATCTAGAAAGTTATTCAATACTTTGAGAAATATCCTACGAAATAATGTGGATTTTTCCAATTCTGGTACTAATATTCAAATAATCTCTTTCAGAAAAATAAAATCGTCGCAAGATTTTGACATATTATGCCATATTGCAAAAAAGTTTAATAAAGTTTTTCATTTGTATAGTTCTGATTCAGACAGAATGTTTGTGGAACCAGAAAATAGAGCAACAGTCCTGAAAGAATTCCATGATGCCCCACTTGGAGGACATGTTGGAAGCGAAAGAATGCTTAAACGTTTAAGACCATTATTTATTTGGGAAAATATGAAAAGAGATATTCAAAACTATGTTAGACAATGCGACTCATGCCAGAAAAATAAAATATGGCCGGCGAATCGAATACCAATGAAAATTACAACAACTTCAGAAGAACCATTTCAGAAAATCTATATGGATATTGTGGTTTTACCAGTGTCCGAAGAAAATAATAGGTATGGTTTAGTAATACAAGATGATTTGACAAGATTTTTAACAGTGGTGCCAATGAAAAATCAGGAAAGTTACACAGTTGCGAAAGCATTTGTTGAAAATTTTATTTGTCGTTTCGGTACTCCATTAGAATTAGTCACCGATAACGGTTCAAACTTTGTAAGTTCATTAATGAAAAATGTGTGCAAAATTTTAAAAATTAAAAAGATTACTACGAGTGCATATCATCCACAAGCTAATTTAGTAGAACGATCGAACCGGGAATTGAAAATTTACCTAAGACAGTACATTGTAAGTAATCCGTTAATTTGGGACGAATTACTACCATTTTTTTCGTTCGAGTATAATACGACAATCAATTCTTCGACAGGCTATTCCCCGTATGAATTACTTTACGGGAGAAAAGCGAGAATCCCAAATTCAGTTTATTGTTCAAATAACAATGAACTAAATTATGCAGACTACTCAGAAGAATTGAAAGCAAACTTCAAAAATGTTCATGGCAAGGCCAAAGAAAATCTTGTTGCTTCTAAAATTACACGAAAAGAAAGTTACGACCGACAGACTAATAATTGGCAGCCGATGTGGGGAGAATTAGTTTTAGTAAAAACCAACCCAATTGGAGCAGGAAAAAAACTGCAAGAATTGTGGAAAGGCCCGTATGAAGTTGTAGACCTGCCGAGTGAGCAAACCACAATAATAAAAAATGGGAAAAAATTAGAAAAAATACACAATAATCGTTTGCGAAAATATAACGATTAGGCATTCATATTTTAAAATTTGAAAATCTAACCCAATATAGACATACCCATAGCATAAAACTGAAGTAAATTACGTAATGAAAGATAATTGTATAATAAAAATATCGTTGTAGAATTAATTTGATTGACTGATTTGTCTTTATTGTAGTGTACGTTCAAGATGCAAACGGTGCCCAAATGCGCTTCAAACGCGGTAACACAGTGTTACCAAAGGCAACTTAGCAACCATAGTCAATATCACCAACCTAGGTTTCAAATGCTCCCGCTGACATCGGGTTACTTGTTAGAAAACCTTACCGCATTTGGTGCTCCCGCATTTGATATTTGCATTTTGAAGGCACACAGCAATATTAAAGAGACTTTCAGCCCTTGGCTGGTTCGTCTTTATCCTAAACAATTGCAGAAATAACTATATTATATTAAAAAAAAAAAAAAAAAAAAAAAAAAAAAACCAAATATATATACATTAATCGTTTAACATAATTTATTTACATTTAACCATCATTTAACTCCGGACACGAATGCCACAGGGGTGGTAAAGTGTCCCAAATAAATACTAATAATAATAATCGTTTAACTTTCTTATATAAAATTTTATTAACTATAACACAAAATAACTATCTAAATTTATATTAATAACTGTATATCATAATATATTTTTATAACTATAATAATTTTCTCTCTCAATATTATTCAGTTTTACTACAGCTAATACATAAAGATTCTAATTTGGGAATATTTGTTTTCCGTGTTAATAACAAAGACATTGATCTAATTAAAACTAAATATTGTATATATACAAGAATATTAAAAATAAATAATATTAAAACCAACAAAAAAAAAAAAAAACAAAACATTTTTAGGTACACCACTAAGGGTATTTATCAGGTAAGTGTTTAAAAAAAAATGAGTACTCCAACCGATCGCATATTTGCTTTGAACGCGTTATCCATTTGTAGATTGTGTTTTAGACAAAAAAGAGGCCTTATAGATATACAAACGGATTTATTACTCAATAATCTGATTGTGGGGTATCTAGGGAAAGGATCGTATCTTAGTGACATGGTCACTAGGAAAATTTGCAAGAAATGTTCAAACAGAATAAAAAACATTGATGCATGTGTAAAATTTTTTAAAGAGGTAGATGAAGTTATGGAAGCATTTGTTGAGAATGGATCAATAATTCCTATCATAAATGTACCAAAGCATGTTGGCAAAATTGACAGACAAATTAAAAAAATCATATCAAAAGCTACACAATGCGATGAAATTTCAAATAATCAAAATTTAGATCGGGAAAGGCAAGAAAATGAACAACGAAATATAAACTCAGAATCAGAGGCTGATACGACACCGTTAAAATTGGAAGAGCAGATAAATGCTAATTCGCAAAAAAATCAATTCGACCAAGGCATACCAATGGATATAGATGAAGATGAAGAGTTAATATGGCAAGAAGAACTGTCATCGGAAATTGACGTTAAAGAATTCATGATAGATAATTGGACCTATGATGTGGATGAATATAAAAACACTGAATTAAGATCAAATGAATCTGAGGAATATATTTCCGAATAGAAGTAACATTCTGTACCATGATGCCACATTCTAAATCATGAAAAAGTTTTATCAAATTGTTTAAGTTTGTTTGTTGGAAGAAATGATTGGACAAGGTTGGTGCACACCAGAATGAATGCGCAGGGTATAGACACGAGCTGTTTGAGAATGAAAAGTACGAAAATGGACAGTTTTGTTTTTCCACATTGCCAAGGTACAGAATGACAAACGATTGGTAAACCAAGCTACCACCAGAAATACAACATTCCTGATTCATCAAGGTACTGTATCTTACGATACTGAAAAGTTCTTGAATGAATAAGACAATAATAATAAATAAAATGAGCATGCCATGAAGCATGAAACATCCACAAATATAAGAAAAATGAGAATAAGTACAAGAATAAACGAAAATGGCAGGGTCTGGTAAACCAAGCTACCACCAGGAATGAGGCATTCCTGATTCATCAAGGTACTGTATCCAATGATACAAATAGTTCTTGAATGAATATCAAATGAGCCATGAAAAAAAAAATAACCGAGCAATACCTAAGGTCCAGAAAAAATAATAATAATAATAATAAAAAAAAAAAGATGGTCTGGTCTGGTAAACCAAGCTACCACCAGGAATTAAAACATTCCTGATTCGTCAAGGTACTGTATCCAGTGATACAAATAGTTCTTGAATGAATAACATGACCATGAAACAAGAAACAATTCCAAATGAATATGCAATGGTAAAGGTTTAGTATACCCAGTTATCGCCAGAAAAAAAAAACAACTTCTTGATTTCATCAAGGTACGGTACTGTAACAGTACGATGAAGTTCTTGAATGAAAAAAAAAATATACAGCCAAATATTGCTCCCAAAGATAAGAAAAAGACTGTCAATCTTGCCTATTCCATATTTTCAATAAAAAAAGAATAATAAGAGTATCAAGAGTAAATAAAAAGATTCACTTCGAACATGCATCAATGATTGAATCGATAATTTATGGCCTGAAATCAATGTATTAAGGGAAAAATAGGAAAAGGTGCTAAAATCAAAAAAATTAAATCTAATAAATTGTTTATTTATCTACAGAAGGAAGATGCATAGAAAAGCACAATTTTCTTATTCAACAGTACAAACAGCAAACACGTTCTAGAGGAGAGATAGATGTAAAAGATCAAAGGCGACGAACACGGGATGAAGAAGATGCGATCGTGCAGTGGATGTTTAAGAACGAGTGGGTAAGAAATCAGCAGACTAACCAACATAAATATTTTTTTTTTTTCAGGATCAATTGTAAGAGCTAAGTTCTCTTTTATCGAAAAGTACAAAATTAGGAAATATCGTCACATAAAAAAAATATAGGAACGTGGGGATTATTTTTGCGAAATTATTTTTTTAAATGTTAAAGTTGAAAACTTTTTAATAAACTGTGTTAAATAAGAATTTTACAAAAATCTTTAGAAAGGGATATTTATTTTATTTCCAACAATTTTAAATGTTGGAGAATTATTTTTTTTTTTTTTCCATTCATGCTGGGGGATGAAAATTTCAATTAGCATGGTTTTTGTCAATTAAGGGAATTTGTTGGAAATTTTTTTCATAACCATTCATTGAAACGTGTGTTCAATAAAAATAAATCAATTGTAAAGTGCTCATAATCAATAACCAAAATAGTCGTTTGAAGCTTTTAGATGAATAAGAATCAAGAGAAAACGTAGGCCATTAGGAAGTGTGAATAACAAGACAATAATTCAAAGGCAACAAGTTTCAACCATACAAACATGGATGTATGATATATGAAAGAAAAAGTTCCAGAAATCATCAATCAGAGGTCAACGAGCAACATCGGAACCGTATTAACAGGGATGTACGGTAATTGAAAGAAAAGTTCCAGCATCAACAACGAGTTCATGATTGGCGAGTCGATTAGGTTGGTCAGAAGGGTAAACTGAGCATCAAACATCAAACATCAGGGTCAACGGAGCATATCTTCTACAGTCAAAGCAAATTGTTGCAGAAAGAGTCAATACGCGGTTTTCAACCTCTTGGGACGAAAAATGATCGCAAATACTTTAAAACAAATCAGATGATTTTTCCCAAACACA
This sequence comes from Aedes albopictus, assembly GCF_035046485.1. Lineage (NCBI taxonomy): Eukaryota > Metazoa > Arthropoda > Insecta > Diptera > Culicidae > Aedes > Aedes albopictus. Next base: position 153,530,696 of record NC_085136.1, on the reverse strand, counting down.
TCAACCATTTCATGTAATACCAATTTTCGGACGAGAAAACATCAAGATTCTTGTAGCTGGCATGTAATAAAGGATGGTTCAACAGTAGCATAACTCCAAAAGTTGCAATTGCCACTAGCAACGAACAATTTCCGCCAAAGAAATAGTCAAAATGTTCTTAGCTGAACAAGTATCAACTACACAACCAATTAGAGGAAGGATGACATTAAATTCATAAACGACAGATACAACAAACATTTCAGCAGAAAAAGCCACATTTTTCAAGCTGTCGTCACATACGCAAATTTCAACAGCATCCTAAGGCAGCAAGAACCAATTATCGATATACCGAAAAAAAAACACAACCAACAAAATACGTTTTTCATCACAATGATTTTAAGACTATTAATTGGAATCAAAAGGACAGTATGCGTGAACATCCTGTTTTCAATGGAACAGCTGTTAAAGCAAGTGGGCACAAGATTTTTCTCATGGTATAAACAGAAATAAGCAGAAGTTTCAAGAATCACGCAGAATTGAAGTCCCAGACAAGGAGAAAATATCGTAACAAATGAGATCAACCATAAGAAGAAATCAAAGAAGCAGTATGGGGATCGCACAACAGTTAATGATAATCAGCGAAAAACACAACGACGCAACGAGAAGGAGATGCTTGGTTTTTGCCCTAATGACTCACTGAAAGACTCAGCCATGATCAACAACATCGAGACATCGAGATTCATCAAAAAGCAAAGTAATTTATATCACAATTCCGAGGCGAAGGAGGTAGCGGAATACGGAGTCAACAGTTGCCATTTGAATCACAGGTATGAGTCTAGTTAAATAAAAAAAAAAATATTAGGAAAGAAGAAGAATAATAATCTAGTTTTAAAACTTGTAAGGATTAACATTAGCTAGAAAATGGTCAGCCAAGGATATTATCGAATCAGATTCAATAGAAACAAAACAAGAGCACTATAAATATAATATTTATAAGCAGAAGCAAAGCAGTATGTAAATCAACTCTTATTCGAAAAACGAAAAAACCTCATAGGACCAGAAACAGGACCAACATTTTAAAAAATTAAGAAATTTTAAGAAATTTCTTAATTTTTTGCGGGAAAAGTAAGGGAATGCAACAAACCGCTGAATTGAGATTCAGCAATTTATTGCCAAGATGATAATTTTTGCCATTTTTCGGGAATGGGGCATACGTCACCCTTTTCCCCAATCAATTGCAACAATTTTGCATTTTTCGCTCATGACGAAATAAGGGATATGAAGAATGCCAAAGGAAAAAGATTTCTTGAGCCCACACGATGTGTGGAGCACAATGACACCAATTGTTAGAAACACGGACGGAAAGCGCCCAGAAGGAGAAGAGTCAGGAATTCAAGAATGACTCGAGAAAGGGAAACCAACATTTTGGGATCTCGGCTTTTAATTTATGGCATAAACATTGGGCATGGTTTTCAACATATGTTGAAGCCTTCTCTGCCTGTATTCGGGGTGACGAAATTCAAGTACCTACAGGGTTGTCTTGATGAAATAAACAATTGCCTAGAAATCCGATCGCTAACGACGGGAGGCTAGAACTACAGGTTTTTTCTTTCGGGTCGTAAATTATACAAGACTTCACACGCAGAGGATTTTTGCTGATTATGCAGCAACCTCAAGCCGATATGGAAATGAAGGGATGATCGTAAAATGGGTTGAGAAGAATGATCTGATTGTTTTTGCAACAAGAAAAAACTTGGAAATGCATAACCTTCCCCGAAAGAGAAAGGTAATCACAGACGACGATCATAATTGGATCGTAAAATTATGTTTATGGACGACCGTCCACGCATCCATGCTTAGAAGGCGTGAAAACTCTAACGCATGAGTGATCGTAAAACTAAGACGGGTGACGAAGAAAAGTAAACACTATAAATTTACGATCGCCCGGTGCGTTCATGAAAAATCAAGTTCGGGGATGATGATGGTTGGTGTGGCCCTCGATGACTCAGCCACTAAGGGAAGAAATTTTGAGATTGAATTCGCGAGTAATTTCGCTCTCCTCAGAATTTTGGTATGGTCTCACAGATGTGAGAATGTGGATGGGGGATGCTATGATGCATCGGAGATTTAGCCTTTCTGTATTCTGTTTTGGGGAGAGTTGTTGGGAGATCCGAATCTCAGAGGTGAGAATAAATTGGCCATTCGATCTGGAGGCTCAATTAATCTCGCAGATGTGAGATGGCGAAATGGGGGGCATAGGGAAAATTGATCATCCGTGTAGGGGAGAGATTAGAATTGCTCTCACGGATGGGGGAGATGCAAATATTAGAAAGGAGCGTAATTAAAAATCAATTACGCATGGGGGCATTGTGAAATTAATTTCTCTTTGGTATGGGGAGAGTCCTGGAGAATCTTTGATCAGGAGAATAAGAGTTGATGGTTAGGGAGAGGACCCCTATATAAAGGGTTGCAGATCCAAGGATCGGGGCTGCTGCCACTGCTGGTCTCCTCATATTAATTTTTTCCTAGAAGTTTCTGTAGTCAGTTTAGTTTAGGCTGTTAGCAGGTGTTTCAGTTTTCAGTGCATTTAGTCAATGAGTCAGTTAGTCGGGTTTTTCTTGTAAGACATTATTTTTGTTAAAAAGAAGAATAAAGTGGTGTAGTGTTAACAAGTGTTGGTGAATCTATTGGAATGATGACATATCTTTAAGACTGCGAGTGCGAATTAAGAAGTTCGGTTGCAATTTTGAAAGTGAGTGGGGAGGTCGGTTACAGAAACGAGTTCGATTCACAAGAAGCTAAGTTCGGTTACAGTTTACGGCTCGGTCCGGTTACACCGCTACCAGCTCGTCGCCGTCTAAACCGATTAAGTTTCGCTCACGGCGGAGCGCCTCCCTAAATACCCCTTCGTCGAAGTATGATGTCTTCCACCTGCGAGGGCTTGGCCTTGGCCTAGCCGCCTCTTCTTCTATCCGCTGTCTGCTGTTATTGTAGTCGATACTGTAGCGAACCGCCAGGTGGTCGCTGTGAGTGTAGCCATCATCTACTCTCCAGTTCGAGCTACTTGTTAGGCCAGGACTACAAAAGGTCACGTCAATAATTGACTCCGCTCCGTTTCGACTAAAGGTACTCTTGGTACCGACATTAGCCAAGTCGACATCTAACATGGCCAGTGTTTCTAGCAGGATCTGACCCCGCTGGTTCGTGAAACGGCTTCCCCATTCCACGGCCCAGGCATTAAAGTCACCCGCTATTACCACCGCCCTTTGCCCTGTTAGCACGGTCGTTAAGCGGTCCAGCATTTGCGTGAACTGCTCGATCGGCCACCGCGGAGGCGCATAACAGCTACAGAAGAAGACCCCGTTTACTTTGGCGACCACGAAGCCCTCATAGGTAGTAGACACCAACTCCTGAACGGGGTATTTACCCGTCGTCCATATCGCCGCCATTTTTCTGGTCTCATCCGCGACCCAGTTGCCGTTGCCGGCGGGTACTCGGTATGGGTCCGATATGATGGCGATATCCGTCTCCCACTCAGAAACTGCCTGACAAAGCAGTTGCTGAGCCGCATCACAGTGGTTCAGGTTCAGCTGCGTTTTCTGCACTGTGATTTGTTGTTCACTGCGGCTTTCTTGAAGGCCGGGCACCTTGGACCACCCATCGGATGTCTGTTGTTCGAGGATTTCCCGGTACAGATCATGCAGATGGGCGGACTCGTGCAGCTTTGGGCCTTATGACCTTCAGCGCCGCATCGCCTGCACAGTTTGCGCCTGTCGGGGCCTTTGCAGTCCCACGACTTGTGTCCTGGTTCCAGACACCTGAAGCAAACCTCTGGTGGCTCGTGGAATGTCAGGTGACATACACACCAACCCACCTTAATGCTCCCTACTTTAACGGACTTTTTGACGTCCGCCACAGGTAGCTGAACCAAAGCTATCTGTGTTCCTGCTGGCCCTTTCCGTAGCTTAACGGCTGCGGCGGCCACCTGCACATCGCACTGTTGCCGCAGTGCCGTGACGAGCTCTTCCACTTCGGTGATCTCATCGATGTCCTTGACCTTCAGAGTCGCCTCATGTGTCAGAGCCCTCACCTGCACACCCTCACCAAGGACCTCTTCTGCCAGCCTCTTATAGGCGGCGCCCTTGTGCTCCTTCTGGCGCTTCAGCTCCAGGATCATCTCGCCCGTACGAGTACGTCTAATACTGCGTACGTCGGCTCCAAGACCCTCAAGCTTGGCTTCGCTTCGCATCATCTTCAAGACGTCCGAGTACTTGGACTGTTCCGTCTTGATGACGATAGCGTCGCCTTTCTCGCGCTTGGCACCTGCCCTCCTACGCCTTGGCTTGGCGTCCTGCGCTACTACCTGCGGATTCGCCTTCTTCTTCCTCTTCCGCTCTACCTTCGTCCAAGGGGGGTCCTCCCCTTGGATCGCCCTACTCTGTGGCTGTTGAGGGCCCACTAGCGGTCGCAACCCCTTGTTCCCATCGTTCCGGGACGGGCCAGCCTTTTCAGGCCCACCCTTCCCAGCTTTCCGGGAACCCTGGCTGGGGTCCGACCTTTCGGCATTATTACCGACTTTCGGGGTAATGATTCGCCTGGCCTTGCGGGCACCGCCAGACAGCTCCTCGCCTGACGGTTGCCTCGCCCGCTTCTGCGATTGCTTGCCCCGTTTGTCGCGAGCAGTCGCTTCCGCCTTATTCGGACTTCCTGCGAAGAAGGCCTCCGTTTGGGTAAACTTCGGCACTTTCTCATTTGCAGGCTCCGCTGCTGCAGCAGTCAGCAACGCGAGTGCCGCGTGCTCCTGCTTGGCATCGTCGATCGACGCCCTAAGTCGAAGCAAGGCCGTTTTCAGGTCCTTGCTTATGTTCGACTTAGTGGACGCAAAGTCGATGATTTTGCCAAGCTGCTGCTCAGCCACCTCTATTGCGGACCGTCCTTTGGATCCTCGGTTGACGGCCCTCAACAACCACGCTCCGTCCATAACCTCCACCGGCTGGCTTGCCGGGAAGTGGACTGGAGCACCCACGCTTGAGCTGCGTACGCAACTCCCAGCGCCTATCTCTTCACTTCTCCTTGTCGGAGATCTCATCAACCCGCTTCTTGCGAAGGGGTTGATCCCACCACTATTTCCACCTAGATTCTGATTTTTATTTGACTTCATGATTAAATCCCACGAGTAGCACGGGAAAGAATGTCCACCACGCCAGAGCCCTGCATTAACGCGGTAAGGGACAGCTTACTGTGGGGGGTGCCCAGGTACCCCACAGGCTCCGTTAAAGATCGAGCATCTTTTTCACCCCCTCGATCACTCATTCCTCAGCACGGGTCGCTTGACACCTTGAATTGGGGTTAGTGGTCCTATTCTTAGCCGGCGACTACGCGGCTGACTCGCAAGCGGGGGGGTGCGTCAGGCCCCAGGACTTTAGTCCCTGCTGCCCTCAAGTACTTCAATGTAAATATAAATAAGTTAAACATCAGTTGGGTGGTGGCAATTCATTGATTATAATATCTGAAATTAGCTGTGGGTCATTAAATGTAGTTTTTTTTTTTCCTCCCCTGTTGGGGAAATTAAGCCACTGCGTCCAATAGGCTGAACTTTTGTGGCATGTCCCGTTTTGATATTCGCATCTAGCCAGCTAATTACCATGTGTCAAGTAATCAGCTACTGCCACGACGCGTCGTCTCCCAGTCAGGTACAATGGAATTAATAAACTCCAAGACCTTCCCAGGTTTTGCAGACCAGATCTCACTGGGTTGCAAGCAACCACTATTTAGAAATCTTTGCCTGCGCGTGTATAAAGCACCACAACTGCAAAACAGATGTTCCGAGGTTTCACGTTCCGTATTACAGAAACGACAGATATCACTCTGAATATGGCCAATATTTTTCAAGTGATACCTGCTCGAGCAGTGTCCAGTTACTAAGCCAGTGTATGTACATAGAGCTCTCTTGTTGAGCTCTAAGAGCTTTTTGGTTTTATAAGCATTTGGTGTTATAAATCGTTTTGACTGATTGCAATTTTTGACGTCCATCCAATTGGATATCACCCTCTGCTCAGCCCAGCGTTTCAGGTCCATTTTAATTGTACAGTTTGATATACCACAGAATGGTTCTGGGCCAGCAAACTGTAAATTGGAACCACTTTTAGCAAGCTCGTCTGCCATTTCATTCCCTTCAATGCCACAGTGACCTGGAACCCAGTATAAGTTTACTGAATTCCCTTGGCACAGCCTGCGCAGTGAAAGAATGCATTTCCAGACAAGCTTTGAAGTACATTTGTAAGCGCACAATGCTTTTAGTGCAGCTTGACTATCTGAGAAAATACAAATATTTGCATATCTGTATTTTCTCTCAAGGCAGATATTTGCGCATTTCAAAATAGCAAGAATCTCTGCTTGAAACACCGTGGGATAGTGTCCCTCGCCACAAAAATTTTTATTCCAGGGCCGTAAATTCCTGCTCCCGTTTTTATTCCAACTTTTGAGCCATCTGTATAGAATTTGATTGACCCTTGACGAACAGTGGGACCTCCGACTTCCCAATCTGCACGAGTTGTTTCGTGCAACTTGTAAGGAACATCATGGTTCTCCACAGGTTTTATCCAGTCTTTAATCATTTTCATTACTGGCCTATTTTGGAAGTATTGTGAAATGCTCAGGTGACCTACAGGATCACCTGGCATAAACTTTTCAACTCGTTCAAATCTCAGCAATTCCTTCTCTGCTTCTAATTGCACGTACTCGTGCAAAGGTAGCAGATTGAGAATCGCATCTAAAGCTTTTGATGGTGTGCTTCGCATCGCTCCTGTAACAGCAATGGACGCAAGACGTTGAATTTTCGCAAGCTTTGATTGCGTGGTAGCCTCTTTTGTTTTTGGCCACCAGACAAACGAAGCATACGTCACTTTTGGGCGGATTATGGCAGTATAAATCCACATTATCATTTTTGGTTTCAAGCCCCACTTCCTGCCAATAGTTTTGGAGCATAACCAGAACGCACTTGTTGCCTTACCGATCACGGACTCAATTTGAGCATTCCAGTTCAGTTTGGCATCCAGAATCAAACCTAAGTATTTGACTCGATCACTAGGATGAATTTGTATCCCTCCAAGCCGAAAAGCTTTTAGGTTGATCTTCCTTCTCCTAGTGAAAGGGACAATTACGACTTTTGTCGGGTTGATGCTAAGGCCCTCCTTAATACACCATGAATGTGTATAGTTTAGGGCCCTTTGCATTCTCTCCGAAACAGTTTCGTCATACTTTCCTCTCACTGTTATGACTATATCGTCTGCAAAGCCCACAACTTCGAAACCTCTTTCCTTCAAGCTTCTTAGAAGATCGTCTACAACTAAGGACCACATTAGTGGTGAGAGGACTCCTCCTTGAGGGCAACCCTTTGTTGCCCTTACTGTTATAGAAGAAGTTCCCAGCTCAGAGGTGATTTCTCTTTTTGCAAGCACAGTATGAATCCAATGTATGATACATTGGTCGAAGTTTTTATTCTCCATGGCACGCTTCATAGATGAATAAGAGGCATTATCAAATGCTCCTTCTATATCTAAAAAGGCACATAGAGCTATTTCTTTTGCTGAAAACGTTTTTTCCACCTTTGTTACTAGCGAGTGAAGTGCCGTAACCGTTGACTTACCAGATTGATAAGCAAACTGGAAGTCAGACAGGGGATGCTGTTTTATGTAAGAAGAATTGATAAAATCCTTCAAAACCTTTTCCATAGTCTTCAACAAAACTGAAGAAAGACTAATTGGTCTATATGCTTTCGGATGCGTTTTATCTCGTTTCCCCTTTTTCGGGATAAAGATAACTTTTACAAGTCTCCATTTTGATGGAACGTAATTTAATCTTAAACTAGCCTTGAACATCTCAATTAGTGATGGAACCAACACCGCTTCTCCGTTTTGAATCAGTGCTGGAAATATCCCATCAACTCCTGCAGATTTAAAAGGCTGAAAAGATCTTATCGCATTTTCCACTCTGGCCTTCGTGAAGATTTCATCAGCTAAATCTGAGGCGGTGTTTACTGTACTATTTGACTCCATTGAGTTTATACTAGGACATCCTTCACCTTCCAGAGATATAGTATCATTGGAATCCACACTTAGAACCGAACCCGGAAAATGGGTTTCCATCATTAAATCCAAAGTTTCACGAGGAGTTTTGGTAAAAGCTCCATCGTCACGCTTCAGATTTCCCAATTCATTTGAATGATCTTTTGCAAGCGTTTTTTGTAGTCTAGCAACTACTGGAGTACTGTTTATGTTTTCACATGTCAGCACCCAAGATTTTCTTTTAGATTTTCGTATTTCGTTGTTGTACTCAGTCAGGGCTTTCCTATACTGAGTCCAATCTCCCGTTTGTTTCGCTCTATTGAACATTTTACGAGAAAATTTTCTTAGGCGATCCAGTTTAAAGTTCCACCATGGCACGTCTCTAGTAGAAGACGATTGTATGGTGGGACAACTGCTGTTATAGGAATTGATGATACTTTCATTTACTCTTTGAGAAAATGATTCCAACTTTTGGGTTGAATCGATAGTTTCCCCCATTGTAAATGAATGCGAATTCAACAATTCTACATATTGATCCCAGTTTGTCTTCCTGGGATTTCTAAATGCAGTTCTAGAATAATCTCCACCGCTCCAATTGAAGATTATGTGTTTATGATCAGATAGAGAAATCTCATCTGACACGTGCCAGTTTGTGATCTTGTCAAAGATTGCAGCGTTGCACAGTGTTAGATCCAAGACCTCTTGTCTGATTGCATTTAAGAAAGTAGGTTTATCACCATTATTACAAATGTCTATATTGTTCGAAGACAGATACTCTAATAGTGACTCACCTCGACTGTTAATATCCGTACTACCCCAAACCGTGTGATGCGCATTGGCGTCACAGCCAATGATGAACGATTTGTTGTTTTCTTTACAGAATTGAACAAATGATGCGATCTCACGAGGAGGTACCTCAGGAACATCACCAGGAAAGTAAGCTGAAGCCACAGCGATCTCAGTTTTACCCCTAGTGGTTGGTACCTCTACCATGACCGCAACAATGTCCCTTCTGATAAACTCTGTAATAGGATAACATTTTAACGTTTTACGTACTAGGACAGCAGTTCTGGGAGAATCTTGTTGCTCATCATAAAATAGTTTACTATTTTGTGTCAGAACACCAAGAATCTTTCGTTTATTGGACCATGGCTCTTGAATAAGCGCCACTTCCAGTCCTTCTTTTTGAAACCTTCGACTCAACACAGCAGAAGCACCTTTTGCGTGATGAAGGTTTACCTGTACAAACTTGATTCCAGTCATGAAAATATACATTTACCCACTTTTGTTAAGCCTCGGAATTGAGACTTAAGAAAAGTAGCCGATTATCCCGGAGACAAATTAGGTCCACTACGTCATTGCTCCGTTTAACACAGCAAGGGCAAAAATACTGTGGAGGGTGCCCTGGTACTCCACAGGCACCGTTAGCGGCTAGGTTTTTATTAGACCCCCCTAACCATTCATTCCTAGGCACGGTACGCATTATGCCGCTTGACACCATGAATTAGGGGTCACCTGTTAGTGGACTCTTACCACCGGAACAGACGGTCCGTAGTGTTATTCTTAGCCAGTTGAAGGAACTGCTACCGACACTACACGGCTATCTAGGCTGATCGGGAATAGAAATTAATATTGATGATCAAAAATCAAATGTAGTTATATCGAAATGACATTTTCAGCACTGTTGCTTATAAATACACCCATCACATGTTTTCCTGAATATATTTTACGTCGAATGTAGTAAACCTAAATGAAAACAAATTTTTGGCCTGTTAGTTAGATTTTATACTAAAGTTCGCATAAAATTAAGATTTCTACAATAAATATTACATATTTGGCAGCACTTCCGTTCAGATAATGTTAAAATATATGATATTTGTTTAGAATTAAAGATCTCAATAGATACATTTTTTTAATTCAACAGGTTATGCTAGTCCATCACGATAGACTCATAATTGATGAACTGGCAACACTGCACATTTTTTTAATCCTTCTTATACTTGATATAGTTCAAATCAGCACAAAACGTTTTTATATGGTATCGAACAATGTTTTTTTGCGAAATTTATAAACTGCACCTGATTTTATATGATATTTTATATAAAAAATGAATATATTTTCTTAAAAACGCTATATCTCAGGAACGACGCAAATTACTTTGGGGAGTCAAGCTTTTTCGATTGAAAAACGTCTAATAAACACGATGGCAACAAAATTTTTAAAATCAAAATATACGTATTTTGAGAAAAATCGATTAGTTTTAAAATTGAAAAATATGATATCTGGCAACACTGCATCAAAAAATAATATTTTTTTCTGAATTCCCTGAACGATTTCCTTCAAAAAAGCCGAAGGTCGAAAATGTGTATGTGCAATCGTTTCAATGATAAAAATAAAAGAAACAGAGGATAATTTTCATATCGGCCGAAATGAGGGGTGCTGCCACGGGCCGAGGGGTGATCCGATCGGCACCAAAATTTGGATTTTTTCTTTTTCCATCTAAATAAATGTTTCAACCAAATTTGGTTCAAATCCGTGATGGTCGATTGCAAGTTTTCACATTTTCTCGGACACTTCATATGGAATGACCCTTATATGCACAATGAACAAAAAGCTAGCTTTGCTGGGGCCCGTGGTGTAGTGGTCACACGTTCACTTCATAAGTGGATGGTCATGGGTTCGATCCCAGCCCCGGCACTTGCAATTTTTCGTCAGTTCCCGAGCAGAGGAGAATATATAATTCATAACAACAGAATCACATAGCCTGTTTTTATATCATAATTTGTTATTATTAACTTATCAAAGTATTACTTTTTTATAACATGTTTTGTTATGCAATCTTATTTTCTTATGATCAAGTTATTAAGTTTCATCCACTAATCAAAACTTCAATAATATACTTTGTTGTAGACAAACTTTTGTTATTATTCTACTATTGAAAATGTACAAAAATGTGATGAACTATAACACAACAATAACAAGTTTTTATATTCACTGCAAGATTCATTGTTATTAAGTTGTTATTGAATCTAACAAAACATGTTATTCAACTGGTTTTTCAAGAACATATTTTTGTTATGATTTTTGTTATTTTGTCGCTTATGACAGACAAGTTTATAACATAATTATATATGTTAACAAGATATTAAAATCCTCGTGCTCATTATTCTACCATGGACAGGGTGGAAAGCAAAGGCAACCAGTGCGATGTAGTAGAATTAGAATAGAATACAATTAGGCGCTATAGTAAAGTGTAAGTGCAGCTGCCAATTGGAATCGCCCACGCAGTGCCCTGTAGACAAAAGAGCTTTAAATTAGGTTAAGTAGTTGAAAGAAAGGCACGGTAAAGGCTGGGTATGCTGCGCAATTCAGATTCCATTGTGATCCATTAGCCTCTGCCCAGCAACTCCTATCCCTACCTCCACGCGGTACCGGCCGAAAACTATGAGCAACCTTAGGGAGATCGGGTAACCAACCCCGGTGGGAACTTTGGTCGTAGGCTGACAGGGAAGGGGGGGTTCCCAGTTAACCAGTGATCGTATAAGATGTTGCATAAGATGTTAAAGTGGAGGCGATATGCGTACATTTTATATGCGCCTAAATGGAGGCATGCACGTATATGGCCTCCACTTTATCATCTTATGTCACATCTTATACGATAACTGGTTGTCTGGGTTTGCTTCGGCAAACCTGAGCGTCTGTTCTCCAGGAGGAGCGGCTCACAACAGCGTCTGATCCCCATGTTAGGGGCGGCTGATCTACGTCCGAGTGCCAGGGAAGGACTCTAAGCTCAACTGTGCACTATGGTCCTCCGGAAAGTAGGGGTTTGGTGTCAGGCCCTACGAGCCAGCCGTAAAAAACCATTGTAATGGAAAATCAGCAACAGAATAATACGAACCGAGACCAACGGCAACGACCCCAGCGAACAAAAAGGACTTGCGATTGGAAACTCGGTACGTGGAACTGCCGATCTCTCAACTTCATTGGGAGCACCCGCATACTCGCCGATCTACTGAAGGACCGCGGGTTCGGCATCGTAGCGCTGCAGGAGGTGTGTTGGACGGGATCCATGGTGCGAACGTTTAGAGGTAATCATACCATCTACCAGAGCTGCGGCAACACACGCGAGCTGGGAACAGCTTTCATCGTGATGGGTGATATGCAGAGGCGCGTGATCGGTTGGTGGCCGATCGACGAAAGAATGTGCAGGTTGAGGATCAAGGGCCGATTCTTCAACTTCAGCATAATAAACGTGCACAGCCCACACTCCGGAAGTACTGATGATGACAAGGACGCATTTTACGCGCAGCTCGAACGCGAGTACGATCGCTGCCCAAGCCACGACGTCAAGATCATCATAGGAGATTTGAACGCTCAGGTAGGCCAGGAGGAGGAATTCAGACCGACGATTGGTAAGTTCAGCGCCCACCAGCAAACGAACGAAAACGGCCTACGACTCATTGATTTCGCCGCCTCCAAAAATATGGCCATACGTAGCACCTTTTTCCAACACAGCCTCCCTTATCGTTACACCTGGAGATCACCACAGCAGACGGAATCTCAAATCGACCACGTTCTGATTGACGGACGGCACTTCTCCGACATTATCGACGTCAGGACCTATCGTGGTGCCAACATCGACTCCGACCACTATCTGGTGATGGTCAAACTGCGCCCAAAACTCTCCGTCATCAACAATGTACGGTACCGGCGACCGCCACGGTACAACCTAGAGCGACTGAAGCAACCGGATGTCGCCTCAGCATATGCGCAGAACCTCGAAGCCGCGTTGCCAGACGAGGGCGAGCTCGATGAGGCCCCTCTAGAGGACTGCTGGAGTACAGTGAAAGCAGCCATCAACGACGCAGCCGAGAGCACCATCGGGTACGTGGAACGGAATCGACGGAACGAATGGTTCGACGAAGAGTGCAGAACGGTTTTGGAGGAGAAGAACGCAGCGAGGGCGGTAATGCTGCAGCAAGGGACTCGACAGAACGTGGAACGTTACAAACAGAAGTGGAAACAGCAGACCCGCCTCTTTCGGGAGAAAAAGCGCCGCCTGGAAGAAGCGGAGTGTGAAGAAATAGAACTGCTATGCCGTTCCCAAGAAACACGGAAGTTCTATCAGAAGCTCAACGCATCCCGCAACGGCTTCGTGCCGCGAGCCGAAATATGCAGGGATAAAGACGGAGGCCTCTTGACGGACGGACGTGAGGTGATCGAAAGGTGGAAGCAGCACTTCGATCAGCACCTGAACGGCGTGGAGAACGTAGGCACGGGAGCCCACGGCAACGGAAGGAACGACGACGCCAGTGCAGCGGAGGACGGAAATGAACCAACTCCCACGCTGAGGGAAGTTAAGGATGCCATTCACCAGCTCAAAACCAACAAAGCAGCTGGTAAGGATGGTATCGCAGCTGAACTCATCAAGATGGGCCCAGAAAAGTTGGCCACCTGTCTGCATCGGCTGATAGTCAGGATCTGGGAAACCGAACAGCTACCGGAGGAGTGGAAGGAAGGGGTAATCTGCCCCATTCACAAGAAAGGCGACCATTTGGAATGTGAGAACTTCAGGGCGATCACTATTTTGAATGCTGCCTACAAAGTGCTATCCCAGATCATCTTCCGTCGTCTGTCACCTAAAACAAATGAGTTCGTGGGAAGTTATCAAGCCGGCTTCATCGACGGCCGGTCGACAACAGACCAGATCTTTACCGTACGGCAAATCCTCCAGAAATGCCGTGAATACCATGTCCCAACGCACCACCTGTTCATCGACTTCAAAGCGGCATACGATAGTATCGACCGCGCAGAGCTATGGAGAATCATGGACGAAAACGGCTTTCCTGGGAAGCTGACTAGACTGATTATAGCAACGATGGACGGTGTGCAAAACTGCGTAAAGGTTTCGGGTGAACTATCCAGTTCATTCGTATCTCGCCGGGGACTGCGACAAGGTGACGGACTCTCATGTCTACTCTTCAACATCGCGCTGGAAGGTGTGATGCGACGAGCCGGGCTCAACAGCCGGGGAACGATTTTCACAAAATCCGGTCAATTTGTGTGCTTTGCGGACGACATGGACATTATCGCTAGAACATTTGGAACGGTGGCAGAGCTGTACACCCGCCTGAAACGCGAAGCAGCAAAGGTCGGACTGGTGGTGAATGCCTCAAAAACAAAGTACATGCTGGTAAGCGGAACCGAAAACGACCGGATCCGTCTGGGTAGTAATGTTACGATAGACGGGGATACTTTCGAGGTGGTGGAGGAATTCGTCTACCTCGGATCCTTACTGACGGCTGACAACAACGTGAGCCGAGAAATTCGGAGGCGCATCATCAGCGGAAGTCGGGCCTACTACGGGCTCCAGAAGAAACTGCGGTCGAAAAAGATTCACCCACGCACCAAATGCACCATGTACAAAACGCTAATAAGACCGGTGATCCTCTACGGGCACGAGACATGGACCATGCTCGAGGAGGACCTACAAGCACTCGGAGTTTTCGAGCGACGCGTGCTAAGAACGATCTTCGGCGGTGTGCAGGAGAACGGTGTGTGGCGGAGAAGGATGAACCACGAGCTCGCTGCACTTTACGGCGAACCCAGCATCCAGAAGGTGGCCAAAGCCGGAAGGATACGTTGGGCAGGGCATGTTGCAAGAATGCCGGACAACAACCCTGCAAAGCTGGTGTTTGCAACGGATCCGGTTGGCACAAGAAGGCGTGGAGCGCAGAGAGCACGATGGGCGGACCAGGTGGAGCGTGACTTGGCGAGCATTGGGCGCGACCGAGGATGGAGAGCGGCAGCCACAAACCGAGTATTGTGGCGTACTATTGTTGATTATGTCTTGTCTTAATGATGTTGAACAAATAAATGTATGTATGTATGTAGTTGAAAGAAAAAAACAGGCTGGCTTTTCAACAGCGTCTTAAATTTTTGTATTCTTCAGAAAATTTAAGCTCAGATTTATATACACTTACCAAAAATCCTTCAGAGTCACATGACTTGGTCTTGATCGTCAAGACTAAAAAAATCCTTACGTATCGTGTAGTTTACTCATCAAGCTTGTTTTCGGTTATTGTACGATGTTATCTTCGCATGCAATAAATCTTATTTATATCAAGAACAATCATGTGTATCATCTGTAACAATCCAAACTGTAGCATCAATCTTTGCCTTGAAACAAAGCTTTCAATGTCCTACATTTGTCTTCTAAGGTAGAACATCTTGACTCTCCTACTTGAACTTAGTTGAGAGGAAACGTGGAAAATCTTCGGTTCATTCTTCCATTAAGCATTTTTTTCTCCTTCAGCAGGCGTTCATCAATCAACCTGAACAGTTCAAAGAAAAAGCCATGTTTTCTTCATTTTTTTTTCTTTTGAGGCGAGATGCTCCATCCTTCTTTGTTTGCCTATATTATTCTTCATTTTTTTCTGTCCCAGATAGCGGCCAAGGAAGAGCGGTTCGATTGATTTGGCCATACACACAGCTACTTTGCTGCCCTACACCAACATCGGTACCAAAAGAAAAACCGGAAAAAAGCTTTATTTGCCTATTGATTTCTTCCTCTCCGACGTCAGCACTTTCCGGTTGTCGTGGTATGATGCACACTAAGAAAAATCAACAAGGATTTTTATGAACAATGTTTCAGGAGTGAACTGTAGCTATAGTTGAAGTAGCAGCAATTTGTTTTATCAACGGAAGATATTTTCAATTTTTCGCCGTGTTTCTTCATGTGGGTTCCCGTCCGTCTATACCTACTATCCATTGATCATCAGTGGAGCGCAAAGTTCGGGCTAAAGTAAACGGAATAATTGATTATTTGCTTCCTACATTGGCCACAGAAGTGGCTCATCAGTCACCCGGGTGATTGATAGGGAAATCTTTAAAATCTAATCTAAGCGATTGCCCTTCGTGTGGCTTCTGGGCAGGATCGTGTTGAATAATTATTGGAAACTAGCTGACCCGACGTGGCTAGCCACTGTCGTTTTCCATTTTTTAAATAACTTTTCATCAGATAATCATAATCATTATTCAAGTTATGTTTTGTTTTATAACGTTCTGTGTTGAAAATCTTGAAAAATGATGATTCTCAATGTCAATGCAATGTTGTACCAAACTCTAAAAATGAGACAATTTACGGCTTTCCCGTGGGTGGACTCGACGGATGAACTTCATTCTCATACACCGCAATTTGAGTGCCGACGTCTTTCAAAAACTCGAAACGTGTATGGTGGCGCATGGTGAGTTGATAAAACCGAATTTATTGCTTTATTTCGTTCAACAACATTGCGTACAAGCCACCCACGGTAGGGATGGACAAACTTTGCCTGAACTGAATCATGCATTGTGTTACGCGCTTCATTGGCAGCCGCTATTCAGGCGACTTTCTGTGGAACGATAAAATGGGTTGGTAGGTACGTACCAGTGAAGTAAGGCAAAGCTTTAAAAAGTTTTGTCATTTATGATTCATAAAACTCAGAAAAATCGGATTGAAGTGACATGACGAGCAATAAAGTCATTTACAAACGATAGGGACGGAAGCGTATTGACGCAGTACAGTTTCAACAAGTTTTTTTTTTCGTTTTATGATCAACATATTTTATTCATGGAGTTATTCAGGAGCATGTTGACGTAGCAGGGGATGGCGTATCGTGTTCGCCAGCTTCCGATATATTACTGTTTATTGAACACAATGAACTAATTTACTGCATAATGTTGATCAATTTATATGAAAAGTGATGAAAAGTAGAAACTTTAGACCTTATTGAGCTGTAGGAACAAGCTGTGACGATGTCTGAAATAAGGCAGCTGATCGATAGTAAGGAAACTCTTGAAATGTAAGATAGTGAACAGCCTCAACAATCAAGATTATACAAACGTAGGCCAATTTACAAAAAATGCTATTAAGATGGACTGAACATTGCATGAAATGATTTGTATAATAATATTGTATAATTTATTTTCAAAAATAATTTTGCAGGGTTTTCGTGTTTCGTGCCCAGCTACTCATTGAGTGACAATTTATTCAATTGATAAGGATTTGCTTCTCATTTGATAGGTGCTCTGATTGAATGAAATCGTTTCGAATATGAATAAAAGGAAAAATGACTGAAAAGACTTGTTGGTTAGTGTCCAAATGAATGAGATATTTTTTTTTGCAATACTGCTTTTGTCCATACACAATTTTCAAAATTTGTATGGACCGTAGACTTTGGCCAGATCCAATCGTCCCCCCTTCCCTAAGAGTCTACGTCGTTTACGGACTTGTCCTTCTGACTTCAGCTAGATTGAGGAGGTACGACTCGAGCGTCTGTTCACCAAGGAGGTGCGGCTCAAACAGCGTCTGTTCTGGCATCCAGCGGCTGAGTAAGAAGACTAGTCACGCATCTAGTTCTAGCATTCTAGTTCGCAGACTAGTCACTGCATCACGCCCAGCTAGATCCAAGGTGGTGGCCCCTTCAGCGTGGTCGTCCCAGTGATGGTTGGGACACTAAACAGAACTGGCACGATGGCCCTCCGGTGAGATAAGAGCGTTTGCGTAGGTCCAATAAGCCCCACCCGTGAAAATCATCATTACGCATAACATAGCACAAAATATTACTTGATAAATCAGCAAAGACCTGCACGAAGAAAAAATGACGATTGGAAACTTGGAACATGGAATTGCAAGTCTAGGTTTCGCAGGATGTGACAGGATAATTTACGACGAAATACATCTCCGCAACTTCGATATCGTGGCGTTGCAGGAACTTTGCTGGACTGGACAGAAAGTGTGGAAAAGCGGGCATCGAGCGGCTACCTTCTACCAAAGCTGTGGCACCACCAATTAACTGGGAACAGGATTTATAGTGTTGGGCAAGATGCGACAACGTGTGATCGGGTGGCAACCGATCAACGCAAAGATGTGCATGTTGAGAGTTAAGGGCCGTTTCTTCAACTACAGCATCATCAACGTCCACTGCCCACACGAAGGGAGACCCGATGACGAGAAAGAAGCGTTCTACGCGCAGCTAGAGCAAACATACGATGGTGGCACGCCGCGTGATGTGAAAACTGTTGTCGGCGACATGAACGCGCAGGTATGAAGGGAGGAAATGTACAGACCGGTAATCGGGCGAAACTGCCTGCAGGCCGTATCGAATGATAAAGGCAAGCGATGCGTAAACTTTGCAGCCTCCCGTTTTATGGTAGTCCGAAGCACCTTCTTCCCCCGCAAAGATATCCACAAAGCCACCTGGAGATCACCCGACCATCAAACAGAAAACCAAATCGACCACGTTCTAATCGACGGTAAATTCTTCTCGAATATAACCAATGTCCGCACATACCGCAGTGCAAATATAGACTCGGATCACTACTTAGTCGCTCTATGCATGCGCTCAAAACTTTCGACAGTTATCACCACGGGTTGAAGTCGAACGCCGCGGCTCAACATCGAGCAGCTGCGTAACGTAGAAGTGACTCAAGACTACGCGCAGCAGTTAGCAGTGGCCCTACCAACGGAAGAGCAGCTTGGCGCAGCTACACTTGAAGATGGCTGGAGGGATATCTGATCTGCCATAGGTAGTACCTCGGCTGCAGCACTAGGCTTCGCGACTCCGAATCACAGAGACGACTGGTACGACGGCGAATGAGAACAGTTGAAAAACGAGAAGAATGCAGCATGGGCGAGAATGCTGCATTACCGTACGAGAGCGAATGAGGCACGTTACAGAAGGAGTGAAACAGGCAGAACTCAGTCTTCCGGATGAAGAAGCGCCAGCAGGAAGAACGAGATCGCGAAGCGATGGAAGAACTGTACCGCGCTAAGGACACACGAAAGTTCTACGAGAAGCTGAACCGCTCGCGCAGAGGCTTTGTGCCACAAGCCGACATATGCCGAGATAATCACGCGAATATTCTCACTAGCGAGCGTGAGGTGGCCGAGAGGTGACTACATCATTACGATGAACACCTCAATGGCGACGTTGCAAGTACCGAAGGTGGCGTGGTAACAGATCTAGGAGTATGTGCACAGGACGAAATACTTCCGGCCCCTGACCTCCAAGAGATTGAGGAGAAGGTTGGCCGGTTGAAAAAACAACAAAGCTGCTGGAGCAGATCAACTACCAAGCGAGCTTCCAAAATACGGTGAAGAAGCACTGATGAGAGCACTACACTGGGTCATTACCAAGATTTGGGAGTAGGATGTATTACCGGAGGAGTGGATGGAAGGTATCGTGTGTCCCATCTTCAAGAAGTGCGACAAGCTGGATTGCGGAAACTATCGCGCAATCACACTGCTGAGTCGTGCCTACAAGATACTCTCTCAAATTTTATGCCACCGTATTGCAATAGAATTCGTGGGGCTGGGTTCATAGGTGAACGCGCTACAACGGATCAGATGTTCGCCATCCGCCAGGTGTTGCAGAAATGCCGCGAATACAACGTGCCCACACATCACTTGTTCATTGATTTCAAATCGGCGTATGATACAATCGGTTGAGACCAACTATTGCAGATTATGCACGAATACGGATTCCTGGATTAACTGATACGATTGATAAAGGCGACGATGGAATTTGTGCAATTCGAGTATCAGGGACACTTTCGAGTCCCTTTCGAATCTCGCAGAGAGTTACGGAAGGTGTTGGTCTTTCGTGCTTGCTGTTTAACATTGCTTTAGAGGGTGTAATTAGGAGAACGGGGACAAACACGAGTGGGACGATTTTCACGAAGTCCGTTCAACTGCTTGGTTTCGCTGATAATATTGATATAATAGCTCGCAAATTTGAGACGATGGCGGAAACGTACATTCGACAGAAGAATGGAGCCAGGCGAATCGGATTAGTAATTAATGTGTCAAAGAACATGATGGCCAAGGACTCCAGGGAGGAATCACCGCGCCCGCCATCCTGAATTTCTATCGACGGTGATGAAATCGAGGCGGTTGAAGAATTCATGTACTTGGGCTCACTGGTGACCGCCAACAACGACACCAGCAGAGAAATTCAGAGACGCATTGCGGCAGGAAATCGAGCTTACTTTGTAGTCCGCAGAACTCTACGATCGAACAAAGTTCGCTGTCACACGAAGTTGATTATCTTTAAAACGCTGATTAGACCGGTAGTCCTGTATGGGCACGAATCATGGACGCGTGTGCAGAGGACCAACGCGCCCCTAGAATTTTAGAACGGAAGGTGTTGCGTATCATCTACGTCGGAGTGCAGATGGAAGACGGGATTTGGAGAAGACGAATGAACCACGAGCTGCATCAGCTGCTAGGAGAACCAACCATCGTCCACACCGCGAAAATCAGGAGGCTACGGTGGTAGGGTCACGTCATCATAATTTCGGATAGCAACCCGATTAAAATGGTTGTCGAGAGCCATCCGACCGGTACAAGAAGTAGAATGGAGGCGAATCCTACGTACAACAGAGAAAACTCAGCTTCCTAGTTTTTCGTGATAAAAAAATAGTTAGTAGTGTCCTAAATGTTATGTATAATTACTTGTTTTAACCATTGTCTGTAAAATTGTAAGAAATTGATGAAGTTTGTTCATAATCTGACTACATTCTTTGTGCATTCCATACAATAAGACAAAGAACGATTTTTCTGTAAGTTTTGTGTTCACCTTTGTAGTTTTCCCTGTCTAATTCTAATTTGTGCAATGTCAAAAAAATAGAACCCTTGAAAAAGATGGCATGGCCCGAAACGTCGGGCGTAGAGAACATATGTCGTTTTAATTGCACACCGCAGACTGAAGGCCGAAATAAACCCTTGAGTCTATATTGTTTTTCGTAGGAAAAAAATAGGAGCCACATACTTAATAAGGGAACCAATACCCTAGATGGTTCCACCAACACCCGTATTTCTATTAACGAGTTCAGTCCTCTCACTGATTGGTAGTATGAGTGGTTTGGTAAGAAGTTAGAAATCGTACAGCGATAAGAAGAAACCTTGGGAGAACCTGTAACAGTTGTAAAATCGGATAGTGACTGTGCGCAATTAGCAAGATAGAGAGAGAGTTTAAATTGGGCGGTGAGAGAAGCGTATAACCGTTTGGTTCATCCTAGGTGAACCACTTCCCCTTCATCCTGGTGAACCACTTCCCTTATTGAATTCATTTTAAACCAAATGAACACCTCCCATGGTGGATGAATACGGGAGATGAGTGTTTGCACCAATAGCCGTGCAATTTTGACCATTTTACAACTACGATGATTGCCAGATTTTGGGTTCCAAATGGATATAGATCGCGGGCGAAAAGTTTAAATTAAAAAAATCTACCTACAGAAAAGAGATAGAAGGTCAGGTTCAGGTTAGATGGACAGGAAGATGAAAGGGACAAAACTTTAGGCACATATGGTCGGCGTTAAGTCAGACCGGACCATCTGTTTTCTAATGATTTTGGGAAAATGTCCTGCAAGCACTTGGAATGTCAAATCGAGCGCATTATTTTCTGGAATACTATAATTCTATTATGTAATGAAACATCTGCATCAAAATATCGTCGAAAAGTTCAGAGTTATCGAACTCCTTCACTTTTCTTTACGTGCCCAAAAAATCGCGTAGTCCACTCTGACTTATCGCCGACCATATAAAGATCTAGTAACTTCCGCCAAGGATTTCGCGACGATAGTAGTAAAATCTTGGTGTAAATGAGATCTTTGCCCATTCCTGATCTAAGTCAGGCGATCATTTTACAGCCTGATTCCATCGTGACAAGTTGTTTTAAAAAACTGCAAGTCCAAAGGTGATAGAATTGTTCTACAGTTGCACGTGTGAAGTGTACAGTAGTGCCTGAAAGGTAGCTAAAAACCTTGTAAAGTTATTATAATTAGTTCTACTAGTTAAAACGTTTATTTTATTAGGACTAAAACTGGACTAAAAGCTAGAAAACAAAAAAAAAGTGTGTGAAACGTAAAACGAAACGAAAAGGTAGGGATAAAGTGAAGTTAGCTAGATATTGGGGTGATTTTAACACGTGGCTTTCCATACCCACGGGAAAGTGGCTTTTCCGTTTGGAATATTTTCATTTCCAGGACGAAAGCTGGTGAGCAAACGAGCCCGCCTCACCGAGCGAGCATCCATAAGGGACCGCCACGAGGGCCGGTGAAGCCGGCGTGGGTTCAGCGTGAGTCCATCGTGAACCGGCGCGAATCCAACGTCTGTGGAAGACTGACGAGTGACAGGGTCGAAGATCCTGGCGGCGCAAAACGTGTCGTAGTGAATCCAGCCGTTTCGAGAGCAGCTTCCGAGAACCACGTGTCCCGTCGACACCTGGTTCAAACAAGCATCAGCAGGATCGGATACGGGATAGAAGGTAGTCATCTCGTGGTCGCAATCAATTAGTGCGCGTGGGTCGAGCTAGCAACGCCCCCCCCCCCTGCGATCCCACGAATCAGTCACGTCCCCACGAATCCGAAGCTTGGGGTGACCCGAGCGTATGAGTGACCAGCATTTGACGTAGGCGCATGAGTGCCGGCGTTCCATTACCACGTTTCCCGCTCGTACACCGAGCACCAAGAGCGCAGCATCGGTAGCAGATCGGCCGCAACGGCATGTTAGGGATTAGGGCGATGTCAATTATTCACAGGTCCGGGTGAACGTATATGTTTGCCTGTATTTGTTGAAAAAAATATGTAAACAAACTGATCAGCTGATCGCGACGTCACGTTCGCCAGAAAATTTGTTCGCAGCTTCTGGAACGATTCTATACCATTACCCGGAAAACCATTACCCGGAAAACCATTACCCGGAAAACCAATACCCGGAATGCCATTTACCGGAAAACCATTTACCGGAATGTACCGTTTACCGGAAAGTACCATTTACCGGAAGGCACCATTTACCGGAATGTGCCATATACCGGAATGTACTATTTACCGGAAAACCGTATCTCGAAATGTACTATTAACCGGATATATACTTACCCTCAAGTAACACACTTGTCACAGAAGAGTCACGGTGGCACAGCGTTTTGTTGCACAGAAGTCATTGCAACTTACTTCAAGAAAGTAAGTATTTATATGTTAGAAGTAAGTCACAATATCTTCTACGCAACAAAACCTTGCGCTGCCGTGACTCTTCTGTGATGAGTGGGTTACTTGGGCCGTCTACCCCCGTTGGTTTGAATGACACCTCATGCAAACTATCGGAATTCATTTTTAATTTGAACTTATGGCAACTCTGTGCATTTGATCAATTATTTGTTTTAACGATGTGCAGATTAGCGGGTTTCAAATTAAAAATTGCTCAAATTAGATGCGATCAAACCAACGGGGGTGGACGGTACTGAAATGTGCATGTCCAGAAAAAAAAGTTTATGAAAACTTTGCATGGTAGGGGCTATATACCACATGGTCTATATTAAGCTATGTACATAGTAACATAGTTCCTACTTCTGAAAGCCAATCCAGACAGAAGATTTAATTCTTAGTCCAACCGAGGATCATTCATCATAATAAAATAGATAAAATAGAAGAACCCAATTATTATTAGGCTACATAGTGATCAGGCTAGAGCAAAGACTAAAAACGAGCATCGAAAGAACAGCCTGTTGCTAGAAGAAGAGCAAATATCTAAGAGTGAAATTTACTATTTGTTATTTAAACAATTCTGTAACAGGCTTAGTTCAAAGAACAATACATTGAATAAAGAAACATATCAGACAAATGTTTTCGTTTTTGATTCAGTTCCAACCTGGGTTGGAACTGGATCAGATAACAGTTTCAACCCCAACCCAACTTCGGTTTCGCTTGTACTAAAGTTTGTTTGACGTTGTTTGTTTACACATTTTCCGCCGATCCAGTTCCAACCCAGGTTCAAAAACGAATTCGACAAAAGTTAATAGTGTCGTAAATCAAGTTTGCAACGATGCAACTTGATGCAATTGAAGAAGGGCAAAACTTCTACCTAAAAAACAGCAATTGCCAATAAACAACATGGTAACCAAACAGCTCTATAACAGTGTATGTCAAAAGAACAGCCTATGTTTTAAAGAAGGAAAAACAATAAATGGAATTAATAGATTGATCGCCAAGTAATTCTGTAACGTTACATCGTAAGAAAGAATAGCCTAAAAATTGAAGAAGGGCAAATCTCCTATGCAGTAAAAAACCGACTGCCTATAAACTTCATAAATTAACCTAGAAGCAGAATCTGTGACAAAATGGAAGAAAATGTCATATGGAAAACTACAGTTTTGTTTCCAGTCTAAAAATGTTCATTCAGCCCAACGATGCTTGCTCTATTTTGCTAAGTGAACTGAATCGAGAATCTATTTTTAGTTATATATAATCTTGAAACCATATTTAGAATATAGTTTAAAGGCTTGACTATCTTGAACTTGATCATCAACTGATAAGATTAATCGAAATAAGAAACAGAATATCAGATCAGGTTTAAAAACACCGAAACATTTTCTGAGACCTTAGGTTTTCCTAGGCCTTTCCGGGAAATAACTCATTTCGGAAAATGGGGCAGTTCGGAAAATGGTTTTCTGTGAAATGCATTGTTCCGGAAAATATATTTCTGGGAAAAAAAAAATTGAACCTTACGACCATAACAGTAAACCTAGAAAGAACAGCCCATGTTAAAAGAAGGGCAAATATCTGCTGGAAATATTAGCAATCAGCACATTGTTTATAAACTCGTTGATGAACCACATGTATGTACACTACATGATAGCTCCTTCGGTCAACCAATTTACTGCTAATCATAATTTGGCGAAACTAGTGTGCAGCTAAATTACCGCGTCATGGTTTGGATCAAAAGATAACCGGTGCAAAAGGCATGGGATCAAATGCCTGGATATCGCTGTGCAATCTGGAAACAAATTTCGGGAAAACAATCTTTTCCGATAAATGGTTTTCCGGTAAATGGTTCATTCCGGTAAATGGTACATTCCGGTAAATGGTTCATTCCGGTAAATGGTCTTTCCGGTAAATGGTTTTCCGGTAAATGGTTCATTCCGGGTAATGGTTTTCCGGTAAATGGCATTCCGGGTAATGGTTTTCCGGGTAATGTCGTAGAACCTTCTGGAACGTGACGTCACCTTCGGCAACTTCGTGCGATTTCGATTGCCGAAGTTGACATGACACGACTACTACTTCAAAATTATCATATCACAAACACCACTTTGCCCGATGGGCCTAACCTGGTGAAATTTAGAACATTGGGATTAGGGCCCATACGCAGAAACGATACCCATTGCGAACGATTAATACCACTGTAACCGAACAAACTGGCTTTCAATATAGATTATCCACAGACAAACAGACGTAACACTTGCGAAATTTCCATCGACCTCGCTTTTAACGATCATTTTAAATTTTCATAGTTGTGACTTTCACAAGCAGATGCGCGCGCATCGTTTTTCTATGCTTTTGACGTTTCACACTAGCGCCTTCTGTTGACGATATTGCACAACACAGTGATTCGTGCAACTTTTCCACCAGGTGATGGTAGTGTGAACTGGGCGATGGATTTCCATGAAAATCGTTCAAGGTGTTACGTCTGTTTGTCTGTGGATTATCCCTAACAGAACAGGCTTGCATGAGAAGGTTGGGTTGTTGAGTGTATTGTTTGTGTTGAGATTTGGAGTGAGTTTTTTTTTTTATCGGTTGATTTCGTAGCCAAGGAGTGATCGGCTTTATTAGTTGGCGTTGGTGAGAGATCCGAGTTAAGTGTTTTGAGGTTTTTGATCGGACGTTCGAGTGATCCACAGAACCTGCCCTGAGCTTCGTTCTCAGTAATTAGTCGGGCGTAAAACACCAAGCTAGCAATCTGGATGTACGTTAGCGTGGGACACAAACAGACATTCTACTCCTGTATATTTTTTGAGTTCCATTTTGGTCCCATATCAACTGTGCAAAATTTCAGCTCGATCGGAGAAACTATATTTTAGCGCCAGTTATTTTAAGTTTTCATATGATTTACTATGGGGAAAATCACTTTTTCAAAGAAAAATCGCCACAGGTTGTGCCTTAACCCCTACAAATGAATCGATGAATGATTTCTGTTGGAAATATTACGAAGAATCAACCCTCCGAAGACCGCAAAGCGATCTAAGGCATGTGGAAAAAGTTATTGACTGAAAACCGAATGGCATGCCAACGCGGTTTAACATGTAAGGAATAACAATAAATAATAAAATCTCGTCATTTCATCGATCGAATGAGGCTTAATAACTTTTTCCACGAACGTCGCATCGCTTTGCGGTCTTTGGAGATATGATTGCTCGTGAAGTTTTCTACAGAAACCATTCATCGACTTATTTTTAGGGATCTAGGGGTGACTCCTAGCGATTTTTCTTTGTAGAAGTAAAATTTCCCCATCGTATGAAAAACTAAGAATGGCGTTAACTAAAATATAGTTTTTTTCCGATCGATCTGAAATTTTGCACAGTTGATATGGGGTCAAAATGGAACTCAAAAAGTATACAGGAGTTAAAGTTTTTTCATTTTTTGTATTTTCCCATATAAACCGTGTACCAGGCTAATGTACGTTCAGATTGGCGCATAAGCTAGTTGCGGTTTATGAACCCTTGATTGCCGGGAAAATTCCCATTACAAACCTGAAGTGGTCATCATCTGAACCAAAACTAAAATATTTAATTTATTTTATTATTATTTTTTTTTTAAATATTTAGCTGATGTAATGTTGTAAATCTACAGGCCTGGACTACGCTGGAGGAAATTCCACCTTTGGTTAACACCAACCACGACAACTTCTCAGACTTTGATAGGTCCTCTGCGAATTTTGATCTGTCCATGCCCTTTCTTTTTGGTTCCGGTACAGATCAGGGCATGTTACCCGTAACCTCGACACTGCCGCGCGAACCCAGGCTTCTCGTGTGAAGAATTAGCTATAGTTAAAATTCACAAATATAAAGAAATAAAAAACCTCGACTTCTCAAACTAACATAGCATTAAGCTCGTTAAAATAGAAAAATGTAAAACCAATGCAAACAAAATGTTTATATGATTTCAGAACAGCCTTCTGAATAGACGATTAAATATAACAACCCTCAGTTGGAGTATGGAGACAGAAGAATACGTGGCTTATGGACAGCTCATGAGTAAATATGGATATTTCTCAAATGTAAATTATTCACGCATAACCGTTCGATGTATAATCTTCTCACAACCTTTTATTATCAATTACATACAATTATCAGTTCTATATTAACGTTCACAGTCCGAAAAGTCACTCTGTGTCCTTCATCGAACACAGAGATGACAAATGATCTTTATGGTTTTGTTCTACTTCTCATTGATGGCAATTCGCATTTCTTTTGACAAGCTCAACTAGCAAAAGCTAGAGAAAGCAAATAAAGTGCATTTACACAAATCCAGCGTCACTTCGGTACTCTAAAGCGTATCTTAGTAGTACCCGAAGGAGATGTCATGCAGCGGTGCAGCTCCACCCTGTGGCAGTGCGTAGTCCTTCGCCAGCTGATCCAGGACACTGGTGCTACGACCCTGAGCCGGTCGTGGCTGGTACACCGCAGGGGCTGGCCGTGGCTGTGGAGCAAAGACGGGTTGCGGTGCAGGCTGTAATGTAAGCATGGTGGTGAAGCGTTAGAACTACGAGGTGCTGAATCTAAATGAGCTGATAATTACGTTCGATTTGGGAAGCGGTGCTGGGGCAGCCGCAGCAAAGGCAGGTGCCGAGTAGCGAATTTTGGGCTCAGGGGCCGGTGAAGCATTGGGGAAGGTCTGTGGTCGCGTGTCGTAGTCGGGTTCTGGACGAGCCGGACGCTGCTTGGGCGAGTAGACTACATCGATTGGAACGGCATTTGGGATATGGGCACGTTGGGGAGCTGGTCCAGCAGCGAGGGCACCTGGTCCGAAGTGCGAGTTCTGGACGTATTGGACCTGCGGTTGTTGGGGTTGTGGGATGTATCTTGGCTGTTGCTGAGGCTGGGGCTGGAAGTGGGCCTGGGTTTGGAGAAGAGGTTGTTGGTGATGCTGGGGTTGCGGTTGGGGCTGATGCTGTTCTTCTTCGTAGTCGTAGAACTGAGGCTGTGGCTGGGGCTGTGGACGATGTTGTGGCAATTCTTGGGCTCGTGGTTTAGATGGACGGATTTTCTGAAATAGAGATAAATTGATTTTTCTGGCATGCATATACCCACATCAAGTTATATGTACCTGAGGACGTGGAGCAGGCACATTGTCTTCATAATCTAGCAGAGCGTCCTTGCCGGTGGTCTCGTCAACTAGAGTCGGTGGTGGAACAGTGATACCCTCGCCGGAAGGTTGGAAACCGTACTTGTTCGCTCCGTATTCCACAACTTTTACCTTGCCGGCTTCGTCGACGTATCCGTATTTACCCTTGACTTCGCCGGTAGCAAGCTTCGTTTCAATTTTGAAGGATCCATCAGCACCCTCATAGCCATAGGTATAGGATCCATCTTCGTTGTGTCTGAAAATATTAGATTTCATCGTTTTGAATATATCTGGCTATAGCATGGGTGAGATCGAACCCCAGAAACTCTGAAAAATTTAATTCTCAATAACACAGCCAAACAACAAGATAATCATTAGCAACACCCAACTTGTATAGCGACATTACAACAGATTAATTTCTGACTTTTCCAACACAACTTACATTACCCCTTTGTCAGTCATAATCCTTTCCCCAACTTTAGATCCCATCCTTTCCTCAATGGTGCGTACCGAATGCCAAACATGATTCGTGGTTTGCTAAACAATTTCTCCCGAGGATCAACCAAAATACTCTGTTGATTTTTTAATGCGCCCCAAGATCCTTTTTCTGTCCTTCTTAACTAAGTCATCCTATCAATTATGCAATCTGCTAACGAGACTGTGAAATGTCGATGCTCTCTTTAGCAGTTGGAAAAAAATGGAATGAACGGACTTGTGAACGGAATAAGGCAAAAGGGGTTGTCTAGCTTTTACGCTTTGTGTGCTGTCTGTCTGGAAGCAAAACGACGACGGAGCGGAACGTAATGGGATTAAACGAAGATCTGAGTTGAATCTTAGTATCGATTCCCCGTAGACAATTGTTTTGCATATTTGCAGACCAGAAAACAAAGTGCGGCTCTCACTGAAGACTTTTTTTTCCTAGAAAAAGCAAGAAAACCAGAACACTACAAGTTGTGCATTTGAGGCTTTGATGGAGACTACAGATGGATATAGTACAATTACCAGAACATTGCACATCTAGCATGTACAAAAGAAACAATAATGTTTGTCAAATTAAAACTCAAAGACAATGGAACAGAGTATTTCAACGAGAACAGCATTGTAGCAAACTTGCAAACTTCTTCAGTCCCCATTTCTTAACCTATGCAATATCCCTAAATTTTCTTTTGCCCCTTACACCTCCTAGAACCGTGTTTTGGTAAACCTCCAGCGTGATCTTTTAACTACTCTTTGACACTTCCTGAAACTACAGACAAACAGACGCAACACTCTAATAATACCTATCGTACAGTCAGGTCTTTTTTGTACTCCATACAAAAGAAATCATCGTCTTATTTTTGCATGATTCTTCGAGAAATGGTGAGACATTTTTTACGCGGTTTTTTACCCTTCTTACACCCATAAGAAGGGTATAAATATCGCTCGAAAAACCGACTTTCGATCCGAGGCCCGGAGGGCCGAGTCTCATATACCAATGAACTCAGCTCGACGAACTGAGCAAATGTCTGTATGTGTGTGTGTGTGTGTGTGTATGTGTGTATGTGTGTGTGTGTGTATGTGCGTTACAAAAAAAAGTCACGCACGTTTCTCAGCCGTCTGTCAACCGATTTGAGTTCTCTTGGAAGCAAATGAAAGCTACTACATCCTAGTAGAACGCTATTGAATTTTTTTTCGATTGGACGTTTGGTTACCGAGATATCTCTCGAAGAGTACTTATGAGTCATACTTCTAAAATTTTTAAGATTTTTGACCAAGTGTATCATAATAAATATTTCGACCATTTGTCAATCGATTTGGGTTCTCTTGGCACCAAATGAAAGCTAAAGCATCCTAGTAGATCGCCCAGAAATTTTATTTCGATTGGACATTTGGTTACAGAGATATCTTTCGAAGAGCACTGCGGATTTATACAACTAATCCTTTTGAGATTTTTGACCAAAAGTATCATAATAAATATCTTAGCCATCTGTCAACCGATTTCGGTTATCCTGGTACCAAATAAAAGCTACAACATTCTAGTAGAACCCTATACAATTTCAATAGGATTGGACATTTGGTTACCGAGATATCTTTCAAAGAGTACTTGGGAGTAATACAGGTTAACTTTTTGAGAGATTTTTTACCAAGGGTACCATAATAAATATCTCAGCCGTCTGTCAACCGATTTGGGTTCTCTAAGCACCAAATGAAAGCTACAATATGCTTGTATAAGGCCCTGAAGTTGTATTTCGATTCGACATTTGATTACTGAGATATCTTACGAAGAGTATTTCAATTAATTCTTTTTTTATTATATTCACTTGTTATCTTGCATTTGTTTTTGACCAGTCTATGGAAAATTATTTTTCAATAAATGATGCTGACCTCACAGACAAACAGACGTAACACTTCGAATATTTTTCGATTCAAATCATAGTCACGGAAACATATTCACCCAATGCTAAAAGGACTAAGTTTGGCCGACCACCAACTAGGTGGCGGTAGTGAGCAAACATCAAACTCGAACAAAAACTATGCGAGCGCCACGGTTGGGCAGTTGGCCAACTATCAAATTTTGAAAAAGACCGGTCAATCGGTGTACGATGAGAATTATCAGAGTTTTACGTCTGTTTGTCTATGCTGACCTCATACAAAATGTATACTAGCAGGTTATTGTTTTCAACAAAATTATAAATAACAAACTACAAATACAAAGGAATTTTATGGAAACTAACAATATGTTAAATGAAAGCTTTGAAGAACCAGACAGCCAAAATAACTAGCTAATGACAAAACTGATTAACTTAGTAGATATATCATTTTTGTCGTTTTTACACCATAACCATGAATACCAAGTACTTCGGAGCTAATTTAAGTGACTGATTTAGACAGTGTATCTCGCTGATTTTCTTACCCATTTGTTAATCGATTCAAGATCTTTTAGCAGTTAATAAAAAATACAAAATTCCAGAATATGTAAGCTATATTTTAAACATTCCATACAAGACTCTAGGAAGTGTCTGGCATTTCTGGTAGTTTAGTCCATGGTCCATGATGCTATTTTGGAAACCAATCCACTAGATGCCAAATCCACAATATTTTCTAGAACTTTTGGTCAATTCCACAAAACAAATATGTTAAATACAAATAACACCAAGTTAGCTCTACATTTAACAATTACACAAAATAAATATGTTAAAAACAAATAATACAACAATAATTTTAATAAGTGTAAGAAGGGTTCTGTTCACCATAGGTGGATTAAATCGGGTTTTTAATTTTGAACTGAGTTTTTTTTTATGCGGTACGTATCCCCCGCGTAAAAAAAACCTGACTGTACACTGATTCAACGGTATTGGGGACTACGAAGGTGATGATTTTGTTTGCGGTTTTCTGTGGGAAAGTGAAGGAGGGAATATTTTTTGCTTTTTTTTTTCACTCATACTCCCATAAGAAACCCCGTAGGAAAGAAGAGTGTTTCCCGGCTACTCAACCTTCGTAGTCCCCAATAAGGCTATCTGACGTTTAATCATCTTTCTCTTTTTGGCCCCCGAGGAGGATAGGTTTGTTTTCATACGGAAACGTTTCTCTATGAAAACAATAAACAAAAAATTGCTATCTTCTGCTGCTGCTTGAGGGAGAAGGGTGATGAACGCCAGATTGCCTTATATTTAAAAATTTAATAGTTGGCGGACTGCTCATCCATAGCGTTCGCATCGTTTTTGTTCGAGTTTGACGTTTGCTCACTACCGCCACCTAGTTCATGGTTGGCTAAACTCAGTAATTTTAGCATTGGGTGAATATGCTTCTCTATAAAAGTATTTTAAACTTCCTAACCTCCCCTGAATCTCTCCTGGAAACCCTTTTGGCCGTATCCTTAAGTCCAAAAAAACAAAGCATTGCCAACGGTGAGTCGATAAGAAGAGCGTCCAAAATAGCACTGGTCTTCACAAGTTCCTACCTCATGCTTCTACGGGTCAAGCGATGACAAAGACCGCCAGCTAAGAGTTGTGTAGTCTGGACACTACTGTTGTCCTTCTGACTTCAGCTAGATTGAGGAGGTACGTCCTGAGCGCCACGCGCCAACCGATGCTGCCGAATTGCAAGACAAACAGAACTTTTATGTACAGTCAACTAAATGCTGTCGTGGGTAAGATTCTTAAAGGTTGTGATACCAAGATCCTCATGGGCGACTTCAACGCGAAGGTTGGTTCCGACAACTTGGACTATGAGCACGTCATGGGACGCCATGGTCTCGGAGAAATGAGCGAGAACGGAAAGCTGTTTGCAGAGTTTTGTGGCAACAATGACGCTCTTTCCTTATCGACCAGTGCACAAAATGACATGGGTTTCCCGTGCTGGCGTTTCGGAAAATCAAATCGACCACAACTGCATCAGCCGGAAATGGAGACGGAGACTTCTTGATGTGCGGAACAAACGTAGTACCTAAATTGCGCCTGACCATCATCTCCTAATCGGCGATATCCGGCTGCGCATTGCGAGGATTCATCGACAGGAGGAGAAAATCGAGCACCGGTTCTACAAACGCCAACTGGAAGACGCTACTGTGAAAAGGTTCTTCGTCGAGGAGCTGGAGAACCATGCTGTGGATATTCCGGGAGCTGCAAGCGTTAAAGGTCAATGGAGTGCCAACAAGAACCCCTTCATCGCCACCGGCGAAAATAATTTGGGTGAGCTACGCATCCAGAGCAAGCAGTGGATCGCAGATAACACCTGAAGGAAGATAGAGGAGGAAAGGAAGGAACGCCAATGTCGTGATAGAGTGATCGAAAACACGAGGAGCCAAAGCCGTAGTCCGTTAGCGCTATTCGGCTCTCATGAAGGAAGTGCAGCGCTCATTTAGGCGGGACAAACAAGCGTGGGCGGACTCCTAGCCGACGAAGGCGATAAAGCCGCAAATACCGGCAAAATGCGTCTTCTCTACGAAGCGATGTCTCACGTCGTCATAGTGGGACTAAGATGAATGTTACGATGCCCAGGAAAGACAGATTCTGGACAGCTATTGACCGACCCGGCTGATCAGCTGAAACGCTGGTTCGAGCACTTTGGCAGCCTTCTTCAAGGGTTCGACGCATTACCCGTGTCAACGCCGAAGCTCCCTCAGTGCAGGAGATAGAAACAGCCATCCGTAGTATGAAATTGAACAGGTCCCCGGGGGACGATCGAATATAAACCGAGACGCTCAAAGCTGACCCCGTAATATCTACACAACTTCTGCATCAATCATTCGGCAACATATGGGAAACCGCGACATTTCTGGCCGACTGTATGCAAGGCGTCTTAGTAAAGGTCCCCAAAGAGGGTGACCTGACTGTATGCGATAATTGGCAGGGCATCATCTTACTGTGTATCGTTCTGAAAGTGCTCTGTTAAGTGATCATTCACCGGATACAAGAGAAGATTGACGCAGCTCTCCGGTAGCAGCAAGCAGGATTCCCTGCCGGACGATCCTGTGTGGACCATATTGTCACGCTCCGTATGATTATGGAGCAAATCAATGAGTTCCAATAATTTTTCAACCTGGTGTTTATTGATTACGAAAAAGCTTTCGGCCGTCTCAATCATGAAAACATGTGGGAGTCCTCAGGTGCAAGGGTGTCCCTGGAAAAATCATCGGCCTCATTGAAGCACAGTACAGGGCATTTTCGTGCAGAGTACTGCACAACGGTGTCGTGTCCGATCCAATCTGGGTCGTTGCTGAAGTGAGGCAAGGATGTATCATATCACCGCTACTGTTCCTTAACGTAATCGACGAGATCCTGGAAGGTGCTATTGATCGTGAACCCTTCGTGTGTTGCTGTGGCAGCCCATTACCATGGAGCATCTAAACGACTTCGAACTGACTGATGACGACGTTGCTCTTTTAGCTCAATGGCGCTCTGATATGCAGAGTAAGCTCGATGATTTTGCCGATCGCTCCTCGGTGGCAAGTCTTACCATCAACGTCAACAAGTTGGATGTAAACCCGCCAAATCGTTGGATGTAAACACGGTCAATCCTTCCAACTACACGGTAGCTAGGCAAGCAGTGCAGAATGTTGAAAGCTTCCAATATCTTGGTAGTCAATTGGTGGCCGATTTTGGCACGTAGATCGACATAGGTACTCTGATCAAGAAGGTGAAGAAGAAATGCATGGAACAACAATCAAATTAGTCGACGAATCAAAATCCGAATTTTTAACTCGAATGTGACATCAGTGCTACTGTACGCCTGTGAAACTTGGTGTGTATCAGTGGAGAACACTCAACAACTGCAGGTCTTCGTCAATAGATGCCTGCGGTATATAATTCGTGCATGGTGACCTCACCATTGTAGAGGCTCATGGCGGCGCAGCTTCAACAAGGAAATAAAGAAAGTCGACAGAAACTTGACCTTGCCACAGGCTGGCAATCGCTCAGGATGAAGATCTTTCAATTCGGCCCTCTGCATCGCCATGGGTGCTCAGGACTGAAAGTAGTAGTTAATCAAAGCCCAAACCTGTTCTTGCTAATCAAATTCCCTCATTTTGAATACACAGCGGTTCTATTTACGAAAACAATCTATAAATGCACTGATTTAAGTTATCAGTTCACAGAAAGAGGTTCCAACTTGGGTTCCAAGTTGTTGTTATTCTGTTTCTCATTCAAACATCCCAACTGGTTGGATATATGGACCATATCTCAGTTGTATCTGTCATCAATTAATTATCTACATCAGAGATGTTATCACACTTGGCACATATTCTGAATGAAATGAATGACCACCCAAGTAACACACTTGTCACCGAAGAGTCACGGCGGCGCAGGTTTTTGTTGCGCAGAAGTTACCGTGACTTACTTCTAGCAAGTAAGTGTTTATTTGTTAGAAGTAAGTCACAATAACTTATGCGCAACAAAAACCTGCGCCGCCGTGACTCTTCGGTGACAAGTGTGTTACTTGGGCACGTGGTTGTAAAATGTTTGTCAACACGCTTGAAAGATGGGCATCCCTTAATTAAAACATATGTGCGACCTTGACATTATCATCGAAGCCGGAAGCATTGTAGCATTTGTGAACAAACGATGCGGTCGATTGAATGAACCCCAAAATAAAATAAACAACAATCGGAACAGGTTTTTCGGTCAGGTCAGGTTTTCGATGTAAACATAGGAAGGTTCAAAGCACCAAATTGAACTGCGATGTGGCATTCGTGGAAGAATAAAGTGTATGAAAAGAAGCTTAGATTTATTTGTTTTTCGTTTCATCTTGATTTATTATTTTGAACTTTAAATGATTTTTCGAAAATGATAAAGAAATATGAGAAATAGATATTAAACTTAACAGGTTTAGAAACATTCCAATAAATATTTTGAAAGAATTCCAAATGATAATAATAAAAACCCAGTAGGAAACAAATGCTGAAGATTAAAAGACATTCAGAAAAAGATTTATTATAAACTAATAGAATGAGAGTATTTTGAAAAACATAATTTTATTTCATATGAGTTTATGATGGTAGTATAGATCACTATATTTGTACTTAAACATATCAGACTGCGAATTGTATGATACAACTGAAAATTGACTTAGTGGTTTTCAGTTTCTTAATCCGTAACTGACATGATGCAGTATTGTTTGCATTTCTCCGAAAAAATATATGTGTTCTGAACAATCTTCAAATAACGATTAAGTGTTAATTTTGAACTTGGATCTTATTTTATTTTCTTCAAATTTTGCACCCTAAATTTACCTACATATGGCTTCTTAAAATCAATATACCCGGTCTGACACTAGAATCTCACTTTACGTATAAGTTTAAAGAAAACTTACAATCAACTACGCAACGTTTATTTTCCAGCAAACTTTAAAACTTTTCATAATTACGTAATCTCATGGAAGCTTAACTATACACACTGCAAAAGAAAATATTTACATTCCATGTTTACAAAGCAAACACAGCGTCCATCCAGGCGCCCTAAACCTTTTTGTAAAACTTCTTTCCACCAACAAAACCATTGCCTGAAGGTCCTTTGCCGACACTTTCGGTCACTCCACCTGATGCTGCCTGCTGTTGCTGTTTACGGGTTTGCTGTTTTTGCTCCTCGTCGTCATAATATTGCGACCCTTTCGGTTGGTAATTGGAGCGGGTTTTGCTGCTGGAGTGCGACTTGCACTTGCTGCCAGCCATGAGGAAGCACCGTTTCCGGCTGTCCCGGTCACTTTTCGAGCCCGGCGTGGATGAAAAGATGCAAAGGAAACCAGATTTAGGAACGAATGCTCGGACGTGAATAGCCCCGTGGAGGGGGGCTAGTTAGTCTATTGAAGTCATGCAGCCCAGCAGTTAGGACAGAAGGAAAGAGAGAAAGTGTAACAGCAAGCGGACGCATCATGCAATAGTTTAGTTGGGTAGATGTTCAATTGTGAAGAATGGTTATCAAAAGTGTTCTCGGTAGCAACATGTTGCAATGAAGCATTATTATTTATTGTAATGTTTCCTGCATTATACTTCCAAAACCGTAGATTAGGATCTGAACAAAGTCACATTTCTCCACCAGTATGTTAAACGATGAATCGTAATTCGAAAAATACAAGATTCTTCCATAATAATCCAATGTCGTTATTTGTAAATACTGAGCTAGGCAAATGATTCGTGCACCTTAAGGCGAAACTGGAAGCATTTCCTCACTTTTTGGTTTTGGATTTTTTTATTAAATAACGAAGCAATACTTTCAAATTCGGGTTTCGTGCACATGTAGAGTATGGATCAAGGTATCTTCTGATTTTTTTTGTAGTGGAAAATGTTTTTCGTTTTTGCAGAAACCATTTTTGAACCAAATTTCACAAAAAATGGAAAACATTTTCCACCTCAAAAAAATTCAGTAGATACCTTGATCCATACTCTACATGTGCACGAAAACCGATTTTGAAAATATTGCTTCGTTATTTAATAAAAAATTGAAAACCGAAAAAATGAGAAAATGCTTCCAGTTTCGCCAAGTTTCCAAGCACCGCCGTTGAGGGTGAGAATGAGTCAAAATTGCGTACTTTCGCATTGATCATTGACTATCTTCCGAATGATATGTGTTCATGCACATTTTTTTTTTGTTTTCCTCAATGAAAGTTTATCAATAATCGTCCATTTGAGGAGATGGACTTAAGGTCAAGAGAACCAGATTTGTTTATCATTGATAACACAGCAAATTAATAAAATTCAAGACAACAAATTATGGACTGGAACCTGGAATATAGTAAATGCCAAATATTTTAATTAAATCATTGTATTCTAAGCAGTCGGAGAAAAGGAGGCATGGAGGACATGATTGAACTATCTGAGGGAACCCAAGAACTCACTTAACCCTCTAATCCCCAAATTTTTGATTTTGATCTAAATATCATTTAACGTCTTCGATTTAAACGTATTTTGGAAAGTGACTCTTTTTAATTCTCGTTTTAGTAAATTTTGGTTATTGATTTTTTTTTAAATTATTTTAAACATATCCACATTTTTGTGTTTTTCTTGAAAGCCTGTTCAGAATACCGATTTTTAGGATGCAAACATTTTTATATTTTGAATTTTATTCATAGGAAATCTTATTTTTCGTGTAAATTTGAATAAATCAAAACGACCACATTGAAAAGCATTCAAGCAAATGAAGCAAACGCAAATCGTCGTGGCATTCATTCCACCACGATCTGTGTGCTGTCTGCGATGGTTCTGTTCGATGCGAACTTTGGCAACAGCAACTACCGAGCAGACTGAAACTGCGGACAATTTAAACTTATTTTAAGGACAAACGTCTTGAAATCCCGCTTCAATAGTGTGCATCAAACTTCAGACGCACAAATCTCAATAAGCAAGCTTCAAACAACAATGCATTTTATTATTCTGCTGCTGCTCACTTGTAATATGCTTCAAATAATCAGATCAGGTGTGCTGGTTTTATTTACGAAGAGCGCTCGAAATCGCGAGTAGGTGCCAAAGTCGGCCATTGTGGTGGCCATTTTGGGATTTCTAACAAGTCTGTCCTTAAGTTTGGCACAGCTCTTAATTACCGATAAAAAGATTATAAAAGCTTTCAACCACAATACAACTGTTGATTTGATTTTGCTCCCGTAACCCATTTGTTAGAAACAACACCGATGAACCAAATTCATCGCGGTCCGAGAATTTAGACACTAGAGCGTGGTCTGTTCCAATCAGAATCGTCCAATTCTGATTGGAACGGCCCCGCTCTAGTGTCAAAATTCTCGGACCGCGATGAATTCGGTTCATCGGTGGATAAGTCCATTGCGCCGATGAACTGAATTCATCGCGGTCCGAGAATTTAGACACTAGAGAGCTATTCCCAATCAGAATTGTTCAATTCTGATTGGAAATCGTTCACTTTTGATTGGAAGTGGCCCCGCTTTAGTGTCAAAATTCTCTGACCGCGATGAATTCATCGTGCTTCGCCAGTTCGATCGCTGCTCAGCAACACTGTTTGAGATATACTGAACAGTTCTTTTTATCAGTCAAAAATATAAAAGTTTCGATTACCCAGGAAAGAAAAATGCAAAACTGGATATTAGAGGGTTCAATATTGATCGAAACCCCATGCAACGCCTTGAAACATTTTTGAGATCTTTAAATTGCATTTCACCTTCACGTATGCTGGTATTTCGTAAATTTTTATCCGACTTTTTTGAAGTCACATTCAATCGATCATAAATTGGTGCAAGTTTATTATACTAAAAGTGACCATGAAAACCATTCCGGAGATATTCTGGATTTTACTGGGGTCAGTGAGTGGAGAAGGGGTCTGTTTTGCCAAATGACTAAAAGTGATTATTTCTTGTGTAATTGTGTTTGAGAGGACCCCGCGGAACTTGTTCCAGATATTCTGGAGCAGCCACATCAGTTGATACACACTTCAGTCAATTTTTACTACCCCATTCTCTCAAAATTATGAACGTCGCACGGCATGTTTTGCTTGCAAACCAGAAATGCCCCCGATGACACATCCGTGGAACCTGTGCTAGATGGTTCGGGGTGGCCATATTAGTTGATACAGACCTCAGTATACCGTTTCTGACTCAGTCTTTCGAAATCATGAAGAATGATATGTCGCACGGCTTGTTTTGGTTGAAAACCAGAAGTGTCTCCAATGAGGCCCCGCGGAACTTGTCACGGGGATCCGGATGGGTCAACTTATTCAAATCTGGTTAACGCAGTTGTGTTTCACTGTTCGCAATAAAAAAAATCGCTGGAAATCGATGGTTCAAACACAATACCACACGAAATAATCACTTATAGCCATTTTGGCAACCCCCTGACCCCAGCACAATCCGGAATATCCCCGGAATGGTTCCGGATACTGCATGGTCACTCGAGTATAATAAACTAGCACCAATTTATGGTCGATTGGGAGCGACTTCAAAAAAGTCGGAAGAAAATTGACGAAATACCAGCATTTTGAAAATGAATTGTTGGGGTTCGGGTACGTGAAGGTTAATACAGCATATGGCATCATGATTGTAAGACAAAACATGATGATGGAAGTAAGACATGACAGTTCCTGGGGTTCCAGTGTTTTTAAATTCTGCGAAAGTGTTATGCAGTAACTCGAGAGCCGGAAGTCTGAGAATGTAGAGACATTGATTTTCGTAGTAGATTTCAGAGGCGTTTTTGGGGTCGAAGGGAGTTGGGCGGATTTCGGAGACATTTCAGAAAGTTTCAGAGAATTTTGGTAGGGTTTCAGAGGAGTTTTTCAGAATTTCAGAACATACATACATACATTTATTTGTTCAACATCATTAAGACAAGACATAATCAACAATAGTACGCCACAATACTCGGTTTGTGGCTGCCGCTCTCCATCCTCGGTCGTGCCCAATGCTCGCCAAGTCACGCTCCACCTGGTCCGCCCATCGTGCTCTCTGCGCTCCACGCCTTCTTGTGCCAACCGGATCCGTTGCAAACACCAGCTTTGCAGGGTTGTTGTCCGGCATTCTTGCAACATGCCCTGCCCAACGTATCCTTCCGGCTTTGGCCACCTTCTGGATGCTGGGTTCGCCATAAAGTGCAGCGAGCTCGTGGTTCATTCTTCTCCGCCACACACCGTTCTCCTGCACACCGCCGAAGATCGTTCTTAGCACGCGTCGCTCGAAAACTCCGAGTGCTTGCAGGTCCTCCTCGAGCATGGTCCATGTCTCGTGCCCGTAGAGGAT
This sequence comes from Aedes albopictus, assembly GCF_035046485.1. Classification (NCBI taxonomy): domain Eukaryota; kingdom Metazoa; phylum Arthropoda; class Insecta; order Diptera; family Culicidae; genus Aedes; species Aedes albopictus. Next base: position 153,490,326 of record NC_085136.1, on the reverse strand, counting down.
CACCGGTCTTATCAGCGTTTTGTACATGGTGCATTTGGTGCGTGGGTGAATCTTTTTCGACCGCAGTTTCTTCTGGAGCCCGTAGTAGGGCCTACTGATGGGCCTACGCTGATGATGCGCCTCCGAATTTCTCGACTCACGTTGTTGTCAGCCGTCAGTAAGGATACGAGGTAGACGAATTCCTCCACCACCTCGAAAGTATCCCCGTCTATCGTAACATTACTACCCAGACGGATCCGGTCGTTTTCGGTTCCGCCTACCAGCATGTACTTTGTTTTTGATGCATTCACCACCAGTCCGACCTTTGCTGCTTCGCGTTTCAGGCGGGTGTACAGTAGGCCGTCCCTATTTTTGCAAAAGTTGAAAATGTTAAAAGTTCAATATTGCAAAACGATCGTTTTAGCTTAAAAACCATCATGACAAAATTTGAAGTCCGTATCTCAAGGCTAAGTGGTCCCCCAAGGGGCCTAAAGTTCTCAAAAATTGTATGGGGTCGAAAAAATCATGAAATTTTTTCGACGACAAAATTACACTATTCTACTAGAATCGGTAATTTTAAGACCCTTAAGGGCCAAAAACTGGCTCAGAATTGCGATATCTCTTTTTGTTTCTGAGTTATTGACGAAAAACTATCTAAAATTGAACATTTTGACCATTTTTTGAAATCCCTGAGTAAACCTCCCATATTTTGTACGATAACTCAAAAACGAAAAGAGATATCGCAATTCTGAGCACATTTTTGGCCCTTTAGGGTCCTAAAATCACCGATTCTATTAGAATAGTGTAATTTTTTCGTCAAAAAAAAGTCATGATTTTTTCGACCCCATACAATTTTTGAGAACTTTAGGCCCCGTGGGGGACCACTTAGCCTTGAGATACGGACTTCAAACTTTGTCATGATGGTTTTTTGGCTAAAACGATCGTTTTGCAATATTGAACTTTTAACATTTCCAACTTTTGCAAAAATAGGGACGGCCTAGTGTACAGTTCTGCCACCGTTCCAAATGTTCTAGCGATAATGTCCATGTCGTCCGCAAAGCACACAAATTGACCGGATTTTGTGAAAATCGTTCCCCGGCTGTTGAGCCCGGCTCGTCGCATCACACCTTCCAGCGCGATGATGAAGAGTAGACATGAGAGTCCGTCACCTTGTCGCAGTCCCCGACGAGATACGAATGAACTGGATAGTTCACCCGAAACTCTTATGCAGTTTTGCACACCGTCCATCGTTGCTTTAATCAGTCTAGTCAGCTTCCCAGGAAAGCCGTTTTCGTCCATGATTCTCCATAGCTCTGCGCGGTCGATACTATCGTATGCCGCTTTGAAGTCGATGAACAGGTGGTGCGTTGGGACCTGGTATTCACGGCATTTCTGGAGGATTTGCCGTACGATAAAGATCTGGTCCGTTGTCGACCGGCCGTCGATGAAGCCGGCTTGATAACTTCCCACGAACTCATTTGTTTTAGGTGACAGACGACGGAAGATGATCTGGGATAGCACTTTGCAGGCAGCATTCAAAATAGTGATCGCCCTGAAGTTCTCACATTCCAAATGGTCGCCTTTCTTGTGAATGGGGCAGATTACCCCTTCCTTCCACTCCTCCGGTAGCTGTTCGGTTTCCCAGATCCTGACTATCAGCCGATGCAGACAGGTGGCCAACTTTTCTGGGCCCATCTTGATGAGTTCAGCTGCGATACCATCCTTACCAGCTGCTTTGTTGGTTTTGAGCTGGTGAATGGCATCCTTAACTTCCCTCAGCGTGGGAGTTGGTTCATTTCCGTCCTCCGCTGCACTGGCGTCGTCGTTCCTTCCGTTGCCGTGGGCTCCCGTGCCTACGTTCTCCACGCCGTTCAGGTGCTGATCGAAGTGCTGCTTCCACCTTTCGATCACCTCACGTCCGTCCGTCAAGAGGCCTCCGTCTTTATCCCTGCATATTTCGGCTCGCGGCACGAAGCCGTTGCGGGATGCGTTGAGCTTCTGATAGAACTTCCGTGTTTCTTGGGAACAGCACAGCAGTTCCATTTCTTCACACTCCGCTTCTTCCAGGCGGCGCTTTTTCTCCCGAAAGAGGCGGGTCTGCTGTTTCCGCTTCTGTTTGTAACGTTCCACGTTTTCAGAACATCTCAGATGCGTTACATTCCGGGCTTACGGAGGGTTTCAGGTGCGTTACATGGTGTCTGAGGGGGCGTTGAGGTGTTTTGAATTCATTTAACTAAGTTTCAGATGATTTTCAGCAGATTTCAGACGCGTTTCAGATGAGTTTCCAAAAATTTCGGATAATATTCAAAGCTTCTTCATAAAAACCCTTGAAACGCCCCTGAAATGTCTTGGAAGACCCCTGAAATTTTAATAAACCCATTAAATTGTTCTTGTAATCCATGCAACCCATTTGAAAAGCCCCTGAAACCCCTTTGCGTTTATGGTGTTCCCAAAACCCGCTGATACGGCCCTGACCTGAAATGCCTCGAAATGCCACTGAAACTACCGTAATGTCATTCAAAAGCTATTGAAACAGTCTATTGAAATGCCCCTGAAATCCTTCGGAACGCCTTTAACCCTCAAATGGATACCTTGAATAAAGGTCCGTTTCGGGACCCTGTGGTCCATTGGACCCCAACATATATTCTCGTATATCTCGTGATCCTTACTTTTTAGAAGGGTGATGTTTTCAGCAAAGATGTTAGGTATGTCAAGGCCTATCTAGTGATAAACAATTTAGAACATGGAATTACCACTAGGTGGCGCTAGAGAGCATTCCAAAATGCTCCCAATCAATAGGGTTAAACGCACCTAGCAAACGGACAAGACGCTCAAAACAAAAGGGTAAATTGCAATTCTGGTTCAAACCGAATCGAATCGAGATAGGGTGACAAAGGGTATTATCGGCAGGTTTGTTCTTTTAGTCATGAAGGGTTTTTGTCGGCCAAATTTCCTGAAACTTGGTTATATAATTCAGCTTGATTGGGGAAGATTTGAGACGAATTTTGAGTTCAATAGGTTTCAAAAAAACCCCCATGACGAAGAGAACAAAACGGCCGAAAATACGTATGTTCCCCTATGTCAGAATAAATAAGCTAAGCACAAGGCTAAGCATAAAGTCTACTCAGGTACTCATGTGGTTAAGCTGAACGAGTTGATTGAGAATTGATAATGAAGTAGCACCTTTACAAAATCTGGTATGGATGGTTCTGAAATGTTTGTCAACATGCATAACAAACAATTCCGCTTCCTAATTGGAACGGTCTTGCTTCATTATCATTAGGAGCGAGAAGAGTGCGGCATCCGTTATTTTGTGATTTCAATAAATCCTACAGATAAACAGTTACAGAAACAAGTTTTTAACCAGCTTAGAAAATTTAAACAACAAAATCAAGGTTAAATGGCTTTGGTCTTACGCCCTAATCAATGGATAGCTTACACACGATGGACATGAATATTTCATGTGTTAGGTCCATATAATTTGGATCAGTTCGAAATAGATCATCAACCTTACAGAAAAAAAAAACCATTTGTTTGTTAGTCGATACTTAAAAGTGGGGTTACCTTGGTTACCCGGGCGGAAGATAATAACAAAAGAAGACCAATTTCTGCGATTTAAATTTAATGGCTGAATAGCAAAAGTTGTTACTGGTTCGTTGGGAGTAAGAGCTAAGAGAACTACAACTATAACTGACTCTGTACCGGAAAATGACTCGATAATAACAAATTTTTACATTATAAGAACGAACAAAGGATAGCGATAACATATTTATAAATAAAGAATAACTGAATCAGATATTATTGAGTTATTGACAACAAAGTAAGAACAAAATTATGCCACAAATGTTCAGCTTATTGGACGCAGTGGTTTAATTTCCCCAACGGGGAGGAAAAAAAAAGAACAAAATTAGTTATTTCTGGAAAAATCATTACGACGATAATCTCACTTTGGCGCTCATTCATAAAATTAGAAAATGCCAATAGCTATCAAATTTGGAAAACTTTGGTAAGGAAATACATTGTGCAGCAACCTTGCGCGCACAATCCTATCCCCATTAGAGCTGGTGTACTATCCCCCAATTTTCTTTGCGTCAAGCTGTCACTTTGACAGGTCTGCGTTCGAGCACGTCCGCTTAGCTCACCGTCACGGCGTCAGCCAACTTCCGTTTAGACTTGAGTTAGTCACTCTCGATCAGACCGTTGCGCAATAAAGTCCGCATTTAATATTTTCTTTCTATTAAAAAACGTGTTTGCGTGAAACCGTCTCCGAACGTCCCGAAAAATACCACAATTGTAAGAATTTGAGTCAAATATTCGAACTCCGGGACCCCAAATTTAGGATGTAAGAGTCTTTTCATACAAACACAAAACAACGGATGCATGGAATTTATATTATCAGGGATTGGAATTTTAGCAGTGCGAAATTTTATGAAAAAATATTGCAGTTTTAAAAAAGCACACTAGAGCAGAATTGAATATAGTACTTTATTCTACAACCTTAAGCTTGCAATCAACAATCAACTATTTCTTAGAATTAGAACATTTCATATTTAGTTATTATTATTCTTGGAATACGCTGCTGTCAACTTTCATCGACATGATTATTTTCTTTGATGGGAGCTATTCTTCCACAGAGTAATTAATTTATAAAACTTATATAAAAAGCTGAAAAACATCTTATATGTATCGTATTTCAAATTCAAGCATTGTGATTCCACATATTTATGCATATTTACAACAACTATTTACAAAACAAACACAACGCTCATCAGCCCTGAACCTTCACGTAAATTTTCCTTCCACCAACGGAACCTTCGCCTGAAAGTCCTTTGCCGACATTTTCGCTATCTTCAACTGCCTGAGGCTGCTGTTGCTGTTTACGAGTCTCCTGGTGATGCTCCTCGCCGCCGCCGTCATGATCTTGCGACCCTTCCGGTTGATAGTTGGAGCGAGTATTGTTGCCAGAGTGAAATCTGCAGTTGTTTCCAGCCAAGATGAAACATCGCTTTCGGCTGCTCCGGTAGCTTCGTGAGCCCGGCGAATGAAAAGGAAACCAGATTTAGGAACAAATATTCGGACGAGAGCTGAAATACTCTTCCTCTAGGTTTGACATGCGAGTCATTCGAAGTCATGCAGTCCAGCAGATAGATCAGAAGAAATGATAGAAGGAATGCTGGCGATAAGAGGACTATTCATGCTTTGGTTCGGATTGGTTGAACTGGTAGACTGAGATATGAAAGTATTTGGAAAAGAATGAACTCCATGCAAGCAAAGGTGTATGTATGTATTACATATCATTAATTATAATGCTGCCATCGTACTACCCAGATCACATTCTATAAAACCAATTTTCAACATGCACATGAAAATGTCTTAGTCTTCGTTTTCTAAGCTTGACTATAGCTATCTTCCAGTCTGTTTGCCACCCCACTTTCGTTCTACAGATCAAAACACGTCAACAGGCAGTACGGAGGCCGATGAACGAAGTTGGAAAGCTATGGTTGAGAGAATTGTCATTATTTGATACATAATACACTTGTTGTGAGTTTAATTCAATCAGAAGAGTACTGGTGTCAACGTGGTTGACGTGGTTGGAAATTTCTAAGGGAACCCCTGAGTAAATTTTTGAAGAGATCCCGGAGGAATTTTTGAAGAAATCACTAGAGGAATTCCTTGAATACTTAATCCCTGGATGAATAACCAGAGCAAACCCTGGAGGAATTCCTGGAGATATGCCTGGAGGAATCCCTGGAGAAGTTACTGAAGAGATCCCTTTAGGAATTCCAGGAAGAATTCATAGAGAAACTTCTGAAGGAATCCTTGGAGGGATTTCTGGAGGAAATCCTGAAGAAATTTTTGGAGAAATCCCTGGCGAATATCCTGGAGTAATCCCTGAAGCATTTCCTGAAGGAATCCTCCAGGAACGCCTGGAGGTACTTCTGGACAAATTCCTGAAGAAAACCCTGGAGGAACCCCTGGAAGAATTCCTGGAGGAATCCCTAGAGGAATTCTGGGGGATATCCCTGGCGGATCTTCTGAAGAAATCCCTGGAGGAATCCCTGGAGGAATTCCTGGACGAATCTCTGGATCAATTCCTAGAAGAATACATAGATGAATTCTAGGAGGAATCCCTGGAAGAATTCCTGGAGGAATCCCTTGAGAAATTCCTAGAAGAACTGGAGGAAGTCCTAGAGGAAATCCTGGAGGAATCTTTGGAGGAATTTCTGGAGGAATTCATGGAGGAAGCCCTGGAGGATTTCTTGGAAATATCCATGGAGGATATCCTGGAGGAATGCCTGTAGGAATTTCAGGATAAATTCCTGGCAGAATCCTTCGAGAAATTCTAAAGAAAACTCTGGAGTAATCCCTAGAGGAATTCCTCGATGAATTCCAGCAAAAATTTCTGAAGAAATCCCATTAATAATTCCAGGAAGAAATCCCTGGTGAATAGCCTGGAGGAATCTCTGAAGAAATTCCTGGAGGAATGTCTGGAGATACTTCTGCACAAATATCTGATGGAATCACTGGAAAAATTCTTTAAAAAAACTGAAAGAATCCCCGGAAGAATTCCTGGTTGAGTTCCTGGAGGTATCTCTGGACAAATGTTTGGCGGAATCTAGGGAGGAATTCCTGGAGACATCCCTAGAGGAATTCTGGGAGGAATCCCTGGAAAAATTTCTAGGAGAATGATGATGAACCTGGGCGTGTTAGTGGAATACCGGTCGAAATACGTATCTGTCAAAGGATGCAAATTTTAAGTGGAATTAAAAGGAACAGTACTAAACACGATTTTCTTTTTACCTTAAAGAATTCCTAAAGTAATTTTTGGAGGAATTTCTGAAGATATCTTTGAAGGAATTCCTTGAGGCCTGGATTCCTCCAGGATTTCCTCCAGAAGTTCTTCGAGAAAACAAATTCTCCAGGAATTTCTCAAGGGATTTCTTCAGAAATTTCTCAGGGATTCCTCCTAGAACTCTTCTATGGAATCTTCTAGGAATTCATCCAGAAATTCCTACAGGAATTCATACAGTAATTGTTCCAGGGATTTCTCCAGGGTATCCTCCAGGAATTTCTCCAGGAATATCCCCCAGAATTCCTCTAGGGTTTCCTCCAGGAATTCTTCCAGTGATTGCTCCAGGGTTTTCTTCAGGAATCCCTGAAGCAATTCTTGGAGGAATCCCTAAAGGAATTCTAGGGGATATTCCTGGAGAAATTCCTGAAGGAAAGCCTAAAGGAATCTCTGCAACAATTCCTGTATGAATTCCTGGAGGAATTTCTGGATGAATTCCTAAAAGAATCCATAAAGAAATTCTGGGAAGAATCCCTGAAAAATTTCTGAAGAAATTTCTCAAGAAATTCTTGGAAAAATTCTTGGACAAACTGCTCATGTAATTCCTTGGAGAATTCCTGGAGAAATTCTTCGAGAAATCTCTGAAGCAATTCCTGGATGAATCTCTGGAGAAATTTCTTGGAGGACTGTCTGGATAAATTTCTGGAGAAATTAATGGAGAAATTTCTAGAGGAATCCTTAGAGCAGTCCCTGGAGGAATCCTAGGCAAAATCTCTGGAAAAATCATGTATAAATTTCTGGGAGAACTTCTGAAGGAATCCCGGGAGGATTTCATGAGAAATTCTTGGAGAAATTGCTGTAGAAATTTCTAGAGAAATTCCAGATTCGATTCGTGCAGGAATTCCTGGAGAATTTCCTTCGGTAAAGGAGGAGTCCTTGGTGAAATTCTTGAATGAAATCGTGGAGGAATGCCTAGAGGAATTCCTATAGGAATCCATGAAGGAATTCCTACAGAAATTCTTTGAGGGTTTCTTGGAGGAATCCCTGGAGAAATTCCTGGACAAATGCCTTTTGGAATTCCTGGAGAAATATCTAAAGGGATTGCTGGAGGAAACTCTGAGGGAATTCTTAGATAAATCCTGCAGAAAATCCCAGAGGAATCCCTGGAAGAACTCCTGGAAGAAATCCTAGAGAATTTTCGTGAGGAATTTCGAAGGAAATTCCAGGAGGAGTTTCTTAAGAAATCCCTGGAAGTACTGAAGAAATCGCAGAAAGAGTTCTAGATGAATTCTTGAAGGAATCCTATAAAGAGTTGGTGGAGGAACTCCTGGAGCCTTTTCAGAAGAATCCTCAAGAAAAATCCCGAAAGCAATTCCAACAGGAATTCCTGAAGTAATCCCTAAAAAAATTCCTCGAGAAAGTACTACTTTAATTCCTGGACTAGTTCATGAAAATATACAAAAGGAATTCCCAGAAGAGTTGCTGGAGGAATCCTCGGATGTTTTTTTTTTTAATAATACCTGCTGTTCCTTCTAAAAGAATAAGGAATCCCGAATGATACCCTGAAGGGATTTTGATATGAATTCTGCAGAATTACTTCGAATCATTCCACATGGAATTCTATCAATCAAGCAATCTCTAGCGAAATTCTAGAGGGAATATATGGAGAATTCCCCGAAGAAATCTATGAAGGAATACCTGCGGAAATACGTAATAGAATCTCTGGTGAAATTCCTTCGGGAGTCCTTGGAGAAATTCCAGAAGGAATCTTCAAATAAGCATTGGAACAATCACTCGAGAAATTCCCGGATGAATATGTGGTGGAATCCCTAGAGGAATACTTGAAGGAATCACTGCACTGGAGGAATCACTGATCATCCTTGCATAAGTATCTGTAACAATTCCTGAAGGAATCGTTGGAGGAACTCCTGAAGCATTTATTGGAATACGCCCTGAAACAATCACTATCGACATCCTTGGAGGAATTTAAAAAAAAACACAGGTGTTTTGCTTTTGCTTAACGTGACGTTTGTTTAAATTTTATACCAGTGAAAACTTGTGCATTTTGAGCTTCCACTCTCTATAGCAGCATATGGTTCTAAAAAACCCCTATTTTTCCCTTTAGCAATTCAACCAAGCATGTTATTTGGTAAAATTATATGCTAAGATTGAAGTTGTGCTCTTAGAGAAGCAGCTGACGATATTTCTTGTGGTTTTCGAGAAAAAAAGTTTGAAAATAATGTTTAAAATCCCAAATGATTAGAATAGTTTATTGCTTTGAAGTATTTTCAGAGTTCTACTCTGATAATCTCGAGTTGGTTCGGCCCCCACCCCCTGCCTCTTTCTGGCTACGCCCACATATAATGGCTACAATCTGAACCAACACCCTTGGTTCTCCCTAGAGCCCTCTAGAAAATGATGTAGCTGCATCAAAGACAGTTTACGTAGACATCATTTGAGGAAAAGAACGTGTGATTCTGTTATAGAAGTAGAGTAATGAATTATTTCAATGAGGAGAAAATTTTAAGAAATATGTCAAGAAATGTGTTAAATAATAGTAAGGAAGGATTCGAAACTGTACCATCGACTAACTTACAATAAGTGGTTAGCATTGAGCTCCGTTTAAGAACAAGTAAACAGTTGAATTATTCATGAAAAAGAAACCCTATCAAGACTTGTTATGTAAATGACTGACTAAAGTCATTAATTAGTATTAGTCGGTTTCGTAGCAGATGCCACCGGATACCAACAACCAGCTAGAGGAAAGGGCTCGCCTTCTCGACGGGTCACCAATTGGACTAATTACCTGTTGATCTGCTTCAGAATCGGAATCGGCGTGGGTTTAGGCTCCGCGGCATTGGTACCAATACGCAGTGGAGCCGGGCGATATTCCTGTTGGTAGTCCTGTTGCGCGAGTGCAACTCCCAGCACGCACACTGCCACTAGCTATGGAAAGAGAAAGACGGGACAACTCGTTAATTTAATTTGCAAGCAAACTTGGTACGGTGGGTGGTCGCATTGAATAAACCATGATTAATGAAGATGAAAAGATGAAGTATAACTACGGTTCTCTATTCACGAGATGAATAAATACGATCAATATTAATGTTAATTGAAATGGTGTAAATTTATTCCCAGAACATAAATTACCGAAGGCTCCCGGCATTACGTTTTATCTTCCTTGAACAAATTCAGCGATGCGGAGTGGTCTCCTGATGTAACTGCAGCGTGTCGCTGCACTTCAGGGTTGTAACGCGGAGTCGAGTGCCCTACATTTGGCGAGCACATTTCATTCAACCGATTCGGCTCTGATGCACATCCACTATCAAGGACCACAACCAGGAAGCAGAATGATAAATCGAATCGATGGGAATTAATTATTCCGAACGTAGCCATCAGGCACCGTGACTCTCTGTCTGGTGTGAGAAAAGAGTACTTCGTCATAAATTATTCATAAGGCACACACCCACATGAATACAGAGCTACTGCATCGGAGTGGGAGAAAGTATATCACACTTAGTGGATCGTATTCCACATTCAGTCATATCTGACGACGACGGTGGTGATGCTGTGACTGAAATCAACGACTGGAAATCGATTCGTGACTCCAAATTGTTAAGCAGTTCGTTCGGTGTGAAAGCTCCCCCCGATTAAATCAAAGAGAGTGCCACCTATTTTGAAAATCAATAAATCCCATACCGTCCATCGATCATCACTTAAATTGTGTGATTTTTCTTTTTGTGATAAATTCAGGCGATATTTCCGTCGGCCAGAAATGTGTATCGCACCGCTGGCGCTGCTACAAAAAATTGGATGCATCCAGAGGGATATCATAAATCAACACCCTTTCCGGTATGTACTCCTGCTCATAAATTATCCATTGAATGTCGAAGCTATGCATTAGGCTTGCCGGCAGTGCATGTATAAAATGAACCACCGTTAGGGAGCGTTCATAAATGACGTAGCACTTTTTTCCGATTTTTACACGCCCTCCCCCCCTTCTCGAACAATATTTTCCCATACCTGATACATGCCTAAAAGCTACATCAGTTATGGACTCTCTCTTAGGAGTTACGCGCCTGTATAGAGTAAAAAAACCAATTGAAATATTGAACTGGACTGTATAGTTTAGTATGCAGTGTCAAATAAAATGATTTTGTTCGTTCAAAGCAGAGCATCCATAGAAAAAACCTACACACTAAAACTGCTCAGCACTTAAATGTGTAACCTGACCATACAACCACACCAAAAATAACCTTAGAATTATACTATTATAACTATGTCGTACACATACTAGAGTCGATCTGTTTTGACATAAAAGTTTTTGATTGGTCAACGTCGTACTTTTGTGCTGTGTAGACTACTTTTTATGTAGATGCTGAAGGCAATTATAGTTATACACGGAAAAACAATTTTTGTCCCATGTTATGCAGAACATAGTGTTCCATGCCATTTCAAGTTTTTTCACCATAAGTTGTCCCACGATGCATTTCATAGATACTATCAGAATTCCTGGTTATTTTTTAGGATTCTCACAGAGATTCTCGGCATTCCTGGAGATTTTTCGGAATGCATTCGGTATTATTAAGATTTTTGCTAAATATTTAGGGAATAAGACAGGGAGGGGTGAAATCTACATAGTTATTCTTGGAATGGTCTCGACGACGAAAAGATGTCCAAACACAGTTGTTTGAAGCCATTATGGAATCATTGATGGCGGATTCTGAATTGTTTAAATACATGGAAACCCAATGAGTACGAGTATTTTAGGACCGAAAATCGATGTCCGAAGTAGCTCTGGAAATCCCCCTAGAAACTCCACTTCCAGTAAATTCTTCTGGAAATTCCTTCAGAGACTTTATCTGAGCATTACTCCACAAATGCCATCTGGAGATTCCTTAAGTAATTTAATCAAGGAATTCTGCCAGAAATCCCATCCATAAACAAACAGACGCTACACGTTGAACATTCCCCTCAGAATTCTATCGTGTGTTCTACTTTCATCTATTGCGCCATGCTTCACGAAAGGTGCCAGGCCATTCGGCCGAAGGTCATAAGGCCGAATGATCATTGGGTCTTATTGTTTGCCGTTACGTCCCCACTGGGTCAATTCTTGCTTCTAAACTTCTATGTTCTATGAGTACGTCCACAGTTATTAACTGAGAGCTTCCGCTGCCAATGACCATGTTGTATGTGTACATCGAAGATAAACTATAACCAAAAAAGTCAAGGGAATTGCCTTAACGGAAAGTTACTGGACCGAAAAATTTAACTCAGTGCCCACCCTCAGCTTGATTTTTTCCTTCTTTTAAACATATATCGTTCCTTCTGATATTTAAATCACAATTTTTTTCTAGTTTTTTTGTTATTCTTTCTAGTTTTATTGTTAAAATAGTTTTTGCCAATAACTGTTAAAAAAGCTTAAAACCATAGATCCGTTTTCAGTTTCCTGCAGAATTGCAATTCATCCTGATGACAATTCGGCCTAGGGACCATTCGGCCAAGTGACCATTCGGCCTAATGACCCTGCATCTTCACGAAACATGGTATTGCGCAACGAATCCGTGCTGATGGATGAATGGTTGAGGGGTTTTGAAAGATGCTCGCTCTTTCACGGAGCCCGTAACGTGGGTTGATCACCTTTTAAGGTTGCGTTAAGGTAAAATATCTACCAAACCGAACCCTAGTGACATTCGGTTTGTTAAGCTAGGGTAGTTTGTTTTGGTAATGAGGATTCATGGTACAATGTCCATGTTACTGGTGCCAGTTTCTAAAATTGCATTTATTCTGCTTTGCTGATTGTTAAAGACTCGGACTTTGCCCACCCGAGACTACACTTGATGTTTGGAAAACGAACATGCTCTGATGAATTCGAGAACGCAAACATGGTTGGATATCGCAAGCAATTTCAAAAAGAACTCTTGCTAGAATCCCAGTATAAATTCTTGCAGCAAATTCAAAAGAAACTTCTGCAGTGATTCATGTTTTGTATCGCAACAGCGACTAATTGAGATCATAAAGATCCGAACATTTACACTGTCATGTACAATCCTTTTATTTAGTTCAAACATTGAAACAGGTAATATGTTACCTACAGATTAACGATTATCATATGGTCAGTGTTAACTCAGAGTGGACTGGGTGATATTCGAAAAGTGAAGTAGTTCGACAACTCTGAACTTTTCGACGCTCTACAGTTGTTCTATTACATGAAATAGGTAATTATAGTACCGTGATTTCGGGTGAAATTAATTGACATGCGAACCATTTTTATTCGTTAAAAATTTAAAGCGTTATTTTAAAATAATTAATAGAAAATAACCATCATCTGGTTCAAATGTTATTGAATGATGAGTTTACATATTTTACAGGCAATTAGTCACATATTTCTAATATTCAATATTTTCCGAAATAGCGTATTGGGCGAACTGACACCTTTAACTTTAAAGTTAAATAACTAAATATTTAGTAAACTTGAAAAAGTTTTACTTAGCTTTTCGCATTCTGGGGTGGCTGATTCAAGTGGAAAATTATGTTCAGCGCTTGCAAAGGTATTTCGCTGACTGATCAATTTCTCCCCGAAAGTATGTTTTAGTTCAAATGTTATTTATTACAATAAAACGATTTGCAGTAAAAGTTTCAAGCTCGTTAACTGATAAAGACCGTGGTCGCACTTGTATTAAAGTATTAAGTTTAACCATATCGATAATTTTCCAAAAAATAGACGCGAAAAACTGCGAAAAGTGATCAATTTCACCCGAAATCATGGTATTTTAAATAATAACGTTCTTGATTTGGCGTCCCAAGTGTTTGCAGGACATTTTTCCAAAAACCTTTATAAAATTCGTGGCTCGGTTCAACTTTACTTCAGCCATATAATAAATGATCTTGTACCGACTTTTCGAACCCTCTAATCAGAATACCCTCTTCGAATGAGTGTAATCAGTTTCGTACCTTTCAATTCCGCCCTAATTGCTTATCCTTTGACCGATACGCGTATTTCGACTACCACTTGTTCTACACTCGTGACTACACTCATTCGAACATATAATAAATGTTAATCGATATAAAAATCGATATAAAAATACAATAAAAAGACAAAAAGATCGGCGAATCAAGCCTTTTTCGCCGAATAACCAAATCACGAATAATCGAACCATTTGATAAGTGCACGCTAGGATAAGTCCACCCTTCTCACTGATTTAAACTCCTCATTCCTCACTGGTTCACACTTTCTTTTTTCAATATTCGCTCTTGCTTACTTCTCACTCATTCCTCAATCTCACTGCTCACTCATCATTCTACACTTCTAACTCCCCACTTCATCACACTCCATAGTGGTAATCACGTTCAAATGTATGCATGTTTCTTTTATTGGACGCAGTGGCTTAAATTCCCCAACAGGGGAGGGAAAAAAATGCATGTCTCTTTTGTAAATGTAGTTGTGAAACTTGGAGGAAAATATGTGCACTCTCACTTCGGTTGTTAGTTTCATCATTATTTAGCCGTTTTACCCAATTAGGTAATATCTGCATATGTAATCTGAATAGCCTTTGAATTGGCGTGCATTTTTGTGAATGGAAAAATTCACGCTAATGTTGGTGTGTTGAAATGTCACATATCTCTATACTCTTTACTTTTTACTGATCAGTACTCATTTATTACAGTTCACTTATGACTTTTCACGGCTCACTCATTATTTCTCTCTTCTCTTTCCTTTTCTCACTCTTAGTCCTCACTGATCACTTTTCACTGCGCATTTTTCCCTCCTCACCGTCAAAATACCTCACTGCTCACTTCTCACTGCTCATATTTCACTTCTCACTGCTTACTTCTCACTCCTCTCTTTTCACTAGTCATTTCCTTTCTTTCCTTAACATGTCGGTCGGTCACAATCGTGCTTCGCTTCAACCGGATGATTCGCTCTATCGAAGACGCAGTTTGCTTCCAGCAGGATCTGGATGCATTCATGAACTGGTGCATATTAAACCGAATGGTGGTTAATCTTGTCAAATGTTCCGTGATTCCGTTCGCTCGAATTCGTAAACCTATAATTTTCCAGTACAAACTCTTCGACACCGTGATTCAGCGTGCAGATGGTGTGAAGGACCTGGGGGTGATTCTGGATTCGCAACCAAGCTTCAAACAACATGTTCCTTTCGTCGTTGAAAAAGCGTCTAGAACGTTGGGCTTCATATTTGGGATCGTCAAGGACTTAACCAGCGTGTATTGTTTGAAATCACTGTATTGTTCGTTTGTTCGATCGTCCCAAAAAAATGACCACGTGGTTTATGGACAGCCCCTAGGGAAATAAGTTAGGTAGTTATATATACATCATTAGGATTAGTGTTGTATGTTGATGTAATACAAAAAATAAATAAATAAACAATGGAAATCGTAAAATTTATCTTAGCACAGAGAACAGACATCCAAGTCCAATCTGAATTTTGTGTAAGGAATATTTCATCGGCAACACAAGTGGCAATAGCGTGGCGCTGCAATCGGTTAATTTCTCATACTAATTTAATTCACCACTTGAAATGTTTCAATTCATCACTGACTGTGGCAATATGGTGTTTGGCGGCGTTAGTGTTGTCATCGTATATTGGTTTGCAACCTTACTCAAGTGAAGATTCAAATCCTTACACAACTTTCTGAATGAATTTTTTTCTAGCCTGGATGTCTGTTCTCTGTGATCTTAGTCCCACTCACCAAAGTGATGTGAGACATCGTAGAAGAGACGAATGTCGCTGGTATTTGCAACTTTCTCGTCTTCGTTGGCTAGAGAGCCTACATGAGAGCTTCACTTCCTTTTCGAGAGCCGAATAGCGCAAACGAGCTACGGCTTTGGCTCCTTTCGCGGATTTGGCGTTCCTTCGCTCCACTATCTTCCTCCAGGTGATGATACACCTGGGCGTATTAGTGGAACATCTGTAAGTAAAAATAAAATCGGGTTAAGTACTGTTGCTTTTAATTCCATTCAGAATGTGCATCCTTTGACAGATACGTATTTCGACCTCAACTGTTAGGTCGTCTTCAGTGTCCTGTACTTGACTCGACTCAATTACAAGACACTAAAGACGACCTTACAGTTAAGGTCGAAATACGTATCTGTCAAAGGATGCACACTCTTAATGGAATTAAAAGGAACCGTTCTTTACCCGAATTTATTTTCGTTATGGGAGTTTTTTTCGGCTTTCAGTCACGGAAAAAGCGTTGATACTTCTATATCATTGCCAACGTTTCGATCCTTGGGTTGGGATCTTTCATTTGTCCACTGCTTTCTCTAGGTGCACAGTTCACCCAAATTACTCTCGCCTGTGGTGATGAAGGTGTTCATGATGGCGCTCCATTGATCTTCTACACTTCCAGCTTCCGGAACATACACAGCACGATTTGAAAACCTCCTCGCCGAAGGAACTTTTCCCCGTAGCGTCTTCCCGTCGGCGTGTGTTGAACCGGCACACTTTATTATCTCCTCTTGTCGGTGGATCCTAGCGATGCGCAGCTGGATCTCACCAATTAGGAGATAATGGTCGGCAATGTCGCCCTACGTTTGTTCCGTACATCAAGAAGGCTCCGGCTTCATTTCTGATTGATGCGGTCGATTTGATATTCCGTGACGACATCACGGGAAATCCATGTCAATTTATGCACTGATCGATGAGGAAAGAGCGATCTCGCAATTAACATGTCATTGTTGCCACAAGACTCTGCCAACAGCTCTCCATTCCCGCTCATTTCTCCGAGACGTTGGCGTCCCATGAGGTGGTCATAGTCCGATTTGTCTGAATCAACCTTAGCGTTGAAGTCGCCCATAAGGATCTTGATATCACCTTTCGGAATTTTGTCAACGACAGCATTCAGTTGGCTGTAAAAGCTCTCTCTGTTTTGCATTTCGGCAGCATCGGTTGACACGTAGCATTGGATCATGGTAAGGTTTCGAACCCATGTTATGAATCTGGCTACCATTATCCTCTCATTAATAGGTTCCCACTGCATAAATATGCGCAGCGTGTGCGTGACCGCTGAGCAGGAAACCAACTCCACGATGATGAGGAGCGTGTTCGCCTCGTAAGCCAGATTATAGCAGAATTTGGCTCGACGAGAATCTAGCTTCTCCAAAATTCGGCCAACGGACTTCGCTCAGCCCTAGAATCACAAGCTTGAAACGGCATGCCTCATTGGCTAGTTGTGCCAGTCCACCCTGCTGGCGCTGTGCTTAGGGTTAATACATTCCAAGTTACAATTCTTGTCCGTTGTTTCGCGCTAAAAGTCGTTGCCGTTGAATCAGTTCGTAATCTTTCATTTTTGGTTTCTGTAACGGTTTTTGGGTTTCGGAAACTGTAGGTTGTTGGGCTAAGGTCCTCTATCCACCGTGGTGGAGCTGCCACCTTAGATACAGCTTCCAGTGATGGAACATTTCGTACTCAGCCGCTGGATGCCAAAAAAGACGCTGTTTGAGCCGCACCTCCTTGGTGAACAGACGCTCGGGACGCACCTCCTCAATCTAGCTAGAAGTCAGAAGGACAACAGTGCCCAGGCTGCACTACCAGCTAAGCACACAACTCTTAGCTGGCCGTCTTTGTCATCGATTTACCCGTGGAAGCTTGTGAGGACCAGAACTATGTTGAACGCTCTCCTTATCGACTTATATGCATGTTGTTACATATTTCATGATATGAAAAACGTACTATTTAGCATGCTTATATTAAAAAATTGCGCATTATTGTCATCGTATGTCATGATTACCTACTCATATCATATTTTTTGTAGCTAAACAACGTTCATTATTCTTTTGGAATTACCATTTTTAATCGAACCCGTTTTCAGAGCAAAACAAACAATCACAAACCTATATGCATCAATGTGCAATCATGCTCCTAATTGCTGCATATTGCATTGTTCTGTCTGTGTGCTTGTTGCTCCGCCATTTGGATCGGAAAAGCAGAGGGTAGCAAATTTCACGTGAAATTAAACTCCGGCGTATTGATAATGATGTCGTCAACAGCAACACTGCGCTTGCACTGCTTGCTTACGATGACGATGATCATGCTGCTCACGAATCAGACACTTTGAATGTGCAAGGGCCTTCTTCATGCGACTACTGGTAAGCTGTGGTGAGAAAGAATCTAGACGTCGTCGCCGGTCGGCTCGGGATGCATGCCTATACCGACAAATTTTGGTTCCATCGCGTGGAATCATAACGACTTGGTTGTGAAGTGGATAGGCAAATGCAAAACACTAGGCTGCACAGTACGTGCCGTGGATTGTGGAATACACCACCGTACCGGTTCGTCGCTCGAAGCATCAAGTGGCCTGGTTATGGAAGAGTGATTTTTTTTGCTGCCATTGCACCTCGCACCGTGATGAAGGAAGAATTTTAATCACCCGGAGTGACTTTCCGATTTGCTATTTCACGAGTTATTGACTTCATAGTTTCCGCCACAAGAGCCACTATTTCGATTCGGGTAATTACTCATAAATGTGATGGCCTGATGGCTTGTCATCTAGTAGCGAGTGCATAAATTTTGCAAAATTTAATTAATTAGCCGGAGTCATTCCATTTATTTTATGAAATAGGTGATGTTTTATGCATGCACTCACAACTGGATGCTGGAATGCCCGTCTGCTGCATAGTCAACTTCACGCTGGCTGACTGAATGCATCGTGACGAAGATCCGTGGGAACGCGTTTGGCATTCATTCGCATGAAGACATCTTGAATGCAAATCATTTGGAAGCATGCCAGAAGGTTATATTTTTATCTCCTTTAGTGATTAAATATTCATGCTATCGGCAGTATATCCACCGACGAACCGACGTGACAGTGGTGATTCAAAAGTGTCCCCCCCCAAATTTAACGGTCGACCACCGAAGCGAGCGATCGCTTCTGTCAAATCAGCGCAGACGCGAACCGTTTCCTATATGAACACACGGGGGTTCGGTGTCGAGCTATCAAATCATCGCGAGCCGTTATAGAGGTGGCGATAGTGTTCGGCTATTTTTCATCATGGCGTCGCGGACAACAAATTTGAATTTATTTGTTCTAGCTGTCACGTCGGTTCGTCGGTGGTATATCTCTTGGTAAAATTTAGCAAATTATTTCTAGACAGATCTTAGTTTATAAACTAGCCAAGATCGTTCCAAGGTTAATAAAATTGAAGCTGGTAGGTACACGTTCGACAGACATTTTTAAATTTTTGTTTCCATCAAAGCCATTTTAGATTATTGTTGGCTTTTAGTAGATAAATAATGGGTTCAGATCATCTTATCAAGAACTTTATTTTGAAGTAATTTAAAAATCTTGAAATCATCATAAGTTTGTTGATGGTGTATATTCGAAAAACAAGAACTTTCATTTGTTGAGATATGGTTCGTGTATTGTGACGCAGTTTTCTAAATGGAATCACTAGATAAACACCACAACAGCAATTGTACAAGTTTTGTTCCAATGTAATGCCAAGGGCTGTAAGTCTCTATAATAAAGCTTAATCAATGAAATCAATCCAATGTAATGTCACGCTCCGATGGAAAAGAAGCTGCAGAAAATAAATTCAATTCCAATCAAACCGAGCTCTTCACGACAATATCCACCAAGTGCACCAATCATTTACTTCAATTTTCGTTCCGTTTGTTCCGCTTAATCCAGTTAAAGCATTGCGAAGTTTTTCAACCGTTTCCCAACGACAACCGCTGCCATTTAGTTTGCCGTTAGTTTACTATGTGTGGACGATGAACTGAAAGCCACATCCTTTTGGTGTAGAGCTATGAAGCCAAGATGACAGTTTGCACACACACACACACACACACATACTCCCATATATTTAGTTTCTGAAAGTTTTCTTTCTTGGTGGCTGAGGGACCGAGGAGTTCAGCGCAATTATGCAAATGGATTACCATGACAGAGAGCTTCGACATGAGAGTTAGCTTTGTAGTAAGGATTTTATAAGATTGAATTTGAGGTTGACTTATGTGGTTGGCCTTTTTGATGTTCTTGAGTGACTGATATTTTGATTTTATACATGTACCGTTAATATATTTTTAACAGGGTTTTTATGTAATTTTCGTCATATCAAGCACTGAGCAGTAATGATCAATTTCATTCTTGCACCTAGCCTAACGCCTCATGGCTAGTTTGTTTTCAATGACATATTCACAAATTAGCTTTCATATCATGTAAAAACATATTGTAAGACAACAACTATTGCTTTTAACCTTTTGAAGCCGGAATTTTTCCAAGCGTTATAATAGAGTTGTTTTTCTGTGTATCCTGTACACACTTAATTTAGAATACCGTGTTCGGTAAATTTTTGACTAAAATAGAACAGCTGAATACAGCTATAATGCATTGTTTACATTTTGCACCCGGTTTTGACAGTTGGTGTACTGAGCTCAGTAAAATCGATTACCGAAGCTACCGAAATAGTGCTGCTGTTCTATTTTCGTCAAAAAAGTGCTGAACAGGCAATTGAGGATTAAGTGTGTAGTTTTGGTGCTCAATAGTATAAAAAGGGTAGAATATGATGCAGAATATTTTTTCTGGATATCCTAGGTCCTGAAGTCTACGGGTGTAATGGTAGTTTCTTTAATTATACAAAGCTTCGATTTGTAATCTATCATGTCCAGTAAGTCTTCTGAAAGTTTAATAGATAGTATCAGATCAGTCGAGATATCCTAGGTCATCCAAACTGTTCTTAAGCTTAGATTCTAATGTCTATGGCTATAACGACAACTTCTTCCATTATACAAAGCAACGATTTGCAGTCTATCATATCCAGTAAAGTCTTCTGAAAGTTCAGTAGACAGTATCAGATCAGTCGGGATATCCTAGGTTAACCAAACTGTTCTTGAGTTTAGATCCTAAAGTCTACGGGTGTAACGCTTACTTCTTTCATTAAAAGCTACAATTTGTAATCTATTATGTCCAGTAAGTCTTCTGAAAGTTACAGTGGTTGTTTTTATCAACTAAGCATCATAACAGTAAGGAAGCCCATAATACCCAAAACAACAACGCTTATTATGATGTTGATGAACCTGGGCTTGTTAGTGGAATACCTGTAAGTAAAAAGAAAGTCGGGTTAAGTACTGTTTCTTTTAATTCCAGTAAGCATTTGCATCCTCTGACAGAAACGTATTTTGACCCCAAGTACAAGACACTGAAGACGACCTTACAGTTTCCCTTGAGTCAAGTACAAGACACTGAAGACGACCTTACAGTTGAGGTCGAAATATGTATCTGTCAAAGGATGCAAATGCGTTGTGGAATTAAAAGGAACAGTACCTAACCCGATTTTCTTTTTATTTAACGCTTGTTATCCCGCTAACTACTTTGGTAAGTACAGTGGACTATGTAACACTACTTAACGTGATGGCAAAATCTATTATCACAAGTGTAGACCTGAAGCTACGGTCTCCGGAGTAGTGATGTTGATCTGGAATTACATAAAACTATCTTGAAATGACTCATGATATACCGGGGGGATTGCAGATTATAGTTTAAAGTTCATTGCGAGAATATCTACTGCTACTATCAAGAGTTGAACTTCAGGATATTTTGGAAGACCTTCAATTTCCCAAAGGTTCATTATAATATAAAGTAGACTTCAGGTTGATTCAGTCACCGCAATTGATAATGAAGCGTTATTCAGTATATAGCTGATGTTACGTGTGTGGACCTGAAGTTCTGAACTCAAAGATAGTTTGGCTGACCTGGAGTGTTCCCATAGTTTCTTTAAATGACATTTGAGATTTTAAGAGCATTACGGATCTCAGAAGATTATACAATGTTATTGTTTATGGTGAAAACACAGAACAGTTTGGATGAACCTGAATGTCCCAAAGCTTTATAATAAGAAAGTAGACTTCAGATTGGTCCAGTAACCTCGGATAAATATGCAACGTTAAAAACAGCAGATATGGCTGTTGTTACGAGTGTAGACCCGAAGTTCTGAATTCCAAGGTAGTTTGGTTGATCTGGAATATCCCTGCAGTGTCTCTAAATGACATTTGAGACTTCAAGACCTTCGCGGATCCCAGCAGATTATGCAATACTATTATTTATGGCGAAAACACATAAAGTTATTCTTGTACATTTGAAGGACTTCATTATAGAACAGTTTGGACGACCCTGCATGTCCCAAAGGTTTATTCAAATCAGTAACTGCGGGGTCTCCAGTTAGCCTAGTGGTTAAGGCTATGGATCGCCAATCCGGAGACGGCGGGTTCGATTCCCGTTCCGGTCGGGGAAATTTTCTCGACTCCCTGGGCATAGTGTATCATTGTACTTGCCTCACAATATATAAATTCATGCAATGGCAGGCAAAGAAAACCCTTCAGTTAATAACTGTGGAAGTGCACAAGGAACACTAAGTTGAAGCGAGGCAGGCCCAGTCCCAGTGGGGACGCAGAGCCATAAAGAAGAAGAAGAAGAAGAAATGCGGTTAATTATGCGGCATTAGTCAGTATAACATATATGGCTACTGTTACGAGTGTAGACCTGAAGTTCTGAACTCCAAGGTAGTTTAGCTGACCTGGAATATCCCAATAGTATCTACAAATAACATTGTAGATGTCAAGAGCTTCACGGATCCCAGCAGGTTATGCAATGCTATTATTTGCGGTGAAAATACATAATATTATTCTTGTAGATTTGAAGGATTTCACTATAGGACAGTTTGAAACACCTAGAACATCAGAATATAATAAAACACCTTTCAATATTTTTGACCAAAGCTAAATGAATACATATAAACGTAACCCACATCCAAGTTCAGCTTTTAGAACAACTGGTACGTCAATTATTTCGTTTTTTTTTTTCATATTTCATGGTGTTCAGGATGATCTAGGTTATCAATGAAGTCCCAAATACAAATATTCCTATTTTTCCCTTATAGAGGACCCAATTTACAACAATTTTGCCAAAGACAGTTATCTGTTTTATCGAATGGGTGAATTTATATAGCCGTTTCTATGTTGAGGTCATATATGGCCCCTCCGGCTCCAAAGGGTTAAGCTTTTAATTTGGATGCATGTTGATAAGATGTCACATATTTATTATTTGTGATAAAGAAAGTAAATATACCAATTTTAATTATTTTCATAAAGCTTACTAGCATTCAGTTTAAACCCACTATTATTTATCAATTAGTTTAAATAGGATATAAAATTAAATAGGTTCAATCAACATTTTAGCAAACTAACTCCACACTACACTTGTAAGTTGTAACATTATCTTTTCTTCTTCAATTCCATTAACGATGCTATTCTTCCAATTAACCGGATGTCGTCTCAGCATACGCGCAGAATCTCGAGACAGCGTTGCCAGGCGAGGACAAGCTCGATGTGGCACCTCTAGAGGACTGATGGGGACCAGTTAAAGCAGCCATCAACAACGCAGCCGAGAGCACCATCGGCAACGTGGAAAGGAGTCGATGAAATGAATAGTGCGTCGAGGGGTGTAGTGCGATTTTTGAGGAGAAGAACGCAGCATGGGCGGTAATGCTGCAGCAAGGAACACGGCAAAACGTGTAACGTTACAAACATAACCGGAAGGAGCAGACCCACCTCGCCCACCTCTTTCGGAGGAAAAGCGCCGCCTGGAAGAAGCGTAGTGCGAGTGCCGTTCCCATGAACCACGGAAGTTGTACGAGATACTCTACGCATCCCGCAACGGCTTCGTGTTGCGAGCCAAAAAAGGACAGAGGCCTCTTAACGGACGGACGTGAGGTAATCGAAAGGTGGAGCCGCACTTCGACGAGCACCTGAATGACGTGGAGAACGTAGACACGGGAGACCACGACAACGGAGAAAACGGCTACGCCAGTGTAGCAAAGGACGGAAATAAACCAACTCCCACGCTGAGGGAAGTTAAGGATGCCATTCACCAGCTTCATTTCAGTTGCTCGCGCACGTGAACGGTTGTCTATTCAAAAAACCGCAAGAGTAATACGCTAAAATTGCTCATTCGCTTGTACCCTCTAAATTATTGAGATAAACAACCATTATTCTGGACTTCCATTATCTAATCTCACAAAGCTCCTAACAAGCTTGGTGTCCTTAGCAATTTCTAGCCACAGCTGTCTACCAAACATAAAGTCGAGTATTGCTCCTCCCTAGCGTTCCACTTAGTTTTTACCAACCAAATAGCACAAACGACACAATAAGCCCTAGTTCTGACAGCAGCAGCCCGGCCAATCTCGTAAACTTCCAATGTTCATTCAGCGCAGCGACCACACGGTATGGTTTTACAACCGTGCCGCCGCCGTCGCGCCGTTGCAGTCGCATGGTTTGCAAATCCCAGTCGCAATTTCGACCGGTTTGCCGAAATGCCTCGACGATGTTGACGTCGTCGTTGTCGTTCGTAGGTCGCTTTCATATGGCCTAGCCACCATGTGCGCGTTGGATATTATGATTGCCGCCCGCACGGGGTCTGCAAAAATCTTATTATAGCAATAGCACTAAGTGCTCACGACGCTGTATAGTTCGGCCTTAGTAGCTATTTGCTCCCTCGTTCCCTTGACTCCGAACTGAAAACCAGTATATGTACCGAATCTGGAACATTTCTGATCTGAAAATGGCAAGCGCATTAGTCCTAGCAAATAATAGCTTACGTGGGGTATGGTCTGTAAAACTTGAACTTAGTGTTTATTAAAAATAATAAAAATAACTGGTACTGACCTGTTGGCGGGTTAAATTAGCAGGACAGGGACCTACCGAAAAAGAAATCAAAGGGATTCCCAGAGGAAAATCCTGAAAAACCCCCATAGGAAACTCCTGGAGGATTATCCGAACTGAACTTGTTGAGGAGTCTCGAAGGAATCCCCACCCAAGTAACAACCTTGATTATATTTGGTTTTATTTGTTTTAATGATAGTTTTATCGGAACATTGCACATTCTAGTTGATCTTATCTTCGTCAATATGTGGTTTTTAAAACACCTCCAAGACTACTTGAGGTTTAGTTCATGAAACCATAAACACAACAATAACTGTTGAACTTATTTTCAGTTTTATAAGGTTCTTGAAGTTATCTTCAATCATCCGTTCTTGATCAAGAGCAACTGTTTTCGCATGAGATGAAAGAATTTTAGAACGATCTTATGGTGAAGTTGATTAAAACCATCGATAATGGATCGACCACCGGCCTACCCAAGTAACATTTTGATGACCAATTAGTCTTGTAGAGGTTTTAAGAACTACTCGGGTAGATTTCAATGGAAGCCATGTTGAGAAAACTCATGAAGAATGTTCCCATGTCCAGGAATAGTATTTTTAAATATTTTATTAGTGCATTATAATGGAAGCGCGTTGCAATTTTAGGAAGTATCTTGCCACATATATACGATGAATTTTGCTTGGCATTTGGCATCCTTGTCACACCACGGAAATATTTCCAATTTGTGTAATAAATTAATCCCGATTACAATAAAATGTCATTTTCATTGTGCGTTTTGTTTTTTTAATTTAATTCACCAAACTTTTCTGTCGACATATAAGCTGCATCAGCAACAACACTGACAAATTTATTATCGTTTTATCGTGCACTTGAAGAATTCTACAAGAAGAGAGCAATTCGCCTTGAGGACAACTTGGGAAGTATAACAAGCTTTAAGAGAAATTTAAAAACAACTCTCTAAGAGCATCCTAGGATGGGTCGCTTTGGTCTCATGGCGGGTTTATGGTTGAATTGATATCGTTTTGCAGAGTATTCTAAAATTAATGTTGTTACTTGGGCAGAGAGTACTCTTAGAAGAATCCCTAGATAAACCTGAAAGAATTCTCAGAGGAACTTTCTGGGGGAGTCCCTAATAGGAACTCATTAAAAAATGTCCAGGTAGGTGAGACCCTGCTGTCTGCAACCTTCGGGTGCATCTGATAGGGCCTGAAGGGTAGTGATACCCTTCCTTTGCGGGCAGGTCAGATTGGGTTGCACGTGGGCATCAGTTCTTGATGTCTGCAAAGCAGTTGGGCGCGGCACAGTGGCGGGCCTTCATACAAAAGTCGGACAAAACCTCAAATGTTAGCCTAAATTGCTAAAATTCACAGGTTATGATGATTTTAGTTCCCTAAATCTATTTGTGATATGGAACTTATCATATATTATGATTTTACTATATTAGGGTGCTCAAAATTTTGAAATCTGCTGATTATGGAGAGCATGTAAAAATAATCGATAATAAGGTATCACGATGTGCTTTCTGAACGTATGTTTTGATTAACCTTTTAATTTGGGGGTTCTTAAATCATGTATTGGTATTGAAATAAACTATAATTGTGTATTTGTTGCTCTTAGGGTGGTCCAAAATCTTCAAAACTACATAAATCATTTAAAAAAATCGTTTACCTACGTTTTCTTTCAATGGATCAATTCAGATACATACCAATGTTGGCTGACAAGACGTGGTCTATTCTCCAGGACTGCCCATCGACCACGTGACATTTTACGGTGGGTGCACGGAGGTGTGTTAATTCAATCGTTATGGTGTCAGATATTCCAATATAGTGAACTGCGTAAAATTTGAGCTGCTTTTTATCAATCTCGTTTCAACAACTTCGACCGAGGTACATCGTTCCCTGCTACCACTTGTCGAAGAAACCGAAACCACCCTATCTATAAAGAATTGGCAATTCATATTCGCAATATTGAAGGGAGTTTATGATAAACGATCATCAGAGATCGGTAATCATATAAATGAACAGTAGAGTTCCATCAAATATTTTCAAAATCTCGATCACTCTGTGTGTCGTTCAGTAGATCTGTGTTTAACGAAAGTGCATGGATAACATACAATAAAACTTCAAGTTTAAAAAACCAATATAAGGGGTTTTACTAAAGAGCATAAAATGTTCGTTTCATAAAATTGCGATTAAAATATTCAAATATTACCTTGGTGATCACGACGTTTACACAGAAAAATATTTAACGTAGCGTTTAACGCCGTTTAGTGAATTTCTTTTATATTTTATAGATGATTGTTGCTTTGAACTTTAGTGATATGCGTGTAGAAAAGAAACACGTAGATGTCGACGAATTTGTGTCACTATATATTGAAAATTCGATAGAAGTTCGTGAAGAGATTGCCAAGGTTGTTGAGCAATTCTAACGATTAGGATGAATCGAAGAAACGACCAGTTTAACCCGTTGAACCCCAGGTAAAAAATGAAAGTTCAAAAAATCGCCAACAGCCCATTTCTTAACAGAATTTAACCAAATTTTGAACACAAACTCGCACAACACTATAGTTTTGGAAATATATGGGATCAACATTTTCTTGGACTTCTGGACGGAGTAAGGCCGGTGGGTCACTGGGTCAAGTCGGACGAAAAAGCATCAACAGCTCAAGGCCTGACTTCATCCCGAGTTCTCAGGAAACTAGTCGAGGAATTTATTTACTCCTGTTCGATGTAGTTTCTGGAGCTAACCATTTTTTTCCGCGTGCAAAAAAATTTCATGATTGTCCGTCTATGGTACTCTGAAGTCAAGGCATGACTTCGCTTAGGTCATCACATTTTCCTAGGAATAGTTGTGCAAGACCTTTTCCCTGACACATGGTGGAATATGAGTTTATAAAGTCCACAGACATCCCACACAGGTAAAAATGTGATTAGATTTCATCTACATCTCAATGAACTCAAGGCCTGACTCAGGAATCTAGTCGAGGAATTTACTTACTCCTGTTCGATGCAGTATTGGTTTCTGGAGCTAACCATTGTTTTCCGCGTGCAAATAACTCTCATTGTTGTCCATCTATGGTTCTCTGCAGTCAAGGCATGACTTCGCTTGGGTCATCACATTTTCCTAGGAATAGTTGTGTGGGACCTTTTTATTGACACATGATCGAATATGAGTTTATGCAGTGAACAGAGGTTCTACATAGGTAAAACATGTGATTACAGTTGATCTACAGCTCAATGAACTCAAGGCCTGACTTCAGCCAGGCCATCCAGGGTACTCAGGAATCTAGTCGAGGCTTTTGCTTACTCCTGTTCGATGTAGTATTGGTTTCTGGATCTAATCGTTGTTTTCCGCATGCAAATAGATCTAATTGTAGTCCATCTACGGTTCTCTGTAGTCAAGGCATGACTTCAATCAGATCGTCCAAAATTTCTACAGGTCGTGGATATCACAAACATTATACAGATGTTCAAGTATTGGTGCAAATAAGAGCGATAAAAATCGTTGAAAACAATCCTTGCTGATTATTTCGAGTGTTCATGTTTTGTAAGGACGGATTCGGACAATCCATCGAGATATTCAGGAAATATTAACAGTACTACAAGGACAACACATGTTCTATAGATGTCTCCGATTACCTATGGGGTCAATAAGGGAATAATATCTCGTGTTTAATTTCATTTGAGAACAACAAATGCAAATGTAGACTTGGATGGTTCAAAAATGTTGAATATCCCAAGAACTCAGAAGAAACCTATCGGAAAATCTCAAATTCGAACCTGTAGCAACATCAACTATCATTAGGCAACGGAATGTGCAAACTCCCATTGAAATACTTCGTTAAGAAGAAAGTTATGGGGGTGCAAATCGTACTTGGCCTTTTTTTCGCCCGACTTGACCCAGTGACCCACCGGCCTTACTCCGTCCAGAAGTCCAAGAAAATGTTGATCCCATATATTTCCAAAACTATAGTGTTGTGCGAGTTTGTGTTCAAAATTTGGTTAAATTCTGTTAAGAAATGGGCTGTTGGCGATTTTTTGAACTTTCATTTTTTACCTGGGGTTCAACGGGTTAAGAAAATCAATGAGCAATGGCTTGTAGTTATTTGTACACGTTTTTCACGGTTTTTTTGTCTTTCTTTTATTTTGAAGGTTTAAAGAGTTAGTTGTATCTGGTGAAGCAACATGTGGGTAGTGTCTAAGAAAATAGGCTTATTCATACTTAGTCATCACTCCTTTCCTCTCCAGATTACTGTTTTTAACTGGAGCACCCACCTTCTTGTGTTTTTCTGTTGAAAAATAAAATAATATTTAAAAAAATAATAATAAAAATGTTAAAGCTGTTGCCATTACATTATCAGACACCCCCACCCCCCTTATGACCATCTGACTTGGTGAAAGTCTCTTACAACAATGAAAATTACACTAAATTGTTAGTATTCGGAAGTCAATTTGAACTATGTTAAGATAAAATTTAAACTTTAAACAATATCACTTCTGCTACAACCATGCGGCTCCATTGTGATCTGATAGACAAAAAAAAATTTCGCTCTTAGCGCAAAAATGCGCAAACAGTGACCTATACAGCCAAAAACTAGACAAAATTGAACGTCAGTTCCGGGATACGGCGTCGTTTTCTGATGTTTCCTAAACAAGTACTTGATCTCTTTAATACGAAGTTTTTCTCCAAAATTTCATAAAAGTCAATATGTTTGCATATTGTAAAAACATAATAATTTTGTGATTGAATTCCAAACAATCCCTAAAATGTAATGGTTATTCATACACAAAAACACAAAAAATATTGTCACATTATTCAAGTCTTCCCAACTTTCACAACCGACTCATGAAGGAAGCTCATAAAATAAAGACAATAAATACTAATATTGTAGCACATAAATCTTCAACTTTGAAAAAATCCACAAGACTCAATTTTCGACCAAATGACTTAAAAATTTGGGGTTTTCTTAGTTGAAGTATCTATAATGGAAGAAAAATATTAAAAAAATAAAATATTGAAGTCGATTTTTGAGGTTTTGTCCGGCTTCCGGCCACTGTACGCGGGCGGGGTTGACCCTGCCCGCCTTCCGAGGACAAAGGGAGCGGTGAGGACCACTCGGGAAACTGGCTAAGCGCCAGCATGTTACCGTGATGGACTCTCCAGAGCGAGTCATCGATGATCGTTGCTGTTAGGCTGCGCAGCTAACCTTGAGAGTGCGATGTGCACTAGCCCCTCTCTGAAGCAATACCTTCTTGGTGGTTCCGGAGAGACGTAGGGTTTGGCGACCATAGGAATGTGTTTAGTGGGTACGAGGAGAGAGTAGTCCAGGCTTTTACTTTTGTTGTAGAAGACGGCCTCAGACCTACACTACCCTAACCTTCTGTTAGGGTGTCTGTTGAGCAGATTATCCCCCTATATGGTTTAGACGGAAAAAAAAGAGGGAACTTCCAGCGGATTTCCCGGATTAGTCTTCTGCAGGTGTCCGCAGTGAACTTCTTGAAGGAAAGTTCACTCTGGGAGATACCCCCCCAACCCTACCCCACCCAAAAGAGAACTTCTATGCACACTTAGAAAAAATGACGGATTACTGTAAAATTTTACCGTAATCTCAACAGCTGGACGTACGGTAAAAAGTTCGGTGATTTTCCAAATCACCGAACGTACTGTGAATCTCAGGAAAATGCATATGTTAAAATTACCGAAACGTTCGGTACTTTTTACAAATTTACCGTAAAAATCGCAGAACATTCGGTATGTTTGTTTACGAATGAACTGTCACTATCACTGAACGTACGGTAAATTTTACAAATGATTCGTAAATTTAACTGACTGTACGGAAGTTTTTTTTGCAAATTTACGGCGATTTTATGCGAGCACAAAATAAACCTCTTTTTTCATAAAAAGGTCGATGATTGGATTGAATACACGACCTTCTGATCAGGAACCACACTTGCTGCTACTGTAAGTGAGTCTTGCTTGGATATGGTGTGCATATTCTTATAGAACTGATGCTCAAAGCTGCCGGCGTGGCTGTCAAACGCATTTTACAGTTCGGTAAAATAGTCCCATCACCGATCTGTTCGGTAAAATGTTCACAGATGTCCTGTAAATTTGTTTGATTTCACCAGTTCTTCGGTGATTTCTTAAATTTCACCGATTTTCTCCTGTAATTTCATCGATTTCGCCGTAATACTGTAGTTTGCTTGTTTACAGACCTGTTTCGGAGAAGTTTTTTCACCGAATACTTTAATTTATTCTAAGTGTGTAGGAATCTCCAGTGAGAACTTCAGGAAGAATCACCTAAGGGAATTCTTGAAAGAATCCCCAGAAAGAACTCCTGGTGAAATTCCCAGAAGAAACTCCTGCAGGAATCCCCAGTGGGAACCTCTGTAGGAATTGCTTGAGGGAATTAAGGAATCCCCGGTATGAACTCCTGGAGGAATCCCCAGAGGTAACTCATGAAGGCATCCCCAGAGGGAAGTTCTGGAGAAATCCCTCGAAAAAGAACTTCTGAAGGATTCCCCTGTAGGAATCCACTGAAAATAAAAATCGGGTGCAAGCACCTGTGCACAGTGGTCCAGGACCCAGATTTACGAGGAAAGATGCATTCAGCGCCTTCAGCTGATTTTAAGACAAATATGGTCCAATGACACATATTTCCCATTTTACTGGCATTTTACCAGATTTGCTGGTATGTCTGAAAAATACCGGAAAATCTTGTAATTAGAAGGCACGAAATTTTGCTAAAGGCCAATCCACAAAGCTGAAAGAGAGATGAGTTTGTGAAATAGGAGTGCTCACGGTGTGGCTTCGGAGTCAGTTTGGCTTTCTATTCCGCAGAATAATTACTTGTTCTGTGGCTTAGTTGGTTAAAGCGCCGGTGTAGTGAATACGCAGTCGTGGGTTCAAATCCCACCAGAACGCGATTTTTTTCACAAATTTCATATCTCAATTTGTCAATTATCAATATTACAAGATTTTTCAGTACAAATATGGTCTTTTGCAAAGTTATTCCTAATAAAATAAGGCCCTCTTTTCAATGTACACGAAAGTTAAGGTGGTCTATATTTTCAGAGAAATTTTAAAACAAGCCTTTTTATTTGCAGGAACAATTATATCCCTTTCGGGACGGAGCACAAAAAAGTGAAGTCTCCATACAAATGGCCCAACTTTAGCTCTCCAGAACTCTTATATTTCCCAACAAAACAACAATTAATTTTCCTCATTTGAAAGAACTACTCTATATCTTTCGATTTCTAGATTCGACTACCTGGATAAATCGGAAATAAAAAATATGCGACAGATAAAACTTTTTCATGTTTTACGGTTTTTGTCCACTTTTTGTTTACCTTGTTGTGGTAAATCCCACAGGCAACGTAAACAAAAGTTTGTTTACACACATACAAGTATCAGTAATGGCTGAATTATGGGAAGAGTTTACATCACATAAAACAAAATCCAAACAGATGAAAAAAAAACCCTAATTAATCCACCTAGCGGTGATGGTGCCTTTCTCGTGCTTTAAAATATCCTTTCAACAAAACTCGAGCGACATGTTGATGATATTGACATAAATACAAAATGAAAACTGCTTGCTAAATCTACTCAATATGGATACATTTTATATTAGCATAACATCCAATATTCAGAAAATATAAGACAACGATCCAAAACACAAACCAAACAAGTGTCATTTAGCCGCAAAATTTTGAAACGTCATTTTAGATTTTCCGGTCATCATTTTATGACTCCGGATATCTACCCCAACTAAACTAACCGCCATCTTGAACATTGAGACACCATCTTGGATGTTCTGGTATTCATTTTTGTACTCTGCACCTAAAATTACATAAAATAGTCGCCGTATTGAATTTTGGCATGTCGTTTATGATTTTCTGGTTACCAGTTTTGGACGAAGACCGGCATTCTTCCCCATTCAAACTATAGTCATATTGCAGACCTTGTGAAACAGCGCACAGCTTGGGTTTTCTGATTACAAATTTTGAATTCTGGACATATTTTCATACAAAATATGCCCATAATGCAAGAATTAAAAATCCTATAAAATAGGCACTAACTTGAATACTGGGCCATTATATTGGACTTTGGACCGATATCTTGGATACTCTGGTGGACTCCGAACATATTTCCCATACCAAATACACTTATTTTACATAGTTTTAGAACTCAACATTCCTTAAAACAGCCACCATCTTCTGTTGACGCGATCAAATTCTTATTTTTCCATTCAACGTTGACCCATCCTGCTATAAATTTACACCTTAGGAATCTGAAATGGTACGATTTGATGAGATCGCTTTAGTTTTGTCTATATTTTGTTCTCATATATGAGAACTCAAACCTATTCGTCACTGTTGTTCATACCTAATGTTTATTAGGCCATTAAACAAAGCCACGGTTTAATTTTTCACATGAACGTTGGTTCTGCTACACAACAGCTAGTCTCTAATCTGATTTAAGGCTATTTTCTTGCTAACCGTTCATTAGATTATCAAAAAATCTGCGATCTGATGTGTCGTATGTATGGGTTTGGTTCATTTTTATATTTGGTAATTTCCGGTGGGATAGCCGAATCTGATTCCATGAGTCATGGACCATGACACTACCGGTTATCCCAATTATGGTCTGAGAATATTTTATTGCTATTTATTCACCTTTACCTAATCACCGCGATTTGATACATCGCATGAATGGGTTTGCTTCACTTTTTTTTTAACCACTTTCGAAGCCACAGCTGAACCCGCAACACTACCGGGAATGTAATGTGGTCTGACCCTATTTTTCCATCAGGTTGTCGATAAGTCGTGATCAGTCTTGTTAGAGATCACAGTCATTTGAACCTTTTCGTCGATATTCGGCCTCCTTTGTCTCCGACATTCGCAACACAAGCAATCAAACTACTGTTCGAAACAAAAATGTCAAACGAATGCACTTCACCACGATAGCGGCTTCGGGAGACGGTTCGGCTTTTGTTATTCCTGTCTTCTTCCATAATAAGAGCTATGTTGTCCATCTGTGTGTCGTATTCAATGCAACATGCAATAATAAACTAATATTAACATTCATAATCGGAATTGGCTTAAAATCTATGCGTAAAGCTAGAATTAGACACATGTCATCGTGTCAGATGACATTGATTTGACCCTTTCTTATGTTTATTGATCTCCGTTCTACTGCTCGTGTTGTGTGTAGGTAAGAGGTAACGATAGCGCACGAATGTAACAAAGCCGACTGACACCCGACTGCGGCAACGAAATGAAGGTAGTAAAAAGTGTCGGATGTTTACAAGACTGGTCGTGATTTGATGTACCGCATCCATGGGTTTGGTTAAATTTTACATTTTACTACCCGGATCTGATTCCAGGTAACTACCGGCTGAACCAAATATGGTCTAACATTATTGTCTTGTTAACTGCTCATCGGTTAACCAAAAACGCTACAAATTGAAGGTGTCACATGCAGGGTTTGACAATTTCGACGGGACTCTCGGAACCAATTCCGGAACACTACCAGTTGTCTTTAGTGTGACGTAAGGCTATTTTCTAGCTAACTGTTCATCAGGTTATCGCAAAAGCCACGATTTGATGTGTCACATGCCTGAATTTGGTTTACTTTTACATTTGGCCTTTTCCGGCCACTCAAAACCGATTCCGAAACACTTGCTGGCCGTTCATTAGGTAATCTAAAAAGCCGCTATTTGATGTGACGCATGTACGGGTTTGTTTCTCTTTCAGATTTAACCACTTCGGCGGGAACTCCGGAACGGGTTCCGGAACTCTACTGGTTCAGATATGGTCTAAGATGGTTTTCCTGCTCATTGTTCATCAGGTCATCGAAAATGCCGTGGTTTGATGTGTCGCATGCATGGGTTTGGTTAACTTGTATATTTGGCAACTTCCAGCGGGACGACTAGAAGCGGTTCCGGAACACTACCGGTTCAGATATGGTCTAAGATGATTTTCCTGCTGATTATCCATCAGGTCATCGAAAATGCCGTGGTTTGATGTGCCGCATGCATGGGTTTGGTTCAATTGTGTATTTGGCCACTTCCAGCGGGACGCCTAGAACCGGTTTCGGAACACTACCAGTTCAGATATGATCTGAGACTATTTTCCTGCTTACCGCTCATCAGGTTATCGAAAATGCCGTGGTTTGATGTGTCTCATGCATGGGTTTGGTTCACTTTGATATTTGCCACTTCCGGCGGGACACCCGGAACCGGTTCCGGAACACTACCGGTTCAGATATGGTCTTAGACTATTTTTCTGCTTACCGCTCATCAGGTTATCGAAAATGCCGTGGTTTGATGTGTCGCATGCATAGGATTGATGCATTTTCATATCTGGTCCCTTCCTGGGGTACAGATCCGGAACACCTAAATGGCCATATCTCCGAAACGGCCGAACCGATCCGAACCATTTTCAATAGGAAACAATGGGACCAGATTCCACGTCGAATGAACCGTCGGTCATTGAAATCGGATGAGGTTTACTGCCAAAAAGAGATGTGAGTTTTTTTGTACACACACATACAGACACACACACACGCACACACATACACACACACAGACATCACCTCAATTCGTCGAGCTGAGTCGATTGGTATATGTGATTTGACTCTCCGGGCCTTCTATCAAAAAGTCAGTTTTGGAGTGAACATATAGCCTTTCCAGTGCACTTAGTGTACGAGAAAGGCAAAAACATGAAAACCTGTAACCGCTCAACAGCACAATTGTGCTGGTTCGTCACGAAAGGGATATACACTCTTTTGCAAATTTGTAGATCTATAAATTTTGAGCAAGTTTGCTGGAGACAGTTTTTATGTAGCTTTAAAATTGATCGATCTGGAGATATTTTTCTGAATTAGCATAGGGTGGTTCAAGAAAAATCGGTTTTCTGGTAGTATCAAGTTCATCTAAGAATCACTTTA
Organism: Aedes albopictus; assembly: GCF_035046485.1. NCBI lineage: Eukaryota > Metazoa > Arthropoda > Insecta > Diptera > Culicidae > Aedes > Aedes albopictus. Next base: position 153,454,932 of record NC_085136.1, on the reverse strand, counting down.
AGATCTTTTAAAAAAAATTGATAATTGTCTAGAAAAAATGAGCAATTTTTCATTTTTTTTCTTTACTTTCTCTCAGAAACGGCTACGCAGTTTTTTTATATATAGGGATCCCCAAAGAAAATTGCAGCTCTTGGAGAATCGCCAAAGGGTGCTGGAGCATCTCCCGAAATGAATTTCGGGAGCAATCACCAAAATTTAACTTCTGGAGGAACTCTCTGAAAAGGAACTTCTGGAAGTTCCAACGAGAACTCCAGAAGAAATCTCAAGAGAAACCACCTGAAAGCAAACTTTTGGAGAAATCCCTAGTGGAAACTCTTGAAGGAATCCTTAGAGTGAACATCTGGAGGAATCCTCAGAGGAAACTTCTGGAAACATTATAATGACACGCCCAAAAAGGGTTAACTTAACAAAAAGTGGAAATCTTGCATTATAAATGCAAGAAAGTATTCACCATTGAACATAATATCATACATATTATCAATGCGACTTCGAAGTTTGATCCTTACATAGTTGAACAAAACAAATATCAATTCACATCCACTCCGATCGCATCTGTTCACCAGCGACAAAGGCCAACACGTGCCATTCTGAAAAGTGAAAGTGTACCTAAACGGCCCACACAAATATCGCAAACAGCTGCGTCCACATATGCATATCACTTTATCGCCGTTTGCATTTAGCCAATGCATCCCTTCCATTAAAATCAATAAATCAAATTTATGCAGCATGTGCTAGTGCTGCGCTGCACAGTGTTCGAAATCGACGATTTTGCGATCAAAATTGAATAACTTTTTTTAGGTTGGTTCTAGAGGTTTGGCGTGTTCTACAAAGTTTTTCTGCATGTTAAAAGGCGTCTTCTGATAAAATGTAATTAATGATTAATCCCCCTAGAAGTGAGATATTTTTTTTATTTTTTCAAAAAAATTTTTTAGAGGTTTGACGTCTCTGGCAAAGTTGTAGCTCATAATAAGAGAAGCAACTTCGTAGAACATGTCAAAGCTCCACCTCTTACGGTTTTCGAGATATGGAGCGTTTTGTGCGAAGTACCCCTAAAACTAGTTTTTTCAGTGTAGCTTTAACAGATAAAATCCTACAGTTTTGTGACCTTCTACAAACTTGTTCGGGACGTCAAAATACATATTTCTTCCGAAGATGTTAAGTCATTATATCTTAAAACAAAAAAGTTATAGGCGAATTTATGATATTTTAAGGTGTACTTTCACCTTAAGTAACTATTTCCGGCGCAAAATGGCGCAGATGGCTCAGTCGGTAGGTGAAAGATTAGACTTTTTACTATCTCTTGAGGGTGGAAACCCTCGTGGGCAATAGTGGGAAAAGTGTTTTAAATCCAAGGGAAAACTTATTATTTTGCCTGTAATACAAGATAAATAAATAAAAATAATAATAATTAAGATGCCCGCAATAATTTTTAATGCACTGTGTTGCTTCCGGCAAAATCTTTACAAAGTTTTTGCAAATAACAGTGAGTTTTTATCAGTAAAAATGGAAAAATCAGTAGAAAATATTCTGAATCTGCATGCCAAACTAAGTTTAAATCTAAATTTTCATTAATTTTGGTGTCCGGGACGATTTTCTGATGAAAATAAAGCAAACATGTAATTGGTTAACGTCAAGAGATTAAAAGTAATGTTTAAAAAAAAATTCGCATTATTGCTTGGCACACCCTGAATTTTATTGATTTATATCTGATATATTTCAATTGCTGCCCAGTTGGAAGTGAAACTCGTGAATAATCCAAAAAGCTGTTAATCTGCTATCGGGCGAATCAAAGCATCTCCTGATATTTTCCGATACTGTGTCCGAAGTTGAAAAGTCAATCAACAACAAATATAAATACATAAAACAAATCTACTCTGTGTTTTGATGCACATCTGGAACTGTTTAATATTTCCTCTTTCCTATTCCTAGCGCTACATAACTTGAATATTGCCTCGAAAAAAACTTCAAACAGTTAATTTTAAAGTAACTTTATCGGAAATTGCCTGACCATCTAATAGTTAACAATATGAATTCAAAATCATTAAAAAATATTCTGTTTTGTAAGCACAATGCTCAAAAATGTTGTAAAATATTTCCGGAAACTACGCAATGCAGTAAAAAATACTGCGGGCTTTTAAATTATAATTTTTTATTTATTTTTCTTGTATTACAGGCAAAATAATAAGTTTTTCCCTTGAATTTTAAACACTTTTCCCACTATTGCCCACGAGGGTTTCCACCCTCAAGAGATAGTAAAAAGTCTAATCTTTCACCTACCGACTGAGCCATCTGCGCCATTTTGCGCCGGAAATAGTTACTTAAGGTGAAAGTACACCTTAAAATATCATAAATTCGCCTATAACTTTTTTGTTTTAAGATATAATGACTTAACGTCTTCGGAAGAAATATGTATTTTGACGTCCCGAACAAGTTTGTAGAAGGTCACAAAACTGTAGGATTTTATCTGTTAAAGCTACACTGAAAAAACTAGTTTTAGGGGTACTTCGCACAAAACGCTCCATATCTCGAAAACCGTAAGAGGTGGAGCTTTGACATGTTCTACGAAGTTGTTTCTCTTATTATGAGCTACAACTTTGCCGTAAGCGTCAAACCTCTAAAAAAATTTTTTGAAAAAATAAAAAAATTATCTCACTTCTAGGGGGGTTAATCATTAATTACATTTTATCAGAAGACGCCTTTTAACATGCAGAAAAACTTTGTAGAACACGCCAAACCTCTAGAACCAACCTAAAAAAAGTTATTTAATTTTGATCGCAAAATCGTCGATTTCGAACACTGTGCGCTGTTGGCTATGGTATCACACGAGTTCACTTCCGCAAACGATAGGATTGACCTTGCTCCAATTGCAACACAATCACATTTTCAGATCGATCGGCTGACTCCACCCTGCCAACCAACCGACCGACCAAGCCGGGAATAAAGTCCAGAGCCAAGCCTTACAAGGTCGCAAGCAATCACTGTCCAGCTGCTCGCGACTTGTGCTGCACATTCACTAATCCCCCCAGTTTGCCACGGTAAGTCTTCTCTGTTCCTCCATTCAGTTCCACTCCCAGGGCGATGGGAACGGCGAGACCGTATGACAAAGGTGATGATGATGGTAATGATGACAATGATGCTGTCTTTTTTTTTTGCTCACATACCAATTTGAATCCAATCATGATTACTTCACACTCCGTTTGCTTGCTTCTTTTCTAACTGACGGCCGCACGCTGGCTGGTATTCCTCCGGGGGCCTTTGATTCAATTGAACCGATCAATATCCACTGGGTCAGATTTGGTTTCGACACACCCTATTGTACTCCCGGGCACAATCACTTTCGTCCCGTCCGTCCCCTTTACCCTCACGGATGCCAATCGAGAAAAAAAAATGTCCACTGAACCACACGAATATCTAGATGTCCTGCCGGCAAACTCTATTCCATTCGACCGACGACACGACACATACAGAACGATCTCCGAGTTACACGTTACTGAGCACGGGTTTACCCCGCTCAAAAGCTTTTATACGGCGACCACTTGTAACGCGTGGCTCACCCTCGCGGGTCGCTCTAAAGGGGTTGCACGGGGTAGTCGATCGGCATTCTACTCTACTGAGCCCCTCGAGCCCGATTTTTTCAGTTCTGTGTGCTACCACCACGACGACGTCGACGACGACGGCGGCGGCAACGTGTGCTAGCGCACCCCCCGATAGCCCCAAAAGCTTACCACCCGAACAGAAGGGAATAACTTTATAACACTGACTATGGCTTGTGAACTATCATGCATTGCTGATTTTTGCAAGAAACCCCACAAGCTATTTTTGCAGTACAAGAGTTCAACTAACCACTTTTTTTTAAGCAAACTTCAACTTAATTGACATTCAGCTAGTTCTATTTTTTGGGACAGTTCATAAGACCCAGCTCACGATCATGTCCGTAATAAGTAGCAAAAATCAGAAATAGAACAAAACGAACCAAGACCAATGGAAACGGCCCCAGCCAACAAAAAAGAACTGGCTATAAGAAGCTCGGTACGTGGTAATGGTACTACCGATCACACAACTTCATCGTGAATACCTGAAGGACCGCATGTTCGGCACCGTAGCGCTGCAGGAAATGCTTTTTTTCTGAACCATATGGGGGGATAATCTGTTCAACCGACACCTGAACAGGGAGGTCCAGACAGTGTGAAGTTAAGGAATGTCTTCTACAAACAAATAAAAACCAGGACTACTCTTTCCTCGAACAACATATCCATTGATGCCAAACCCATATTCTCTCCGGAACCACCAACAGGGCACATCGCACCCTCATGGTTGGCTGCGTAGCTTACAGTAACGAACATCCTTACCATATTGTCTTCGGAAGGCAGGCAGGATCGACATCACGCCTTCGTCCAACTGCACAGCAAGTATCAAGAACTGATACCGCGTGCACAGCGATTTGACCTTTCCGCAAGTATGGCCCTATCAGCCAGCACACAGAAGGAATCCACCTGTCTCGACCTTGCCGAGGACCCCTTTCCAACCGCGGGCTCGGATCCAATTCAGTAGACCGACGCCACGATAGTAACGCTACCAGGCTCCCCGCGGCCACTTAATCGCTGCAAAGGTCAATTTCGATCGCAGGGCATCAGTATGACCTACGTAGCCGACTCTTAACCCTTGGACCACCTCTTGTATCGTGTATGCACTAGCCATTCTCCGAGTCCACGCCCCACCTCCTCTGCGGCTACGAAACAATGTGGGACATAGCCGTTGAAACGGCATTCTAGCCAAACTCATCCCTGCACATCCGCATGACAGAAACGATGTAGATACAGAATGGCCTGAAAAGACCTGATTTAGGTGGAATGTTACTTCCCCATGGCGCATGCTCACCAAACTATCAACCTGTGGGCCCACCTTCTTTTGATGGAATTGTTCCACACGCGCTGCCATTTGACTATGGAGGGTCCTGCGCATGCCTCTATGTCTTCCCTGATAAATATGCCGATAGGCACCATACCAGCGATGACGCAGAGCGCGTCGTATGATACGAAACGGTACGCGTTTGTAACCCTCCTGCACATCAGCCTATAAGTACTTTCCAGCTTACCACGGAACCTTCAGTACATAGCGTCGTGCCCCACACCGGGCCGCCATACCTTAATATGGATGTAGCGACACTAAATATCCAGATGCTTGTGCCTACGGGCACACACCGCAGAGCTATTGGACATCATCCGGGACGGTGCCACTATAGCTGTGTGGCTCTTTTGCAGGCGTTATCAACGTGGCTACCAAAGGTGAGCTTATCGTCGATCATCACACCCAAGTGTTTGACGGAGCGCTCCGATGCGAAAGTGCGATCGCCTTCACAGATCATCGCTTGCTGCTCCGACTTACGGTTGTTCACAACCACCACCTTAGTTTTGTGGTAGCCAACTCCAGTTTCCTGGACCTCATCTACGCCTCCACAACCTTGATCGAGTGAGCAGTAGTCAACTCTACTTTTTCGATCGATTCACCGTGGACTTCTGGCATAATGTCTTCAGCGAAGCCGTTGATCTCCACCCCACTGGGAATTCTCACCTAAACACCTCGTTGTTCATGACACCGGACCCAGGATGGAACCTTGCGGGACTCCTGAGGTTATTGATCGTGCAGTTGGAAATCAGAATTTTAGACAACCGAAATCGGGTTTTCTCCCAAACTGTTCGTCAGACGTACTTCGGGCAAAGTGCACTGGTCAGAGGGCCAGATCCGCTGCCCAGCGCACTACGTCCGACGTTGCGTTTCACGTATGGATTTGGAGAAAACTCGATTGTCGCGCGTGGGGAAACTTCGGATTACAACCGCGACGCCAATATTTGAAAGCACTTCCGACCCACCTCTGTGTCGTAAATTAGTGCAGAATCTGGAAGTTACGTCTGAGAATCTTGTATAGGTACCCGGGTATCGCATAGGCAATAGCCGGCCAACTGGCACTATTGAACGCGTTCTTTACATCCAGAGTCACTACTCCACAGTAGCAAATACCCCTCCAGTTCGGGTTAATTCGCTCCACTCTCGGAGCATCTGTTTGTTCCACATACGTTCGGTGAGTTTGGTTGGCCGTCGGGGATTGTTGTAGAACCATTGGCAGCAGACTATATTCTCGGCATACTATATTTAGATTTGGGAGGTTCGTTGGAGTTGGTGGCCTTATTTCATTTTCTGGCCGAAGGAAGGTTTTGTAGAATGGCATAGAGTCAATTTCCTGAACATAACGATTCACAATCAAAGCTTTGCACTTCAAAATAGGAAGTTGAAGTTTCAGCCCACCGTGTGCGTAGTCACGTGCTAGCTGTTGTTCTTGCAGGTATTCTATTCCAAAGAAAGGTCCCCATTGTATCTGTAATTTTTGCGATGTGTACACTATTTGGGGGGATAATGGAGGCAAGGTACCCTATCTTTGATGTCAGAAAAGTGTTCAGAAGAATTACTTTTTGGTGGAAATTTAGTGACCGTGTCGAATTGAACCATTGAGTGAATTTGCCAACCATGGAATCCCAGTTTAGATTAACCATTTGTCGAATAGAATTGGCGAAAATTACTCCTAGCACTTTCACCGTATTGGATGTTTGGAGCCACGGTACTGAAAGCGGGTTTCCGTCAGTGAATCCGATGTCAACAAATTTCGTTTTCTGTAGGTTGAGTTTTGCTGCAGCAGCCTGTTCATATTGCAAAAATAGGTGCTTTATGTAATTTATTTTCTGTGTTGATGACACAATAACGGTGACGTCATTGGCATATGCGACGACAAGATCCTCTCCGCAAACTCTTTCGAGTCACTGAAGCAGTCAGTGGATGCAGGTAGAGCACAAACAGTAGCATGCTTAGAGGACAGCCTTGACGAACGGAGCGTTGGATAGCAAACGGCAACGAGAGGTGGCCATTTATCAGGATTCTGGAAGAGGAGTGATTCACAATCCGAGAGAGCAGCCGGACTAGATCCGAAGGCGTTTCAAAGCCGAAGGAGATAAGCTTTGCTCTCTGTTTCCTCTGTATTAGATGAGCTACCCAATCTTTGAGTGAAAGGGTGGCTTGAAAAATGTTCCGGTTTGGGCTTGCACACTTTTGGCTGTCACTCAAAGTTTGGTGTGTTTTCACTACATTTCCCAATCGCGTTTTCAGTATCCGTGAAAGGATCTTGTAGTTACAATTCAGTAAGGATATCGATCTGTATGAACGGGCTGAATTATCTGAATCCTTTTTCTTAACCAATACGATAACACCATTTACAAAATCAGGTGGGCAGTTACCTTGGAGTGCTTCATTGAGAATCATGTTCAATTCTCTGTATATCACGTTAAAAGTGCGTTGATAGAATTCTTTTGGAATTTCATCTGTTCCGGGAGATTTTCGAGAAGCGCTTGCCCGTATGGCGGAGAGTATCTCAGTCGACGTTATCTCTCTCATGCATGCTTTATTGCCTTTTTCGTTCTTTGGAATCACCCTGTCGCAGTTGAAATCCTCTTCAATTCTCCCATCTCCCATGCGCTCAGAGTAGAGCTCGCGAAATAAACGAAGCATATGCTCTTCGATATCGGCAGATTGATTTTAGGGTCTCGTTGTTTTCGCTCCGCAGGCTAGTGATTGTCTTGCGCTTTCTTCTGCTTTCGCCGACCAGGTTCTCTGCCTAGATTTGGCAGACACAGACGTACCGCCACGGCTTTATGATTTGTGAACGCACAGCAATGTGGTTCAGCAATGTTTCAGCAGAACGAAGGTGGCTTTGCAAACTGGAGCTAATGTAGAAGCGATCGAGACGGGAAGACGATGCGATGGAAGCACGGTGGAAGTAACACTTCGATCAGCACCTGAACGGCGTGAAGAGCGTAGGCACGGGAGCCCACAGCAATGGAGGAAACGACGATGCCAGTGCAGCGGAGGACGGAAATGAACCAACTCTCACGCTGAGGGAAGTTAAGGATGTCATTCACCAGCTCAAAACCAACAAAGCAGCTGGTAAGGATGGTATCGCAGTTGAACTCATCAAGATGGGCCCAGAAAGATGGCCACCTGTCTGCATCGGCTGATAGTCAGGATCTGGGAAACCGAACAGCTACCGGAGGAGTGGAAGGAAGGGGTAATCTGCCCCATTCACAAGAAAGGCGACCATTTGGAATGTGAGAACTTCAGGGCGATCACTATTTTGAATGCTGCCTACAAAGTGCTATCCCAGATCATCTTCCGTCGTCTGTCACCTAAAACGAATGAGTTCGTGGGAAGTTATCAAACCGGCTTTATCGACGGCCGGTCGACAACGAACCAGATCTTTACCGTACGGCAAATCCTACAGAAATGCCGTAAATACCAGGTCCCAACACATCACCTGTTCATCGACGAAACGGCTCATGGACGAAAACGGTTTTCCTGGGAAGCTGACTAGACTGATTAAAGCAACGATGGACGGTGTGCAAAACTGCGTAAGGGTTTCGGGTGAACTATCCAGTTCATTCGAATCTCGCCTGGGACTGCGACAAGGTGATGGACTCTGATGCCTACTCTTCAATATCGCTCTGGAAGGTGTGATACGACGAGCCGGGCTCAACAGCCGGGGAACGATTTTCACAAAATCCGGTCAATTTGTGTGCTTTGCGGACGACATGGACATTATCGCCAGAAAATTTGGAACGGTGGCAGAGTCTACCTTGGATCCTTACTGACGGCTGACAACAACGTGTGCCGTGAAATTCGGAGGCGCATCATCAGTTAATGTCGCGCCTACTACGGACTCCAGAAAAAACTGCGGTCGAAAAAGTTTTACCCACGCACCAAATGCACCATGTACAAAACGCTAATAAGACCGGTGGTCCTCTACGGGCACGAGACATGGACCATGCTCGAGGAGGACCTACAAGCACTCGGAGTTTTCGAGTGACGCGTGCTAAGGACGATCTTCGGCCGTGTGCAGGAGAACGGTGTGTGGCGGAGAAGGATGAACCACGAGCTCGCTGCACTTTACGGCGAACCCAGCATCCAGAAGGTGGCCAAAGCCGGAAGGATACGTTGGGCAGGGCATGTTGCAAGAATGCCGGACAACAACCCTGCAAAGCTGGTGTTTGCTACTGATCCGGTTGGCACAAGAAGGCGTGGAGCGCAGAGAGCGCGATGGGCGGACCAGGTGGAGCGTGACCTGGCGAGCATTGGGCACGACCGAGGATGGAGAGCGGTAGCCACAAACCGAGTATTGTGGCGTATTATTTATTGTTGATTATGTCTTGTCTTAATGATGTTGAAGAAATAAATGTATGTACGCGACGACGATCGTGCGATGATGTAGGTGTGTCCAGTAGTGCGAGGGTGAAGTTTTTCCCAAATGTCGCATTCTCAAGTAACACACTTGTCACAGAAGAATCACTTCGGCGCAGATTTTTGTTGCGCAGAAGTCACTGTGACTTACTTCTAACAAATGAATACTTATTTGTTAGAATTAAGTCACAATGACTTTTGCGCAAAAAAAAACCTGCGCCGCCGTGACTCTTCTGTGACAAGTGTGTTACTTGACTAGTTTCAGTTGCCGGACTACAGTTTGTAGAGCGGGGATGTTGTTAGAACCTGTTGCATCACACGCTCTCAGCACACTGTTGAAGTCGCCTCCGAGAATAATGTTAGGGGTATTGTGGCGGAGATAGAAGGCTAGAGTGTTGTTATAAAACCTTTCTCTATCCGCTCGCAACTGCGTTCTACTGTACTGTACTGGCCATCTAGACAGACTTTTCTCAACATGAGAGTAAGTGATGTAGCCTTTGAGCGCAATAACCGTACCTCTACGAGTGTAGTCGACGTTGCTGATGATTGTGTATTCGGGAAGGTTGAGGCGTTCGTTTTGGACTTCTTGTATAAAGATGATGTCCAGGTACAGAGTGCGTTCAAAAGTCCGCAGCGCGTTGATCTTGGTTTCGATGGCGATCGTGTTTATATTGATTGTTGCGATTTTGTAACTGAAGAGATCCATTTCTACTGCTGCGTAACGTTGTTTGAATTCGTGAAGTTGGTATCGTGTCGCATTTTTTTCGGATATGGTCTTCCGCGGGTTCGTCTGTTGCTTGTCGATGTAGTTGAGTCATCTGTTTCGTGACCGTCGCTTCGATTTATTTCGTCGTCTCGCATCTGATGACGCTGTTGTGCTGCAGATCCTGCTGATGTGCTCGGCTGAGCTTTGAGAGCAGGCTGCTTGAAATGTGCCTCAGGCTCAGAGGGCTGTAGCGGCGAGAAGCTGCCAGGGGACGACTCGAGTGTTTTCTGTTGCTTGGCTATGGTAACCAACGAGGAGGCTGTCACTGGTGTTTTGGACGTCGATGCCGTTGGCAGAGAGACGGTAGGCGGTACTCGTTTGGTGTTCTTTTTGGAGGCAGGTTGTTTCGTTACGCTAGCGTACGATCCTTGCTCAGCTGTCATCTTTTGAATAAGAAGTTTCTTATTTTGGATGCACGTTATGCCGTTGTGCAACTGCTCACTACAATGACGACATGATTGAAGCTGACCGTTGTAAGAAACGTACGTGCTTTCACCATCCACGGTGATGATGGAGGGTATGTTATTCTTCACGATAATTCTAGCGATGCGAATGCCGCTGGACAGACTTTCGAATCGGTATTCACCTTCCCATGACAAGTCGCGAATAAATAGAACCTCGCTGAACTCGGAGAGGAAATTGATGATCATTTGATCTGGCACATCTTCAGAGAGATCATACAGTTTGACATCAACACCGCCATCTTCCATGCACAGGCGGATCGGGTAGCGCTTGTTGTCGATGACGAGTTCGTGCTTTCCACCGTGTACGTCGACTATTCGTTGAGCGGTGGATAGGTCATTACTTGGGTCATTAGCTTTGACAAAGACACACCCGAGATATCTGCTGCATTGAATTCTCACCACTTCTTCCAGCTTCATGTCAAGTTCAACGCCAATGAAGTTGTGTATTTCTTCATACGACGGTCTTTTCGGTAACGTCGCATAGTCAATGCGAAAGGTATTTTTTTTGTCTTGAGTCTTTGTCTTCGCGGGTTCTGCCACTGTCTCCGTTTCAATGCCCAGACAACCAGTAATCGTATAACCCTTTCGTGACGGAGCGCAAAAAAAATAAAATCTCCATACAAATGGCTCAACTTTGGCTCTCCAGAACTCTTAGATTTCCCAACAAAACAACAATTATTTTACCTCAATTGAAAGAACTACTCTTTATCTTTCGATTTCTAAGTTTGACTACCTAGACAAATCGGAAATGAAAATTATGCGACAGACAAAACTTTTTCATGTTTTACGGTTTTTGTCCACTTTTTGTTTACCTGGTTGTGATAAATCTTACTGGCAACGTAAACAAAAGTTTGTTTATACACAAACAAGTATAAGTAATGGTTGAATTATTGAAACAATTTACATCACATAAAACAAAGTCTAAACAAATGAAAAAAATGTGCAAATCTGCTACCGCTCAATAGCACAATTGTGCTGGTTCGTCACGAAAGGGATAAGATGTTGCATAAGATGATAAAGTGGAGGCCATATGCATGCATGCCTCCATTTAGGCGCATGTAAAATGTACGTATATCGCCTCCACTTTAACATCTTATGCAACATCTTATACGATCACTGGTTGACTGGGTGGGTTCGTTATGGTCTCTCTTGGCAGTCGTAAATTGATTTTCGAAGTCGCATTGTCAATGATCATGTTGGAATCCCACAGGCAGCATGGGAAAAAGGTCCGCCACGCCAGAGTCCTGCATTAACACGGTAAGGGATAAGATGCAGTGAGGGAGGTGATGCCCAGGAACCCCACAGGCTCCGTTAACGATCAAGCATCTGTCACCCCCTTGATAGTTCATTTTTCGGCATGGGTCGCTTGATGCCTTGGATTGGGGTCAGCAGGCCTATTCATAGCCGGGAACTACACTGCTACTTCGCAGAAGGAAGGGGTCGTCAAGTCACTGGACTACCGTCCCTGCTGCCCCAAAACTTGGTAAGTCGCACAGGAAATTGCAATGCGACGAGCCGGGTTCAACAGTCGGGATACGATTTTTACTCTAAATCCGGTCAGTTTGTGTGTTTTGCGGACGACATGGGCATTAGCGCCAGAACATTTGAAATGGTGACAGAGCTGTACAGTGTTCACCCGCCCGAAACGCGATGCAGCAATGATGAATGCTTCAAAAAAGGTATATGCTGGCAGGACGGCCGGTACCGTCCAGGTAATAAACAATGTCTTGAGATAGACCGGAATACCTTCGATGTGGTAGAGGAATTCCTCTACCTCGGATACTCATTGACGACTGAAAACAATGTGAGACATAAAATGTTTGGTGGAGCACGATGAACTACGAGCACGCTGCAATCTACGAGGAACCCAGCATCCAGAAGGTGGCTAAAACTGGTTGGATATGGTGGGCAATGCATGTTGCAAGAATTCCAAACAAAACATTTGAAAATTTGAATGGAGCCGTGGAGCGCAGAAGGGCCGATCAAGTGGGTAACCTAGTATTGTGGACTGCTGTTGATTATTTATGTGTTATCCCAATTTTGATGGTTTGGAAATAAGTAGGGGGATTAAGGGCATAATGGACACCCTAAGCAAATGAGTATGTTAAGCCTGTATAACAGACAAAAATTTAACATATTATCAGTTGGCTTACAACTTCAACTTGTTTCCTACGTATTTCAATCATTTACAGCAGGTAGAATGTCATTATTGCGAAGAAATAATGAATTGTAAACCGTGTGTTTTTTTGGGGCTGGCAGGAAAGATACGGGGCGAAATGGACACCCATCGGGGCATAATGGACACCCCTCCATATTTTATGCTGTATCTTCGATAATATCGACCAGTTAAGTAATTTGCCTACGGAGATCAATACCACAGATATAATACAAAGTTAAATAAATAAACTTTAGGCTAAAATAATCGGATTGATTTTTCCACACTCTCTAAAACGCCTAACAGTATGCAACGCGCATACATCCATAGATAATTGCCAGTGTTCATTTCGCCCCGAATCGACTACAACATTGAAATTGCTATTTTGAGTAAGTTCTGATAAAAAATATAATACTTCAACCTTTGCTAAATCTGCGTATACATGTAGATATGGAGGAGGTATACGACTGGGAGGAAATGTTGAATTGTTGTGGCTTTCTCAGTCTAAGAGCATTGAAACGGCTAGTTTGGCATAGGGTAATTCATGTATTTTGGACAGGCTGAGGACAACGTCGGAAAAATCGTCCCCTAGCTTCCTTAGAAAACAATCAATTATTTTGCAAAGTCACTTATACGCTTATAATATGATTGTACTCTGCGTTACGGGTGACAAAAACCTTAACGAAATCATTTTAGGCTAAGAAAATCACAATTTCCAATCGCCTGTTAGAATAGCATTTTGGACACCGAATGTATGTTTTGGACACCCTCATGCATATATAATTTGGACAGGGCAGTTATTTCAATGTTTAGCCACGAATACTGCTAAATCATGAAAGAAGCATAAATTAACAAATATTTTCATGCAAATAATCAAATGTCTCCGCTTAACAGGCATCTTTTTTTATAACTATTACAGTTTTTGTTGAAATCGAGGAAATATCGCCAGACCCACAGAATACGCCTCCAAGTATGCAATCGCCCAGCATCTCCATGTAGTTCGTCAGATGACCAAAATATACTTACAGTAGAAAACTTGTAATGTATTTTGGACACCATCTATTTTAAGCTTTCTAGATGAATGTTAAGATATTGGCTGCCTAATGCTTCTTTATTAACCATGTTTCATTGCAATAAGGCTTTCAAATTTCTTACAATTATTAATTCAACGATTTTAAGGTGAATATTGTATGTGACTGTGAAGTGTATGTCGTCTTGCATACCTGTGCATTTGAGCGGTTTCAGTGAATCAATTTACATTTTCGATAATTTTGAAGTAAATTCTTAATTGTTAAGCATATTTTCAACGTAAGTCATCAGAATAGGCTCTATTTGATCCAATAGTCGATATTGAGAAGTATCTACTATTATAAGCTCACCGGAACAAGGCGTACATCACCGTGCCTGTCCAAATTACATACATGTCCAAATTATATTTTTTACCCTAGCCCGACGTTTCGGTCCCGTGTATTGGACCTTTTTCAAGGGATAACTAAAAATGATATGCAACATTAGAACATAGACACATTACAAATATACATTAAACATACGCAGTCAACCGTCTCTCGTTATGTGGTTTTTGAATGCAGTTTGAGAGTTGGAGCTTCTTGTAATGCCCTAATTTGTACAAAGAAATGTTATTAAAAATTAAAAATTAAAAAGCATTTTTAATAACATTTCTTTGTACAAATTAGGGCATTACAAGAAGCTCCAACTCTCAAACTGCATTCAAAAACCACATAACGAGAGACGGTTGACTGCGTATGTTTAATGTATATTTGTAATGTGTCTATGTTCTAATGTTGCATATCATTTTTAGTTATCTCTTGAAAAAGGTCCAATACACGGGACCGAAACGTCGGGCTATGCCAAACTAGCCGTTTCAATGCTCTTAGACTGAGAAAGCCACAACAATTCAACATGTAGATATGCTAACATTTTATTTGTTTTATGGTGGACACACTCAAATACGTGTAGTACCTTATTTGCTGCTGCTTTGAAATTATAAGAAATCCACCATATGAAAAACATATTTCAATTTCAATGATATTTTCATTATTTTGAAGGAATATTAATGATACTTTTGAGAAATAGAACAATGACTTGTTCCTTTACACTTATGCATTAAAAGTTTTACATAAAAGTCAACGGTTTCGACAAAAACAGGGGTGTCCATTTCGCCCCGGGTGTCCATTATGCCCCTAATCCCCCTATAAATGTATGATTGAGTGCATACCGAGCTGATAATGTGCTATTTTCTGTTAGACGTAATGCTTCCATTTTTACCCAATATAATAAAATTATAACAAAGAGACAACTAAAACGAAAAGTGCCAAAATTCGCTGTTTTCGTTTTAGGATGAACAATAAGACATATGATATAGGAGGGTTGTCACTCATATCCTATGTATTTCCTTACAATAATCATTAAATATAGATGCCCCGCCAAAGCAGTCATAACAAAGATAAATATTTTATATTTTCTCCTATTCGGGAATTGAGATACAGAGAGAGGGAGAGAGAGATCGCTTGTTGTGGCGGGTGGTTGTGATCGATCTTGTATACTTACCTACCCCAGCCGAGACAGTGAAACCACCTACCTACCTACCACCAATCGACAACCAGCCTGAGAACCACGACTCGTCGTTGGTAGCCAAACTTTACCTTTACCTTCGATTCCGTGCTTCGCGTTGCGATTGAACCAACCACACAAAGAGGTTCATGATCCGCCAACAAGCACGCAGATTGTGCTAATGCTGAATAGGGTTGCCTTCTTTGGGCTTCTATATCGTATTTTGAGGGTGTAATGCTTTATTTTATATTTTTAACAGAATACACAAAAAATGATTGTGATACCAGGTTTTTGCATTTTTCGCTTTTCAACCTGGTTACCCAATTACCCACCAAGACGACAGGGCTACAATAATGATTCTTTGAATGAAGTGTTTTCGTTGCCCAGAATTGTGTATGACCGATCGATTTAGTCAATCCCATCGAATAAATTCCAGGACGAATCTTTTTTCTGCTGATTCTGCCCGCACCCTTCGTTGGAACTTTTTTTTTTCGCAAAACCTTTGACTAAATTGGAAGTACGGCTAGCTGGTCTAGATGTACTGGAGCAACTTTCGAAAAACATGTCACCAACTGCCTCAACTTCTTGGATTACCGCGAGCAGGGTTCGGTCATTTTTTTTGCGTTGCTCTCAAGAGCGAAACCTAATCGGACAAAACGTGTTCGGAAACTGAGAAACCGAAACTGGTCTGCGTTGACGGTTGATGGCGTGAAGTCAGATACATTATGAGCGCTAAAGGTCTGCTGCGGAAATGTAGATCTTGGCACAGCGAACGGATGGAACAGCTAGACGAAACAAATTGTTGTTAAATGTCACGGAGCTCTGTTACTGGCTTATTGTTCTAGTTTCATTAACTGGGCTACCCAATTTGAATTTATTAGAGTCATACCCATATAGCTGAAGCGGGTGTTCAGCAAAGACTTTAATGACTGTGTAAGTGCTCATAGAACACCAAGCTGAGACATAGGATCAGTGTCAGGAAATAACATAGGGTGAGTTAGGGTATTATCGGCAGGTTTGTTCTCTTCGTCGTGGAGGGTTTCTTTCGCCAAATTGCTTGAAACTTAGTCATATAATTTAGCTTGGGTTAAAAGCATTAGCGGAGCCAGCTTTTTCTTTTTTCTTACTCACTCTCCCAAACATGCAGGAGAATGAGTGAGATGAAAGAGGAGGCAAGCTGCCCCCTCTTCCATCTATTTCTTTCTCGTGTATGTTTAGGAGAGTGAGTAAGAAAAAAGAAAATGCTGGCTCCGCTAATGGTTAAAAGGATTTGAGGTTAAGTCTGAATTCAACAGAAAAATGATGAAAGTAGGTAGTCGATTTGTAAGCTTCGTGGTCGTGCGGCTAAATAGTGGCGTCAATCGTTGAGTTGTTGCGTAAGACTCAGAGTGTGGGTTCGATTCTTGCTCCAGTACAGGAAAACTTTTCGTCAAACTATAAAATCTAAAATTCTAAATAAATATCAGGTCTTGCTGGAAATTCTTTAACAAATCCGATGAGTTTTTAATATTTTTCAGAATAAATGCTATATTATTTATATCCCCCCCCCCCTCGACCAGGCAAAGAGTGGTGGGACAAAAAGTGAAATAAATATTTGTAACGGCCTAAATAAATAAACATATTTTCCAATTGTTGCCTTTCTCGTACACCGAAGTATACTGAAAGGCTATATGTTCACTCGAAAAACGAATTTTCGATAGAAGGCTCGGAGGTTCAAGTCACATATACCAATTAACTCAGTTCAACGAACTGAGATGATATCTGTACGTGTGTATGTATGTATGTCTGTGCGCAAAAAAAGTTCACTCATTTTTAAGGCACTTCGCATTGGCCGATTTTTCGGAATTTAGCTCGAATCGAACCGGAATTTTACCGCATTGTTTGGCATTAAAAATGGTTCAGATCGGTCGAGGCGTTCCGGAGTTATGATCATTTCAGTGATCCGGACCAGCACCGGTGGAACTGCCCGTATATAAATTAAACTGAACCATCATGCGACACCAGGATATAATTTAAGACGGGTATAAAGATAGTATTGTCGTGTGCGTGGCCGACGGCTGGTGAATTTTGCCGCCTTTCGGTGAATTTTCTGAGCTTCTTATTCTTTTTCTGTTCTTTCGGTTCACGATTGGAATTTGTTATGGAAACTTTTTGCACCATAAAACAAAAAATTTCTTCAAATGTGCAAATAAATTAGGAATTTGTAGGGCAATTACTAGCAAGCATCCCTCTGATGCGATCTGGTAGCAAATATCGATGGTGTTTGCTACTTTTCTGTGATGTTTCAAGGTTTTAAGAAAACTCACCAGCAGCCGACTCGGTTTGCTATAAGAAATTTCGGCTCAACTTCGGGTCTCTTCGGGTAAACTTGTTCCGTTGCTAACGAAAAAAATCTCACTCATACGCGAACGCTCGTGTACATCTTCCCCCCCTGATGCGACACATCAAACTGTGGCGATTTTTGTAACCTTTAGAATGGTAGGCGAATTTTATGCGAAAATGAACATTGGAGACCACAAATTCCACGATGCCGGCCCAAAATTCAAGATGGCAGCATAATATTCAATATGGTGGCTTCAAATTCAAGATGGCGGCTGTTCAATAGAGTTTTAGGCTCTAAAACCATGCAATAGGAGTATGTTTGGTATGAGAAAGATGTCAGGAATTCAAAAATGGCAACTAGAATATCAAAGATGGTGGTCTCAAATCCAAGATGGCGGCTCCAAATTCAAGATGGCGACTGTTTAATGGAGTTTTAGGACCTGAAACCATGCAATATGGCTATATTTGGTATGGGGAAGAAGTGTGGACTCCAAAAATGATGATCAGAATATCCAAGATGGCGGTCTAAAATCCAAGATGGCGATTCCACATTCAAGATGGCTGCTGTTTAATGGAATATTAAGAGCTAAAACCAAGCAAGATGGGTATATTTGGTATAATTAAGATGTCCTGAGTCCAAAATGGTCTAAGGTGGCGGTTCAACATTCAATATGGCAGCAGTTCAATGGAGTTTTCGGATCTAAAACCGTGCAATATGTATATATTTGGTATTGGAAAGATATGGGAAAAAGGGCTGGACTCCGAAAATTAAAAATAAAACAGAATATCCAAGATGGCGGTCTAAAATCCAAGATGGCAGCTCTAAAATCAAAATGACTTCTGTTTAATGGAGTTTAGGCTCTAAAACCATGCAATATGGGTATATCTGGTATTGGGAAGATATCTGGAGTCCAAAAATCAGGATAAAAATATCCAACATGGCGACCAAAACATCCACGCCATCTTGGATTTCAAGATGGCGGCATATACTTCAAGATAGTGACTGTTTAAAGGAGGTTTAGGCTCTAAAACCGTACAATATGGGTAAATTTGGTATGGAGAAGACAACCGGAGTTAAAAAATAGCGACCAGAATATACAAGATGGCGTCTCCAAATTTAAAATGGCAGCTGTTTATTGTAGTTTTGGGCTCTATAATCATTCAATATAGGTGTATCTGGTATGGCGAAGAAGTCTGGAGTCCAAAATGGCGACCAGAATTTCCAAGCTGCCGTACTTATATCCAAAATGGCGGCTCAAAATTCAAGGTTGCTGTTGTTTTTCAAGAGTTTAAGGCTCAAAAATCAAAAGCCAGATAAACGATATGACACGATATGATCTCTGATGCCATGAAATCCGTTAAACGTATGAAAGTGCGATATTCATCAACATTTCACTTGAGTTGTGCTGATATGTGTTTTCGAAGGCACGGGAAAGGCGCCATCACCGCTAGGTGGATCAATTGGGTTTTTTTTAATATGTAGCCACATTTTTAAGAGTACAAGTTAACAGATCCCTTTTTACAAGCATTTATTTAGTTTTCGTTGCTTTTTGGCAAATATACACGCAAAAAAATCCGTTCTGATATACGTGAACTCCTAATCACGGCAACGGGAACAAACGTGAACTATGCATAGCAACGATAACAACAATAAGAAATGTACACCGTGAACTAGATTTCACGTTTTCTAGAACGCCCATATTGACAGCTGGAACTAGTTCCAGTTCACGGTGTATATTTGCTTGTTCTCATATTTGGGTTTGTTTGTTCACGTTTATCAGAACGGTTTTCTGAGCGTGTTTCGAGTACTTCCTCCACATTAAAAGTCCTCGTGAACATACGCCATTGCGATGCCATTGAGTCGCTTTTCTCCAATTGAATTGCGTAAATACGCAGCCGGCCTTCTGATACTGTTGGCATAAGCTCTTTCTTACAGCTTTGCAACCCATCGACAAGGATGGGAACACTCACTTGCAAAGAGTTGCACTCACTTGCAATTTTCTCATCTCAGAAGCGTGCAATCAAGAAACGATGTATGGACGACTTTTGCCTTGTGGTTTTGTCTAAAAGTTTGCCAAATAGAGTACAAGTCGCACGCGCATACCGAAGTAAATTACACTCATCTTGTGGAGAGTCACATTCACAGGTCTGTCACGACTTAGGGATTCGTGTGCGAGCTACACTTTATTCGGCAAAGTTTTAGACAAACCCACAAAGCAAAATTCGTCCATACATCGTTTTTTGATTACACGCCTCTAAGCTGAGAAAATAGCAAGTGAGTGCAACTCTTTGCAAGTGAGTGTTCCCATCCCTGCCCATCGATGGCGTTTTGTGGCTTATGCGTGGCAATCATTTGATGCAAAAGAACCACTTCACCTTTTAGGCTATCTGCTCCATCAATACCATAAAATTTGGCAAGTTCTTCCACAGATTGATACATTTCCAATGTTCCTTTAACAAATCTTGGAATCGGACTAAGACTATCACATGCTGCTCGAATTTTTGTTGCAACGATAGCGCTGTACCGTCAAATGGGGTAACTTGCAACACTTTTCGACTTTGAAGCAATATCATTGAAAATCTAAACATTTGAAACATTCTGTAAACCATCATGTACGCTAATTACCCAAAGTAGAATACTATGCAGCACTTGATTTACCAAAATACGTTGCCATCTAATCAGGAGGTGCGAAATACATACTTGTTGCAAGTTTCCCCATCTGTGGGGTAACTTGCAACACAGGATATGAAGCTGAGTTACCTATCATTTAACAGCTCGAACATTCTAGTGCTCAGGTATTGTAAATTTTTGATGTAATACATGAAAAATGCATTGAAAAGATGTACGCTAACAAATTGACATATAATTTTTCATGAAAGGGTTGATAGCTATTGTAAGTGAGAGTATATCCTTTAACAACAGGTCTCACGTCCCTCAATTATAAAATAGATATGGATCTCGTGACTTAGTACTTATTACAAAATGTCAACAATGATTATTGCCATTTTTGGAAAGGTAGAGTGAGTCATCTATAAGGAATTTTAAGTTTGAAGTGGTGTTTGACAATTTTAGCTAAAATAACATGGTTGAAACACACCTATTCAACTTTATAAATATCAAAGTCGTTAATTTGGGCACTCAGCTGAAATAATTTACTCCATCTAGGCTCAGAATTGATGTTGATGGTTGTTTTGAAGCGTCCATAATCTAAATTAAACTTTTAACAAGATGAAACATGAATAAAACTTCATAATATGGTGTTTCCTAACCTTCAAGGTCACATGCAAAAAATATGTAAAAAATGAGTTGTTCTTTTGAAAATGAGCTAGTTGCGTAATCAATAAATGATCCATTTCCGTTACTTCTGTCAAAAATATCGTGAAATGAAGATAAATAATAGAAGGTTTTGTCAAATTTTACTGTTGCAAGTTACCCCATAGTGGTTGTCCAGTATAATAAAGATTTTTTACATTACTTAGTCGAAAAGTTTTGTAAACTTTTATCGATTAGCTAAGCTTACTATTAGGTACCGTAAAACGGGGTATCTTTGATAATGGGGGTAACTTTGATAGTTCGGCTGGCATTGTGTAATTTATCTTATAACTATGATTCCTTCAGCCAGTTAAGAAAAAGGTAAATGTATATCAATTCTATGCACAGGTAAGTTCATCTTAGACGTATTTTCATTAAAATCTAGTTTATATACAACTTTTTGGACAAAAAATAAAAATTGTTGATATTTTTGTCATTTATCAACCCCTTCAAACAATCTGCTATACGACTTCGTTACAACTATTTTTTCAATGAATAGACTCTTATTCTCGATAGATTCATCATAGTAGATTCCAAATCTGGCCTTGAATCTCTTAACGAAGTGTGTTTTTACGAATTGAAAGCAATTTTGTAAATTGGGATATTAATCTCCATACATTGATAAACGCCTAAAAGTATGCAATGCCCTTGTAATTTCATGTAGATAAAACTGGGTTGTTCAAAATTTGTTAATAAAACATTAAAAAACTACCCAAAAGAAGAAAACTAACCATGGATAGCATGTAATAATATGTTAATGTACCGTTAAGCATTTATTATTACAAAGATAATGATTTTTGACAGCTAAATTTATTGTGTTTTGCACTCAATACTCCACAAACTCATTTTTATATGTAGAATTTAGTAAAAAATCAATGTTTTGATATAAAAATTCTATGTAATATATTCCACAAGCCTTCTCTCATCATGTTCATACTCCTAAGATTTAAATCTGTGATTATTTTTTTAGATTTGATGTGTTTTTAGGGCATTATCAAAGTTACCCCAAAATGAAAATCTGATTTTCGGTTTTATGAAAAACTAAAAGTTATCCAAAATATTTCAGATTGTCGAATCTTTTAATTGCAATTGATAACTGATACCCCAGTACTTGTTTTAAAAATATAAAACTCGGGGAAATACTTTTACATGTAAAAATATTGAGAAAATTCGCTGAAAAACTATCAAAGTTACCCCATTTTACGGTACCCTAACTGCAAGCAAGGTCATCAGACTTATCACACTCACCGTAGGGGAGCGGTGAAGCACGATTTTCATACTTGTTTATATGGCATAAAATGAGCAAACCATTTTAACAGTGTAACTAAACAATAAACAAAGAAACAACTTTATTTTTCCCACTAAAACGATCGTTGGTAAACATAATCTCTATAACCGAAATAGAAGAGCATACTAGTTTTCATTATTATTAGAAAATACTTCACATTCAGTGTATGTCATCGTGTTGCAAGTTACACCGCTGTTGCAAGTAACCTCTTTTGATAGTACTTTCCACAAAAGGAACGAATATGCTTTTCAAAAAATACTCCTCCAGGGACTCACTCTCCACACGATCTTTGTGAGCTTTTCGTTTCTGTTAGCAGTCATAAACGTCGACATTTAGTTTTTCACATAAATGTGTGGTCTTCACGAAGATCTCATGGATATTGTTTGCAGCGTCAGCTACGATTGCCTCTAGCGATTTTCTAACGGTGACTGCTGAATTCACAGCTACTGCCAAAACCAATTCCTTCGACTGCAGATAGAGACTAAACCAGGCCTGCTCAACCTTTTGGATCCGCGGGCCACAGGTGAGTCAACTGAGATGACACTCCATACCAGGGCCAAAAATTAAAATTCGACGATAATACACTTTTTTTATTTATATGTTTTGCTAGAATTCAAGAGATAAACATGAAACTTTTGTTTCAACACTTTTCAGAATTTTCATATATTCAATATGCACTGACATTCCATAAGAATTCTGTGTTGATTCCATGTATGGAAATGCTTGTGGAATATTGAAGTTTATTTAAGTATTTAGATAGATGCAATGGCGTTAATAAACAGAATCTTATATATTTGTCTTTGTTGTTCTAGAGCTTGCGGAAATTTTGCGTCAAAATTAATATCTTGTCGAATTATAACATGAAAATCAACTAATGCTCGTTGAGTTATGATTGGTTTGGTTTTATTTATTTCAAAAGTTCCTCGAAGTTCTTGTTTAAATTTATTTATTTTAATTTTCATAATTTCACATATACTTTCACATCGATGTTCTCCTAATACTCTCCTGGAATTTGTAAATTAAAAGAAATATTCAAATATTTATAAATACACTCTAAAATATCAAATTTGTTTTTTCATAACATTTCACTGGAAAAAGAAAAATATTCAAAAATTACATATTGTGGCACCAATTGGGATTACATAAACCATAAATGGAACAATTTGCATTATTTTTGAATTTGTGTCCATTTCGCCGCGTACCTTTCCTGTCAGCCCTGGAAAACACACGGCTTACAATTAATTATTTCTTCACAATAAAGAGAGTTAATTGAATAGTTAATTTAATATGAAAAATAAAACATGAGACGTTTATTTAGATGTCAATTTACCAATTGATGGCTTGAAAATAGTTATTTATGCAACAAGTTTCAAAATGATGATTTTTTCAGCACGAGTCGTACATTTATCCAACGAGGCTTGCCGAGAAAAAAAATCGAGTTTTGCAACGCGATGCATACAACATTTTTTGCAATTAAGAAAAATACCCTTAAGTACGATCATTTCTGACTACTCAAGTGCTCAGACAGGTTTCAGCTCAAACCACGTGTGAGCATCCATGCGCGCAAGTCCATCTTTCTCAATCAGGTAGGCTATGTTAATAAGTGTCACAACCTAGATCACAACTACTCGGAGTCGCGTCGTCAAAGAGCGTTTTTGTGCTGCTGCTTCTAACTCTACGTCTGTTTGGCTGATCAAATCAGAATTAGAATCGCTTCTATTCAGGTTCGATCTGCCGAACAGACATAGGAGTAGCCATCGAATAGACGGAAGGACATTAGTGCTTGAGGAAACTTGTGAAAAGTGTACCATTGCAACGGTGCCGAAAAGTAGTACTTTTCGGCACTCTTAAAAGTGCTGAAAGTCAAGAAAAGTAGGCCATTTCTGCACAGTTCCAGCAATTGAAAAGTACAATCTTATGGCACGTAATTGCAAAAAAATATTTCTATGCTTAATGGCTTGCAATCGAAAAAGCCCAAAATCGCATATTTTGTTCTATAAATTGAGGGATAGCTCAAAATTGTGACGTGCTGGAGCAAATCTGGAGACACATAAGTTTGCTCTTGAGACAGACCAATAGTTAATTTTTGTTACGCTGTGTTATTGATGTGTGAGTCTGCCAGCGGTTTGAAATTTTGTTGTAAGACATGTGTGATGCGTTTCAGGGACAGATCCGAGAGTGGGGCCTTCGTTTTTCTATTCGAGGCTGAATACGGTTGAATGGTTGATACGTGTTTAGCCCAAAAGGCGCGTTGATGGTCATCCAGCTCAAGCTCATGTTGCTTTCAAGACCAAAGCTCGCGAAATAGCTGACCAGCTAGAGAAATGCTTCTGCATGAATATAAACCGTCCCAAGATAGGAGGCAGCGGTACCAGCAATAATGGAAACATGGCTCGAATACTGTTGGTAGACCCTAAGAGCTTTTTCAGTATTTTGAGCTAGCCAAACATGTGTTAGTTTGGCGCGTTCGTCAAATCAATTGAACGATGAAAAAGTTGAAGAGCTGTATACAAAAACTGAAAAGCTGATCAGGAAAGTATTCGATTTTGTCAAACAGTTGCTGCCATGCTTCCGCAAATATAGCCGCATGGCTTCGCTGATCAGAAGTCTCGTAATTATTGTAATTGAAATAGCAAAGTAAATCAAAACCCTTAATATTACTTTTCAGCAATTTCCTTCAAGTTTCATCGATGAACAAGCTGGTGAGAGATGCCACAAGCGCTACAAACATGCTCGTACTCACCTTGCTAGAAAGACGTCAACAGAAGACTATCTCCTCAACATGATGCGGCTATTATTGGCGTGGTCGGGCATAAAGTTGTCATATCAGTTGTTTCTGTCCAATAGCACACTGCACATTGCACTTTTGTACTTTAACAAAAAAGGAACACAAATACATTGCGCCCTCAGGTGAGGCGACATGCAACGAGTAACTTGGAATGAAACCCTACAAATGTGCTATTTTATGTATCGTCAACACATTGGACGCTGCTACGAAAATAAAATAGAACCCTACAAAAGCACAAACATAGCATCGCACATCAAATTATATAAATTATGCCCGCTTATCCAAATGGATGACGAGGTCCAATCCCTAAATGGCGGACGAGGTTTAATATTTGTAACTACTTTTCAATTTGCTTGTATATAAATTATTGTTAGTTTTGTTTTCACACAGAAATTCAGCCTTTGCTGCCACTTTCCCAACAACTACCAAGACTTTGTTCCAAATCTCTAGCTTTTGAAGATCAGCTACGATATTTGTTTGGGCACACGTTTCAAATTTGGATCCTGTTTCCCCTACAGTCACAAGGATAATTCAGTAACAAATTTTGAAACGACGTATAATCAATGCTACACCATTGATTATACGTCGTTTTCAAAATTTGTTACTGAATTCATGCATTTTGGACAGGCTGAGGACAACGTTGGAAAAATCGTCCCCTAGTTACCTTAAGACAGCAATTGATTATCATGCAAAGTTACTAATACGCTTATAATATGATTGTACTTTGCGTTCCTGGTGACAAAAACCTTAACGAAAGCAATTCAAGCTGAGAAAATCACAATTTCCAATCGCTTGTTAGAATTGCATTTCGGACACCGAATATATGTTTTGGACACCCTCAGGTATATATAATTTGGGCAATTATCTCTATGTTTAGCCATGAATACTGCTAAATCATGAAAGTAGCATACATTAATAGATATTTTCTTGCAAATAAACAAATTTCTTCGCTTAACAGGCATTTATTTTGATAACTATTACAGTTTTTGTTAAAATCGAGGAAATATCGCCAGACCCACAGAATACGCCTCCAAGTATGCAATCGCACAGCATTCTCACGTAGTTCGTCAGATGACCAAAATATATTTACAGTAGAAAACTTGTAATGTATTTTGGACACCACCTATCTTAAGCGTTCTAGATGAATGTTAAGCGATGGGCTGCCTAATGCAGGGCTGGTAGCGTTCAGGTGGCAAAATAATAGTGACTTTAGTGACCAAAATAATCAAAAAAGTGACCAAATAGTGACTGAATAGTGACCTCAAAATTATTGAAAAAATAAATTTATATGCTGAACATTTGATGAATTCGTTTGTGGTATAACTATATCAGATGACTTTGAGACCTGACTTTTACAGAACTGTTTGCCATTGCTTATACATTCAGCTATTCCAATCATTACTGCATAGTACATCGGCCACAAGTCTAAAATCAAAGCTTCCTGGAAAATATAAACTAAGACCAGGACCCAGTTTGATCATTACACCAAAACTGCAGGTAGGGGGATTAGGGGCATAATGGACACCCGGGGCGAAATGGACACCCCTGTTTTTGTCGAATCCGTTGACTTTTATGTAAAACTTTTAATGCATAAGTGTAAAGGAACAAGTCAATGTTCTATTTCTCAGAAGTATCATTAATGTTCCTTCAAAATAATGAAAATATCATTGAAATTGAAATATGTTTTTCATATGGTGGATTTCTTATAATTTCGAAGCAGCAGCAAATAAGGTACTACACGTGTTTGAGTGTGTCCACCATAAAACAAATAAAATGTTAGCAGATCTACATATATACGCAGATTTAGCAATGGTTGAAGTATTATATTTTTTATCAGAACTTACTCAAAATAGCAATTTCAATGTTGTAGTCGATTCGGGGCGAAATGAACACTGGCAATTATGAATGGATGTATGCGCGTTGCATACTGTTAGGCGTTTTAGAGAGTGTGGAAAAATCAATCCGATTATTTTAGCCTAAAGTTTATTTATTTAACTTTGATGATATTTAAACTCATCTAAGATGGAGTATTATATCTGTGCTATTGATCTCCGTAGGCAAATTACTTAACTGGTCGATATTATCAAAGATACAGCATAAAATATGGAGGGGTGTCCATTATGCCCCGATGGGTGTCCATTTCGCCCCATACCTTTCCTGCCAGCCCCAAAAATCACACGGTTTGCAATTCATTATTTCTTCGCAATAATGACATTCTACCTGCTGTAAATGATTGAAATACGTAGGAAACAAGTTGAAGTTGTAAGCCAACTGATAATATGTTAAGTTTTTGTCTGTTATACAGGCCTAACATACTCATTTGCTTAGGGTGTCCATTATGCCCCTAATCCCCCTAATAAGTTCCGTGAAAATCTCTGACAAGTAGAAATCTCAAGCAAATTAGTTACCAGGTAAAAAACAAGTTTTTCTTCGATGCTTGATGTTTGTTACTTCATATACTGATGGATTTATGCACGTGATTATAAAATTTGTCTAAATGACTAAATTAAACACATGAAATTTGACTGCTGAGACTGAATGAATCCATTGTTAATGTTATATTACTGTGGCCGAATTCCAATGTAAACTTTATTTGATTTTTTTATATTGTCCATCAGCAAGAAAATTTCCTTTTCTTCGAAGAAATTATGCGCCGAAATTCGCCCACTCATGTTTTTCATTTTTTGAGAAATTTCGTGCCTCAGAATAATTATTCTTGTTTTCCCTAAATATGGATGCGGGCAGCAATCAATTCTTTCTATTCAATAACCTTCAATTGGCTGTTGAGATAATTCCATATTCTGGATCTGCATGCCAAACTGAGCAGAAATCCAAATTTTCATGAATTTTGGTGCCTGGGAATCTATTTAAAAATCAGTTAGAAGTTTGTATGGAAGCGATTTGTCGAATCATCCCTCGTCGCATGTTGTACTGGGCGGAGCTGTCAAACAGATGCCAAGCTGTCAGTAGGTGATTTCAAAAATCTCTTTGAAATTGTATTTAGGTATCAAACTAATGTTTTAAAAATCTGAAAAAATCATAGTGCTCTTGCATATAAAATCTAAAAATAATTTAAAAACCCAATTAGAAAGCTGTTGTTTTTTAACATAACAGTTGTTGTAACAGTTGTTGCAATTGGAACAGTAGTTCAAAAGTTTATTATGATAGTTTTCAGTTGCAATCTTACAATTACTCCATCACTATGCAATAAATTCGACTGGTGGTTTTAATCGATTAAAAATGCTGAATTTCTAGAAGAGATTTTAAAACGATTTTAGATAAAAGCTCTGGCATACGCCACAACAAGAAATGCCAGTTTGATCGATGAACTCAGAGATGAACAAAAGATTCTTAAATAAATGTTTTGAACAAACTTCTGGATTCATTTCAAATACATAATACTCTTGAAATAACTCCACCAAATTTTTAATCACTATCACGAGCATGGAGATTTTCATAAGAAGCTCTAAAATGAACTTCATCATAAACTCTTTCGGATTTCAGCGAAAAGCTGCTAAACAAATGACGTCACAACTACCTCCAGTAATTTCATCAGAAATTTATCTCGCATTTGTAACAGAAATTGTTCTGCAAACTCTGAAATTTATTGAAAACTTCCGAAAAACCAAAACTCGAGATAAACCAAACCAGGGGAATGCAATGCACTGTGTGTTATTGTATTTCGATCCGATAAACTTATTTCACACATTTAATCATAACCAGTTTTTGAATACGTGGATATAGGGTGATATAAACTGAAATTTTAAATACAGGAATATTGCAGTGTTAAATACTATTAAAAAGTATAGTAATTCAGAAGTTCATCTTTAATCTTAGCTGCAAATCCATCTTCACTTCTTCCAATTAGGGTAATTTTCCAATTGTTGAACGCTTAGTACTGACATTTTGGTTTTCGTTTGTTTTTTCGTGCATAATTTCAGTTTAGTTGAAAAATATCCAAAAATTGTAGCTAAAGGTCGACTTAAAAATGATGTAATAAGCGGCGCAGCCGAAATTTTTTAAACACAATGTTTTTAGGGAAAATTTGTGCAGCAGTTTTGGCATTGTTGTTTTACCAAAATTCTTATATGATCTTCTAAATGTTGTCACATTTACGAAAATAGTGACTTTAGTGACAATTTTACTGAAAAAAGTGACTTTAGTGACTTTTTCATGCAAATAGTGACTTTTTAGTGACTGACTCGAAAATAGTGACCAAATCACTAAAAAGTGACTCACTACCAGGCCTGCTAATGCTTCTTTATTGAACATTTTTTCATTGTAATAAGGCTTTTAAATTTCTTACAATTATTAATTCAACGATTTTGAGGTGAATATTGTATGTTGCTGTGAAGTGTATGTCGTCTTGCATACCTGTGCATTTGAGGGGTTTTAGTGAAACAATTTACATTTTCGATAATTTTGAAGTTTTTTTTTTTTTTTTTTTTTTTTTTTTTTTTTTTTTTTTTTTAATAATAATCTTTATTAGTATCTCAATCAATTTTTACATTCTTCAACTTAATCTAGGTGTTCTGTGTATTATAACACACTTTCATCCTAATTTGGTGAAATAAATTTAAGCTATTATCAATACTAATTAATAACATATTACAATTCATTTGCAGTTAAGATTTTTTGCAGGCTTTATTTTTCACCTGCGTGTCAGAAATACATTTTTTTTTAACTTATTCTAACCCTAACCCACCTTAAACTAATTATACAAAGAGCTAATCGTAGCAATAGAAGACTGCAACGATTTTTGACGAAAGTTGGCAATGATTTTAGTTGACATCTGTTCCAATGTTTCAATATTAGAAATTTGATGCAACTCATTAGTGCTATACCAGGGAGGCAACTTCAGAATCATTTTCAAAATTTTATTTTGAATCCTCTGAAGTTGCTTCTTTCTGGTATTGCAACAGCTCGACCATATTGGGACAGCGTACAACATGGCCGGTCTGAAAATTTGTTTATAAATCAAAAATTTGTTTTTGCGACAAAGTTTTGATTTTCTATTTATAAGTGGGTATAAACACTTAATGTATTTATTGCACTTAGTTTGAATGCTTTCTATGTGGTTTTTAAAAGTTAAGTTTTTATCTAGTAAGAGCCCTAGATACTTAACTTCTTCCGACCACTTTATTGGAGTTCCCCTCATAGTGACAACATGTCTACTTGAGGGTTTCAAATAAAGAGCTCTTGGCTTATGTGGGAATATGATAAGTTGAGTTTTGGAAGCTTTTGGAGAAATCTTCCATTTTTGCAAATAAGAAGAAAAAATATCTAAACTTTTTTGCAATCTACTACAAATGACACGCAAACTTCGCCCCTTGGCTGAGATACCTGTGTCATCTGCAAATAACGATTTTTGACATCCCTGTGGCAAATCAGGTAGGTCGGAGGTAAAAATATTGTATAAGATTGGTCCCAGTATGCTGCCTTGTGGAACACCAGCTCTTACAGGTAATCTATCTGACTTGGAATTTTGATAATTTACCTGAAGTGTTCGATCCGATAAATAGTTTTGAATAATTTTAATAACATATAGTGGAAAATTAAAATGTTTCAATTTTACGATCAAGCCTTCGTGCCAAACACTATCGAATGCTTTTTCTATGTCAAGAAGTGCTACACCAGTGGAGTAACCTTCAGATTTATTGGAACGAATGAAATTCGTTACCCGTAAAAGTTGATGAGTAGTCGAATGACCATGGCGGAATCCGAACTGCTCATTGGCAAAAATAGAATTTTCATCAATATGAATCATCATTCTATTTAAAATAAGTTTTTCAAAAAGTTTACTGATAGATGACAGTAAGCTAATTGGACGATAACTAGAAGCTTCGGCAGGATTTTTGTCAGGCTTCAAAATTGGAACAACTTTAGCATTTTTCCATTTTTCAGGAAAATATGCTAACTGAAAACATTTGTTAAATATATTAACCAAAAATGATAAGCAACTTTCTGGAAGTTTTTTGATGAGAATATAGAAAATTCCGTCATCACCCGGAGCTTTCATATTCTTAAACTTCTTTATAATAGATCTCACTTCGTCCAAATCAGTGCCCAATGAATTGTCGAAAATGTTCTCATGATTGAGAATGTTTTCGAATTCGCGGGCAACCTGATGTTCTATTGGACTAGTGAGACCTATACTGAAATTATGCGCACTTTCAAACTGTTTGGCAAGTTTTTGTGCTTTTTCAGAATTAGTTAATAATATTTTGTTATCCTCTTTCAGCGCAGGAATAGGCTTCTGAGGTTTTTTCAAAATTTTTGTCAATTTCCAAAACGGCTTAGAGCCGGGGTTTAATTGAGAAACTTTATTTGCAA
This sequence comes from Aedes albopictus, assembly GCF_035046485.1. NCBI lineage: Eukaryota > Metazoa > Arthropoda > Insecta > Diptera > Culicidae > Aedes > Aedes albopictus. The sequence continues at coordinate 153,423,656 of NC_085136.1, read as the reverse complement.
AATTTTTGTTTCTCAATTCGGTGAAACGTTTTTTAATTTCCTTCTGAAGATCCTGCCAGATTACTTTCAAAGCAGGATCTCGAGTTCGTTGGAATTGTCTTCTTCTCACGTTTTTAAGACGGATCAGAAGTTTCAGATCGTCGTCAATAATAACTGAGTCGAATTTGACTTCACACTTTGGTATTGATGCGCTTCTAGCTTCGACTATAGTACTAGTCAAAGTTTCGAGGGCATTGTCAATTTTTTTTTTTTTATTCAATTAATGACACTTTACACCGAAGTGCATTCGTGTCAGGTGTAAAACAAATACATTTCATTTGCAATAAATTTCGCCGTACGTTTACTGCGCTTTTTGAACTTAAGTACCGTAATCCGGGGTAACATTGATCAGAATTTTCTATCTTTCTTGAATAATTCTCTTGTTAAAGCAAACGTTACATGTTTTATATTTATAAAACAAGTACTGGCCCTCTGAGTATGTGTTAAGCTACTCGAAAAAGTATTGTAAAATTTTAAAACACGTTTAAATAAGTTTTTTATTCTAATTTTTGATTGTGTTGATTTGGGGTAACATTGATCATGTCAGTGATCAATGTTCATTTGTTTTGAAAATACCCTTACTTACTAAATTCGGGGTCGCTGATTTCGAATATGTTGTTCAAATTCTTGCAAATTATGTACTTTTTAAGTAATTTTAGGATTAAAATCCTCTAAACCACGAATAACGCCTAAAGGTAGGCAATGGCTTAGGGAATTGATAGCCGACTTTTAATAAATCGTATATTTTACTGAAAAATAGCATTTTCATAAAAGTTTCGTTTATTAAATCCTACTCTAGGATATCATATTGAAGTAATACAGTGATTTCGAACCTCATATTGTATCTAGTATTCACGCCAAGCATGAATGTTTGACAATGTATCTCATTGCTCTACGAAACACAGTTATGGAAAAACCGATTTAATTCAATGTTTATGAAATTCAATTTCCATAAATTGCATGTCATTTAATAGCTAAATGATAGCAGATTACGATATACCATTCCATAGCAGAAACTGATTCAATGTAAAATGCTTGTTTGAACATTTCATGAGGTGGGTCAAGCCGATCAATGTTACCCCGCTGATCAATGATACCCCGGATTACGGTATCCATCCATCGACATCGCCTCGGTCTGGATCGGGTCCCGAATCAGAATCGCTATCCACGCACACGGTTGTTTCCATTTCATCATCATCATCGGCTGGGTCCCTTGCTTCTACGGTTGATTTTTTCTGCGGCGGTGGATTGAATTCACACGAGCTCACTGGATGACTGTTCGATCGTTGTTGTCGTTTGTTGCTGCGCTCTGCTACTTGTTCTGTGCTTATATCGATGGTTACGTCCGGCTCTGGGTTATCAGCCACATTGTGTATACTGTTGGTTGCTTCTTGTTTCTGCTGTACTGATATGCGACGTTCGGGAGCTCCATAGTTTCTTCTTCACGTTTTTTCTGTTGGGCTGCTGCTGCAGAACACTTTTGTTTGGGGTGTGCAGTTCGACCGCACTTGCGGCAAGTGGGTATCTGCGACTTGTATGATACAGCAGTGAGCTGGCCTTGAATTCGAATGAACGACGGTATGTGTTTATCTAGTTCAATTCGAACTACACGGACGCCGTTCGGGATGCCGGGGAAGAACTTCTTCCATAGCTCGCGTGCAACAGATTTAATTTTTCCATAGGCTTTCATATGCTCAGCGACGACTTCATTCGACATACCTGGCGGAAGATCGTGTATCCGTACGTTTGTTGCTGCGTCCTCCACATAGACAGGGATATTGAAATTTTTCCCTCCGGCTGCCATTGAATGCTTCAGGTGATGCATGGAAGCAACGCGTTCAGCTGCTACTATATCGCGCATTTCGATAAAAGTGCAGTTCCGAATGGTGTGGCATTGGAGGTTTTTGATGGATGCCATCTCAATCTCCAAATTGTTTCTCAGAAACTTTTCGATATCGGCTGCATTTGGTTTTACGGAAAGCACACTGAAGTCGACCACCAGTGTATTCCTACGTACGGTGGCCATTGTTAATTAAATTAACAACAGTGTTTGAGAACACAGAATTTTCTCTTCAGCAAAAAAGCGACCGTACTGATCGAGCGACGGCTGACAACGGGCATTGTCAATATCAAAATGTGTTTCCAATGAAACATTAACATCTAAATGGCTATCGATGTATGTTTTATATGTATCCCAGTCAGCTCTGTGATAATTGAAAGTAGAGCTGATGGGATTAAAAATCACTTCATGGGAAATTTGAAATGTTACAGGAAGATGGTCAGAATCAAAGTCAGCATGAGTAATCAATTGGCTACAATACTGACTTGAGTCAGTTAAGACCAAATCAATTGTTGAGGGATTTCTAGCAGAAGAAAAACAAGTGGGGCTATCGGGATATAGAATAGAAAAATATCCTGAAGAGCACTGATCAAATAAAATCCTGCCGTTTGAATTGGACTGAAGATTATTCCACGAACGGTGTTTCGCATTAAAATCACCAATTATGAAAAATTTGGACCTGTTGCGAGTTAATTTTCGCAAATCAGATTTAAGAAAATCTATTTGCTGGCCAGTGCATTGAAAAGGCAAGTAGGCCGCAATGAAAGTATGTTTACCAAAGTTTGTTTCAACAGAAACACCCAAAGTTTCAAAAACTTTGGTTTCAAATGATGAAAAAAGTTGGTGCTTGATGCGCCTGTCAACGATGATAGCAACTCCACCACATGCTCCATCTAGGCGATCATTTCTATAAATAAAATAGTTTGGGTTTCGTTTGATTGAAGACCCAGGTTTTAGATAAGTTTCAGTAATAACTGCAATATGCACATTATTAACTGTTAAAAAATGGAATAGCTCATCCTCTTTACCATTTAGAGAACGAGCATTCCAATTTAAAATGTTCAAAAATTTATTTGGATCCATTACCAAAACGTAATCCAATTACTATTTTATTTGTAAATTTAACTCCAACTTGGACTGCTTCAGCCATAGTTTGAGTTTTGAACATTGCATCAATCATTTGTTGCAATTGTTCAGATAAAAAGTCAAAATCGGAAGCAGACATGCCTGAATCACGTGCATTTTCCGAATTTGATGTTTGGTGATAGGAATTATTTGAATTTTGCTTACCCGCAGCCACATGGGCATAGGTAGCTCGATTCGTTTGAACAAAATTAGAAATATTACTCACTCCACTGCTGGAGGGTAGATTATTCGCTCGAAGGTTTGTTTGGTGGTTAACTACCTCCGGTGAATAGGTACGAGCGGTATGAAAATTATTCAACCGATCGTTGATGGAAGAATTTGTGTTGTTAGAAATTCTACCTGCAGAGTTTCGGGTACGACTAGCGTTCCCATTCATCTGCCGGGCACGTGATTCGACAACTTTTTTGCGGATAGGGCAATCCCAAAAGTTTGACTTATGGTTGCCACCGCAATTCGTACATTTAAACTTCCTGGTATCTTCCCTTACCGGACAGTTGTCCTTGGCGTGAGAAGAACCTCCACAAATCATGCATTTAGCATCCATGTGGCAATGTTTCGTTCCGTGCCCCCAACCTTGGCACTGACGGCACTGAGTTGGGTTCTGGAAATTTCCCCCAGGCTTACGAAAATGTTCCCATGTCACTTGGACAAGGAACATTTTCTTCGCCTTTTCCAAATATTTCAAGTTATTTAGATCACTTTTGTTGAAGTGAACTAAATAAAATTCTTGAGAGATACCCTGCCGAGGATTCTCAGAGCGGGTTCTCTTTTTCATTTTTATTACTTGGACTGGAGTGAATCCAAGTAATAAGTTGAGTTCAGTTTTGATCTCATCAAGTGATTTGTCATCACTAGAGAGACCTTTTAATACGACTTTGAACAAGCGTGCAGACCTGTCGTCGTATGTGAAAAATTTATGTTTCTTCTCAGTAAGGTACTTGAGAAGAAGATCCCGATCTTTCAGGGTTTCCGGCAATACGCGGCAGTCTCCTTTCCTGGCAATTTGGAAGGAAACCTTGATTCCCCTTATGGAGTTCAAGATCTCCTGCCTAAAACCAGCAAATTCACAGACGCTGACCACGATTGGCGGCACCCGTTGTTTTTTAGCAGAAATTGAAGTACCTGGGCTAGAGGCATCCTCAATTTGCTGTTCCGAAAAATTGTTCAGCGTTTCATAAGGATTACTCATTTCAACGAAATTTTCATCCGAATATAATTTTGAAGTAAATTCTTAATTGTTAAGCGTATATTCAACGTAAGTCATCAGAATAGGGTCTGTTTGATCCAATAATCGACATTGAGAAGTATCTACTTTTATTAGCTCACCGGAACAAGACATACATCACCGTGCCTGTCCAAATTACATGCATGTCCAAATTATATTTTTTTACCCTATACAGTCTGGCGAATGGAAAATCCGACTGGCAACTAGATTATTTACTGCTAACACTAGGAAAAGTTCCAGCTTTCGATTGGCTGTTTTCAGAACATACATTTATTATCTTTATGTAGACAATACTCCCCTCGTATTCAAGCTCTCTCGAAATGTCAAGTTTAATAGGCTCCGATAGCTCTATCCGCCAGACTGTATATATAGTGAGTGTAGTTTACCCTGGTGTTTTGTGAACACAAAATATGATCTACAGTCGTCAGGAACTCCAAAGGCATGGTAGGTATGGAGCGTTACGAATATTGTGACGTAAACCTTCAACATCGCTGCCATTAGTCTCATCGGCGCAATGTTTGATTGCGGCACGTATGCCTCTCGTTGTTCGATCAATTGACTTTTTGAAAACATTCAGGTGTTGTTAAGTTTCTGTTTTAAAGATTCAAAAAATCATAAACCCAAAGAGCGTTTTTTTTTCCTTCTAAACCATAGGGGGATAAATCTGCTCATCAGACACCCTAACAGGAAGGTTAGGGTAGTGTGGGGATGAGGCCGTCTTCTACAATGCCGGTAGAAGCCAGGACTACTCTCTCCTCGACCCACTAAAACACATTCCTATGGTCGCCAAACCCTACGTCTCTCCGGAACCACCAAGAAGGTATTGCTTCAGAGAGGGGCTAGTGCATATCGCACCCTCAAGGTTAGCTGCCGTAGCCTAGCAGCAACGAACATCGATGACTCGCTCTGGAGAGTCCATCACGATAGCATGCTGGCGCTTAGCCAGTTTCCCGAGTGGTCCTCGCCACTCCCTTTGTCCACGGAAGGCGGGCAGGGTCAACCCCGCCCGCGCCCTACTGCTGAGCGGACATCAAGAACTGATGCCCACATGCAACCCGATCTGACCTGCTGAAGGCAAGGGTATCACTACCCTTCAGGCCTTATCAGGTGCATCCGTAGGTTGCAGACAGCAGGGTCTCACCTACCCCGACCCTTGCCGGGGACCCCTTTCCAACCGCGGGCTCAGATCCAACCCAGTAGATTGACGCCACGACAGCACCGCTACCGGGACTTCCTCTCCGCGGCCACTTAATCGCTGTAAGGGTCGATCTCGACCGCAGGGCACCGGTATGACCTACGAAGCCGACTTCGAACCCCTGGACCACCTCTTGTACTGCATCTGGACTAGCCATTCTCCGAGTCCACGCGCCACCTCCTTTGTAGCTCCCAGACGATATGGGTGATAGCCGTTGAAACGGCATTCCAGCTAATCTCATCCCTACACATTCTCTGGACCAAGTTGTCCGGAGTTGTGTCCTCCCCGCATGTGGCAAGCATGCGGTCACGCATTGTGCGAAAACGCGGGCACACGAACAAAACGTGTTCCGCCGTTTCCTCTAAACCATTGCACACTGGGCATTCGGGAGAATCCGCATGCCCGAAACGGTGTAGATACTGTCGGAAGCAACCATGACCTGTAAGGACCTGTGTCAGGTGGAATGAAACTTCCCCATGGCGCCTATTAATCCAACTATCTACCCTCGGTATCAACCTATGGGTCCACCTTCCTTTGGTGGAACTGTCCCACGCGCGCTGCCATTTGACCATAGAGGCCATCCTGACAGTCTTGCGTATGCCTCTTGTGCCGCGCATTTCGAAGCACTCCATATCCTCACTGATAAGAATGCTGATGGGCACCATACCAGTAATGACACAGAGAGCGTCGTGTGACACGGTACGGTACGCGCTTGCAACCCTCAGACACATAAGCCTGTAAGTACTTTCCAGCTTCCGTCGGTAGCATTCAGTACTTAGCGCGGTACCCCACGCCGGGCCGCCATACCTAAGTATGGACGTAGCAACACTAGCCAGAAGCTTGCGCTTACTGGCGTACACCGCTGAGCTATTGGACATCATCCGGGACAGTGCCGCAATAGCTGTGGAGGCTCTTTTACAGGCATAATCGACGTGGCTACCGAAGGTAAGCTTATCGTCGATCATCACGCCCAAGTGCTTGACAGAGCGCTTCGACAGGATAGTGCACTCTCCTACACTGATCTCCGTCTGCTGCGCCGACTGCATGTTGTTAACAACCGTCACCTCTGTCTTGTGGTGAGCCAGCTCCAGTTTTCTGGACCGCATCCACGCCTCCACAACCTTGATCGAGTGGTCGGTAGTCAACTTCACCTCCTCGATCGTTTCACCGTAGACTTCGAGCGTAATATCGTCGGCAAATCCGACAATCACCACTCCCACTGGGTACTCTAACCTCAACACCTCGTCGTACATGACATTCCATAACACCGGACCCAGGATGGAACCTTGCGGGACTCCTGAGGTTATGTGAAAGCACTTCCGACCCACCTCCGTGTCGTATACTAGTACGCGATTCTGGAAGTAGCTTCCGAGAATCTTGTACAAGTACTCCGGTATCCCCAGACGCAAGAGCGCATCAGCAATAGCAGCCCAACTGGCGCTATTAAATGCATTCCTTACATCCAGAGTCACTACCCCGCAAAAGCGAATTCCCCTCCTCTTAGGCTCGAGTGCTTTCTCGGCGGTTTTTGTAACCGACAAGATAGCGTCTACGGTGGACCTCCCCTTCCGGAAGCCATACTGGTTGCTCGAGAGACCATTTACGCCCTCAGTGAACTTCAACATTCTATTGAGGATGATCTTTTCGAGCACCTTCCCCGCCGTGTCAATCAAGCATATTGGTCTATATGCCGACGGGTCTCCGGGTGGTTTCCCCGCCTTTGGCAATAGTACCAGGCTCTGCCTCTTCCAAGCTTCTGGGAAAACTCCCTCGTCCAGGCATTTCTGCATAGCAGACCTGAACATCTCGGGAGCTTCTGCAATAGCTACTTTTAAGGCCAGGTTCGGAACTCCGTCCGGACCTGGGGCCTTACCTACGCTAAGGGACTTAGCTATCCCCGCAAGTTCCACATCGGTGACCATTTCCTCATCGCCAGCCCCAGTCCCCGGCTGTCCTACGAAAGGAGGCCAAGGACTAGGATCATGACGCGGAAAAAGTCCTCCAATGATCCCCTCCAACATCTCTGGAGATTGCTCTGTAGGAGCCATCACACCTCTCGTCTTGGCCATAACGATCCTGTAGGCATCACCCCACGGGTTCGTATTGGCACTCTGACAGAGACCCTCAAAGCAGGCCTTTTTGCTTGCTCTTATCTCGGTCTTGAGCGCGGCTTTTGCAGCGGCGAACACCACCCGCCGTTCGTTTCGCTGTTCCTCTGATCGTGCTCGCTGCATCCGCCGCCTAGCCCGTAGGCAGGCGCGGCGCAGGTCCGCAATCGCGTCGGTCCACCAGTAAGCCGGTGGCCTCCCATTTCTAGGGTGGACTCTCCTAGGCATGGTCGCATCACACGCACGTGAGAGCACCGCCACCAGCTCGTCGCCGTCTAAACCGAGTAAGTTTCGCTCACGGCGGAGCGCTTCCCTAAATACCTCTTCGTCGAAGTATGATGTCTTCCACCTACGAGGGCTTGGCCTTGGCCTAGCCGCCTCTTCTTCTATCCGCTGTCTGCTGTTGTTGTAGTCGATACTGTAGCAAACCGCCAGGTGGTCGCTGTGAGTGTAGCCATCATCTACTCTCCAGTTCGAACTACTTGTTAGGCCAGGACTACAAAAGGTCACGTCAATAATTGACTCCGCTCCGTTTCGACTATAGGTACTCTTGGTACCGACGTTAGCCAAGTCGACATCTAAGATGGCCAGTGTTTCTAGCAGGATCTGACCCCGCTGGTTCGTGAAACGGCTTCCCCATTCCACCGCCCAGGCATTAAAGTCACCCGCTATTACCACCGGCCTTCGCCCTGTTAGCACGGTCGTTAAGCGGTCCAGCATTTGCGTGAACCGCTCGATCGGCCACCGCGGAGGCGCATAACAGCTACAGAAGAAGACCCCGTTTACTTTGGCGACCACGAAGCCCTCATAGGTAGTAGACACCAACTCCTGCACGGGGTATTTACCCGTCGTCCATATCGCCGCCATTTTCCTGGTCCCATCCGAGGCCCAGTTGCCGTTGCCGGCTTTCTGTTTTTCGAGGTTTTCCCGGTACAGATCATGCAGATGGGCGGACTCGTGCAGCTTTGGGCCTTATGACCTTCAGCGCCGCATCGCCTACACAGTTTGCGCCTGTCGGGGCCTTTGCAGTCCCACGACTTGTGTCCTGGTTCCAGACACCTGAAGCAAACCTCAGGTGGCTCGTGGAATGTCAGGTGACAAACACACCAGCCCACCTTAATACTCCCTACTTTAACGGACTTTTTAACATCCGCCACAGGTAGCTGAACCAGAGCTATCTGTGTCCCTGCTGGCCCCTTCCGCAGCCTGACGGCTGTGGCGGCCACCTGAACATCGCACTGTTGCCGCAGTGCCGTGACGAGCTCTTCCGCTTCGGTGATCTCGTCTAGGTCTTTAACCTTCAGAGTCGCCTCATGCGTAAGAGCCCTCACCTCCACTCCATCTCCAAGGACCTCTTCTGCCAGCCTCTTGTAGGCGGCGCCCTTGTGATCCTTCTGGCGCTTAAGCTCCAGGATCAATAAACCAAAGAGCGTTTATTTCGTTCTGATGCTGTGGTGTATATTACGCTAGTCGAATAGTCCAAATCTTCCATAAGATTTACCATTAATGCTTTGTTACTTTTCAAATGGATGTATTTACGTAGGAATCTCGTTATATTTCCTTTTTAAGATTTGGTTGTTTGACACGACTAACGTAATAGACCCCTGTATCTTCAAAATACCTCTCGTAACTTTTTTCCGCAACTTTTAACAGCGTGGTTGCAGCAAAGCTGCTGGCGTATTTCGTGACCATATTTGCAATTATTTTTAGGTCTTGCGTCCTAAAAAGCGACCATAGCTTAGTCTCCGTCTATTTCTCCGGACATTCATATCCATGATTGATCGTGTTGGAAGTCGTCGCTATGTGACACATTTCTAACACTTGCAGAGCTTGACTCTTGTAGGTGTTATTGACAATGGTGGGTTGTTGGATGTTGAAGTGGTGTTGGTGATTGATGTAGTGGTTCATCAGTACCAATTTAAATCAGCCAAAGTCAGAAGGATACTATGGACAGGGCATGTTGCAATAATGCCGGACAACAACACTGCAAAACGGGGGTTCTTTACTGATCTGGCGAAAATTTGGCCTTGATCGAGGATGGAGAGAAGCAGCTGCGAACCGAGAATTGTGACGCTTGATTATTTGTTATACTAAATGTATTGTAGTACAAAAAATGTATGCAATCCAACTACTAAGTGCACAACTAGTCTCAAGTGCAAGAAAATAGACCAAAATGATGTCCGAAAACACTTAATTCAATAACAGAACCGAGTCACCATTCTTATGGGCAATAAGCTCCTTCCGATAGCAAATCAACCCAAACCAGAGTGTTGAAGCAATACCATCTCGACTTTAATAATCCATTCTAACTATCCACAATGGGAAAACTTGCTTCAAAAGCTCTTTACCACACACTTTACACATTCATTAGTTCTGCTTTAGTGAGCCGTTTGTGTGGTGCTGCTGACCGGGTGCCACCGTATCCGCTGAAAGGAGCAGCAGCAGCAGCCATCGGAAAAGTTCCATTGCCAACAAAGCCACCACTACTGCCTTACTGACTGTGCTTTACGAAGGTCGTTTTGCTATCCCGGGCTAAGCTTGTCTAGGGATGTGTTTTCACCAAAGACAGTCGGGATGGGATGGGATGGAGGAAAACTGGACCATATATTGGAGTGATATGTCACGGCGTGTCTGGTAGAACAAATTTATTACAAAAAAATGGGCATCGCTAATTTTTACGCTACGTGAAAGTTGACGCTACCAGCTTTCATTCAAGCCCAACATCGAAATATTCCATCGGGGGAACTTTTTCATACAAAAATTGGGTATGTTTGTTAAGTAGAAATAGGGATTAATTTGGAACCGTGCATTTTGTATGGGGAAAAACAGTATTCTGAAAAAGTTGTTCGGGATCCCTCGGTGGATTTTTTTGGGGAACACGTTAAATGAAAGCTAGAAGTCCATATTTTCGAAAAACGGCGGATTTGGCGATGCCTAATTTTTTGTGATAAACCTTCACCATATGCACGCCGTGATGTATGTACGAAAACAGCACTTGAGTCGGGGTGCTTTAAATCACCAGTGTAAATGCGAGGAGACTTTTGCCACTTTAGCCAAAAGTGAGAAAAGAAACATCAACTAAATGATATAATGGCAGCAAGTTCGTACATTAATACGTTAAAGGATGTAGTACTGAATCCAACTGGATGAAAGTGTTTGATTTTCCTGCCACAAATGTGTAAAAAAATAACAACATTATTCAAAAGCCATTCTGGGCAGCATATTGGTCACGTATGCCAACAATCAGTCAGTCAGTATATCATATTTGAACACGACATTGAACATGCCTTTCACAATGCAATGGCCACATATTTTACACCGCAAGTTAAACCATCACATGGTGTTCAGTCATTTAAAAATGAAAAACAAACCGCAAATTGCCGGATTATCCTAGCCCATAAATATACGGCAATCGGTTAGAATAACAATCGAACAGTCAAATGCGTTACAGGACCAATAAATTGCGTAATTGATTGATAAAACCTAACTGAATCAGATAGACTCTTCATTTCAGTTTATGTTTACGATACCTATTGTCAAGTGCATACTTATACGCGTTGCTATCTCTGATTTCCACACCAATGCAAAGCACGGGAAATTGGCTGCACTTGTGCGCCAACGAGTTATTGCATGTTCAATTTTGAGGATGAAATCAAACTTCCTGTCGATGATGATTTATTGGTCAACGATAGCAACCGCATTGCATAAGCATTTAATTAGTTATAGGCTTTCCGTGCTGTGTTTATTTTATGTACGGATTGGATTCGAGTGCAATATGGCTTGTGTGAAATCCTTGGAAAGTTATTAGAAATATAATAAGGATGAATATATATCAGAAATGAATAGAAAAACATTGAAAACTTTTTTTAGGTATGTATATTTCTGGAAAGATTCCTGAAAATGGCTATTGGACTATCGATCCGTCATCTTAGGCCTGTGAAAACCAGTGAAAACGTTGTCTAAAAGGGAAGGAAGCTGATGTTTGTATCGCGGCAGTTCATTTCTTTGATCATCGTGAAAGATAATGGAAGCAGATCATTTGTAGAGCGGAGCACTTTGCGATACAGAAAAGTTGAATCTGGTAATTCTTGCCGCTGAATTTCCAGTTTATACCGGAACAGTACCGACAGTAAACATCGGTGAGACCTTTGTCAACGTCTCAATCAAGGCCCATTCTCGTCCAACCGCGTCTTGGAAGATCAACGATATGGAGATCACTTAAATGTAAAGCATGCAGCCGTGCCAAATCTACAATTCCAATGAATTGGATTTCGGTAAGTACCTATCTTAGTCCTGTTGAGGATCACACTGAGCAATCACGATACGAATGTGATCGAGATGGCCTAACCCAACAAGCAGGGATCGCGGGGAATTTGAACCAACGGCACTCGGACAGTGATATCGCAGGAATTTCAATATTAACCCTTTATAAGGCAGTGCAGTGGCAGCGATATTACCACCTGCAATTTTTATTTATTCCTCCTGCTTTATAACAACTAATTAAACAAAAAAAACTTTACAGCAATTTAGCCCTCCCCATGGTTATTCCATCTTGCCGCGATTGGAGGACTTAACCCAACAGCACAAGTGCCAATTTCTTCACCTCCGCTTGGACTATAAGGTAGCAGTAAATCAGGAGTGGCGCGTACGTGAAGAAATCGGCTGTGAGTGCTACTGGGAACTAAAGGAGTGTCCGCTGTGAGCATATCACCATTTTCTAAGTCATGCCATAGTTCAGAGGGCCCATATAGCCGAGGCGGTAAACGCACGGGTATTCAGCATGACCATGCTGAGGGTGACGGGTTCGATTCCCGGTCGGTCCAGGATCTTTTCGTAAAGGAAATTTCCTTGACTTCCTTGGGCATAGAGTATCTTCGTGCCTGCCACACGATATACACATGCAAAATGGTCATTGGCAGAGGAAGCTCTCAGTTAATAACTGTGGAAGTGCTCATAGAACACTAAGCTGAGAAGCAGGCTTTGTCCCAGTGAGGACGTTACGCCAAGAAGAGGAGAGAGAGAGGAGGAGCCATAGTTCAGCTCACATAGGGGGCTGTCCAAAAACCACGTGGTCATACCCCCCTATGGGTTCGGCCAATGACCATTTTGTATGGGCAAATTAAAAAATTTATATGAACAAATGACCAGGGATGGGAACACTCACTTGCAAAGAGTTACACTCACTTGCTATTTTCTCAGCTCAGAAGCATGCAATCAAGAAATGATGTATGGACGACTTTTGCCTTGTGGTTTTGTCTAAAACTTTGCCGAATGGAGTAGTGGTCGTACACGAATCCCAACTTCGTGACAGAGCTGTGAAAGCAACTCTCCACGAGGTGAGTGTAATTTACATTCACCTCGTGGAGAGTTGCCTTCGAAGCTCCCTCACGACTTCGGTATGCGTGTGCGACCCCTACTCCATTCAGCAAAGTTTTAGACAAAACCACAAGGCAAAAGTCGTCCATACATCGTTTCTTGATTGCACGCTTCTGAGCTGAGAAAACTTCAAGTGAGTGTAACTCTTCGCAAGTGAGTGTTCCCATCCTTGCAAATGACCACGCGGGGGGGGGGGGGGGGGGGGGGGGGGTCGAAAAGTCCCAAAAAAATGACCACGTGGTTTATGGACAGCCCCTAGACCCAAAAATGTAACGCCAGAGTGGGTATGGGAGGTCTCTGCGTTACACTCACACTCATTAGCATTAGGAATCTCCAAGAAGGGTGATATAGAAAAAATCTTGCAGTAGAGCGTAGTCGAATAAACTGTCAATAGAAAATTATGGATTTAACAAGCAGTTTTAAAAAGTGACCGATTTTGAGCCGTGAGAAAGTGCGGGGCATTCACATTTTCTCAACGAAAAACGGCAATATATAAAATTTGTTCCGTATTCATATATGCTCCATATCCATACTGAGTAAACAGGAGCTACTAGTAAACATTTAAAAAAAATATTACGAAAATAAAAAACTTTACGATTTGAGGGGTCCTACCTATAGACTATAAGACCTATAGACTATAAGACGACTTAAAAATCGATGTTTTCGCTTAAAAATTATCTTAATTCTATGTTGTAATTTTGGGGGTTTATTCCGCTAGATTGAAGTGAGTTATGAGATAGCCTTGGAGTCGGGAGATCGCAGCAGGCCGTGCGCGCGAAAGGTTGTGTTTTCAAATCGTCTGTCGTGTTTTTCTCGGTTCCGCGTTGCTTGTTTTGACACAGCCGAAACAACGTACGACTGCTAGCGCTACGCCATCCGGAAGGTTTTCGTATGCGAAGTGCGCGTGACATTTGCTTCAACAGTCGGTTTTACCGTAGTTTTAAAAAGAATATTCCGCGATTGTTTTGTGTTCTTTCGTAAATACGAGATGTAATTTGTCTTCATTTCCCGTGTTCATCGTGTGTGTGGGTGATGCCGTAATCCGGAAGAGCCAATAATTTCCAAGGAATTGGCATCCCTATCCCTCCAATGCAATGTTTTCGTAGCCAGCATAACAGCGGCTCAAGCGTAGGGCTCAAGCTGACAACCTATCTTTCAACACAGCAGCATAATTTTAATGCGGGGTAAGAAAACAAGAAGACCATAACAGTCCCCTGATAATTTCGTATTAAGAATGGTGTTATTAGTTGGATTTGACGAGTTGGTTCCTGTATGTTGTGAAATATTGGAGTTATGAGCGCGTTTCTATGGTGTCTAATGTTTCTTTACAGAAGTCCATTAATCTGCGGTTTTCTGATGACTGCTTCCAAACTCAAGCACTACACAGCCAAATTGCATGAGCATGAGCATGAGCATAGATGACCGCACAATTCGTAGTTGCTACTCCGTGATTGACCAGAGCAATCGAAATTGCACAAGGAACCAATGAATAGGGCTTGGGACTAGCTTACTTTTCTCAATGTACACAGTTCGAGAGTTCTCAACTTTAATAAGGTCAATAACGGCGCCGGCCATGTCCTTACGGTCATCGAGGATGGGAGGGAATGTTAGTAACGTTGTTAAAAAGACCACGAATCGCTACATCTCCACGTTTGTCTCAGGAAGGATTTTTTTATTAGTAGGGTAAGGTACATTGTCGGTCCGGGAGTCACCTATGGTTGGTGATATGATTTGACAATGGATCAATATACACAAACCGCCGTTAACAACCGACCACTTTTCGACGCAAAAACTAGCCAAAAAGAAAATTATATCGCGCGTCTCCACTCCACTAGGGAGCAGAAACCTTTAGTCTATTCCACACGGAAATACACTGAACGCGACTCACTTGTCGGCGCCCGGATTTTTTTCTCGATTGGCGAACCCGAACTAACATTTTTCACTCTTTTGTGTTAATGCAAAAAAATATTTATTATCAACTAAAAGTGTATTGGGAACTAGCGCCAACGGGAAGCGAGCGGAACCGACTCGAGCCACGACGCGTCCACCGCACACTTCGTCCCGTCGTCGGAGCCCCGCCGAGAGAAGAGAAAAAAATCGCAAAAATCTAGCAAAGCCAGCGCGCGAAGCTTTGCTGCTGCCGAACTACCGCACACTACTGACGGGGCCGGATCACAACGTCCGAGGCCATACAGTCCCGGACATTAGGTCGCTTTTATTTGCGAAATAGCGTCCAAAAGTTTGGATGCGTCAAAATATCCTATGTGCCTTCTTTCCTTGGACTTCGTGGCGTATCTGCAAGTTCGGACGTTATGCCCCGAAAACATGCGCCATAAAGTCCTGGGACTTTATGGCCTCGGACGTTATGATACTGCGCCCTACTGACTGCTTGGCGTCCCGTCGTCGTCGTCGGAGCCCCGCCGAGAGAAAAAAAAAAAATCTAGCAAAGCCAGCGCGCGAAGCTTTGCTGCTGCCGAACTACCGCACACTACTCCTCAAGCACTACACAGCCAAATTAGCGAAAAACCGAATGGGCACTGGTGCGCACACTTCATATGCATGCACTGGTCCTGGCTGTGTGCACAGCGCTGTTGCTGCTGCCCCGTACTCCATGAAGCCCGACCCGGAGGAGAAAATCAGCAGTTCAACCAGATTATGGCTCAATTGGGAATCGCCTATTTGACAGAGCTGAAAAAGGCGCTTTTCTTCAGAATGACCGACAAATCGAAGAAAAAAAAAAGGATATCCAAATGTTTTTTGTTTCACATTTAACCTACTCTTTGTTTCAGGAAAAACACAGGTAAATTTATGAAATATTATTCTAAACCCATTTAAATAACATTAGGTATATGTATTTCATATGAACAAATCGGAGCGTTTGGTACGGTATGTCCACGCATCCTTCCTTCCCTGTAGATTCGAGAATTGTTTCGATGTTCCAATTTCAACTTTTTTCGAATATGTCGTATACTTGAACTCGATACAATTCAGAGAATCATCTTCGCGGTAAGCACAACGTAGTAGGCCTGGCCGCTTTGATGATTGTGATTGGGTTTGAAAAGTTCCAAAAAATGACCACGTGGTTTATGGACAGCCCCTTAGCGTAGGAGACCGATTATCACGATTATCCGATCGTGAAAAAGTTAGCTAAGCTCACAGATAAAGATAAAGCTCCAAAAACCGGTAACAGTGTCGCCAAGAAATATTGCTACGAGCACAGTGAGTAGAAGTAGGAGAACTACCTACCCCCCCGCTAGCCGAAGTGGGCCGCCATTCCTAGATGTGAAGAACCGTGTATAGAACACCTCCCCTCACCCCTCTTAACAACGGAACAGACCTCTTTAAGTTGATAGTAGTAGGGTGTAGGGTAGAGTTAAAAACCGATGAGAAACTATTCTTAAAGTACCTCCCCCCCCCCCCCCTCTCCTTTTAAAATTCTAAAACAACTTCTTAAACAACCGAAACCGTCGGATGTAGAGGTAAAATAGTTTTCGCTGAGTTTACCGACTGAAAAAGCCGAAAATCTCTAAAATTGCTTAGTGCTACAGCCGTAAAGATCTTTCTTAATGAATCAATATGGCCATTCGAACCGGCGTCCACTTCTATGACCACATAGAGAGAACCTACGGTATACAAGCAAAGAGTCTACTCAAAAACTACGCTAACGACACTAGAAAACTAAGTTGTTTAAGTTTCTTCATGTGTTTCAATAGGCTGTTCCTTCGATCGGAGAATGAGGGGGGAGTTTGGTTCGCTGAAGTTTGTGCCACATTTGATCCTTCGACGGGACAGATGCGAAGGTCTCTGTTCGGAGACCGCTTGATCTAGCTGCGATTAGGCGGGTATCCACGTAGAGGCTCTAGGTCTCCACATCCGCCTGTAAGTACCTTAGTATGGTCGTAGCAACACTAGCCAGAAGCTTGCGCTTACTGGCGTACACCGCAGAGTTATTAGACATCATCCGGGACAGTGCCGCAATAGCTGTGGAGGCTCTATTACATGCATAATCAACGTGGCTACCGAAGTTGAGCTTATCGTCGATCATCATGCTCAAGCGTTTGACGGAGCGCTTTGACAGAATAGTGCACTCACCTATACTGATCTCCGCTTGCTGCTCTGATTTCCGGTCGTTAACAACCGTCACCTCAGTCTTGTGGTGAGCCAGCTCCAGTTTCCTGGACCGCATCCACGCCTCCACAACCTTGATCGAGTGGTCGGTAGTCAACTTCACCTCCTCGATCGATTCACCGTAGATTTCGAGCGTAATGTCGTCGGCAAATCCGACAATCTCCACTCCCACTGGGTACTCTAACCTCAACACCTCGTCGTACATGACATTCCATATCACCGGACCCAGGATGGAACCTTGCGGGACTGCTGAGGTTATGTGAAACCACTTCCGACCCACCTCCATGTTTTCAATTCTGAAAGTATCTTTCGAGAATCTTGTACAGGTACCCCGGTATCCCCAGACGCAAAGGCGCATCGTCAATAACAGACCAGCTGGCGCTATTTAACGCATTCCTTACATCCAGAGTCACTACTGCACAGTAAAGGGCGAACACGATGAAATTGCCACTCAGAAAATATTGTATAACTTTTGATTGTTTTCGCCAAAAAAGCTAATTTTTTACCATGAATAGTATATTATGTGTAGCTTAGCGAAACCTATAGTATATTATGTGTAGCTTAGCGAAACCTCTTACGCTCAAGTGCTTTCTTGGCGGTTTTTGTAACCAATAGGAAAGCGTCTACGGTCGACCTCCCCTTCCGGAAGCCATTCCGGCTACTCGAAAGACCATTTACACCCTCGGTGTTCCTCAACATTCTATTGAGGATTATGTTGAGTGTGAGTGCTCGTTGTTACTGTACGTATCCGTTGTTGATCTGGATTAAAGTGCCGTAATTCTAAGTGTTGCAGCGTTGCTAAAAGTGCAATATATGCATTAACATCAAACGCGAAATTTAGTTGCACCGTCTGTAATTAAATACGTTTCTAATTTTGAGGAATCCGTACAAAATTTTCGTTATTAAAGTCAGCCTGTAATTGCTCATCAACTGTGTAGTGAGTTTACAATGGCAGATACGAGAACCTGCAAGAAGTGCTCTCAGTGTATCGATGCAAAAACTGAGCCCTATAGCGTGTGTGAAGGCGAGTGCGCATGTTTGTTCCACACCAGCTGCGTAGGATTAACCGAAGACGACTTGTGCACAATGGCGCTGAAGGCCAATATGATTTGGATGTGTGACCAATGCCTGAACAAGTTTCGAAGGATGCGTGACGATGCGGGGACTGATTCGGCGGCTCACCCGCCCAAAACTAAATCAATCAACGACGATGTTGAGGCCCTTAAAATCACCGTTGCTGGAATACTGGATACGCTGTCAAAAATTGCTCCAATTGCTGCTCCGGATTGCCGTGCTCTACTACATTCGACACCCGTATCAACAAATATGCCTTTTGATGATGTGAATACAAGCAACGTCGAGCCAGCCACAGATAGAAATGAGATACAATCGCAATGTTTGGATGAAGGTGATTTTTCATTGTTCATTACCAATATTGACTGTAGTGTGTCTGAGCGCGATATACATACAATGGTTTCCCGAACGCTGAACGTGTCCGATCCCGATCGAATTGATGTGTTAAAACTAGTTTCAAATTGGAATCACCGCCAACCACCGGACTTTATTTCATTCAAAATAACGCTCAATAAAAAATGGAAAGCACAGGCTTTAAACCCGCTAATCTGGCCAAAGCAAATAAAATTAAGAGAGTTTTTCGCACGTCGCAATGTCACTTGGAGGCCGTAATTGTACAATCTTTTATGTAGTATTGAATGTTGCTATGCGTTAATGATTATTGAATAATGTGATTGATGTATTTAGATTATTTATGTTGTAATTATTGTTGTTATTCTTTGTTGTTTATTGAATATGTATGATGTGCTGTAATTAAATGCTTTTGTACGCTTTCAATGTCATTTAGGATTAGAATATTCAATAAGACTGTAAAGTCAGTTGGATTAATACAAATAAATAAATAAATAAATAAATGTTTTCGAGCCCCTTCCCAGTCGTGTCGACCAAGCACTTCTGGGAAAACTTCCTCGTCCAGGCATTTCTGCATAGCAGACCTGAACATCTCGGGAGCCTCTGCAATAGCTAATTTAAAGGCCAGATTCGGAACTCCGTCCGGACCTGGAGCCTTATCTACGCTAAGGGACTTTGCTATCTCCGCAAGTTCTCTCTCCTTATCGCCAGCCTCAGTCCCCAGCTGTCCTATGAAAGAAGGCCAAGGACTTGGATCATGACTCGGAAAAATCCCCTCGATGATCCCCTAGAGATTGCTCTGTAGGAGCCTCTCGTCCATCACGATCCTGTAGGCATCACCAAACGGAATCGCATTGGCACTCTGACAGAGACTTTCGATGCAGGCCTTTTTGCTTTCCCTTATCTTAACACCACCCGCTGTTCGTTTCGCTCTTCTGATCGTGCTCGCTGCATCCGCCGCCTAGCCCGTAGGCAGGCGTGGCGCAGGTGTGCAATCACGTTGGTCTACCAGTCAGCCGGTGGCCTCCCATTTCTAGGGTGATCTCGCCTAGACATGGTTGCTTCACACGCACGTGAGAGCACCGCAACCAGCTCGTCGCCGTTAATCAAGTAAGTTTCGCTCACGACGGAGCGCCTCCCTTCGTTGAAGTATGATATCTTCCATCTGCGAGGATTCGGCCTTGGCCTAGCCACCTTTTCCTCTACCCGCTGCCTGCTGTTGTTGTAGCCGATACTGTGGCGAACCGCCAGGTGACCGTTGAGAGTATAGCTATCGTCTACTCTTCAGTTCGAACTACTTGTTGGGCCAGGACTACAAAAGGTCACGTCAATAATCGACTCCGCACCGTTTCAACTAAAGATACCCTTGGTACCGACATTAGCCAAGTACGCATCTAATATGGCCAGTGCCTCTAGCAGGATCTCACCCCGCTGGTTCGTGAAACGGCTTCCTCATTCCACGGCCCAGACAATAAAGTCACCCGCTATTACCACCAGCTTTCACACTGATAGCACGGTCGTCATGCGGTCCTGCATCTGCGTGAACTGCTCGATCATCCACCGCGGAGGCGCATAGCAGCTACAGATGAAGACTTGTATTCCAAGTCACCTGTAGAACAGTTGGCGGGCTTGGTGGTTGACCCTGCCCGCCGAGGACAAAAGGAGTGGTAAGAATCATCAGGGAATCTGGCAAAACGCCAGCATGCCACCTTGGTGAACTCCTCAAAGCGTGTAATTGCTGCATGGCTACGCAGCTAACATGGATAGTGCGAGTTGCTTCAGCTCCTCTCCGAATCATTGCCTTCTTGGTGTTTCTGGAGAGACGTAGAATTTGGCGGCACTGGGAGTATGTTTAGTGGGTCGGGGGTATAGTCCTGGTTTCTACTTTACCTGTGGGGTGATGGTCCCCAACCCCACACTATTTGGAACTGGGCCAGTTGGGTGTCTGTTGAGCAGATTACCCTCCAATCGCTTACAGAAGATAAAAACGTGAGAGGTCCTGGGACTACATTGTAAACATGACCGAAACGAAAGGTTCAATGAAATCTTGGAGCATATCTTGGGCTGCTAAGTTTGCGGTTTATGCAGGGATCACAGACGGCTCCAGACTTTCGGACAACCAGTTCGGGTTGAGGAGGGCTCATCTAATTGAACCAGTTCGGTACTCCACAATTGTCCATATAGTTTGACTGCCTCTGAAGTGAATAATGTATTTGCGGGTTCAACATAGTCGTCCGATATTAATAAGGATTCCCATAGAATATATGACAAATATGCAAAGTACTGTTCACTTGTGAGAGAAATATAACTAACAGACATATATCAGCTTGAAATTTCACATTCTCACTTATATGCTTTATGTTATATGCAAGCTTTTTTTTTAATTTTCATATATGTTCTATATTTGCACTGTTTAAGTTACATGTCATACAACCATGAGACATACATAGATTGAAATCTGGATAACGTGAATGCAATAACTGTCTGCCTCAGCCAGCAAAGAGCACATTATCTATTCCCTTGCGACGTCACTCCCGGCTGAGTTCAACAAGGTTCAATGTGATGACATGTATAGCTGATTTCATGTAATCTTTTGGCGCACAATGGAAAAGCTACCAGTGATAAGGATAGCATTAATATTGCAACTGTTTTAACAAATTATTTCGGTAAACGTAAAACAACGATTTGAAATGAAATTTCACATAAGTTTATGTGATAGGTTTATCCGTTGCATAGTATAGAACGTTCTTGCAGCATATATTTGTTATCGTTTAAACAGGAATCTAAAAATGTCAATGTTTCCATTTTTAATAGCCACTCTCATACTGATATTAAACGAAACATTGCCGCTGACGCTGAGAACGTTCACACGACACGTCTGTCCAATCGGTTTGCTTTAAACCAGATAGACCAATTATCTCACCCAGATTCTTGCCGCCGCCGAGTGATACTAATCATCGATACAGTTTACCTTTCCTATCCACATATGTAGACGTACATACAGAGCGCGGTGGCAGCCAAACAAGTTGTCCACTCCATACTCGATTGTTGCTTTGTTGACCGGTGAGTTAGAAGCTAGAGCCAACCGGGCAACCGATGTATGAAATATAAATTTAAAACTGGTATTGTATGTGGGCAAGCCAATGCACTGGCGCAAAGTGCTACCAAAGTCACTGGAGCATACTTTCGGTTTCAGACAGAAGGAAGGTTTTCGTGTGCATTTGCTGCACGCTGACTGTTGTTTGCCTTTGGTTTCAAGCACGTAGATATAGGCTACTGAGTGTGAAATGCCGCTTGAAAATCACTCCGGGCGTAAAAGAAAATAATCCATAAAAACAAGTAAACTGTGGCGAAACTGTTTCGAGGCTGGTGGGTTTTGGGAAGGACAAGTGTGTTTACTCCTATGTTGTTATTTTATCTGGTAATAATTTTGATACACATTATATCCCAATAATGAGGGAAGGTCGTACACAGTACAACAGGTTATTTTTTTGGTTTGTTGGAAGCTGCTCACCTTAAACATTGTTTTTGCATATTTTTCGTTTCTTCAAAGAAACCTAACAGAGTTTTTATTATTTTTTCCGAATCACTTCCACTTTCTATCAACTTTATTTCCAACCACATCGAAAAGCTGTCTGCGATAAAAATAAAGAAAATATGCCTCTCAAAGTAAAACAAAATTCGCAAGGTTTCTGCTGAACAGTCAGAAGGTAGAAATCCATTCCTGTCACTACATGGCTAAGCCTGGCTTATCGGTTAAGCTGAGGTGAAGAAATCGATCCTTAATGGATTAATGAACTCTGGCTCACTAGCGAAGTATTAAAGGATTGAATTGTGAAAGAACTTCTGTAAGATCTTCTGGATCTCCGTTATCTCCAGAAAAGTTTCCACAAACATTCTTACAGTTTTTGCTTTCGAAATGACAAGCTTTGCACTGTGAACTCCAAACAATATTTGAAATATATCCAGACTCCTTCCCCAGATTCCTCTCGGAGTAATGAGTTTTTCGGAACTCGTTCAAATTTTTTGTGAGTTTCGTAAAGAAATCCGCGCGTGTGTTTGTTCTTTTTCCCGCATTTTTACATTCTGTGCCAGCGATGCCTTCGCGGAATACCAAATCGAAGTCGCAATTTTAAAGCACTCGCGTAGGTGCAAATGAGAGGATACATTACATATACAACAGCTTGTGTTAGAGACGAAATCAGTGACTGCATTTGTGCTTTGTTCGACGTGAGAACACACAGAAAACCTGCGGTGGTTGTAGGTGAGCTCGTTTCATTCTATTATTTCATTGTGAATGTTCGTTGTAAAATATCATAACTAAGGTAGTCGTAGACTTTTTTGTATTCTCTAAAGCACGTGTTGTATAGTCCATCATTTCGAGTAACTGCGTTGATTCTTTTTTTTTTGAAGACTATATTACGTTTCGAGAAGAAACATTGACCGATCATCTGACGTGGATGATCCATTGTTTGCTTTACGCGTGAAGCGAACAATAGCGCGAGTCTTCATGCTATGATTCAAAATCAAAAAGTTATACTACCAAAGTGAGCCATGATCCTACGATACTTTCCTCAGTAAATACAAGCTATACTAAGCCTCGCGGTCAGTTCATTCCTGTGTGGAAGACTTCTACTTCATACTGGGGTGGAAACGCGCGTTGGGTTTTGTATATTAATCTATTGTCAGATCACATCACCAATCAAAGGTGAATCCTAGACCTGACAATATACTTTACCCTACCAACAAAAATTTCTTCCTGAGACAGACGTGGAGATGCAGCTTTTCTCGGTCTCTACAACAACGTTTGTCTTACTAACATTCCTTCCCATCCTTGATGACCATGAGGACGTGGCCGGCACCGTTATTTTTCATTTATTTATTTATTTCACCGTCTTCAGCTGGGCTGCACAGACTGAATTAATGCTTAATTATATACTATTCCTAATAATGTTCTTAAAACGAGTTCTACTTATATTAAAGTCAAAACAATCAACATCATTAAGTGCATTGAAACATCGCTCTAACGGATTGTTTTGGCCGTAAACTGTATGATGCCGAGCAATCATGAATGAAGTTCGCTGGCGTGTTCGGCGTGCAGGTACAAAGAAACGCGCTTGCTGAAGAAGCTCTGGGCAGTCAATCCTGTTGCTAAGCACATCGTACGCAAACATTCTTTGTAGATACAAGCGGCGCTTGCGCAATGACTCTAGTCTTATAAGTTGACATCGGTCGTTGTACGTGGCAGCTGCAGTGGGTCAGACCACGGCAGTCTCCGTAGAGCATAGCGAACGAAGCACCGTTGGACCCTTTCTATACGTCCGATTTGAGTTCCCGTATACGGAGCCCAGATTTGAACCGCATACTCGAGAATACTTCGGACGAGTGAACAGTAAACACTTTTTAAGGCGTACGCATCACGGAACTCAGACGCATTCCGTCGGATGAACCCAAGCACAGCAAAAGCCTTGGCGGTTGTCGAGGTCACGTGGTTGTTATAGCTTAACTTGCTGTCCATAATTACTCCAAGATCCTTGATGGAGTTCACTCGTTCCAGCGCTATCCCATTTGCTTTGTAATCAAAAGTCAACAGCGTTTGCGACTTGCTGAAACTAATTAGCTTACACTTGATCGCGTTCAGTTTCATTCCGTTTGAAGCACACCAAGCAGCCACAGCGTTGACATCTTGTTGCAAAGCTGCACAATCTACCAGTGAGCTAATGATCCGGTATATCTTAAGATCGTCGGCGTACATGAGGTGGTGTGAGTTTATTCGGTAGCTCAGATCATTAACGAATAACACGAATATCAGTGGGCAGACAATTAAACGTTCCATAATAAATACAAAATTTCCCATAAATAATTCGAAAAGTCCCAGTGAAGAAACAGGGGTGTAAGCAGTAATAAATAACAAAAGTTCCATAAACAAATAGAAAAATGCATAAATAAATCAAAAGTTTCCATAAATAATTGATTTTTGAGCAATTAAAAACGTCAAAAATGCAATGAATAAATCAACTGTTGCAATAAAAAAAGCCAATTTTCCCACCAAATAACTTCGAATTTTCCATAAATAAATCCGATTTTTCCATAATAAATAAGAAAATTCACAATAAAAAATATCGAAAAAGCAATAAAAAATTCAAAAACCCAGATTAATCCACCTAGTGGTGATAGTGCCTTTCTCGTCGAATATGTACTCAACATTTTTTCCGGCCATAAGCCGAAGTGTTCCTGAATCCTGAGAATACTCTAGAACGGAATAAATCTCATTTTCTTCTTTTGTCGCAGTGCTCGTTGACTCGTCAATGAGGAGTGGAGTTGATAAATAATAAATGTATTTGATGAAAAAATTCTTAAAAAAATTAAGCAAAACCGCTTAAGGCGAAACTGGAAGCATTTCCTAATTTTTTTGGTTTTTGAATTTTTATAAAATAACGAAGCAATTTTTTGTGAAATTTTGTTCAAACATGGTTTCTGCAAAAACGAAAAACATTTTGTACCGCGTAAAAAATCAGAAGATACCCTGATCCACACTCTACATGTGCACGAAAACCGATTTTGAAAATGTTGCTTCGCTATTTAATAGTACATAAAAACCAAAATATGAGGAAAGGCTTCCAGTTTCGCCTTAACTCATCGCTTTTGATAAAGAAAAACTTCTGGAAGACTCTAATTTCACTTTAAAATTGATAAATCTATTGGTTTATTTATTTGTGCACTTCTTCAAGATGTTGAATTCCGACCAAAATTTCCAAGGGGGGACCCCTCTGGACTTAACCCTCTGATACCTAACCCCGCCTTTAGACGGGGTATAGTTTGAGCATTTTTGTAATTTTTGTTTAGTGGAAAATCAAAATTTTGATATTCTTGGCAGATATTTAAGACTGTTTTGTAGATCTTAAAATAGTTTTTGGTGTATTTTAAAGCGTATTTACATTTTTTAAAAATCATTGAAAAATTGATGTTTTAGACACCTTTTAGAAGTCATTGTTTATTTTGTATTGAATCGCTGCAATTAACATATTTTAAATTTTTCCCAAATCATTCTACCCTAGTTTAATAGTTTAAGGGAATCGAATACACTCTAAAATTATTTTCCTTTTAATTACACGGAAAATAAAATTTTCTATGAAAAAAAAAATACAAATAGAAATATTTCAACAATAATCATAAAATCTCAAAATGTTTTCATCTCAAAAAATCCGTACCTATTTGGGGTTCCAGGAAAAATATAAAGTTGTGGGTATGTTCAAAAATAAAAATTGAAAAAATCAAACCTGAAATTCACGAAATCGAGAATTAAAAATAATCATCTTCCAAAACATGTTTAAATCGATTTTAGATGACGAAAAATGATATTTAGATCAAAATCAAAAATTTGGGTATTAGAGGGTTAAGAGAAAATCAAAATTTGTGTCAGCCTTATTCAGAAAAGCAAGAATTTTATCAAAGCCATAATTGAATTTGGAAACTTATTGATGGCTCGTATTCCGACGCTATGTTAAACGTATGGTAAAGGCCGACATTCACGAAACGCGACGCGAGACAAGACACGACACTTATAGTTCTTACAATCGTCAAAATAATTAAAAAATTAAAAAATTACCTTAATGCCGACCGGTTTCGGGCTCGATGCAGCCCATCTACGGGACAATGTCCGACTCAGTCCCGTAGATGGGCTGCATCGAGCCCGAAACCGGTCGGCATTAAGGTAATTTTTTAATTTTTTAATTATTTTGACGATTGTAAGAACTATAAGTGTCGTGTCTTGTCTCGCGTCGCGTTTCGTGAATGTCGTGATTGTTCTTACGTTAGCACTAAATGCACAAATTGATAGGTAAAGGCCGAGTTGAAAAATATCAAATCTCTCAGTTGACTGCTTGACCACCTTCACTAGCACTGGATGCCGATCATTATCAATACATTTCGGCAATTTTTTTTCTGCGCACTTTAGCCTATATTTTATTATCATTAGTTATAAGATTCATGTAAAATTTGACAAAAAAAAAGTGCAAGCAATCGAAATTTCCCCTATTAAAGCCCATTCAAATTTCTACCGTGTTACAGAGAGCGAGGACTCAACCAGTTGCATCAAAATTGTTCGCAGTAATTTTGGACGCAGAAGGGGATTGGTGCTATAAAATTTAAATTTTTCCATACAACGTTGATCCATCCTACTGTAAAATGACGCCTCAGGAATCTAAAATGATGTAATTTGACAAGATCGCTTAAATGTTTATCAAGATTTTGTTCTTTTACACATATTAATCGCTTGCATCGATTTTGTTCACCTGCGTAATTTCAGCAATGGGTCCAACCCTGATTCTGCAACACTGCCGGTAATCTTAAGTGTGGTCAGAGACTATTTTCTTGCTGCCCGTGTAACTGGTTAACGAACATTTTTGATGATTTGATGTTTCGCATGCATGGGTTTGGTTTTGTTTTTTAATTGGTCACTTCCGACGGGACACCTGGAACCGGTTCCGGAACACAACCGGTTTAGATACGGTATGAAACTGTTTTCTTGCTTACCGTTCATCTGGTTATCGAAAAACCCCGCTCTTCCATGTGTCACATGCATGTGCTTGGTTTACTTTTTTAATTGACCACTTCCAGCGGGACAGCTGGATCCGGTTCCGGAACACAACTGGTTCAGATATAGTCTGACACTATTTTCCTGCTTACCGTTTATCTGGTTATCGAAAAAGCCGCTCTTTGATGTGTCGCATGCCTGGGTTTGGTTCACTTTTTAAATTGGCCAATTCCGGCAGGACATCCGGAACCGGTTCCGGAATACTACTGGTTCAAACATGGTCTGAAACTATTTTCCTGCTTACCGTTCATCTGGTTATCGAAAAAGCCGCTGTTTGATGCGTCGCATGCCTGGGTTTGGTTCACTTTTTTAACTGGCCAATTCCGGCAGGACATCCGGAACCGATTCCGGAACACTACCGGTTCAAACTAGGTTTGAAACTATGTTTCTGCTTACCGTTCATCTGGTTATCGAAAAAGTCGCTCTTTGATGTGTCGCATGCCTGGGTTTGGATCACTTTTTTAATTGGCCAATTCCGGCAGGACATCCGGAACCGGTTCCGGAATACTACCGGTTCAAACATGGTCTGAAACTATTTCCCTGCTTACCGTTCATTTGATTATCGAAAAAGCCGCTGTTTGATGTGTCACATGCCAGGGTTTGGTTCACTTTTTTATGATGATTAACCTGGGCTTGTTAGGGGAATATCTGTAAATAAAAAGAAAATCGGATTAAGTACGGTTCCTTTGAATTCCACTAAGAATTTGCATCCTTTGACAGATACGTATTTCGACCTCAACTGTAAGGTCGTCTTACAGTTGAGGTCGAAATACGTATCTGTCAAAGGATGCAAATTCTTAGTGGAATTCAAAGGAACCGTACTTAACCCGATTTTCTTTTTATTCACTTTTTTAATTGGCCAATTCCGGCAGGACATACGGAACCGGTTCCGGAACACTACCGGTTCAAACGAGGTTTGAAACTATTTTCCTGCTTACCGTTCATCTGGTTATCGAAAAAGCCGCTCTTTGATGTGTCGCATGCCTGGGTTTGGTACACATTTTAAATTGGCCACTTCCGGCAGGACATCCGGAACCGGTTCCGGAATACTACCGGTTCAAACATGGTCTGAAACTATTTTTCTGCTTACCATTCAACTGGTTATCGAAAAATCCGCTATTTGACGTGTCGCATGCATGGATTATGTTCACTTTCTTATTTGGCCACTTCCGGCGGGACACCCGGAACCGGTTCCGGAACACTACCGGTTCAGATATAGTCAGAGACTATTTCTCTTCATCACGTTCATCAGATAATCGAAAATGCCGTGGTTTGATGGGTCGCATGCATGGGTTTGTTGCATTTTCATGTCTGGCCCCTTCTTGGGGTACCGGTCCGGAACACCTAAACGGCCATAACTCCGGAACAGCTGGACCGATCTGAACCATTTTCAATAGGAAACAATGGGACAATGTACCCCGTCGAATGAACCATCGGTCGTTGAAATCGGTTCATATTTACTATCTAAAAATGAGGTGACCTTTTTGTACACATACACACATACACACGCACACACATACATACACACACACATACATACACACTGTTCGCGCCTAGCGCTTCCCAAAGAATTCATCGCAGTTACCAATGGAACAACGACAACCCGGATAAACAACGTTGTTAGTAACCGACACTCGACAGATGGGCTCCGTGGTGTATATAAGGAGCCCTCGCAATCCATTGGAGTCATTACCATCTTGGACACCAACCCATCAAGACCGAAGCCACCAATTAATGAATCGTTAGAATAAACGTTTAGTTATTTAGTAGCAGAAGTGTGTTGTTCCTGGTTTCCCTTCCCCGGAATTGGTTCCTGTACCCGTTCCGCCAGTCCATCGTCCACCTATGATTCGTTGGGCTCACGGCCGAGCCCAAACACACACAGACATCATCTCAAGGGGCAGCAGGGACAGGAGTCCAGGGGCTTGACGAACCCCTCTTCTGCGAGTCGGGTGGCAGCTTGGGAATTCATCCTAAGCGAAAATCGTTCACACATCCGTGTGGATTACCACCTTTGGCTCTTCCTTCGGGGAGTGACCGAGCTTCAGGTTTCCAGATAGCTCAAGCAGAGGATGCCTAGGATGTGGCGGGGTTTCAACAGTGGGCTCTGTTGGATCTCCATAAAAAGCCACACATCCGCAAGCAACTCTGTACAAGCGACCTGGTACCGCTTCCAAAGTGCCTTAGCCCAAATACTCGGAGTGCCAACCGGCACATCAGGATCGATGCCAGTAACATCCTGATTATGGCATACTGGTCAACGCAAACGACAACGGACTACGGACTATGGATCGGATGGCGATGATGGGCTGACATTCGTGCTGTTCTGTTCCCTGAGTAAGGAAGGGTGACACCTACTTGAAACGGCGAGCGGGCTAACAGTACGTTTGCCTCCGTCCCGTTAAAACCTTGGCAGGCCTCCAGGTACGTTCAATACTCGCACCAACAAAGGTGGGTAGTAGGCTCAGATGGAACATTCCTGACCTACGCTGATCCGGCTCTGGACACGTACCCCATGAAGGTACGCGTTCAACCCTCGCTTGGCCTCCCTGCTTTGCAAAGATAACCAAGGGATCATAAGCGACTACTACAACGAGTGGAGATAGCGGCCCGGAGTGGGGACCCAACAAAATGGAGAATCTAACGAATACCGAAGTCGAGGAGGACGCGAACGTGTTCCGAAGAAGCGAGAGGATGCAGAGATCACCAGTGACACCGCTGGAAACCGCAGCGATCGCTACCAGTAGCACAATTCGAAGCGAGCTCCAAGGAAACCAACAGGAGCTAGGGTCTTCGAACCAGCGAGTGTTCACACCGACGCCGAAGAGCAGTGCTGCTCAAGAGTCGGGTTTGGGTGAGGTGAGGAAGAAGGTGAACGAACTGTACGAGTTTGTGAAGGACAGACACAACGTGCACCTGAAAATTAAGCAGATGGTGACGAACATCAAATCTGCTGTTATAGCTGCCGAACGAGAGCAAAAGGCACTTAGATTGAGAGCTGAAACAGCTGAAAAGGCTGTAACGGAAGCTGCAGGAAGAGCTACGGCGGAAACTCGGGAGACGCCTAAGAGTCACCGCTCGGAGAAAAGAGGTAGGGACACGCCTGGAGACGAGGAAGTCCCGAAGAAGCAGAAGAACGATCAGTCGCGTGTCGACAATCAGAGAAACGATGGCAGAGACAGTGGATGGCACACCGTTGAAAGCCAGCGAGTTAAGAAGAAAAAGCGAAAGGAAAAAATAGAAAGGAAGACGGAACCGGAAAAGAAAGATAAACTTCGGCCATCTAGGAGGAAAAGCAGAGGTGATGCCCTCATAGTCGAAGCGAGTGACAAGACAACGTACGCTGCGCTTCTCAGGAAGGTGAGGGAGGATCCGGACCTTAAGGAGTTGGGCGAGAACGTGGTTAAGACACGGCGCACGCAGAAAGGCGAGATGATCTTCGAGCTAAAGAAAGATCCAGCTGTTAAGAGCCTGGATTACCGGGAACTCGTCGCGAAATCCCTGGGCAGCGATGCAAATGTCAGGGCTCTTTCACAGGAGGTGGTGATCGAATGCAGGGATCTGGATGCGGTCACGACAGAAGAGGAACTGAGATTTGCCCTAACCGAGCAGTGTAAGCTGGATGTTCCGGTGCAAATTCGATTAAGGAAAGCGTTTGGAGGCACCCAGACGGCGGCGATTCGCTTATCGGTTGACGCTGCAAACAAGCTGGTGGAGATCGGCAAGATAAAAGTTGGTTGGGCGGTGGGCACTCTGAGAGCCACTCCTCGAGTTGCTAAGCAGATGGAGAGATGCTTCCGGTGTATAGAGTTCGGTCACCAGGCGCGAAGCTGCAAGGGCCCTGACAGGTCCACATTGTGCTGGAGATGCGGTGGAAGTGGTCACGTTGCTCGAGACTGCACGAAGCAACCGAGGTGTATGTTCTGCAAACCGGAGGACGGAAACGATCATTCGACGGGTGGCTTCAAATGCCCGATGTACAAGAAGGCGAAGGCAGGTCAACAATGACAATGATGGAGATAACGCAAGTGAATCTCAATCATTGCGATGCAGCACAGCAACTGTTGTGGCAGTCGACAACGGAAACCAAGTGCGACGTCGCAATAATTGCAGAGCCGTACCGAGTTCCTATCAATAACGGTAACTGGGTGGCGGATAAAGCAAGGATAGCGGCAATCCAAGTTACAGGCGGGTTTCCCATTCAAGAAGTAGTGGATAACGATCATGAAGGTTTTGTTATCGCCAAGATTAACGGTGTCTTTGTGTGCAGCTGCTATGCGCCCCCAAGGTGGACCCCTGAGCAATACAATCGGATGTTGGATCTACTAACTGATAAGTTGATAGGACGTGCGCCGGTTGTTATCGGCGGGGACTTCAACGCCTGGGCGGTGGAGTGGGGAAGTAGGCTGACCAACGCAAGGGGTTACTGTCTGCTGGAAGCCTTAGCGAAGCTGAATGTTAAAGTGTGCAATGAAGGCTCTGTGAGTACATTCCGTAAGGACGGACGAGAATCCACTATTGATGTGACGTTCTGCAGCCCGTCGCTGATGAACAACATGAACTGGAGAGTAAGCGAAGAATACACGCACAGTGACCATCAGTCCATCCACTACAGCGTCGGTCGGCGGATCTCCGCTCTGCCGAGCACCCGGAGGACCTGCGAAAGGAAGTGGAAAACGAAGCAGTTCGACAAGGAGCTTTTTGTCGAGGCACTTCGGACAGACAGCGACACTCCCGCTATGACCGCTGTGGAACTAACGGAAGCAGTAGCGAGGGCATGTGATATTACTATGCCCAGGAAACTCGAACCGAATAACCGCCGGCGTCCAGCTTACTGGTGGAATGAAACGCTCAGCACCCTACGTGCTGCCTGCCTTAAAGCTAGAAGACGATTTCAAAGAGCAAGATCCGAAGCGAGCAGAGAGGAACGCAAGGTGATTTTCCGCGAGGCCAGGACCGCTTTCAAGCGGGAGATTGCTCTGAGCAAGGCCGATTGCTTCAAGGAGCTGTGCAGAGAAGCAGACGCCAATCCCTGGGGACAAGCTTATCGCGTCGTGATGGCGAAGATCAAGGGCCCAGCTACACCAGCTGAAATGTGCCCTGAAAAGCTGGAGGTAATTGTGAACGGCCTCTTTCCGAATCACGGTTTAACCACATGGCCACCTACGCCGTACGTCGACGGGGTGGAAGTAGCTGCCGGCGCAAACCGGGTGTCTAACGAGGAACTCCTTACAATAGCCAAAGGACTAAAAGTGAAGAAAGCCCCTGGTCCAGATGGTATCCCCAACATGGCATTGAAAGCGGCGATCGAAGCGTTTCCGGACATGTTCAGGATAACGATACAGAAATGTCTGGTGGATAGCTACTTCCCAGACATTTGGAAGATCCAGAAGCTGGTGTTGCTGCCAAAGCCTGGCAAGCCGCCAGGAGACCCAGCATCGTATCGACCGATATGCCTGCTGGATACGCTTGGCAAACTCCTGGAGAAAATCATCCTGAACAGGCTGATAAAGTGTACGGAAAGCGAGAGCGGACTGTCTAATAGGCAGTTCGGGTTTCGGAAAGGGAAGTCGACTGTGGATGCAATCCGGACAGTCATTGCGAATGCGGAGAAAGCCTCAAAGCAGAAGAGGAGAGGTAATCGTTACTGCGCCGTGGTAGCTATAGACGTGAAGAACGCATTCAATAGCGCCAGCTGGGAAGCCATCGCCACTGCACTACACAACATGAGGGTCCCTGACTATCTGTGCAAGGTTCTGAAAAGCTACTTCCAGAATCGAGTCTTGGTCTACGAGACAAACCAGGGTCAGAGATCGGTTAGAGTCACGGCGGGTGTGCCACAGGGCTCCATACTCGGCCCAACGTTGTGGAATATTATGTATGACGGAGTGTTAAGACTTGAACTACCCGGAGGAGTCGAGATCGTCGGTTTCGCGGATGACGTCGTCCTTTCGATAACCGGTGAGACCCTGGAAGAAGTAGAGATGCTGACGGCGGAGACGATCGGTTCCATCGAGGCCTGGATGAGTGAAGTAAAGCTGCGGTTGGCTCACCATAAGACAGAGGTAGTGCTAGTCAGCAACTGTAAAGCAGTTCAACGGGCCGAAATCAACGTCGGCGGACAGGTTATCCCGTCAAAGCGTGCGTTAAAACACCTGGGCGTGATGGTGGACGACCGATTGAATTTCAATTGCCACGTCGACTATGCCTGTGAGAAGGCAGCGAAAGTTGTTAATGCTGTATCCAGGATTATGCCGAACATCGGTGGACCGAGCAGCAGCAGCAGACGTCTTCTGGCGGGAGTATCCTCTTCGATACTTAGATACGGAGTTCCGGCCTGGGCTACAGCGCTGAAACTGAAGCGGAATCGAACAAAACTTTCGAGCACGTTCCGGCTCATGGCTATTCGTGTGGCGAGCGCGTACAGGACGATATCGTCGGAAGCAGTCTGCATTATCGCCGGGATGGTTCCCATACACATCACCCTGGCAGAGAATGTAGAGTGTTACCGGAGAAGAGGCACAGCAAACGTGAGGAAGACAACCAGAGCGGACTCGTTGGCTAAGTGGCAGCAAGAGTGGAATGACGCGGAGAAGGGTAGATGGACCTACCGGCTTATCCCAGATGTGTCGGTATGGATGTCCAGAAAACACGGAGATGTGAACTTCTACCTAACACAGTTCTTGTCAGGTCATGGATGCTTCAGACAGTATTTGTATCGATTCGGCCATGCAGAGTCCCCATTCTGTCCGACATGCCCAAACAACGAGGAGACACCGGAGCACGTGATATTCGACTGTCCGCGATTTGAAGAAGTACGTGGTGATATGCTAGCGAGCGCTGCTGGAAATCTGAGTCCCAACAACGTAGTAGAGAGAATGTGTCAGGACGAAACCGTATGGAATGCGGTGAACAGAGCGGTCACGCGGATCATGTCAGCTCTCCAGCGGAGATGGCGCGAAGATCAAAGAGTATTGGGTCGCGATCGGAGCAGGCTTGATCCACCGCCGGGGACTTGACCGAGTCGTTCGTTGCGTAGTACCGGTTATAGGTCGTCGGGGCGCCGGTGAACCGGAAGTCTACCACCAACCGGAATCGCCGGGCCGACTTCGGCACCTTACTGGTCGGGTTGAAAACATCGGTGTCGAGAGAACTTCCACCGTCGGGGTCTTTCTCTGTCGGAGTAGGCTAGGTCCGTCCACCGCCGGGGACTAGACCGAGTAGACCGCGAAAAAGCACCGGTGCTTGGTCGTCAGGGCGCCTGTGAACCGGAAGCCAGTCTCCAACCGGAATCTCAGAACCGACCTTGGCACCAGCCTGGGAAGTATCGGTAACGGAAGAAGTTTCAGTGTCGGGGAACTCTTCGTCGGATAGGGTAGATCCACCGTCGGGGACTATCCGAGTCGTGCGCGAAAAGCCGGAGTGCTGAATGGCACACGGACGGCATTAGAATAACAAATTTGGTGTATGTTTGTACCAACTGTGTCGCTGAATGGCGATAGGTTAGGTACGAACACTAAAAAGATTAGAATAACAAATTTAGAAGCGACAAAATGTGCATGAGCACAGAAAAAGAAGAGCGCATGAGCGCATTGCCCCCCCTGAAGCAGTCGCATCAGTGGTACCAGGGGGATCGAGGCGACAAGGTGTAGCAGAGTTTTTCCAATCGGTTTTCTCTGCTCGGGAGGTTGGGAGGAAAAAAAAAAAAAAAAAAAAAAAAACAGACATCATCTCAACTCGTCGAGCTGAGTCGATTGGTATATAACACTTGACCCCTCCGGGGGCTCTATCAAATTTTCGTTTTTGGAGTGAACATATAGCCTTTCGGTACACCTTGGTGTACGAGAAAGGCAAAAATGCAATAAAAAATGACTAAATTACCCATAAAAAACAAATGCAGGAAATGATGAGACAGTGAAATGCTGAATCGCACTTATATGACTGAAACGACTGAAAAGCTTGCGTAACTATGATTGCAATTTACCGAGCAATTGCTTGCTGTCCGAACTCGCTATCGCTCGTCGGACCTAAAAAAGGGATAACATCTATGTTTGCATTAAACCGGGCAAATTCTTGGATTTGTGGTTTGCCTAGAACCGAATCGATGCAGTTGCGGTGCATCGGATATCGGAAACTTCGGCGGCCTTCTGCCGCCTCAGTTCCTCAATCCTCTATGCGGCTTCGCCGCATGGTCTACATATTTTTTTGGCTCAAAATGCATTTACGTTTATTGCTCGTTTTTTGACATTTATTGATAATTTATTTTTTTGTTATTGCACTTTTTGAATTATTTATTGCTTTTTTGATAGTTTTTTATAGTGATTTTTTTAATTTATTATGGAAAAATCGAATTTATTTATGGAAAATTCGAAGTTTTTTGGTGGGAAAATTGGCTTTTTTTATTGCAACAGTTGAATTATTCATTGCATGTTTGACTTTTTTAATTGCTCAAAAATCAATTATTTATGGAAACTTTTGATTTATTTATGCATTTTTATATTTGTTTATGGAACTTTTGTTATTTATTACTGCTTACACCCCTGTTTCTTCACTGGGACTTTTGGAATTATTTATTACGAATGATCACTTTCTTATGAGTCGTTTATATTTTAGCCAATATCAGTGGTCCTAGATGGCTTCCTTGGGGGACGCCTGAAGGTGTCGGAAAACGAGATGACGCTACGGATTTCAGTTTAACATATGCAGATCTATCACGTAGGTAGGAACGTAACCAGGTTATAAGCCAATCAGGAAATCCTAATCTATCGAGCTTCCTTAGAGTTAGGCCATGCGGGACTTTATCGAACGCTTTGGAAAAGTCCACATATACACTATCTACTTGCAAGCGCTTTTCCAAGCTAGAGTTAAGTAAACTAGTGTACGCCATCAGGTTGGTTGTAGTGGAGCGGTGTTTCACGAAACCATGCTGGTATTGCGATACTATGGGCATGACCGCGAGGTACAGTTTTTCATGAACCAATAGTTCTAGTGTCTTAGCAAGACAGCAAAGAATCGAAATTGGCCGGTAGTTTTCAACATTGTGGATATAGCCTGCTTTGTGAATTGGCGTAACGGCGGACTCCTTCCACAAATCTGGAAACACGGCTTCCGACAGCGACAGATTAAACAATCGGCAAACAGGTTGAGCAAGGACGTCTGCACAGCGGTTGATAAAAACGGGGGGAAGCTTATCCGATCCAGGACCTTTGGAAGGATCTACATCTTTAAGTGCCAAGGTTACATTTGCTACGGTAAATGTAGGGCGCGGGAAATTAATGTTGTACGACGGCAGGGAATTCAAAACTTCGACAGAATCTGCGGGGGAGCCCGGACTATATACTGATTTGAAGAAATCAGCAAAAAGTTCAGCGGAATCCTGGACACTATGAGATGTTTTGTCACCAAGTGACATTTCGGACGGTATAGCCTGTGCATCTTTTCTAGTTTTGAAATAATGCCAAAACGAAGAGGGATTCGCCTTAACCTCGTCTTCGATTCGGAGAATGTACTCACGGAATGTGGAAGAAACGCAATCGTCGTACTCCGCCTCAAGTCTGCGAAGAAGGATTCTATTGTCGGGGGTTCGGCGGCACCTTAATATAGTTGTGAGTTCTCGAACTATGTACATTGAGAAGGAGTTAGCCAGTCCTATGACCCGTTCATTGGTTCTCTGTGCAATGTCATCTACGCTCATGCTACAAAACAAAAAAATATCTTTAAAGTAGCAGAATTCTGTTCTCATTTCTTTTCTATCGAACAGCAACTCGGCCAATCCCTCAATCCAAAACCATACATCACTAGCGTGAGCAGCCCTTTCTATCTTCTCGCCCATTCCATTTGATAATCAAAAGCAAGAGTGAGATGAAATGGGGGCAAAATGCCCCCTCTTTCATCTTTCTCTTTTTCGTGTTTATTTACGAGAGTAAGTGAGAAAAAAGAGAAAGCATCGCACGCAAGAGGCCTACTTACATGTTATTTCTTTTGGAGCGCCTTCTCGATCATTTCGGTAACAGCTCTAATAGTGTTCGCCGTCGATCGACCCTTCCAGAAGCCGAACTGCTTATCCTGAGTAGCTTCCACCCCGAGTATTGTAGCTACAGAACGATTTAGTGCGCACTAACAAGCTCTGCTTTCTTCAAATCTCCAGGAGCAAATGGGGGTTTGTCCTATTTTTTTCCAGAGGGATTTGAGTATTTCAAACATGTTTTGAACTGTTGTAGTTTTCTATTGCGTATTTTAATGGCGTGATTACTCTATATTTTATCCCGAAAGGGTGCGTGCGTTGTTTAAAGATGGAATGACTTCCAGAATTATCAGGTCTCCTCGTTTCTTCTGAAATGCTTGCAACGCATTGTTGATTATCACAGTGACTCTTTTGACTCAAAGTTGTATACGTTTTCAAGAAAGCACTCGCTTAAACGTAGTTTTTGCTTGGGTGTTTTCTTGAATATAGAGGATGCTTTTGATGACGTGCCTTTTAATGTCATATTGAAGGTCGCATGAAGGTTCACCTCCACTGAACTATAAGCTCTCTATGCTTATGCGATTTACAGTGTCCTTTTAAGGGCACCGATTAAACCCGTTGTGGTTTGGGCTATGAGCTCTCGTTGCGCTTATGCGTTCATTCCCTCTTCTAGGGCACTCCTTCCTATCCCAAGAGGAGGATATCGTGCCTCTGGAGCCAGTCTTACCTGATACATAATTTGGAATTTAAGAACAAAAAACAACACCCGAGAAGCTGAAACAATGAATGGAGCACTGCTGAAAGTGCAATGCTTGAACACATGTATACGACCAGGGTTGCATCCAAGTTAAATTAAAGGCTAATTTCTCAATGGAGAACTGCGGGTGGCACTTACATATTAACCTTTCAGAACGCGCGCCATTATGCAACTGAAACTGTACCGCGCTCGTATTCGAAGATTGAGGGTTTTTAATAGTGTTGTACATTTTACAACGGCGCGCGTCCCGAAGGATTGAATATTTAAAACTAACTTTGCTACTAACTTTGATAGAAGATGGCATATGCCTCTAATTGAACGTTAAAGGTCGATAATAATACGATAACAGCCGCATCATTTAACCCGCCATGCTCTACTTAGAACCGAACGTATACCTAAATCTGGGTCGTGGAACGTAACCTTATCCTCCCACAGCGACTCTAATTACATTCCAACATGTGGTACATCAGAGCACAGCCTGAACCGCAAATTGCCTAATATGTGTCATTATTAATCTTGGCCTTACTAACGATACCCCTGCGTCCCTCTCCCATGCGGTTGCTCTCGTTAGTGGGGTCGACACATTGGGATATTTGACAGACATATTGCCGCTCTCCAGCATCTTCATCACCAGCGAGATACGGATACCTACGTGCGGTGTGACGACGAAGATCGGCATCGGCAAGGGCGGTCGGCGCATAGTAATATTATCCCCATATCTTTACCAGGGCCCCTAATGGCGTAACAACATACATTTAACGGCCGGTGCCTATATGTGCAATGTGTGTTTAGTAGGGTGTCCCAAAATAGAAAAAGTGTCAAAAAGTTAACTTGCTCACCCTTAGAATGATAGATTAGGGTCCTAGCAACAATAGTTCCATACATGAAAACTCAATCAAAAAATATTTAGAGGTTGCACGCATCGATTTTATGAAAAATGGACGATTTTTGGTATTTTTACCAAAAAAATGCTAATATGAGTTGAAAAATAAAAGAAATAGAAGTCATCAATCAAAGTAAATCATAGTTCTGGGTCCCGCAAATAAAGTTTAGAGGGAATTTAGGTCATCAAAGCTGATTTTATATATTTGGCATAGGTTAAAATATCAAAAAAACGCGATTTTTTCACCAAATTTTTCAAAAATGCTCAATTTATAAGAATTATAAAATTTTTCCTGCGATTCACAATGCCCTTATTTTATAGCAAATTTTGTGTAGATTATTTCGGCTGAAGACAGTTTTGAACTATCTCCTTCATGAGCTGAGATATTGGCATGATAATGATAACACAATCAATGAAAAAAATCGGATTTTCTTATGTTATTTGTTTTTGTTGATTAGTTTCTATGACTACCATGCAAAAAAAAAGCAAATAACAAGTTTTTGACATGTTATGTTAGGCAAGTATACATTTTTGAAGATTTCCAGAAATAATTGGGTTACTTTGATAATTTTACATTGATTGTGCTTACCGGTTCAAAGAAAGACTCAAAAAGTGGCTCGCTGCGATATTTTAATAATATAAGTGATCGCAAGTCAGACAATCAAATTCCATGTGTGAAGTTCTATGATATATTTTGAGTGATCTGTAGATCGCTCAACAAAGTTTACCTTTTTCAAGTAGATTTTGGTGCTCTTGTTAAGCAAACATATAGGTTCTTTCTAGTTATACCAGAACTAATGCTCTAACATTGAAAACAACTAAAATGAAAATAAAATAGCTAAAAAAACTGTAAGACAGAAAAATTAAGTTTTATAGTTTCAGCCAATCGACATAAAAAATAAATATGTGCATGAAAATGCAGGTATTTTCACGAATATAAGGATATTTTTTCTTCTTTTTATTCGCGAATTTTAACTAAAGCTAATTCTTTACACAATATTTCTATCATATAATTTGATTTTAAAAGCAAATCATTAGCGCTCATGTTTGCAGCTAGAGTTGGATTTCAGAAAGCATCAGGATGTTTAGATTCCACTTTTATTAAAAAAAATGAAACTTAG
Organism: Aedes albopictus; assembly: GCF_035046485.1. Taxonomy (NCBI): domain Eukaryota; kingdom Metazoa; phylum Arthropoda; class Insecta; order Diptera; family Culicidae; genus Aedes; species Aedes albopictus. The sequence goes on along the minus strand of NC_085136.1, from coordinate 153,383,853 downwards.
TGACTGGCCTAATATGTTACAAGAGGTGTTAACCTAAGAAATGTCAATGTTGAAATCTTTCTGCTGCGCTGCTTACTTGTTAAAACATAATTTTCAACCAAAATTACAAGTTTTGAATCGGTGGCTTGCTACTGTTATCTGATCAACAGATGAAATCTAAGAAAAAAATCTTTTCGCATTCACAAAGCGGGTGTGAAAAGTTATGTTCAGCATATGTAGATATGAAACGATGATTAACTCTCAAAACATTTACATATTGTTACTGTCATGCAGTATGAATCAGTAATGATCAAAGCAACCCAATAATTCCTGAAATTCTTCAAAAATGTACATTTGCACGTACTGTAATGTCTAAAATTTGTCGCGTGTTGCTTCAATTGCATGGTAGTCATGGAAACTAGTGAACAAAATCGACTAACGTAAGAAAACATGATTTTTTCATTGATTGTGTTATCATTATTATACCGATATCTCAGCTCATGAAGGAGATAGCTCAAAACTGTCTTCAGCCGAAATAATCTACACAAAATTTGCTATAAAATAAGGGCATTGTGAATCGCAGGAAAAATTTTAAAATCCTTATAAATTGAGCATTTTTGAAAAATTTGGTGAAAAAAATCGCGATTTTTCGATATTTTAACCTTTGCAAAATATATAAAATCAGCTTTGATGACCTAAACTCCCTCCAAACTTTGTTTGCGGGACCCAGAACTATGATTTACTTTGATTGATGACTTCTATTTGTTTTATTTTTCAACTCAAATTATCATTTTTTTGGAAAAAATACCAAAAATCGTCCATTTTTCATAAAATCGATGCGTGCAACCTCTAAATATTTTTTGATTGAGTTTCCATGTATGGAACTATTGTTGCTAGGACCCTAATCTATCATTCTAAGGGTGAGCAAGTTAACTTTTTGACACTTTTTCTATTTTGGGACACCCTAGTGTTTAGTTGCAGCCATGCTGTGTCATTCAGTTACGTTCTATGTCCAGTCGCCAGCCACACCCGTTCTTCCTCCTACACAAGTGCTCTGGGGCTGAACTTTGCGGCAAACGGTTACCCTCGGTGCATGTTTGTCTTGCAAGTCGTTTAGGAAGTTTTTCAATATCCGCAAACATGTGGTATCAATTAAGTATCCGTACCATCAGGAAGGATATAATAAATAGCTACACTCGGGGTTGTCATGAACATTTTGGTCCATGAAGTTCACATTGTTATGGTTTTCAAAGAATTTCAAATGCCTTTCTTAAACTGGGACAAACGGAACATAAATAACATCATATGAATCAAGATGGACGGTTGATGTGACGGTATCGTTATGGAAAAAGTCATAGGGGGTTAGAGGTGTAATGGGCACTAGGATGGCTCAAGAAATCGTGTTGACTCCACACCGTTCATTCCATTTGAAATCAGAATGCATACCTCCTCTTGAAAATTGAGTTCAATTAAATCAAAATTGGAATTGGAGCACTATTCCAAAGTTTATGTTGGTGTTATTACAGATAAACGGTATAATTAACATTGTCTAGTGTTTGGTTAGCTTTGCACTGCTACTCTTTGACCACTCCATCAGCTAGAGCTTTGCCGAAGACTGCACTCAAATTCCGTTCCTCATTAATTTGTTACCGACTTTTGCTAGGTAGGTATGCACGAATGTGAATGGCGGCCTGGTTTCAACGAGAATTGCCCATTTATTATCGTAATTTCCACCAGAAATAATCTTGTGGGCATCTTTAACGGACAGTGGAGGTGTTGGGGCCAATTCACTTTATCGGCAGACTAATGGACTGTAATATTGGTTTGGCAATAATCAACACAAGGTTTTAGAACAATATTGACGATTTAATAGAGAACCTTTTATGATACATGTGTTTCACTTCACTGCTCTTGAAAGAATGACATGGAGTGGAATAAGATACAGAAAAACCAAAAAAATCTTCTTCTCGCATTGATGGTGCTGGCGCGCTTCCGTTGTGTTCATCACAGTTGGCAGCGACTCGGTGACAAGAAAAAAAACATCGCAGCAACCGTGGTGCTGGTTTGCAGGAAAATTTCATTTTACTTCAAAACGTCCAAGGTAGAAGATAGGGATTTATCAAACATCCTGCCCCGCGGCTGCGAAGCTGAATCATTGAGAAGATTCTCGTTGTCCTCAATTGGTAGCGGAGCCAGTTTGGAAATTGATCGCTTGAAGATACCGGAAGAAGTCCTTACGTCTACAACTCGCACACAGGAATCCTTCCCTGGGTAAATCTTCGTTACTACACCTAATCTCCAAGTTTGCGGAGGCAGACCATCCTCAATAATAAGAACGACCATTCCCGGCTGTACGTTGCATTCCTTAGATGTCCATTTTCCACGAGTCTGAAGCGATGTTAAGTACTCCCGCGACCATCGGCTCCAGAAATGTTCCTTCAGTTTATCCAAATATCTCCACCGAGACAGCCGATTTGCTGGTACATCTTGGCAAGACGGTTTCGGAATACTCTGCAGGGGTCTGCCAATCTGCAGATGTGCTGGTGTAATCGGCATAGGATCGTTTGGATCATCAGTCAAACTGAAGAGAGGGCGTGAATTCAAAATGGCCTCAACGTGGGTCAAGGCAGTGGCAAATTCTTCAAACGTAAGGGTTGCGTTTTGGAAGGTTCTTTTGAGGTGAGTTTTTGTGCTTTTCACCCCAGCCTCCCACAAGCCACCAAAATTTGGTGCTTTGGGAGGGATGAATTGCCATTCAATTTCTTTTGGTAGTAGAAAATCATTTATACCCCGGCAGTGCATATCATCATGGAGCTGCTGATACAAGTGATGGAGTTCGTGTGACGCCCCCACGAAATTTGTCCCGTTATCAGAAAATAGTTTCCGTACTAATCCTCGGCGATTCACAAAACGCTCCAACGCAGCTAAAAACGCCTCTGTAGTCAGTTCAGATACCAGCTCCAGATGTACATTTTTTGTCGCCATACACACAAAGACAGCAATGTACCCCTTAACCAGTTTTGGACGATATTTACCTTGCTTTACTGTTACAGGGCCTGCGTAGTCAACCCCAGTATACTCGAATGGTGCGGCAACGGTAACTCGTTCACCAGGAAGGTCACCCATCAATTGTTGGATACCTGATGGTTTTACTCGGAAGCAGTTCAAACATCGTCGAGTTATTTTCCGTACAGCAGATCGACCACGCAACAGCCAGAAATGACGACGAACAATTGCAAGCAACCCAGTAGGACCAATGTGCATGTTCTCTACGTGAAGAGTTCGGATGAGTGCGTCAGTCAAAGGATGCGGTGGTAATATCAACTGATGCTTTGATTCGAATGGAATGTCAGCATTCTCCAAGCGCCCACCGACTCGTAATAGACCGTCGCAGTCAATGAAGGGATTTAAAGCAGCGAGCCGCTTCGTTACCTCACCGTTCTCAACAGCTCGGACTTCTTCAGGCAACTCCATAATTTGAATTGTCCTAACCACAGACCTTAAAGCCTTCTTCATTTCAGGTATTGTGATGAATTTCGAAACGATCTTCGGTTGGTTGATGACCCGACTTCGACAATTGTGTATGAATCTATTCACGTACGCTACTATTCGCTGTATCTTGCGAAAATCACTAACCCTGGTGTAGACAGGCAACATTTCTGCAATACAAATGGAGTCTACTACAACGGCTTCCTTCAACTCTGGGATCTCTCCTTCTGTAACCGGTGGGGCTTCCAGTACGATGTCGTCCGGTTGTTTCAAAAACGCAGGTCCCTGCCACCATAGACTATTCTTACTCAAAGGCAATGGCAATTGCCCACGTGATGCAGTGTCGGCCGGGTTTTCAGTAGTTCTTACATACCTCCACGTACAACTTGCGGTGAGATCCTTTATCTGCACGACACGATTACGAACAAACACCTCCAAAGTTCCGGGTGCTCGATTTAACCATGCCAGAACAATTTGGCTGTCTGACCATAGTACTGAACCAGATAAATTCAGCTGAACGACGCTAGTTACCTTTGCGATCAGACGGGCCAACAGAAGTGCAGCGAGGAGTTCCATCCTCGGAATAGTAACGCCCTTTACCGGCGCAACTCTCGATTTGGCGCACAGCAAGTTCACGGTAACCGAGCCATCTTCTTCAATACACCGCAAATAAACACAAGCTCCGTATGCCAAAAGTGAAGCGTCTGCGAACCCATGAAGCTCCAGTCGCATGGCTCCACTGATCACCACACACCGCGGAACACGAATCTGGGTAAGTGTAGGCAGTGCACGTTGAAAGTCTTGCCATTCATGAAGAGTATCCCCTTCCAGTTCATCGTCCCAGTTCAGTCCACACGCCCACAGTTTTTGAAGCAACATTTTTGCCAACACTACCACTGGTGCCACTAAGCCCAATGGGTCAAACAATTTTGCAATTGTCGAAAGTACATTTCTCTTCGTAATTTTATCACTAACTTCTTGTTTGTGTTCAACGACCAAAAGCAAATTGTCTTCCCGAGGTTCCCACATCACACCCAATGTTTTTGTTACATCACTGCACTCTCCAATTCTAATCAGCTTTTCTTGATCTTCCTCAGGCACATTTTTCAACACTTCCGGCGAATTCGAGCTCCACTTCCTTATCGGGAACCCGCCTTCAGCCAGCAGTTCCGTTACTTCTCGCTGACGATCGACGGCTTCTTCTTCCGTATCTCCTCCTGACAGCAGATCGTCCACGTAAACATCATTCTTCACCATTTCTGAAGCCACCGGGAATCGCTCTTTTTCCTCCTCCGCCAGCTGAACCAAACATCTAGTGGCCAGGTAGGGTGCCGACGATGTTCCGTACGTGACCGTGGTCAGTTCCAGCACCCGAAGGGCCTCCGTTGGATTTGCCCTCCAGAAGATTCTCAGAAAGGCAGTCTGGTTGGCATCTATATCGATCTGCCTATACATTTTGGCAACATCACCAGAAAAGGCGTACAGGTAGCAGCGAAACCGCAGCACAGTGGTTCCATTTGTTCAGGGAAGCGGTCATAAATCATTTTCTTCGTTTTTCGAAGGGCAGAATCATTATTAATGATCAAAAATAGCATGTTATGACTAAAAAAGGATATATAAGTACATTTTCTTGAACATCACTTGAAAAATATTAACTTTGGACATTTTTATTAACAATAATGAAAATACCATTATAACAAAAGCTATATTTTGCACAGAAATCCGAAATAAAATATTTTCAATTATTATGAAGAAAGGGTCGAATTATATCAGTTTCTGCTGAGTATAACAGGTTAAAACATCTATCACACGACAGCATCATAATAGATACTTGTGAATAGTGTAAGTATCAGCATTATAATTGCGATTTTATTTTATCATTTTATTAGTAGGTTTTATAACTGCTGTAATAAAAATTATATAAAGTAAAGAATTTCCTCAGAAATAAGGTAGTTATCATTGTCGAAACACAGAAAAATCATCACAAATCGGATTAGTATGTATAACTACAGTATCTAATAACCAATAGTAATAATTTTGGATCAATAGTAGAATAGTTCATGTACAGTATCAATTACTTCTTCAATTTCAAAATTTTAAACAATTATTCAGGATTATTTCACGATACGTACGTGAAAGGAAATTTGAAACTGTAAATATAATGCTAACTGTGTGTCAAACGGTTCATGGGCCTGCGTTTTAAAGTATTCAAGTATTTCCAGTCGTTTTTGCTTCTAGCAATTGCAATGGAAATGCTATCCAGTAAAGAAGTACTTGGAATTTTAAACAATGACAGCTCTAGCCCAATTGAAGAAATTTTTACAAAAATCGCTCTTTATTGCTATATATTCGACAATAGGCCTGCAATAGTATCAAAGAAATCAACTTGAATACAAAAAAAATACGTAAATAGTTTGATAGAATTGATAGAAGATTTGGGATGGGAATATGAAGAATTAGGTCCAGTAAATATTACTCAAAGAACGTATTTACTCCTTCGTCTTCCAGCACTACAGTTTTAGGTACTGGATGGATTTTGAGGAAATGTTAGCAATAAATGCGAAATATCTTATCAAATTTAACCATTACAAAGGTAAGTTTTGACGAGGCCAGATGAGGATGGTTGTTATGAAATTACTCATACCTCGAGCTATACCTCCAGAACTGTATTTTTTAATAATTAAAAAAATAAAAACATTTACGAAGTATGTTTTCAAACAAAATATCCCTCAATTATTGCAAAAAGCATTGGATTATCTCCTGTAAAAAAATCAGTCATTTTGGTACGCATTTCAGAAAGTTACAGAAGGACTAGCATGTATATATAATTTTGTAGTAATTTCAATAAATATTTTTATAAAAATAACAGGTAACTTTCAATACATCCTGCAAACTTGTATGCAAATATTTGCAGCTACAACCTTCACAGATTGATTCTCCTACTCAAATCTGATCATTTGATGGCTGACGATTGATTAAATGTGATTAAGAACATGTTTGAAATGTTACATGAAGTTTTATTATGTATATATTCTATTGGTAAAATTATGTGTCTATTACTCGCATCCCCATTGGCTCAAAAACACCCAGTTACACTTCTTGGTGCTTTGAATTTGAAAAATAAACATCTATTCTGATACTCTGCGTTGAAAACCATTTGAAAATCCATTTGGTTTTGTTATACGAGGACGCGGTGTACAACTCAAAAGTCATATATTTTTTGACAAATTTTGAGAATATCAAATTGCATAACACTACTCACGCTCTCAAGCAAAATATGCAACAGAAACTTGCATAAAAATTATTTTTCTGCATTCTTGGGAGCATCATTGATATATAAAAAATATACAAAGTCATTAATTAGAGAATCAATTTTTCGATTTTTGGCCTATGGTGGTACCACTGTGCGCAGCAAGATAGAGAACAAGTCGTTCTGGATAGTTGGTCCAACTTTCAAGACTTCGTTTAGCGAATATTTACCAGATTTTGAACTGGCATTGAAAACCACCCTCAGCTTTGTCGAAGAACTGGATGGTTTCAGAACCGCATGGTGCGGTAAGTAATAACTTCCTTTACCTGCTACGTCCTTATTCTCGTCAATCTCTTTACAGTGCCCAAGAGCCTCATACTCGTCAATGAACGCTGTGTATTGTCGCTTCAATTCTGGATTGCGTAACAGTCTCTTCTCGAGCTGATGAAACCTTATCAAAGCAAGTTCTCGATTGTCGTCCAGCTCACTGACTGTATCCTTGAAAGGCATTTGAACGACAAACCTTCCTGTGGCGTCTCGACGATATGTTTCGAGGAAGTGAGTTTCAACTTCAGCTTCTTCGTTGGTATGCGGTGAGGAGTTGACAATCTCTTCAACTATCCAAAACTTCTCGATAGCACGTTCCAATGGGTCTTGTAACGTAACATTAGATAGCAACATGGATTGACTCACCTGATTATAAGGATCAAACGTACCAGTCACGATCCATCCCAAATCAGTTTCACGCAGCGAAGTCGTGCCGTTGGACAGTTTGACTGTACTTGATCGGAGCAGGTCCCAGACGTAGTTTGAAGCCAAGATGAGATCCACTTCGTTTGGCTCAAAGAAACGTGGATCAGCAAGTTTTATTTCACGGGGAATGTTCAGTTCCTTCACGCTGATTGTTGCTGCGGGTACTGTCCCGGTTGGACGCTCCGATACCAAGCACTCAATGCGGTCCCGGTAGTTGGAATATCTTGACAAGAACTCAACATTCATTCCTTTCCTTGACTGTGTCTTCACGGCGTTCGCTCCAACAATCGTAATGTTGCATTTGGTGACTGGCAATCCGAGAATTCGCGCCATTGATTCCGACAGAATGTGCGCTTGTGAACCGGAATCTAACAATGCTCGGCATGGATGCAACTGACCATGCTGATCCACAACGTCGATGATTGCAGTTTGCAATAGCACTTGTTTGGTTGGCTGCAGCGCTCCTCCGCCGTAGCACGATGTTGTCACCGACGCAGTATTCCTGATGTCCGATTCCACCGGAGAGGAAATTGTAGGTTCATCAGACGCAGTAGTCTGAACAGTACTGACATTCGCCTTATCTTCCTGCTTAGAAGACAACGATTGAGATAGTTGCTCTTCTGGATGCAACATCCCATGATGCCTAGCACTACATTTGGAACAGCTGCGCTCCGATGTACACGCCGCACTGCGATGTCCTTTTCGCAAACAGTTAAAGCAGACATTTGCTTGTTTCGCTTTTTCATATCTTTGAGCAACATTCATATTTCGGAATACACTACACTTGAAGTTCAAATGAGCTCCCCCACACAGTTCACACACAATTTCATTGCTCGTTGATGCAGCAGCTGACACTTTCACGGAACCTTTTCCCAGCGTTGAGGCCTTGGACACGGCCGGCTTGGAATTTGACATTGCTGGGTTGTTCATTTCACAGCGCTCAAGCACAAGACATCGCTTCTTCAGGAACTCTACTGTCTCTTCATATTCCGGAAGTTCACCGTGTTCGATGGTTCCTTCCCATAGCTCGCGAGTTTCGTTGTCCAAACACGAAGATAGGATATGCACCACTATCAACTCAGACACGCCGGTTAGATCCTGACCATGGAACCGCAAATTTTCGATATGCCTTGTACGCTCATTAAGCAGTTCACGTAAGTCTCTCGATGATTTCTTCGCAATCTTCCTCATTTGCAAAATTCCTTCGATATGGATATCGATGATCCGACGCTTATTTTCGTACCGCTCTTCCAGGATCCTCCAGGCTTGCTGGTAGTTATTGTCCTGGATAGTCTTGGCGTCCAGGATACCCTCAGCTTCTCCAACCAAGGCCTTTTCCAAATGGAACAATTTCACAGCATCAGAATCTGGCGAGTTCCTCATCAAATCCACGAACATTGATTTGAACTTTGGCCAGTTTTCATATGTTCCATTAAACGTGGGCAAAGGAGCTTTCAGCGATTGCTGATGAATTACATACTGTGGTTGGTTTATCGGGACCGCTCCAATGTGCTGGTTTTCTTGCTGGACTTGAGCATCTTGAAGCGTTTCGATGAGCACTAGTGTGTTGTTGTAAACGTCTTCGAATTCAATAATTTTTGCCTCGTGCGCTTCTACCTGATTGTCAGGAATTAACGAAATGATCTTGTCGTTAACATCGTTGTATTCGTTGTAATACTTCTCGATATTTCTTGCATGAACACGTAACTGTTGTTGGGATATTGTCAGCTCTTGTCCTGGTTGGGTCTGAAGAGCTGTCCAGATTCGGGTCACTTTACCCTTCACCAGACCGCGCTTGTGGATCATCGATTTCAGCTCCTGCTCTGCCATTATCAATTTCTCTCTTTGGTTGGTATTGGGGGTATCTTTCCCGGCGCTCTCAGTTGCTTCCTCTAGTTGAGACGACTCCAGCTGTTCATTGTCTTCTTGGCCCAGAAACTTACGCCACATAGGTTTCACGGTGGGTTGGAGTTACGACGCTTCTTGCACTCGCGCTGCAGACTGCACTACGCCCGGTACGAACCGACGCAATCCACGATGTCGGAGCCTCGTGGAACGCTCTCTGCTTGAACAAACTGGCGACACTTCACGGTTTGCGATGCTTCTTGCACTCGCGCTGCGGGCACTGCACTACGCCCGGTACGAACCGACGGAATCCACGATGTCGGAGCCTCGTGGAACGCTCTCCGCTCGGACAAAATGGCGGCACTCCGCGGATCGCGATGCTTCTTGCACTCGCGCTATGGGTACTGCGCTACGCTCGGTACGAACCGACGGAATCCACGATGTCGGAGCCTCGTGGAACGCTCTCCGCTCGGACAAAATGGCGGCACTCTGCGGATCGCGATGCTTTTTTCACTCGCGCTACGGGTACTGTACTACGCTCGGTACGAACCGACGGAATCCACGATGTCGGAGCCTCGTGGAACGCTCTCCGCTCGGACAAACTGATGGCACTTCACGGTTTGCGATGCTTCTTGCACTCGCGCTGCGGGCACTGCACTACGCCCGGTACGAACCGACGGAATCCACGATGTCGGAGCCTCGTGGAACGCTCTCCGCTCGGACAAACTGATGGCACTTCACGGTTTGCGATGCTTCTTGCACTCGCGCTGCGGGCACTGCGCTACGCTCGGTACGAACCGACGGAATCCACGATGTCGGAGCCTCGTGGAACGCTCTCCGCTCGGACAAAATGGCGGCACTCTGCGGATCGCGATGCTTTTTTCACTCGCGCTACGGGAACTGTACTACGCTCGGTACGAACCGACGGAATCCACGATGTTGGAGCCTCGTGGAACGCTCTTTGCTCGGACAAATGGCGGCACTCAGCGGATCGCGTTGCTTCTTGCACTCGCGCTGCGGATAGTGCACTACGCCCGGTACGAACCGACGGAATCCACGATGTTGGAGCCTCGTGGAACGGACTCCGCTCGGACAAATGGCGGCACTCCACGGATTGCGATGCTTCTTGCACTCGCGCAGCGGGTACTGCACTACGCCCGGTACGAACCGACGGAATCCACAATGTCGGAGCCTCGTGGAACGCTCTCTGCTCGGACAAATGGCGGCACTCAGCGGATCGCGTTGCTTCTTGCACTCGCGCTGCAGATAGTGCACTACTCCCGGTACGAACCGACGGAATCCACGATGTTGGAGCCTCGTGGAACGCTCTCCGTTCGGACAAAATGGCGGTACTCCACGGATTGCGATGCCTCTTGCACTCGCGCTGCGGATACTGCACTACGCCCGGTACGAATCGTCGGAATCCACGATGTCGGAGCCTCGTGGAACGCTCAAAATCCGGATCAGATTCGGATCGAATGGACCAATGTTGGGGCCAATTCACTTTATCAGCAGACTAATGGACTGTAATATTGGTTTGGCAATAATCAACACAAGGTTTTAGAACAATATTGACGATTTAATAGAGAACCTTTTATGATACATGTGTTTCACTTCACTGCTCTTGAAAGAATGACATGGAGTGGAATAAGATACAGAAAAACCAAAAAAATCTTCTTCTCGCATTGATGGTGCTGGCGCGCTTCCGTTGTGTTCATCACAGTTGGCAGCGACTCGGTGACAAGAAAAAAAACATCGCAGCAACCGTGGTGCTGGTTTGCAGGAAAATTTCATTTTACTTCAAAACGTCCAAGGTAGAAGATAGGGATTTATCAAACAGGAGGCTATTATGATCATACTAGCATTACCATTATGTGTAACACCTTCTGAATCTTTTTGATTTAGACTTAAATTCAAGCTAATGTTCTCTAGGGATCCAAAATTCGATTGTTTCCCTATGGACACTAACTCCAGAACATTTGGAATGGTGGCAAAGCTGTACATCCGCTTGGGACTAAAACCTCTGAGCATGTTTTTTTTATTTTTTTTTAGGAGCAGGGAAAATCCCCTGGGAGTGGAATGTCGATTTAAATCCCTTCTCCCAGAGGCATAAAATCTCCTCTTCTTTTCAAAAATACATTACAATGGCACTTCCAGTGAGAATGATATCTCTTTGAAGGAAGTGCACAAGTTACTACAATTCAATTATTGGAAAATATATAAAACTCATTTGTGAGGTCACGATGACTGGTGGGAACGGTGGTGAAAAAATACGGCTGGCAGGTTTTGCAATCTCTTCGGCTGGCAGATGGACCCCTTTCGGACGCGCGTGTGGTCTGGAAGAACTGGACTATCCTCTCGGCCGACGGATGAGCGGACCTTGGACGGTTGTCCAACAGCGCAGCACAATAGAGTTGCAGCAAAATGGAAGTCAGTTTCGATGGTACTTTCCGCACTTTGTGGAAGCCAATATCATTGTTTTTTTTTCGCAAGTTCTGGAAGAGCTGGACTATCCTCTCGGCCGATGGATGAACGGACCGTGGACGGTTGTCCAACAGAGCATTCCATGCCTGCAGATCTTCTTCTTCTTCTTGGCGTAACGTCCTCACTGGGACAAAGCCTGCTTCTCAGCTTAGTGTTCTATGAGCACTTCCACAGTTTTTAACTGAGAGCTCCCTCTGCCAATGACCATTTTGCATGTGTATATCGTGTGGCAGGCACGAAGATACTCTATGCCCAAGGAAGTCAAGGAAATTTCCTTTACGAAAAGATCCTGGACCGACCGGGAATCGAACCCGTCACCCTCAGCATGGTCATGCTGAATACCCGTGCGTTTACCGCCTCGGCTATATGGGCCCTCCATGCCTGCAGATGTGCACCGCTTTTCTTGCCTCCGCCTGTCAACTTGTTGGATAGCCTGATGCGGATTTTACTAGACGTTTTTTCTAGTCCGACGTCCCAACGGAAAGGATTACAGAAATTCAAGTAACCTACTACCACTGGCTGGATTTAAATAGCAAAATGTCGCTGGAAGAGAGAATCCAGCCAATATGATCTCTCGTGGTATTGCCGTCGAAGAGCTGATGATTAGTGAGCTATGAAAGTCCAGATTCCAAGGTCCCCGTTGGTAAGCCAAGATAGATCAACATCGCAAGGCGCCACAGACAGTAAATTCAGCGTTGAGGAACTAGAGCTGGAAAAAAAATGCGATTTTGACACCGCCCCCCCCCCCTCATTACTGGTACTTCGTACACTAGGCGCCTCTCCGCCTTTTGCCGAAATTGGGAAAACCCTTCCCTTGCTTCAGGCCCTATCAGCTACACCAGAAAGTTGCTGACAGCATGGTCTCCACCTGCCGCGGCCCTTACCGGGGACCCTTTTCCAACCGCGGGCTCGGATTTATCCTAGTAGACCTATGCTTGGCCTTAAAAGTAGCTATTGCAGAGGCTCCCGAGATGTTCAGGTCTGCTATGCAAAAATGCCTGGACGAGGGAGTTTTCCCAGAAGCATGGAAGAGACAGAGCCTGGTTCTATTGCTAAAAGCGGGGAAACTCCCCGGAGACCAGTCGGCATATAGACCAATATGCTTGATAGACACGGCGCTCGAAAAGATCATCCTCAATAGAATGTTGAGGTTCACCAGGGGCGAAAATGGTCTTTCGAGTAACCAGTAAGGCTTTCGGAAGGGGAGGTCGACCGTAGACGCTATCTTGTCGGTTACAAACACCGCCGAGAAAGCACTCGAGCCTAAAAGAAGGAGGATTCGATACTGTGCAGTAGTGACTCTGGACTGGATATAAGGAATGCGATAAATAACGCCAGCTGGTCTGCTATTGCCGATGCGCTGCTGCGTCTGGGGATACCCGGGCACCTGTGCAAGATTCTCGGAAGTATGTGTTTTCACATAACCTCAGGAGCCCCGCAAGGTCCGGTGCTATGGAATGTCATACATGACGTACATGTACGACGAGGTTTTGAGGTTAGAGTACCCAGTGGGAGTGAAGATTGTCGGATTTGCCGATGACATTACGCTCGAAGTCTACGGTGAAACGATCGAGGAGGTGAAGTTTACTACCGACTACTCGATCAAGGATGTGGAAGCGTGGATGAGGTCCAGGAAACTGGAATTGGCTCATGACAAGACTGAGGTGATGGTTGTGAACAACCGGAAGTCGGAGCTGCAGGCGGTGATCAGTGTAGGCGAGTGCACTATCCCATCAAAGGGCTCCGTCAAACCCTTCGGTGTGATGATCGACGATAAGCTCACCTTTTTGCCACGTTGATTATGTCTGCAAAAGAGGCTCTACAGCTATTGCTGCACTGTTCTGGATGATGTCCAATAGTTCTGGGGTGTACGCCAGTAAGCGCAAACTTCTGGCTATTGTCGCTACGTCCATACTAAGGTTTGGGGGCCCTGAATACTACCGTGGTAAGGTGGAAAGTACTTACAGGCTTATGGGTATGAGGGTTGCGAGCGCGTACCGTATCGTGTCACACGACGCTCTCTGCGTCATCACTGGTATGGTGCCTATCGGCATCCTTATCAGTGAGGACATGGAGTGCTTCGAAATGCGTGGCACAAGAGGCATATGCAGAACTGCCAGGATGGCCTCCATGGTCCAAATGGCAGCGTGCGTGGGACAGTTCCACTCAAGGAAGGTGGATCCATTGGTTGATACCGAGGGTAGCTAGTTGGATTAATAGGCGCCAAGGGGAAGTTACATTCCACCTGACACAGGTCCTTCCAGGCCATGGTTGCTTTCCAAGTAACCAAAAGTTCAGATAAAAGGGTACTTTATCAGCTAAGCAGCTTGTTCGTGGTTGCTCATTAGCCTTCTAAGCAGTTTCATTTTTTAGGTAATTTTGGAACTTGAAAGTTCACATAAGCACGCTGGATAGCCTTCTAAGCAGCTTCTGACAGAACTTTGACAAAATTCATGCAGAAACAAAAATGTGTTTTTCAGATTCACAACTCTGTTGGTGTGTTTGTATTCATGCACTGAGGCAAAAAATTCTTAAGAAATTCATTACAGCGCACATTGGGCAAAATCAAGCCCAAAGGTGGAAAAAATTAATAACTTTCTTAATACAAGACACTATGTGACCATCAATAGCTTATTCGAAAGCAAATTTTCTCAAGAACTGGTTAGTGGATGATTCATGTACGGGCAACTTCTCTGAATCGAGTTATACAGCCCGTTTTACCCCAGTTCCCCCTAAAATTAGTGAATTTTTGTTATTTTACGGCACTTGTTATGATTTTAATGATTATTTCGCTGGGATACCATCGCCTCACTCCCATTGAGTAACGTTACATACAAAAAGTTATTAAAATGTTGGAATGAGTAAAACAGCATAATGGGTGAAAGTAGGCGACTAAAATATTAACGCGCACTGAAATGGCAGAAAATAGCAATAGCCAATATCTCCCAGAAATAATATTAAAAACTATCAAAGTCTTTGATAACAGAGAGATGTTCCTTCTTTTTATCATCTGCACAAAAAACTATTGAAAAATATCCATAGGGTTGACAGTTATTCAACAAAAACCGAAATTTTTATTGCTTCACCCATACAAAGTGTTAGGCAATTTTGATCAAGTTTATTGCTAATTTCTAATTTTTAATTGAGCGATAATATAGCTGCCCTGTTTATTTCATCTTGCCCCATACAGTGGGGTAAGTTGAAACGGATCAAACATTTTGAAATATAAACAAAATCCGCGAATCCTGGCAATTTAAAACGTGCTGCAGGCCTTAACCAAGCACAATGTATTGTATTGGGGCCTAACTTACTTAGAAAATATCGTTATAGGCATATTATGAGGCGTGTTTATTACAATATCATTGTTACATTTTCAGTGTACCTCAAAATTCTGTTGAGGATGATCTTCTTGAGTATTTACCTTCCCCGCCGTGTCGATCAAGCATATTGGTCTATATGCCGACTGGTCTGCGGGTGGTTTCCCCGCCTTTGGCAACAGAACCAGGCTCTGCCACTTCCAAACTTATGGGAAAACTCCCTCATCCCAGGCATCTCTGCATAGCAGACCTGAACATCTCGGGAGCCTCTACAATATGTAGCTACTTTTAAGGACCGTTCCCAGTCCATCATATATCTTATTCTTCATGGTTAGTTTAAGGATCCACACTTCTTTTTCCTCTCCTCCTCTTGGCGTGACGTCCGAACTTGGGCAAAGCCTGCTTCTCAGCTTAGTGTTCTATTAGCACTACCTCAGTTAATAACTGAGAGCTTCCTCTACCAATGACTATTTTGCATGTGTGTATACTTTTTTTATTTGTATTAACGAGATTTTTAGCCCTAGGCTAGTTCATCTCGGGACCCACACTTTACTTCCCTTCCGAAGGAAGAACTCATATTTTGTGAGTTTGTCGGGAGTGGGATTCGATCCCAGGTCCTCGGCGTGATAGTCAAGTGTTCTAACCATAACACAGGTCCGCTCCACCATTTGTGTATACTGTGTATACCTATCCTTTCCCATGTTAAAAAAATGTTTTCACACACAGCGCAATTCTCTCAGAGAGGCACCGTCAAGGCGAATATCGTGTGACAAGCACGAAGATACTCTATGCCCAGAGAATTCAAGGAAATTTCCATTACAAATGTTCCTCGATCGACCGGAAATCGAAACTGCCCCCCTGAGCATGGTCATGCTGAATACCCACGCGTTTACAGCTGTGGCATGCTCCTTTTTGTTTTCTTCAGGATGTATCTATTCCCTCTACCAAGCATCGTGTAATCCCGGGTAGAACGAAATGGCAAATGAAGCGCAAATTTTACCATTAGAATAGAATGTTTGAATGGCAAAATTTGATATTAGTTTGTTTGAAATAAGAGTTAAAATAACGAAAGTAATAACTAAATTTCTATGGCTTAACAGCTAAAGAATAACTGATTTTGCCATTGTTTTAACAAAATAATAGCAAAAAGAATGTCAAAATAATAACATATGTTAATATGATGGCAAATTATGTTATTAATAATAGTAATATTTGTTATTATTATGTTATAATACTATTCAATAATAACTCGCCAATTGCAAGTTTTACAATAATCGTATGTTTTGTTATTTATGTGTCATCCTGAGCTATTCATAAACAACTAAATAATTGCAAATTTAGATTTGATGGTAAAATTTGTTATTCTTTAGTTATTGGTTTGTTATTCACCTCTGCCCGGGCTACTGAGTGAATGTAGCGTTTGATCGATGGAACAGTACGAGTGTAGTGACATTCGGAAGCACCTGCTCCTGCTAGGTGATCCGCAGTTTCGTTACCAGGGATATCGCAGGGGACCCACAGAAATAGTACGCCGAGTGGGGCGCACTTAATTGTCCGCTACATCCATGGAGGCCTTTCGGTATGTAAGTTTGAGATACAGTTTGCCGAGTCTGTAATAATAGACTGTCCGATATTCTGGTGTGTGGTAACGAGAATTGCCGCGGCAGAAAAAAAAAACCGTGCATTGATTAAGAAGGCTCCTAGATATTTAGTACGGAATAGTCCGGCGACGGATTGTCGTAGCTGGACACAGTTGTCTCTGGCTTTGGTATTGTTTTGAATCTTTCATTCAAATTTGAGCTTTGGCAAACGCCAAACGCACTATCAAGACCAGAGGGACTAGGCAATTGGTTATAGCACAGAGAACATACATCCAGGCACAGAGAACAGATGAACATGCTCGAACAAAATTGCTTGAAAATCTTGTGTAAAGAAAAAGACAAGCTCAGTAGCGGCATCAACGGTGACTTTCCCACATAAAAACTCGTTTCGACATCATGATGGCGCTTACTAAAGAAATATTTCACCAGCGCACCTTTAAATTTTCCTACTCAGAGACTGTGCTGTATTTGGTCAAATAACAAGATGTTTATGATTATTTCACTAATTCAACAACAAAATTTGGGCAACCCATTGATAATTTGTATCATCGCTTTCAATTAGAAATGAGTTAAACAACAATACAATTATTGTTTTCCAAGTAAATCCAACACAACCTCTCGGTGGAACTATATTAGGGTGCACACTTGGCAACACTAGCGCCAAAAGGTAAAACAACGGCAAATTTCTACCTGTTTTAGAAATGTGACAGCGCCGCGTAATGGCCACATTCCCAGTTATTTCAAAACAACCGTTGCAATGCTTTACACAACCGCACTGCATGAGCTTGGACGTCTGTTCTCTGTGATCCAGGCTAGAACAAATTTCATTCAAAAAGTTGTGTAAGGATTTGAATCTTCACTTGAGTAAGGTTGCAAACCAATACACGATGACAACACTAACGCCGCCAAACACCATATTACCACAGTCAGTGGTGAATTGAAACATTTCAAGTGGTGGATTAAATTAGTATGGGAAATTTACCGATTGCAGCGCCACGCTATTGCCACTTGTGTTGCCGATTTCAAATGGCCGTTAAATTCCTTACACAGCTTCGGAACTGGACTTGGATGTCTGTTCTCTGTGGTTATAGTGTTGACCTTGGACTGCGATCGATAATAACCCCTAGGGTTTTAACGGTTTGGCAGCGAGCACTCAGTGGAGCGTGGAGCTAACATGGCAAACTCTACACATACAGCCCATTTGGCTACCTGGTCACGGTTGCCTGTGCCTTCCTGTAAGTGGCGATCGCGATCGGATGATGAGGCTAGACACGACAATGACTATGTCATCAGCGTTCACGTTAATTTAGACGCCTTTTGTAACGTCCTTGAAGACACCATTCATCAAGATGAGAAATGGGGTAACTGAGGCCCTTTGGGATACCAGTTTACTTCCTGAAGGACTCCGGTTTGTTACCAGCATTACCAGCGAGGCCCCAACTGACTAGTTTATGGAGAAATAAAGGCATTTGTTGATCGCCTTCAAGATATCCAAGGAAATGATCTTGCTGTAGTGGTTCAAATTCCTGAATTGTTGTAGAGCTTCTTCTAGAGCAACTAAATAAGTGTTGATCCGTACCCAGGTCGGTCGGCGTGATAACGATGATCGGGAACCTAGGTTCTTGCAGGTTCTTTTGGAGGAGAACGTGCCTCTAGAGCCGACCTACTGATAGGTTCTTGCAGACAATGTGTTAACCCTCGAGCAGTCGCGTCTTTGACTACCTGCAGCGACGCCGCGCTCACGCTGTGTGCCACATGCGTACATTTTTCATGGTGCGTGTACTCAGTACACGACGCGATCACTCCCGGGTTAACCGCCTGTTGACCATCCCTTTGGCTACCTTCGAAAAGCAACATGTGAGGGAGATGAGCCAAAACCCGAATCGCTCATGCGTTTGGCTGTCGGGTTTTTGGTATTGAGACCACCAAACTCCTTCGCCACTCAGGGGAGTAATAGTGACGACACCATATTGAGTTTAGAAGTGTAGAAGTAATAAAAATGCGTAAAATATGTATGAATCAAATAAATGTAAAGCGTTAAACAAGAAGGTAAACTAAACTTGCAATTAAAATATACTAAAACACATTTTAAATAGTAAAAGTCGTTTTATTCTATCCTAAAAAGGACGTACCCTGAAAACTCATCTTGGCTTGTAGAGAAACTTATGTGTACCGCAAAATTATAAAAAGTAAACGATACTCTTGTGACTGCCACAATTGATAAGCTATACAAGCTATATAAGCTATACATGACAATGACTATGTCATATCAGTGCTTACGTTAATTTTGACGGTGGTTCAAGTTCTTGACTTGTTGTGGAGCTTCTTCAAGAGCAGCTAAATACGTTTTGTTTCTTTGGCCAGGTCGGTCAGCATGATAACGATGATCGGGAACCAAGGTTCTTGCAGACAATGTGTTAACCGCCTGTTGACCATCCGTTTCGCTACCTTCGAAAAGCAACATGTGAGGGAGATGAACCGAAACCCGAATGGCTCGTGCGTTTGGCTGCCGGGTTTTTGGTATTGTGACCACCAAACTCTTGATATAGTGACGACACCATATTGAGTTTAGAAGTGTAGAAGTAATGAAAATGCTTAACCCTTCAGCGCGCGCGCTGTTGTAAAAAGTACAATACTGCCAAAAAACCTCGCTTTTCTTATACAGCGCGAGCGCGGTGAAGTTTCGGCTGGTTGATGGCGCGCGTCCTGGAAGGTTAAGATATGTATGAATCAAATAAATGTAAAGCGTAAAACAAGAAGGTAAACTAAACTTGCATTTAAAATATACTAAAACACATTTTAAATAGTAAAAGTCGTTTTATTCTATCCTGATAAGGACGTACCCTGAAAACTCATCTCGGCTTGTAGAGAAACTTATGTGTACCGCGAAATTATAAAAAGTAAACGATACTCTTGTGACTGCCACAATTGATAAGCTATACAAGTAAAGCGCTTGGCATACACGGTAAAATGACTTAGGGACACACGCTCATTCACTCACGAACAAATGATGATGGCTCGGTTGTTATCTAACCGGTGTAGCTGAGCGAATACGACCCGGTGTTGATGTCCACCCTGGCGTTCGGATGCCAGTATTCGGAACGCTGCTGCTGTGGCGCTTGGTAGTACTGTGGCTGTGGCTGGAATCGGTGCTGTGGCTGCTGATAGACTGGAGCAGCTGGAGCTGGCGCGGGAGTCACGTTGTTCTGGTAGTACTGCTGTGGTGCAGGATTATACTGAACCGGTGCTGGACGGGGCTGGTAAGCTGGGGATGGTGGTTTGGAGTTGTACCGTGCATCCTTGTAGTAGACGCTGGGGTCTTCACGGTACTGACCATCGTCTTCTTCGTTCGGTCCCAGAGGTGGGTAGTTGGTGTTGGTCAGAGTTGGTGGTGGAACGTTGATGTCGGTACCTAAAAAACGAAAAGAAATAGTTAGAAGAAAGATTGTCAGGATAACATATTTATCATCATGTCCAGTCCACCTACCAGCAGGTTCAAATCCTCGTTTACTGGCACCATATTCAATCTCACGTAGCTTTCCGCTGTCATCTACATAACCGTATTTACCCTGCACCTCGCCGGTTGGATATTTGGTTTCGATTTTGAACGACCCGTCCGCCGCCTCGTAGCCATAGCTGTAGCTGCCGTCCTCATTGTGTCGGTTGATCTGCTTCAGGATGGGCACCGGCGTGGTGTAATCCCTCTGTGCTGCGATGACTGTCACAAGTGCGGACAATATGAGCTGTTGGATTGTTGAAGAGCAGGGAGAACGAGAAAAACAACCAGGATTAGGAAAGCTTTCAATTAAGTCGACAACTATTTGACTTGGGGTGCCGTGATATTCTTCCTCCGCGACGCCGACTCTCGGTTTCGAGAGAAGTGTTTGCTTTTAATTTAGTGTCCCGGCAAAGTATCCCTCCAGATGACAGGTAAGTGGGACTAACTGTTGGCAAAGTTAAGTACCTCCAGGAATAAATTAAGCATTTCGTTCGGGTACCCAAACACCAATCCTTTTCGTTACAATTTGCGCATTGTTGCCCTCGAAATTGTGATGGTGGTCACGTTCACAGCAGCCTAGGGAAACGAAAATCATTTGCCTTCGATCTAAATGAGTGCACACAGGTGCGGGTGTTATTGGAATTTGAAATGGGATGCTGTTTAAGCGAATACACGGTGTTTTTTTTTTTCAACAGGAAATCCCAAGCGCCCCTCTAGGATTGGTAAAATCTGAAGTCCATGTACATACACCATGAATTTGCATTTTAATGAACGAAATTAACATATTTGCGATTCATTCGCAACAAGCACTTCCGATTTTCGACACGTGTGAAAAGCGATATCCCTAATGAAAACGGACTCGACGGGGAGATTTCTCGGTGAGAGGTTATTTTTTCAGCACGTTAATAGACCGGGATCTAGTACATTGTTTCCTTGAAATCATGTTCGCTCAACATATTCATTAAAAAATGCATTATGAAGAGGCTTAACAAATTGATACAACCAAGCAATACGATAGAGTGGCTATACGTACTAGTTTGTGATTACGTATCGTATCTATCAGTGAAGTCATGTTTGGTTAGACTAAAGGACACATTCACTAGCGATTCTTTTAACCCTTTGAAGCCGGAATTTTTCCAAGCGTTATTATGGATTTTTTTCTACGTTTTTCTGTAGTTTTGGTGGTCAATAGAATTAAAAACGGTACAATATTATGCAGAATATTTTTTCTGGATATCTTAGGTCATCCAAACTATTCTTGAGTTAAGATCCTAAAGTCTACGGGTGTAACATAACTTCTTTCATTATAAAAAGCTACGGTTTGTAATCTACCATGTCCAGTAAGTCTTCTGAAAATTCAATAGACAATATCAGATCAATCGGGATATCCTAGGTCATCCAAATTGTTCATGAGGTAAGATCCTAAAGTCTACGTGTGTAACGGTAACTTCTTCCATTATACAAAGCTACGATTTGTAATTTATCATGCCCAGTAAGTCTTCTGATAACTCAATAGACAGTATCAGATCAGTCGGGATATCCTAAATTATCCACTATTCTATAAACTATTCTTGAGCTTAAATCCTAAAGTCTACGGGTGTAACGGTAATTTCTTTTATTATACAAAGCGATGATTTGTAATCTATCATGTACAGTAAGTCTTCTGGAAGGTTAATAGACAATATCAGATCAGCCGAGATATCCTAAGCCGTCCAAACTGTTTTTGAGTTTAGATCCTAAAGTCTACGGGTGTGAGGGTAATATCTTTCATTAAAAGCTGTGATTTGTAATCTATCATGTACAGTGAGTCTTCTGCAAGGGGGAGGTCACATCAGTAATATTGGGATTAATACGGGTTGATATGAAATGATAAAGTATTAATTTGTTAATATTAGTTGTAGTCATCAAGCAAGCCGTGGCTTTTGATGTACGAACAAATTTGAAGTTTCATGGTAAACAACGGTCATGGAATCAGATAAAGTAAGTCTTCTTTTCTTTTTTTTTTCAAGTAGCACGTAACATTGTCATTTTTTTTCTTTATTTTAGGATATAAACGAAGTCAACGAAATCGACGTACGGAATGAGATGGAGGAGGTAGTGGAAACTGTCACAAACCGTACAGAAATAAATGAAGAAGTTTTTGATGCCGATACTATTTTCCCCACCACAGTTGGGAACAAACATACCTTCAAAATAGCCGATTCATCTGGAGCAATAAAAATCATCAAAAAGTCAACACTTATTTGGATGATGACGGAAGGGCAATATCGTTTATCTTCCGATAGAATTAGAAGATTTGCTCAGCGAGAACGGAGCCATTGAATTTTAATAAAAATCATTGATTTGTTTAATTAAAAACATGTGTCTTATTCGAAATAATCGTTTGGCTTAAAATTGATTTACTTCGGAACCGAGCGAATAAACTAAAGGATTACTATTCTAATTATCACCAGTTAAATGCAACTCGAGGCTGGCTTGTATTTGTAGAAGAAACTCGGAATGCCACTTCCAGCAATACATAGTTATCTGGTGATGTTTTTTTTTTCACTGAAGTCCTGTTTCAGTGGTGGTCATTCGCTTCACTTTATTGAAAAGGCCAGAGTTGAGTTCTTCTTGTGCGCATGGCGTAGCTCTGATTGAAAATAGGAATATACCTTGCTTACAACATGGTAGTTTAGACTAAGCCCTAGTCGCGCATTGGGGTAATTATGACCCCTAAACGTACACTAGGTCAGCGAGGTGCGCGGAAGCTAATGACCGAAGAACGTTAAATTCGTACATGTGGTCAAGATAATTAGCTCCATATGTTCAGTTTTCCGAGGGCGATCATATTATATCTCATTAGGTAGTTCGTTTACCCATCGAACAATATAGTAAACAATATAGGTACAGATAACACATCGAGCGCAATAATCGATATGCCTCTTGATATGCCTCCATTAATTTTCATAAAATAGATAATATTCTCATTAAAATGGATTATAAATTTACTATTAGCATATCCCTTCCAAAATTATAGAAATCGTATGCCATTGTACCGATCTACAGCTACTCAATATTTAAACGAATTACAATTCGAAACAATGTAATAATAATTATCCCCAACTTTTTTATGTTTCCAAAACACTGAATTCCTAATCTAGCTAACGTGAAAGCACAGACAAACAGACGTAACACTCTGATAATTCCCATCGTACACCGATTTAACGGTCTATTTGAAAATCTGATAGTTGGCCAACTGACCACCCGTAGCGCTTGCATCGTTTTTGTTCGAGTTTGACGTTTGCCCACTACCGTCACCTAGTTGATAGTCGGCCAAACTCAGTCCTTTTAGCATTGGGCGAATATGTTTCTGTGACTATAATTTGAATCGAAAAATGTTCGAAGTGTTACGTCTGTTTGTCTGTGGTGAAAGTGTCAATTACAAAGGATGCGAAAATCAATGCCCACCTGATGATATTTTTGATAAAAGGTTTAATATTTTTGATATTTATCATAATATTGATACCAGATCAGGCTGTCCTCCCCCTTGGTCTTCTGAAAGTAACAGTGGTTGTTTTTAGGAACTAAGCTTTATATCAGTAAGGAAGCCCATATCCCAAAAATATATAACAACGCTTATTGTTTCTCTAACTGCTTTGGTAAGTACAGTGCATTATGTAACACTACTTAACGTAGCGGCAAAAGCTATTATCACAAGTGTAGACCTGAAACTATGGTCTTCGAAGTAGTGTTGTTGATCTGGAATATCCCAAAACTATCTTGAAATGACTCATGATATGCCAGTGGGATTACAGATTACAGTCTAAAGTTCATTTTGAGAATATACTTCAGGATAGTTTGCACGACCCTCAATGTCCCATAGGTTTATAAAAATATATAGCAGACATTAGGTTGGTCCAGTCACCGCAACTAATTATGAAACGGTACTCAGTATGTCAGAGGTAGTTGATGTTATGAAAGTAGACCGGAAGTTCTGAACTCAAAGATAGTTTGGCTGACCGGGAACATTTCCGTAGTATCTCTAAATGACATTTGAGATTTCAAGAGCTTCACGGATTTAAGCAGATGATGCTATGGTTTTATTTATGGTGAAAACACATAGAGTTTTGCTTGTAGATTTGAAGTACTTAATTGTAGAACAGTTTGGCCAACCCTGAATGTACCAAAGGTATATAGTTAAAAAATAGATTTAAAATTGGTCCAGTAACCACGGATAAATATGCAACGTTGCTCAGTATAGCAGATATGGCTGCTGTTACGAGTGTAGATCTGAAGCCCTGAACTCCAAGGTAGTTTGGCTGACCTAGAATATCCCTGTAGTGTCTCTAAACGACATTTTGAGATTTCAAGAGCTTCGCGGATCCCAACAGATTATGCAATACTATTTTATATGGTGAAAACTCTTAAAGTTATTCTTGTAGATTTTAAGAACTTCATCATAGAATAGGGTCGTCCATTGAATGTCCCAAAGGTTTACAATAAGCTAGTAGACTTCAGATGGCTCCAGTAATTGCGGCTGATTATGCAACGTTACTCAGTATAAAAGATATGGCTACTGTTCTAAACTTCAAGGTAGTCTGGCTGACCTGGAATATCCCTACAGTGTCTACAAATGACATTGTAGGTGTCAAGAGCTTCACGGTTCCCAGTAGGTTCTTGTAGATTTGAATGACTTCACTATAGGACAGTTTGGAACACCTAGAAAATCCCAGAATATCAAACACCTTTTGATATTCTTGACGAAGTGTTTATGAATACATATAAACGTAACCCATATCCAAATTCAGAGTTTAAAACACCTGGTATGTCAATTATTTCATTTTTCCAAGTTCCATGCTGTTCAGGATGTTCTAGGTTATCAATGAAGTCCCAAATACAAATGTTTTCTTTGCATTTCGATGGGGATTCTTAGTGGGATACTTTTTGGGTTTTATAAGGGATTCATCTGAGATTTTTTCATTATTCTTCCTGTGATTTTCATTGGATTTTATCTACAGATTATTTCCAGAGTTCCACAAAGTGAATCCTGATTTATGTAACGACCAATCCCTCCCAACTAGCAAAAACTCCTTCCCGTGACAGCTGTGGAGGGCACAGTATTATACACTCCCGTTCAAAAGTTTGGGGTCACCCCCTCAAAAACATGTCATTTTTTTAGGCCCATATCTCCGTCAATTTGCGTCCGATTTCAAAACCCTAGGTTTCATTCAAAAGATAATAAGTCAAAGAAACTTTGAACATGATTTAAAAGAAACTTTTTCAAAAAATTTTGTATGGAAACTTAACCCAAAGTTGCCAAATTTTCTAAAAAATGAGTATAAACTTACGGCAGTGTCACTGGAAATTGGGTCGACCAAATTTTAAGATGAGAGCGGTCTTATGACCCATTTTCTATTAGCTTTCAACTGCTTTTTACAGAACTTAGCTAAAAAATCTAGAAAAAAAGTTATTAAGTAAATTAATCCTTGATGTCATCGACCAAAAGTTTGGGGTCACCCCTCAATATGATGTATCGGCCAAAAGTTTGGGGTCACTATCGTAAAACATGGAGAAGTGATTTGTTGATATCTTTGTCATCTTTCATTCAATTTTAATTCTTCTTGGCTTATTTGAAACAAAATGAATGATACTTACTGCATAGACATTGAACCACACATATTTGTTGAAATTTACATACTAAAACTTAACGTAAAGTTGCCTCATTTTTTGAAGCGTGGTAAAATGTGCTAACTTTACATAACATTTTTATATACAAAAATCGTTAAATACGTTAAGTTGAAGACATCAAACGTACATATAGTTAATTATCTTTGAAATGAGCCAAAAATAATTAAAATTGAACTATAGATGACGAAGATATCACCAAACTACTTTTCCATGTTTTACGAAAGTGACCCCAAACTTTTGGCCGATACATCATATTGAGGGGTGACCCCAAACTTTTGGTCGATGACATCAAGGATTAATTTACTTTATAACTTTTTTTCTAGATTTTTTAGCTAAGTTCTGTAAAAAGCAGTTGAAAGCTAATAGAAAATGGGTCATATTACCGCTCTCATCTTAAAATTTGGTCGACCCAATTTCCAGCGACACTGCCTTAAGTTTATATTCATTTTTTAGAAAATTTGGCAACTTTGGGTTAAGTTTACATACAAATTTTTTTGAAAAAGTTTCTTTTAAATCATGTTCAAAGTTTCTTTGACTTATTATCTTTTGAATGAAACCTAGGGTTTTGAAATCGGACGCAAATTGGCGGAGATATGGGCCTAAAAAAATGACATGTTTTTGAGGGGGTGACCCCAAACTTTTGAACGGGAGTGTATACAACCTCTAGTAGCAATGGTTGTCCAACTCACATTTCTTCCCTTCCACGGTTGACCGTAACGACGTGGCCGGTGCCGTCATTGACCTATTAATATTTGAGTTCTCGGAACGTGTACATTGAAGAAGGTGTGCTAATCCCAAGCCCCATCTATTGGTTCTCTGTGCAATTCCGCTAGAACTAGTCAATCACGGAGTAGCAACTACGAAGTGTACGGTCACCAATGCTCATGCTCATGCTCAGATTATTCCCAGAATTCCACTAAGGATTCATTGACTATTTTCCTTTCACGTTATCTAATTCTTCAATATGGTGACGACCATAATTAGCGGAAATACAACGAAAGCAAGTTTACTTTCATGACGACCACAATAAACCTAGCAGTGCCAGTGTCATAGTATCTGTTTTTCCACCAACAGATGTCGTTACTTATCGATCGGATCAATCCGTGGAGAGTTTGAACAGTTTCTGTGGTAATAATCAATTCTAGAAGGATTAAATATATCGAAGAGTTTTGTTTAGTCTCTAGTCTTATAATTATCTTCAAGTATACTATCCATCTTCAAGTATACTATTACACATTTCATCAATGGTCCATAAAAGAAGTCATAAATCTGCGAGTTTTAATTATTGTTGTATTTAATTAAACCCTAATAAAATTCAAACAAAACCAATCAGCAATGGAATTGTTACTTGGGTAGGATTTAAGGAATAACCACGAACAATTTCTCTGGAGAGCACTCCAGAAACTCTTTCCAAGATATCTCCTAAAATTCCGAGCAAAATTCCTCCATGATTTCTTCTCTAGTTTACTCCGAGAATTCGTCTGGTGACTCCCACAGGAATTCCTCCCAAGATTCTAAGGATTTTCCTAGCATTCTTCCTGTGACTTCAGCAGAGATTTCTTTCGAAATTCATGTCTCCCATTCCCACGGATTCATTATGCAATTTCTTTAGAGAATATTCTACAAATTCCACTAGAGATTCTCCTGGAGATTCAACAGATTTCAGAACTCCTCTAGAGATTTCTCCCGAGATTCCAACAGAGACCTCTTCTCTAAAGATCCCTTAAAGAGCTCCTTCTGAGATTTCTAAATGTTTTTTTTTTTGGGATTCCAATAATGGTTTCTTTTGTGATTATTCCACCGATTTTTCCCGGGAATCATTCCGCGATCTTTTAAGTGATTCTTCCACGGATATCTCCTGTGATGTTTGTAGTTTTTTTTTTCAGTATCCCTCAAAATATTTGTATTGCGATTCTCTTAGTAATTTTTAGTAGCAGTAGGCGTGTAGAATTTGTGTGTAACACTGGTCAACAGTGGATCACGCACTTTGACCACTTGTTCCATTTCTGATGGATTTTGGCCCGCTGATTCCGAATCTGACTTCGGAATTGCTGTAACACGTACAGTTTTTGAGAAAAATAGGGTTTTTTTTCACAAAATTTCATATTTTCATAAAAAATAAACTTTTGTCATTATATTATTTGTTTTTATTTGTTCATCTCAACCATTATTAATATTCGATAGATTTTAATCCACTGATTTAGAATCTGACCTTAGAATTTCAGTAACACGTACAGTTTTTGAGAAAAATGGGGTTTTATTCATAAAATTTCATATTTTCAGAGAAAATAAAATTACTGTCTTCTTAAATTTGAAGTTTTTATCTACTCATCTTAACCAATATTTTTTATTAAATAGATATTGATCCACTAATTCGTAATCTGACCTAAGAGTTTCTGTAACACGTAAATGTTGTCTTTATAGTTTTATTTTTTTTATCTGCTCATCTTAACCAATATTCATATGCAATAGTTTCTCGTATACTGATTCGGAATCTGACTTCAGAATTCTGAAACGCATACAGTTTTTGAGCAAAATAGGGTTTTGTTCACAAAATTTTATTTTTTCCTAAAAAAATGAAATATTGTCTTCATAATTTAAATGTTTCTCTGCTCATCATATACAATAATTACTTTTAATGGATTTTGATCCATTGATTCGTAATCTGACATAAGAATTTGAGTAAAATGTATTTTTTTTAGAAAAATTGGGTATAATTCACAAATTTTCATATTTTCATATAAAGTGAAATATTGTTTTTATATTTTTTCTTATTGTCCGCTTATCATGAACAATATTTATATTTAATGGTTTTTGAGTCACTGATTCGTAATCTGACATAAGAATTTGTGTACACGTAAACTTTCTAAGAAAAATAGGGTTTTATTCACAAAATTTCATATTTTCAAAGAAAATAAAATCTTGTCTTTATCATTTTAAATAACTGATTCAGAATGTGACTTAAGAATTTGTGTAACACGTACAATTTTTGAGAAAAATGGAATTTCATTTAAAAAATTTCATAGAAAATTAACTATTGTCTTTATAATTTTTATCTGCTAATCTTAAACAATATTTACATTATTATATTTACATTTTTATTTACTGATTCGGAAACTAACCTAAGAATTTTTGTAACACGTTCAATTTTTGAGAAAAATGGGGTTTAATTCGCAAATTTTTATATTTTCATAAAAATAAAATACTATGTTGTTAATATCATTTTTTTTATCTACTAACTATAACCAAACGATCAAACGATTTTGATTCACTGATTCGGAATCTGACCTAAGATTTTGTGTAACACGTACAGTTTTTTAACTGAGTTCACGAATTAGCACGGTACGTATCCCCGATTTTTTTTTTTCATGAGAATGTGAAATTTGGTTGAGTAAACCCAACTTGAAAAAAAAAATGAATCTGTTACAGCAATTCTAAGGTAAGAATAAGGAATAAATTAAAACAAAAGTAATATTTTTTTCTATGAAAATACTTAATTTTATGAATAAAATCCTATTTTTCTCAAACATTTTAAATGTTACAGAAATTTTTAGGTCAGTTTCCGAATCAGTGGACCAAAATCTATTAAGTATAAATATTGGTTAAGATGAGTAGATAAAAAAAATAAAATTATGGAGACCATATTTTATTTTCTTTAAAAATAAGAAATTTTGTAAATAAAACCCCATTGTTCTCAAAACCTCTACGTGTTACTGAAATTCTTAGGTCAGATTTTGTATCAGGGCACAGATCCACTGCAGTGGATCAAAATCTTTTGAATATAGATATTAGCTAGCAGATAAAAAAAATTAAAATTATAAAATCAATATTTTATTTCACAAAATTTCACGTGTTACAGAAGTTCTAAGGTTAGTTTCCGAATCGGTGGATGACAATCTATTAAATATAAATATGGATTGAGATGAGCAGATAAAAAAATTAAAATTATCAAGACAATAGTTTATTTCCTACGAAAATTTGAATTTCATAAATAAAGCTCCATTTTTTTTTCAAAAATTTCACGTGTTACTGAAATTTTTTGTTCAGATTCTGAATCAGAGGAATAAAATATATTGACAATAAATATTGGTTACGATCAGCAGATAAAATGAAATAAAATTTAAAAGACACTATTTTATTTTCCATGGAAAATATGAAATATGATGAATAAAACCATATTTTCTCAAAAATTTTACGTGTTACTGAAATTTTTAGGTCAGATTCTATATCAGTGGATCAAAATCTATTGAATATAATTATTGGTTATGATGAGCAGATGAAAAATTTAAAATTATAAAGACAAGATTTTGTTTTGTATGAAAATATGAAATTTTATGAATAAAATCCTATTTTTCTCGAAAACTGTACGTGTTACAGGAATTCTGAAGTCAGATTCGAAATCAGCGGGCCAAATTCCATTAGAAATGGAACAAATGGTCAAAGTGCGTGAAAAAAGTTTCAATTTTGTCGACTAGTGTAACTCACAGCCATGCTTAAACCCATCACAGTGGGCGTAGTATTGTATAGATTTTAAATGAAATATTCATTCCTAGCTTAACCACACAGCAAGATACGTAACACTTAGAACATGCTAAACGTACTGTGATTGGCCGGGCCACAACTAGGTGGCGGTAGGGGGCAAACGTCAAATAGGAGCGAAAACGATGCCAGCGCTGCGAATGGTTAATCGACCACCTACTGAATATTTGAATCATCCGTTAAATAGGTGATCGATGGGATGATCAGAATGAGACGTCTGTATCTCTGTGGTTTAACCGTCAACCGAAAGTGCAGTTTCTTTCTAGGGCGCTTCCTTAAAGG
Organism: Aedes albopictus; assembly: GCF_035046485.1. NCBI lineage: Eukaryota > Metazoa > Arthropoda > Insecta > Diptera > Culicidae > Aedes > Aedes albopictus. Next base: position 153,353,145 of record NC_085136.1, on the reverse strand, counting down.
TTATGGGCCCAGTGAAAATGCACCCTCAAAGAAAACCAAATGTAGCTCAAATTTCGTCAACGCTACCGTGTATCTAACGTTTGGCTGGTCGTGAAAACTTGGCCACGTGAAAATTTGTAATGGAGACAGTTTGGTAACTCGGAGACCTTAGGGGAGCTGTGAAGCCGATTGCCAACCCTGGTGGAACAATCCCGGCGGTGGAAGAATTTCTGTTCATAGGATGATAAGTTCATTGAACGGGTTTCTCGAAGGACCAGGCAAGTTACACACAGTTGCTACTAATTTTTTGAGCACTGTGTTTGGGTTTGAAACACTTATGCAACTTTTATTCAACTTTTGCCTAAAACGAAGCATCATTGTTTGAATAACTTTTGGATTACAACCACAATTTAGCACTTCCTCCACAGATAAAGCGCTTGTAATCCCAAATTGGTTTACACAAGAAACAAAAAAAGAGGTGCAACAACAAAAACCGTCGATAAAACAAAGCCGAAGCAATCCGATTAAATTTGCTTCGTAATATGAACTTTTTCATCACTTTTTTCGCCGCCACCGCGCCTTCACGACTCGGTAGGCAGGAAATGTGTCAACATCAATCATCGTTCATTTCTCCAAACGTGATCCGTATTTCATTTAGGAAGGGAGTATTCTGCCTTTTACCGCACAGAACACGATTGCGGCTCTACCTACGCTGAGCTGAGCTGGCAAATTATTTTCCCGTCAAGATTTCTGCACACGGGAAACACTCAACTTCCGGAGAACTCATCAGGATGACGTACACATTTATAGGCGAATTGTATTTACCCGAGGCGAACACCGTTTTAAATCAAATATAATTGCAAATATGATTTCCACTGTTCCACCCTTCGTGTGATATTATTGAGAAGAGGATAAATACGAAACGCTACGAATGTTTCATTTCAACCCGAAGCCAGACTATGATTGTAAATAGATTATTGATATATAGGATCGCTAATGCTGCCTAAGCAGAGAATAATTAGAAGGTATCCATTTAAATGCTCTTTCTTGAATTTCCACAATCGGGATGCAATTAGTGAATTTAGAAGTGCTTATTAGTGAAAATATGCTCAATATTGATGACGTCATGTTGTTCATTTTTATAATCAAATTTATCCACATGACAATTTTCCACAAACTCTTAGCTGATCCAGCTTTAAGAATTTCAATTCAATTCAAATGCTACAAATCCAAAACGACAACGCATTTTTCGCTTTCCTTCTAATTAAGCACAATAAACAGCCTCGAAAGAAAAGAACCATTATGTTTTCAGCACGCACACCGTTTTATAATTAGTTAGGTTTTTGGGCTTTTCATGCTATGCTGAGATGAAAGGAATCCCACCCAGCACACAGGTGCAGGGAAAAAAGGACCCGGCTAAGGTTAACGTCACGCATTATTTCACGCGCGATAGGGCCGAAATGCGTGGAATGGATAATTCCCGACAGTTGGGTTCGCAATGACTTGGAAGAATCTGAATGACTATCACACTGAATACCTTAGATCGAATGCCACTCCCGACAAACTCTCAAAATGAGAGTTCTTCCTTTGGAAAGGAAGTAGCCTAGGGCTAAAAATCTCGTTAATACAGATTTAAAAAAAAAAAAGAAAAGCTTCATTCAAAGCTATGTTTTGACTCGTAAGATGTCAAAATCAATGAACATCAGAGTTTGGAAGTTGTTCTCCTGGAGGAGGGGATCATTCGCAACCTACCAGCATTGTATTCACCGACTAAGTAATCCATTAGTATCCTCAGTCTGTTGAGCAGTAAACAAGAAAGATAACCCCTCTGTAAATAACAAAATCCTGTACAGTCGGGTCTTTTATAAGATGCTGCCCCCACTTTTACCAACCCTCATTTCTCAGCTGCCTTGCACGAAAGAATCAGTAGTTGCAAGATATCTGAGTAATCGCTGTGGGAGTTAACTGAGTGGCAGACTTCTTTGTTGACGGAGCAGGCACGAACGAGTCTTCAATGGATGCTGGAACATGGAGTATTCCTCGAACAGCAGTTGGAAGAGAGCCACGGGAAGGAACTAGAGAATAGAAGGTGGACCATAGAGGCAATATAGAATACCTTCAACGAACAGTCCGTCGCCAATGTCTGAGCCTGGCTGGAAAAAATACTCAGTGAGGTGGAGAATCTGTCTGAAGCTCCAAGTTAATAACTGTGGAAGATGAGAAGCAGTTTTTTTTCCCAGTGATGACGTTACGCCAAGAAGAGAGGAAGGATCAGCAGCCTCAGATGCACTATCACTACGGATTGTAAGCAGATGCGATCGGGACGAGGAGAGCGTAGTAGGGACAAAAGCTTCCTTAACACTCACGCTGCTAGTGAGTCAACCGCGAAGCAGAATGAACCAGAAGAAGTACCGGAAACGTTAGGAGTCAAGGAGGTGCTGTGTTTGGCATATACCGGGCGTATCCACAAATTGAAAGATTGCTCAACGTTTCAAGATGGGCTAAAGACAGCCACTGAAAAACTGGAAAACCATCGTTCACCACCTGTAGCGACGTCCCTGCAAGGACAAAGTTGTTTACGTTTTTTAGTTATTACCCTCCGGCGCTCAAAATCATCCGCTTGTGGCCAAGGGAGGTCAGAGGACAACGAAGATCAGCAATAATTCTGGAGCGTCGTCGAACATGCATTTCTGTACTAAGGAGTGTACATTGTTTCGCATCCTTCCGTCTAGCTTTTTTGGATGCGAAAACAAGTGGAAACGTTTGCGTTTTTTGGACGACGGGTTTGATATGACGATTGTGGATCGATAACACATCCCTGATGGCGAATCACTCCCTCTTTGCTTAACGTGGACTAGAAATGCAAGAACCAAAGTTCCAACGAAGTCACCTGAAGATTTCAGGCAAAGGCAAATACGAGCGGTTTAGTATGAACGATGCAGGAGAAAACGCATTGATCCTCATGCTACACATTTGGGAGTACTGGCGAGAGTGTCAAGGGGATCAAGATTATCATGATCTTTTAAGAGACATTTAACGATAGATAGCGTCAGGGTTTCGGCGGACAAGAGACCTCAGCGCGTATATAAAGAGCAACTATTGTAGCCGGCTCGGGTGGCTAAGCCTACGATCTACCAGTATGTTCGGAATTGTATTGAACAAGTAGCTTAAGCGCCACCTCCTAAGAGAACCACACATCGTCTATGTCCCCGACAAAACTCAAGCCTTAGGGCGAGTTCATTTTGTAGATCAACAGACCGAACGTGCTAGCAGATATTCAGATTCAATTAGTACTCAGAACGCCACTCCTAAAAAACCTGATTAGAAATACAGAGCTCGAATTCCTATCAGAACGAAAGCGCGTGGTCGACCAATTCTCATTAAAGGCCACCCAAGTAGCCAAAAGTTCTGCTTCCCATGGCATATTGTACTTTCAAGTTCCACGAAGTTCAGATAAAGTTTCTAATAGAACTTTATGGCTGCTTAATAGGCTGATGAAGAGATTTGCTGGAATTTCGCCACGTGCAGCGGAGATAATTTTTGAAAGGAAAAAAGACAACTGAGGGGCCCAGAATCAAAGGGGTGTAAGTGACCATTTTGTCAATTTTGAACTGAGCATATCAAAAAATTCTTCATATTTCAAGCTTTCAGGAACTTCTTTAAGATTATTTTTAAGATGATTAGAAAAATAACAATAAATCTTAGAAAATTGGGTCGATTTTTAAACTCCATACATTTTGTATGGGATGAAAAATTGGTGAAAAACTTTAAACCTCATTTACTCGAAAGTGGGGTTTTGTCACTTACACCCCTTTGCTTCTAACCCCCTCAACTCTAATTTTTTCATACACAGATCGAAAAAAGAATGTAAAATTCTGTGGCATATGGTGCACATAATTGGAGCGTGGGATATCATAGAAGTTTACATGACATATCATCTAAAAGTCACAAAAGATCATGTAAATTTCCATTATATGTCATGTAATTCAGCATGACTCTGAGTGTTTACATGACATATAACACAAATTTACATGATATATAATGTAAACCATCATAGCACTAAGTTTACATGACTAAAATGAAGTTTACATGACGCGTAAATATCAATATTTTTATCTGTGTAGGTTGTGTATGAATGTATCAACTTTCAACTGATGCAAAAATTTTGAAAATCGGTGGTTGCCATCATGATGAAACAAATGTTTTGGTATAAAAATCCAAGATGGCGGCCAAAATCGGCCCAACTGGCGACCCAACTTTTTATTATTGTATATTGTAGCTCTATCTATTCTCTTTTCAACAACAATTCGTTTCGAGGTGGTTTTCGGAGAAACTTTTGAGTTATAACGATTAAAATGAGCCACCATTTGACCAAAATCGAGGGGTCTGCAAAGATTGGTGTTAGGTACCTTACTTTATTAGCGAGGACTTTCAGAAAATCGCCACCTTGCACATTTTTGAAGACAAGATGTAAATAGTGGGCCGGTCTCAACGAGAATTACCCTTATAAGTCTTAGCGTGGAGAAATAATTGAGATAATCAACATGAAAGTAAGATAAACGCAAAATATGGCTCAACATTGTATGGAGTATTCTTTAAAAAATCAATATACAGTACAAAGCTTGTCGAGAGAGCTAGCTTTTCTAGATTTTTTAGTTAATTTCTGTATGAAGGAATTGAACAACAAAACCTAAAAAAAATCAATTGATGATATCACCATGATTCCTTAACACAATCAAGACAAAAACTTGTTGAGCATACGTGATTTTTCACTATGTTTGAATGTTATTTTAGAAGTTCTTATGTGACATTTTCTGAAAAGTACCTTAATAATCAAATTTCACTAAATAGTGTATCGTAAATAACTCTAAAACGGATAGAAAAAACCCCTTCGGCAAAGTTTTTCCTCATAAAATTTCCTATCTGTTTATGGAAATTGTTTTGAATTAGCATTAGGATGAGATACTTTTTATGACGGGTAAAATGCAAAGTATATCAAATATGACAAATACAGTAAATTCAAAAATTCAGTATCAAAAAGTTACCTGCAAAGCATGTCGTTTATTATTTTTCCCAAGTAGTTTGGACTTATATCAAGGGGTTGTCCATTAATTACGTATGGGTTTATGGGGGGAGGGAGGGTTTGAGAAATCTTACGCGCCATATAAAAATATTTGAGTTCTCATACAAAAAATCTTACAAGGTGGGCTTCGTGGCCGTGCGGCTAGAGGCGTCAGTCATCTGGACGTTTCGTAAGCCTCGGAGTGTGGGTTCGATTCCCGCTCCAGTCGGGGAAAACTTTTCGTCAAACGGAAAATTCTACACTGGGCCACTGGGTGTTATGTGTGTTGTCCGTTGTCATATGTTAGTGCTTGTTCAGTCTGTACAACCTCTGGTTGAAGACGGTGTAGTGTCTTTTTAAGAAAAAATGGCCATATTGTCAAAAATCTCGCCGGGGCGACCTCTAGGCGTCATTTTTAAGAGTTGCCGTCATACAAAAGATTGTTTCTAACACCCTTTTTTTTCTTCTAAACCATAGGGGGATAATCTGCTCAACAGACACCCTAACAGAAGATTAGGGTAGTGTGGGTCTGGCAGGCCGTCTTCTACAACAAAAGTAAAATCCAGGACTACTCTCTCCTCGTACCCACTAAACCATTCCTATGGTCGCCAAACCCTAACACCCTTAGCTATCATTTGCAGGTTAAGCCCCCGAGCTTTTTGACCATGTGCAATTTTGGGACACCCTGTGCATCCTCGACGATGGAAAACGACAAGAGTCAGGCCCGGGCACAGAAGTGGCGCCAAGGGGGGGTTTTTCCAATTTCGGCAAAAGGCGGAGGGGCGCCTAGTGTATGAAGCGTCGGTAATGGGGAGGGTTTAAGTCCCCAACCCCCCCCCCCTCCCCCCTTTTGCAAGGGCTTGACAAGAGTAAAAGATCAGTTCGGTGGTGTCCACGCGGGAAATCGTGGCAGAGCATCCGCCCAGCCAACAATTTGGTTGCTATATCGAAGTTGCAACTGTGTTATTCACGCATATATAGCATTGAAAAAATCGTATTCAATTCAGGATTAAGCCATATACGTACTAAAGTGGAGGCCATATAGAAGCTTTTTTCCGATTACTATGATGTTTTCCAACATTATGTACGATTTGAGTAAAAATATATAAACGATTTAACTGAGTTTCAAAATGAAAATATACGACACTGCAATATCATTCCAATTACGATTTAGCAGAACCATATACAACTCTAGCTCATGAAACTTAAAAAAATCTTATACATCGGGAATCGAACCTAGGTCTTTCGATTGAGAATGCATGCGTACCCATCTGAGCCATTTCATCGAGTTGAGAACACAGAGATTAAAGCAGAAAACATGATATGAAAAAGTTAAGAAATATATTTCATGCTTTGTAGATAGAATTCTCGTCAACACCACCAAATTGAAATGAGATAAATATATATAACCTTTTGTTCCAAGATCATTTCCGACTACAAACTTCAGTTACGACAAAGTGAAAACTACAAAAGCAAACATGTTTGATTCATTGAATCAATATACGAAGATGTCGATTATATTTGTGTTGTGTGCAACTCAAGTGCGATGCCATAGATTAATATGCATCATACTTATCGTCATATACGATTGTAACGATTTTAAACCCACCTTCAGGAATAAACTTTATGGCAGTGTGGTAAGCATCATGGCTTTTGAGCAAAAACCAAGAAATATCCGATTAGATTTAAATCTGTTATCGACATTTTTTATTACTTATCGAAACAAACATATTCGGAGAATCAAAATTAAATGCAAGTTATATACATTTTCTTGCTTCAGATTAGTTTATATGTAACAAATTACGGTCTCAAATCCCGTAATCGAATTTTAATTTTGTGCGAAGTTGAATGATGAAATAAGAGCGGTACCTTGGGTATATCTAGCAGCACTGGAGCTGGAGCAACGCAAGCACGAAAGTCGTTGGTGGTTGCGGCGGGCGGCGCCGTCAAAAATAAACAAGACGTCAATGTTTTTGTTTTCTTTTGCACGGTGGTCAGTGGTTCGAACAGTACGGACAGTTTTATTCATTCTATCGGTACCGGTAAAGTCATCGCGGGTGAATATCGATGGAATTCTAGTTCCCGGAAGCGGCCATCGCATGTCCGGAGAAAGCTGGTGATACCGTGGTTATTAGTGGAAGGTGGAGGAAGTGTGGGGGTGGCCGTGAATACTTGGCTGTTCTGTTGTGATTTATGTGATGTCGTCGAAGGTGATTGTAAGTGATGCTTTTCAAAGATTAAAGCACGGCAAATAAAATTCAGACCACTGGCACAGAATCTTTGTGTTTTTCTGCGGCAAAAGCGAAAGCAAGTTTTTAAATCCGTCCGAAACCGGGAAGCTTTCATGTGGTACTCAGTGCTCGTCAGTCGGTTTCTGCAGTGTAGTGGCTATCTGGCACAGTTTGAGATTCACGTTATCTTAGATCCTAGTGTTTACACCAGGAAATGTTCAACGCTTTTCGGAAGCTACCATCCTTGAATTCGGATGCAAATAAAATCAGGAGAATCATGAAAGTTGAAAGCTGCGAGCAGAGCTAAAATTGGCATCGAGGCGACCAAAACTGGCGTAACATATAGACCAAACGTAAGTAACATATAGATAAAAGAAGTAGGAAACTTTGAAGTAATACTTTGCATACATTAATTTACCAAGAATATTGATTTTTGTGATTTGTAGATTTTTTTTAATTGGTTGGTCTTGTACGATAGAGTAGTATTTCATGCGATAAAAATCTACGATTTGGTTTATTCTTTGTTATCATACATACGATGCTTACGGACGTGCTTATAACAATCGTAACTAATGCATATTTTACGATTCTTCTCCATTTTATCCGATTGCATTTAATCCCTTATTCGATTTGAAAAGAATGTGGAAAATGTAATCGTATTGGAAATTGACATACCATACAATACGATAGATTATAAACATTGGCAACATAAATAGATGTTCATATACGATTCCGATTGAAAACCTAAGTATATACGATTTGATTTGTATAGTGTTTTACGATATGTGGTTTGCTGGGCGGCCAAACCGCAGCGGATAAGCACCTTCACATTCGGCATCAAGTTAAAACGGAGCCCAAGGCCTCCTGACGTCCCCGCGGCGTTCCCCGTTGGCGCCCAAGTGCCCTGCGAATCAGAGGCTACAAAAGTCAACCACCACGTTCAGCGAGCCAAACTTTTCCTATCCGGCCACCTAACATCTGCACGGCCAAATGGCCGGTGAGTCAATTAGCAGGTTTTGCCACCCCGGGCGTTTAAACGAATGCACCAGAACGTCCGACGAGCACGGCCCTTCCCATCTGGAATTTTGCAACCGCGCCGCGAGTCCAACGTATTCGCCATCCGGTTTAGCAGTCACGTGCGGCTGCACGCCCTTGCCAGAACGTCCGGCGTGCTCATCCCTTCTTGCTGGGGTCACGCGATCGCACCTCAAGAGCCCCACGGGTCAAAAGCTGCGTCGGCCACCACGGGCTATCCGCAATCGTGTCGCAACGTCCAGCGAGTGTAACTGTTCCGGCTGGTGTCCTCGCGGTACCCGATGACCGCGCCCACGAGGCCAGAGTGCGAATCCGCAGATTTAGTCCCGTTATACGGCTGTCCCGGAGCGTTCGAGGGTACTCATCCCCGTCGCGCGCGGCGTTCCACCGTTGTGTCCAGGGGCCCTGCAGTGCCAAGCCTCCCTACTGGAGACTACATGAGGTCCCTCGTCCATATCCGAGAGCCTGAAGTGTCCAATGTACCTTGCCGGCAACCACGTGGCATGCGAGACAGGTCTTCTTGTAGGCCACTACGAGGCAGCTTAAGTCCGGGCTCGGTCGTTCCTTCGGTATAACCCAAGACGTTAACAACTCTCGATAGCCGTCCCTGGTTGGCACATCCAACTCAACCATCAAAGCAGACCTTCCCATCATGACACGATCGATCAAGGTGATGATGGATCGAGTGATGTGCGTTGTTCGAGTATCAGGGACACTCTAAAGTTCCTTTGAATCTCGCAAAGGGTAACGGCAAGGTGATGGTTTTTATGCTTCGGTGCTGTTTAACAGTGCTTTAGAGCACGGGTTCCCAACCGGTGGTCCGCGGGCCCCTGGGGAGCCGTGGAGCCAGCCTAGGGGGTCCGCGATGTTACCAAAAAAAATGGAAATTTTTATTCTATTTTGTACAAATTATACCAATTTTTAATTTTGTATACCGCCATCCCCAAAAGCCACAATTTGACGAACAAATTTTCAGTATAAAACGCCTTCAGAAGAAAAAAAATTTCGGCTGCGCTACTATTTTTCAGCTACGACTCAAATTGAATGTTCATGACATCATTTTTACGAAATGTGCGTGTCGAATAAAAAAAAGTATCATTGATCGTTGAAAATTCCTTCTACAGTAAATTTCTGGCTACGTCACTGTACCCAAAAAAACTCAGTTTCGTTCATTTTATTCATATTTTTTTCTAAAAAATTTCATTGGGCCGCAGAAGTTTTGACAATTCTTTAAGGGGGTCGCCACCTCAAAAAGGTTGGGAACCCCTGCTTTAGAGGGTGTAACACTAGTTTACAACATTTTTAAACTCATTAAGCTGATGATCAGTTTTGGTGTAGAATGCTCTGAGTTCGAAAACGTGAAGGAAAAAAATTACAGTAGAGCGGAAATTTTTTCGACTTTCCATACAAGGTTGATGATTTGAAATCGATTTTTGTTCTATTTTTAAGCAAAGACGCTCACTTCACAGATCTCATGCTTCGTAATCAATGCTCCGATTGAGCTGAATTTTTTACTGTAACTCGCTTACATATGAAATGTCAAATTAACGTTGAGAAAGAATTTTTAAATGGTTTTTTTCTTATTGAAAAAAAAATACATTTCTTCATATATTTTTGGAAATTTTTCTAAAATTTAAGGAGGTTGTCCCTAAAACTTGCCAATATCTTGAATTTCATCAATCTGACACAAAACCTGCATTCAGATGATCGAATGATTTACAGTGCGGACCCGATTTTGGCAGCCCCATTTTGCGACGAACTTTTTGTTCTCATTATCTAAAGCTCAAACTTTGACCAATTCATTTAAGATTATCATCAAACTACTGTTGAAAGGCAGATCATAGAGGGATAAAAAGTGTGAATATCTGTTTAGATTTTTTAGAGGAGCAAAAAATGTGTTCCGGAAAGGGGCTGACAAAATCGGGTCACTTATGTATATTCAGCTTTTAATTTATGGAAAAAGATTTAAAATTAGTTGATCAAAACGCAAGGTATTTGAATTTTGGTAAATTAAATTGAAAAATGAAATTTTCATATTTTAAAAAGTTGTAAAACTCGATATTGAGCTAAAACTCAAAAACTGTTCTACTTAAAAATATTTGAACCACGGTTTCGAAATCAGCGCTAAATTGTGCTTCAAAAATTTGTGTCGTTGTCAGAAGCTCACGACTTTCATTTTCTTTTGTAAACTAGTGTAATCAGGAGAGTGGGGATAAACACAAGTGATGCGATTTCAGAAGTTAGTTCAGTAGCTTGATTTCGTTGATGATATTGATATTATAGCAGCTCGCAAATTAAAGACGATGGCGGACTAAAAATCAGGTACATAGGAAGCTTATGGTACAATTAGTATAAAGAGGAGTGCAGAGAGGTTTTGGTGGAGAAAAACGCAGCACGGACAGTCATGCCACAGCAAAGAACCCGGCTATCTATTACACAGAATTTTATCCTGTTCTGTAACTTAGTTGGTTAAAGCACCAATCTAATGAAAACGGAATTTTCAGTTCAAATCCCACTAGAACTTTTTTTTTTTCTTATATTCGACTCCCGCAATGTATCGCCATTCTTTGTCTTTTCATTATAAATTTCACAGTTCAAACATACCAGCAAATCTAATATATGCCTCTTCACTGAAAATAAATTTTGTTTCATTGTACGAAATCGGTCGTCATGTTTACAAATGCCATTCGTTGTTTTCTGCAACGAAAAGCTTCATAATATGCATGAGTTCGTTTCGTATAAAATCGCTCCGACAAGGTTTTCTGTCTCTTTTTTGTCGGAATAACATAAAACATGCTTTAAAAAATACCACACGTTCATCCACGGTGTGTTGCGTAGAACAACTTTATAATAAAAAAATAAGTAAGTCTGAAATTTTGCCCAGTGATACTTTGGGCCATTCCCTTCAATTTGCTGGGTCGGTTGAAAACATCCATCGGGGGGTCTAGAACAAAAATTTTTTTTGAAGGTTTTTCATGCAAAAACAGTTAAAAGCGCATATTGTAAATTATTGCATCTCCTACAAATATTCACAACTTTTTTGTCTTTGAGGATAGAACCATAAAATTTTCAGGCGTATCGAAGTAGTATGCGTAGATGACTGTGTGAAAATTTCATTAAAATATGTTGAATGGTTTTCAAATAATAGCAAAACTATCAAACGCATTCTAAAATACTAAACTTAGTAGCAAAAGTCCAACAAAATATCTATATTTTTTATATAAAAATACATGAAACATTTTTAATTCTAAGGACCTTGAGTCATTATGATGGCGGTATGTACTGTGAAAACTTGTTTTTCAAATAATGAACAATTACATAGTCAAATACATGAAAGGAAAACACATTGCCATTATGTAGCTTTTGACTAAAGTATTAATTTTTTATCTCAAGAACGCGGTTTTGCGTATACATGTTAATTTTTTTTTAAATGATTCCATTCCATTTTTTTTTAAATGATTAAGGTCTTATCTAAGTATCAGATTGCAAGCGAAAGGCTTTAGGAGAGCGTGGCGCAATAATTTGGATTACAAAAAAAATGTTAGTTATTTTTTCGAAAGATATAGATTTATGTTGAAAATATTCTACTAGTAAACGACGCCCTAACAATGATCAATCACTCTTCCTCATGCTTGGAGGAAACCACCGAAAATATTTTTGAGACATCATATGCAAATCGATAAGACTATTTAAACCATTGTTATCAAATTGTTTTTTCTTGGCTTTATGCTGAACAGCCTAATTTTCATGCCTAATATAGAAACATGTCAATAAGTACTCCGTTCTCTTAACTCTTCTTTCAGAACTTATTATCAGTTATTTGTTAATAAATGGTGGTATAACTAATAAGCATCATATTGCTATTAAATTTAAAGACAAACCTAAGTTTAGGTCCAACAGCTATGTCAAATATCATGGAATAATCCGGAAACTATGTTTAGTACCGTAAAATTGCCCTTGATCGAATATTGCCCAACTGAATTCTGTTTTGATTTCAGTTCTCGTTATTGTGTCCTGTCTTGGTTTAATGTGGACTCATACCCACAACTTTAATGTTATTATGAGGTCTTTAACAGAGTTAACTTGTTTTTATTCATTGACTAAGGTGAAATACTGTTTAATTTTGAGCTTATAAACATTAATTCCAAAATAATTTAGTTTCTATACTTTTTTTTCGAAACAGAGATGTTTCCCAATTCTCGAGTGCTTTTCTTGGCTTACCAAATAACATTCAAATATTTTTTTTAGGGAAGGCCGACATGCTCAGCAATCATGATAATTGTGTTTATTATAGGATTCGTAATAGAGGCACACTTGAACTTGTGAACATGTATACGCAAAACCACGTTCTTGAAATAAATAATTAATACTTTAGTGAAAAGCTACATAATGACAGTGTGTGTTTTCCTTTCATATATTTGACTATGTATCTGTTCATCATTTGAAAAACAAGTTTTCACAGTACCGTCATCATAATGACTCAAGGTGTTTAGAATAAAATATTTTTCATGTATTATTGTATAAAAAATATAGATATTTTGTTGATCGTTTGCTACTAAGCTTAGTATTTTAGAATGCGTTTGATAGTTTGCTATTACTTGAAAACCATTCAACATATTTTAATGAAATTTTCACACAGTCATCTACGCATACTACTTCAATATGCCTGAAAATTTTATGGTTCTATCCTCAAAGACAAAAAAGTTGTGACTATTTGTAGGAGATGCAATAATTTACAATATGCGCTTTTAACTGTTTTTGCATGAAAAACCTTCAAAATAATTTTTTGTTCTAGACCCCCCGATGTATGTTTTCCATCGACCCAGCAAATTGAAGGGAATGGCCCAAAGTATCACTGGGCAAAATTTCAGACTTACTTATTTTTTTGTTTTAAAGTTGCTCTATAAACACACCGTGCATCCACTCAGATATCACAGGCTTCGAATCACGTATCTTCTGATTTATACCTACCAGTGCTAGCCACCCATCTGTGGACGCTTGTTGAAGCCGTTTGGTTCTGTTTATGAATAATTTTTACTTTTCAACCGAGAGCATATTTCCTTTCCTCTTCTCGCACACGCACCGTCATATGCTCATTAAAACATGTTGCTTTGTTTTCTCTGCGATCCAATCAATCGTCAGTGATGACTGCAAAGCTTTGTTGCATTCTACGAAGCGAAATTTTCTTTTTACGTATTTGTTTATTTTGTTTCATTCTACAAAGCGGGAGCTAAAATCTACGAATGAGCAAGTTTAGCGCCTGTCTTAAGTGTCTTAAGTGTAACATAGACAAGTGTAGACCGGCTTCTTTCGGGAGGAAAAGCCTTTTGAGAACAGCAGTGGCGTTACAGATGCGAATCAAGTTTCATGCCTCATTCTTATCTTTATAAAGATATTAGGCTAAATAAATTAAAATGAATTGAATGAATCTTAAAGAAACTGAATAGAAAAATATTAAAACAAGAATGCAGTTACTACACAGTAAAACCGCTCAGCACTAAAATGTGTAAGCCCTACTGATAAGTGCATAATTTTCAGACCACACAAAAATGTGTTACAGTTACACATTCTCAAAAACAGCTCGTACACTCGTCTAGATGCGAAATGTCGATATTTTTTTTGTTTTCCAAGGTCACTAGTAAACCTAGCTAGATTGCTGTACAAATTTTTTTGCGAATTTAACGATTTTGCGGACACAGGAGCTGATTTTGTGAATGTGCAAGGGTTACACATTTTTGGTGTAGTCTGGAAATTATGCACTTTAGTGCTGAGCGGCGTTAGCGTGTAATACTGTTCATATTGTGCTGTTAGGTGGAATTTCATAATCCTGTTCCACTATGTAATCAATTAATCTTGGCAATCTAAAAAAGCTGTTCCAGCTAAACTTAGAAGATCAAAAGCCAATGTTCTTGGTGGTGTTTCAGGTTAATTTTATTCAGGCTTTTTTTATAATTACGACGGATAGGTACTATAGATTCATAACCCATCACTTTAACATAGCTTGTTCAATACCAGCTTCCATGGTGGATATAAAAATGGTGTGCTGCGCTGACGAAACAGTACGCAGTTCATACATTGTTCCCTAGATATAAAATATCGTACTGAATGAAGTTATCAGTTTTTTGTACTCCCCTTTTGAAAATTCATGCCGTAAATTTCATTTTGTTAATTAAAATACTCACACTTTATCGCCTGGGAGCAATAAATCGACAAACATGAACAAGAGTATTCCGCCAGGATGCTGCTTCCCCCACTCCAATAAATTAAATTTAATTTTCCAATTCAAGCCGCGATTTCGTTCAACCGCGTGGAAAGCACGTAAATTAAAGCAAGGTGAAAATCACGCGCTGCAAGCAACAGTCTCACCCACTTTTCCTTGATTAAAAGCGTTCCCACTCCGGCCGCTGACCACCTTACCCCACCGCGCCGAGGGTAAACCTTGCCCTGCCCTGTCGCTTATTAGAGAAAGTCAACATTGCGCGAGGTCACAGACAAAGGCCACAATTATGCTCGTAAAAATATTATTTTCAGCTTTGAATTTCATCATCATTGTCTGACTGCCGGATGCTAGAACCGGCGAAACGGACGGAGTCGAGATAATCCACCTTCTGGTAAGTGTGGCTTGCTCTTTAACTACAATTCTTTTCACAGGATTTTACTATTGGATTCATTGGATGGACATTTTGTTCACAAGAGTTTATCCTAAAAGGGTTTAAAATCAAGTTCCAGGAAATTTGCACGGCAAACCACCTCCTAACGATGAGAGCAAAACTGTGTAAACACCCAATGTCATGGTATTCCATCAAAAATCTTACCAAAATTGAAATTAAAGCCTTTCAGAGCAATTGTTTCAAACGACAAAGATGAAAAACTCAAGAAAGACGACAGAACCATTGCTGCTTGACAGGCTCTCCAGGACTAGCGTTTCTCCTAAACGGTCCTGAACCCAGCAGATTGCTGGCGTCAAACTATGTATCGTCACTACGCTGCTGCAAACTTCGCGGTCGGTGCAACGAGAAGCGAGAGGGGCACTTGAAAGTCGACATTGCATTGTTTCTTCGGAACAAGAGGAATGGTTGATGTTATTGTCATCCAGTTGGAGCGAGAAATGGCTGGGATTAAAGAGCTCCAGTTGGCAGAAAAATTGTTTAACTGTATTAATTAATAAGTTGTCACAGAAAATAATTTTAACACGCCAGAGGATTGAAATAGGAGTTATTTTAATGAGCTCCAGAACATAGCATTAAAACTTGCTCAAATCGTAGATGGAGTTACATAGATGAGTCCATTGCCATTGCAGATTTCTATCTACATTAAACATATCAGGTAGATGTACTTTGTGTAGTTTTTTATCAAATACCTGATAAAACCTCATTTTCACCAATTTTATTTTTCGGGGGACCTCTAACATAACGCCGACCATATCTATACAAAGTTTGCCAAGTGACCGACTTGCATAATAAACTCCTTCATAACTCTCTCAATTGCGCACTCAAAATACCACCCACGTACCCACCAACCTCAATTGCATTGCACAATCCTACCCACCACAATTCGAAGGCCCGAAAGCATTGGCCCTCGTCTCAGAAACAAAAGCAAAAATCACCATAATATTTTCTCATTATTTTGCGCTTTTCTTCGCACTCTTGGCAGCCAGCATTTCACCGCAGCAATAGAAGAACCACTACTCAGTTCAGCTTCCGGTCTTCTTTTGACGTTTTTCTTGTGCTCAAGTAAACTTTTCCTCTTCACACAGCAGCGAGCACACCCAGAGGACCTCTTCGTCGTCGTGTGTTGGATTTGTGATGAGCCACACACAGAAGGAAAAGTCATGAGATACACAGTATAAACTCAAGCGAGCGTAATTTTTAACGACGCTTGGTGGCTCTACAGTGCATTGTGATCCAGTCCTTCCTGGATACTAGAGTGGCCCAAATAAGAGTAAATCTGGAATTTGAATCTTTTCCGTCTGATAACCTCAGATAACCATGGAAAGAAGCAGAAATAAGAGCAATAACAACCTGAAAATTCACACAGGAGTTCCTCGGTATGCTGCCTTCAAGAATAACTGCAGAAGTTCTTTCGGGAATTCATTCAATAAATAGATGCACAGAAGTTTCTCCAAAAGTTTCTAATTGATTTTAATGGTAGCTCCTTCGTAAATTTCTCCTAGAGCTCCTCTGAAAACATAAGTTAAAACGAAAGTCGTGAACTTTTGACAACGACAAACATTTTTGAAGCACAATTTAGTGCTGATTTCGAAACCGACCTTCAAAAAATTTTAAGTAGAACAGTTTTTGAGTTTTAGCTCAATATTGAGTTTTGCAACTTTTCAAAATATGTAATTTACTAAAATTCAAATATATTGTGTTTTGTTTAACCAATTTTAAATCTTTTTCCATAAATTAAAAGCTGAATACAATACAATTCGGTCATCTGAATTCAGGTTTTGCGTCCACGGTGTGCCAAAAACCGTTATTATCAAATAAAAATGTCCACCAATTTGGCACCCGTCATTCGAAAGATATACTATCCTAGTATCTTCTCTGAAAATTTGAAAATCTTTCATCGAGGGAAATTGAAGATTTTGTCATTTGAGCATATTGCGGTATTTCTATAGAATTTTCATTTATGAGTAAATATGCACATATCGTGGTTCTACGGCCATTTATAATGTCAACCCAAATAAACATTAGTTTTTCAAATACTAACCAACGTGTATGATGTTTAGGCAAAGTTTCTGCAAATTTGACAACATTTTGTTAAATTCCTTCCTTTGAAATTCCTCTCAAGTTACAGTTATTTGAATAATTTACTCTATTTCCCTAAATTTTACTTATAATCGCTATAAGACAATTATTTCCATGCGACTATCAAACCCGTATATGTCATCAGAACAAAAATGTTAACCTTTCCAGAAATTAGTATTTAATATGCATGATTTTTGATCTAATTTGCGATAAATTGGAACCATTCTATTGATGGGTTTGATAATCACAATGGTTTGGGAGCTTAAGATGTCTGTAAAATAAATTTAAAAAGTATATCTTTCGAGTATATTCTTACGAGTTGAATCTGAGCTATTTAACGACTGAAATTTCATCAATGATAAGAAATCCTTGCGTACGTTTATATACGTACGATTTTATGTATAAATAAGTGATTTTTATAAAGTCTAATAGATTTATTATGTGTTATTAAATTGTACTTGAAATGCTATGTAAATGCACGGTTTCTAATGCTCGGAAGTTTAAAAGAAGTATTATATTCCGTTTTCTAAACAAAAAGATAACTTTGAATTACATACGACAAGAAGCACAATAACTAATCATTTTGAAGTATAGGAAAATTAATATAAACTAGATGTACCCGGCAAACTTTGTCTTGCCTACTGCGTTTTTTTGGCGTTTCAAGTACCTAGCCAAGCGCCCAAGTCCCCGTTCAAAATGCATGAAAACCCGATTTTCAAAAACTCTCAATTTTCCCATGTTTTATGCCTCATAAACCTTCCTTGGGAGAAAACTAACGGAACAAAACAAAGACGACCCAAATCGGGCCCTCCGTTCGGAAGTTATGCGCGGTCCCACGTATGCCACTACATTTTTATATATATAGATTGTTCATGCAATTTTCAACCTTAATGTCAAACACAGGATTTTATGTATTGTTCCATATGTATTAGTCTGGGACGCGGTTATATGGGAAAAAATGGGAAAACTCTCGTTCCTGTATACTTTTTGAATGCCATTTTGCCCTCATATTAACTGTGCAAAATTTCAGCTCAATCAAAGAAACTATATTTTGATTCCCTCCTTTTTTAAATGTTCATACTGTTTAGTATGAGAATTTACTTCTTCAAAGAAAAATCGCTAGGGGTTTCCATTTGATCCCTAAAAATGAATGATGAGATCTCTGAAAAAAACTACACGAGAATTCCGACCTCCGAAGACCGCAAAGCGATGTAATGTTCGTTAAAAAAATATAAAGCCTTACCCGATCAATAAAATGACGATATATTATTATTTATTGTTAATCTTTGCCATTCTATTCGGTTTTCTTTCGGTTATCTTTTTTCACATGCCTTAGATCGATTTGCGGTGTTCGGAGGGTTGGTTCCTTGTCAAATTTTCTACAGAAATCATTCACCAATCTAATTTTTAGGGATTAAGGGGCAACCTGTGGCGATTTTTCTTTGAAAAGGTGATTTTTCCCATAGTAAATTGTATGGAAACTTAAAACGGCTGGCGCTAAAATATAGTTTCTCCGATCGTGCTGAAATTTTGCACTGTTGATATGGGGCCAAAATGGCACTCAAAAAGTGTGCAGGAGCGAATTGTCTATTGCTACCCATGCTAATATATATTGTTGTTGTTACAATTTCAAACACTTCATGACAGCTGTTTAAGGGTGTGAATATGAGATTATCACTTAATTTTTGATAAATTGGCGTAGATACCCAATACTGTAAGCTGTAACTCCAATTATCTGATGGAATATTTTTTTTATTTTCAAAAAAAAAATCGGTTATCTATGTTAGAGACACATTTTTACTCTTTTATAATAGACTAGAAAATATTTTAAAGATGTGGTAGATTTTCTTGCCAATACTTTTTCAAATTATTTTATAAATGTCTTAAACTCTTAAGCCAGCGTGACTATCAAACCCATCAATATAAAGTTTTCAAATTTATCGCATATATGCCCAACAATCACTAATATTCAATACAAATTGCTAAAAAAATGTTTTGATGACGTATACGGGTTTGAAACTTGTATTATAGGTAACATATTAGGGAAATATGTTGGGATATCAGAGTAAGCTGTTCAAATAACTGTAACTTGTGATTCCTCTAACAAAATGTTGTCAAATTTGCAGAAACTTTGCTTGGATATCATACAGGTTGATAAGTATTTGAAAAACTAATGTACATATATTTGTAGAAATCATAAATGGCCGTAGAACCACGATATGTACATATTTACTCATACATGAAAATTCTATAGAAATACCGCAATATGCTCAAATGACAAAAACTTCAATTTCTCTCGATGAAAGATTTTCAAATTTTCAGAGAAGATACTAGGATAGTATATCTTTCGAATGACGGGTGCCAAATTGGTGGACATTTTTATTTGATAATAACGGTTTTTGGCACACCGTGGCGTCAGATTGATGAAAATTCAAGATATTGGCGAGTTTTAGGCACGATCTTCTTAAATTTTATCAAAATTTCCAAATTTTTTTGAAGAAATGTATCATCAGTAACACATTCCGTTTAGAATTGATTCGCCAATTCCATTGGAAAATTCTTTAAAAAATCCATGGAAATTGTTCCTATAGTTTCTTCAATAATGCCTTGATTCGGTTATTCTTTTATAAACTCCTTTGAAAATCCATTGGGAATTCCATCGACAATTTCAGTGTGGATTTATTTTTTCAACAATTTCACGTTGAATAACGCCCAAAGTTTAGGCAGTTTGACCAACAGGCAGTTTGACGGCTCCAAATGTACCATCGAATTTCACTGAAAAATTACACAGGAGTTCCTCGGCGAAGTTCTTCCAAAAATACGTTTGGAATTTCCTTTTGTAGTTTCTTTGATTAAACAATTCCTTCATAAAGTTATTTCGGAAAAAATCCTTCCGCATTTTCTGTTAACTTGAAAATTCTTTCGGCATTTACTATGGAAATTCCACTGATCAATGGAAATTACTTCTCAAATATCCTTGGGTATTCTATCGGCTATTCTGATGAAAATTTCATTAAAAACTGTTTCGTAATCTGAAAAAACAAAAACCTTTTGAAATTCCTTCCATAATTATTTCGAGAATTTCACAGACAATTATTTCGACAACTTATTTGGGTATTTCTTCGCCAACTGCTTTGAAAATTGTTAAATAAATTCATTTGGTGTTATCCTTGAAAATAACTACCAGCCATTCATTTGGAAACTTCTTTCGAAATTCATTCATCAATGGAAATTGCTTCTCTTATTCCCAAGTCCACCAATTTCTTCAGCAATTCCTTTGAGAATTGATTAAATTATTCGTTTGTGAATTCTTTGGAAATTTCTTCGGCAATTTCCGCTTGTACTTTTTTTCAAAATTCTTTTAAGACTTCCTCAGAGTTGCCTGTCAGGAAATACTTCAGAAGTTGCTCCAGAGTTTTCCTGAAAATTCCTGAGAAGGACTTTTTCCTGGGATTCTTTCTAAAGCACCTCCGATAGTTCCTTTCGGACTTCCTCCGAGAATTCCTTCTTGGTTTCATCCACACTTTATTTCACAAGTTTCTTGGGGATTTCTTTCGGGTGTTTTTTTTTCTATAGTCCTCAAATAGGCCGGAAATCACTTTCAGAGACACTTTGGGAGTTTCAGAAATTGATCAGTATATTCTATCATAACATTCACTGGGAATTTCTTCAGAAGTTTCTACAGTAATGCCTTCAAGAGTTTCTAATGAAATTTACTCTATGAACGATCTGAAACTATGTCACGCTTTGAAGGGAGAGGGAGCTTCACCAAATAATAATTTGAAAATTTAAGCGGGGAGGGGGGTTTGGTTAAAATGGACATTTATTGCGTGACGTAATTTATGGACGCTCTTCTTCTAGAATTTCTCTGGATAATATTTCAAGAATTCTTCCAGTAGTTCTTTTGAGAGCTATTTCATGAACTCCTGCAAGAACTTTATTTATAAGGCTCTCTAGCAATATCTTCAAGACTTTCAACAAGAACTTCTCCCAAATTTCTCAGAATTTCTTCGGAATTCCATTCTATAATTTTTTCATGAGCTTTATTTAAGTATTTTTGAACGAGTTTTCCAAAATTCTCCCCAGAAGATTCTCCGCAAATTCTTTAATGAGTTCCTCCAGGAATTCCCTCAGGGATTCGTTTGAAAATTCCCTCACAGCTTTTTTCAAAATTCTTGCAGAAGCGTCTCATAGGGATCATTTAGAAAATACTTCAGTCTAAATACTTTTTGGATTACTAAGGAAAATTTGAGATTCGCTAATAGTAACATTCAAAGCTATTTGAAAGAGTCCTAAAGTTATTATAAGATATACCTTCGGAAGTATATTCAGATTTTACCTCTGGGGACCTATACTATTTTGTCACCTTCGTTCTCTTCAATGTGGGGTGTTTCTGATGTTTAACTCAAAGTTGGTCTTAAAACTCATTTAACTAGACTAAATTATACGGCGATGTTCCAAAATCCCTCATGATGAAGGAAACAAAACTGCCAAACATACCCAAAGCAGGAATCCCTTCAAGAAATTATAATAAATTGTCTCAGGACTTTCAAAGTTATTCTTCAGTAATCTGTATTCTACGTTGTTTGTTACAAAGCAAGTGTCCATGAGAAAATGTGGGCTTCTTAGCCGTTCGGTTCGCGGTGTCAGCCGTTCAGACGTATTGTAAGCCGCGGGGCATGGAACCCCATTCCCACTCCAGTTGGTGAAAAACTCTTCATTGGTCCACTGATTGTCGCAGAACGTCCGTTGTCCGTTGTCTGCAGAGCGTTCATTAAAATTCGAATTTCGGTAATTAATGATACCATTATTGATTATTTCGCATTTTAGGATAATAATGATTCTGAGTTATTGAAAATATATTCGAAATTACAAAAGTAAAATAAAAGTTTCCTGTTACCAAGTAAAATTCCTCCTTTTTCTCAATTACTTTTGACAATGTTCCGCGGGAAAAAGTGACAGTTCCGTTTGAATTGCGTGGAAGACGTTAGGGACTGTTCATAAACCACGTAGGCCAAATTTTGTCCATCTCAGACGGGGGGGGGGGGGGGGGGGGGGACCTTCGTAGACTTTCATCCATACGAAAATTTAAAAATGCGTATGAAGCGTAGACTTTGTCCAGATGCACTCTGCACTCTGCACGCCTGAAATTTCCTAAAATGCCCCCAATAATGCCTCTAAAACATGCTCCGAAAATCGATGTCCCCGACTTGACTTCCCTGTATCCCTGTAACCCCTTTGGATCCCCTGATCTAAGATCTAAGATCTCCCAAAACTCCCCTGGGGCCCCCTGAATTGTCCCAGAAGTCCCTTGAATCGCCCCTGAAAGCTCCTAGAACTCCCCTAGAAGGCTCCTGAGAGCTCAAGGTACCTCAAGGTGTACAAGTACAATGCATACAGAAGTTTCTTCCGGGAGCTCAGGAACAATGTTTTTTAAAGAATATTCGTTCTCAGACTGATCAAGAAAAGGTTAATCCAGGAAGACTCCTAGCCGAAAGTCATGGATGAAGTGCAGGTGGATTGAAGAATTTTCGAGAAGCTCCTACAAGACATTTCGGAAGTGGTACTGGAGAAACTCCTGTTGGAATCAGTGAAACAAAAACTTCGGTTCGCAGAGTAATTCCTGTAAGAACTTCTAGAAATACTCATTAATGAACTGGAGCAGTTCCGGAAAACAAAATCTTTCAGAAAAATTTTGAAAGGATTTTCCTCAAGAAGTCTTAAACGAATTTTCGAAAAAAAAAATCACGGAAGAATTCTTGAAAAGATCCTTCAAGAATTCTTCCGTGAAAACAAATTCCTTAGCAAATTTTGAAGAAAACTACGACAGATTTTTTATGCAAATTTTGAAAACAGAAGTTTCCAGATGAAATTATCGGAGAAATTTCCTGTAGATGTCCCGAAGGATCTTCCGGAAGTAACCTTCTGGGAACTTCCAGAAGAATTTTGTGAGGATCTTGTGCAAGAAATCCCGGAAAAGTTTCGAAAAAAATTGCGGAAGAATTTGCTGGAAAACCGGAAGAACTCGTGTAGACATTTCTATGAAAGTTTCCAAATGACATTCTGGAAAAAAAACTAGGATCTTCTAGGAGAACTGCTGGAAGAAAATTTCCTAGAGGTACATGCAGACGATTTTCCAGAACAAATCTCAAAAAACACCCGAAAGAACAACTGAAAAAAAAGTCTCTGGAAGATATCACAAATGAACTTCCACACAAGTTTCCTTTTGAAGACGTTCTAGATGAATCCCCGCAGGAAACAAATTTCGGCAAAATGTCCTCTGGAATCTCTTGGAAATTCCCAATAAAACTCCCTATAAGTATTACCGGAGGAAAACAGAGGAGAAATTCTCAGTGAAGAAGAATACCCAATGAAACTTCTCTTAAAATTCTCAGTGGAACTCCTAGATGAATTTCTAACGGAATTCCTGAAAGAAGTTTCCAACGAAACTACTCAATTATTTAAGATGAAACATCAGATCTCCTACAGAACTCCTGGGTTATTTCACAATGGAATTCCGAATGCAGCTCCCAGTGAATTTCCTAAATGAATTTACAGTAATTCCCGAGGATACTCCCGGAATTCCCGGAGGAACTTTCAAAGGAATATCCGGAGGATATATTGTGAGGCAAGTACAAGGATACACTATGCTCAGGGAATCGAGAAAATTTTCCCGACCGGAACGGGAATCGAACCCGCCGTCTCCGGATTAATGATCCATAGCCTTAACCACTAGGCTAACTGGAATACAGTGAACTTTTAGATTCATCCCAGGATCAGTTCAACAAAGTTTTAAAAAACTCCAGAAATTTCTTATTTAAATTTCTAGAAACTTTTGCAAAGGAAATTCTTTCTAAGGCTTCATAAGTTCCAAGAAAATTATCGTACAAGAACTGAAATAACCCTCCTTTTCCATTAGGGTATTTTTTTACCCAAACCGTACACTACGTCAGCGAGCTGTTCTCAACGTGATGCAATAGGAAGGTTAAATCTGATACCATCAATTTTGAAAATTGGTTCCTGGAATTATGTATTTCTAAGAACCTGGAAAAAATCTTGAAAAAATCATGGATTTATTTTTGTAAACGAGTAGACATCCTGCCGTACGATTAGCGTCACCAAGCGTATAACCGTACCATGCTATGGAGTGAGGGTTCGATTTCCGCTCCGAGTGATGAAACTTTTCGCAGGAAATGTTTCTTTCTCGTATCCACTGGTGCTCGTAATGTGTGTCGCGTCCGTTGTCGAGTGTTAAGTTTCGTTCAGTCTGTACAGCCTCTGGCTGAAGATGGCGTCCGTGTCTTTTTTTTATATATACAAAGCACCCCAATTTACGTTGATGATTGTTATACTTGAATGAGAAGCAAATAAAATACAAAAATGTGCCAGCTATACTGCATAACAGAGAATTCTATGAAAACAAGACATAATTTAGTATGTGTAGTAATCTCCTCAATACTGGACTTCATACTTTTCATGGCTTATCATCGCTTTAACTCTGAAGGTATAACCGCAGAGTATAACCCTCCAATACCCAATCCCACCTCAAGCCAGAGTATAGTTTCTGCATATGTATTTTTGCCTTTTCTGGGCAATCAAAACTTTTCAATTTTCCTTCGATATTTAGAACTGCTTTACATTCTTGAAAATGATTTTTGATGCCTTCTGAAGTCTATTTGCATTTAAAATACATCCTGGAAGCAACGTTTTGATAACCTTTCAGATGTCATTGTTTCTTTTGTATAAAATCGTGACAATTAACATATTTCAAATTTTCCCTCAACCATTCTATCATCGTTAAGGGAAATTGAGTACACTCTCAAATTATTTATTGAAATTAAAAAAAAAATAAAATCAAAATACATATTGCAACAAAAACCACAAAATTTCAAAATGTTTCGTTTCAACAAACCCACGAAAAGCTTTAAAGAAAAATATAGAAGTGTAGGGATGTTCAAAAATTTAAATGTTAAAAATGAACAACCTAAATTCACCAAATTGCGAATAAAAATGAATCGTCGTCCTGAACGCGTTCAAATCGATATTAGATGACGAAAAATGATGATTACATGAAAATTTAAAACGAAATTGGGTAATAAAGGGTTAGAAACCATTAGTAAAATCGAAAGGACAAGGTTGACTGAAATGTATGCATGTATTGTTAGGGAGATTTTTAGAAATTACCCTTGAAGCCATCATGATGTTATCACTTATGGACAGTGTTTTGTCATAGATAATTATTATGACAATCATGAATCCAAAAAGATCCTCACTCACTGGTCACTTCGTGATCACACATACATTTTCATAACTTTAAAAAAAAGCTTGTTAAGTCCATAGAAATGAAACTATTAAGAGGTTTGCTTCGATTTTTCTCACAAATTTTTTGAGATCCTTATGGCAGATATTTTCTTGCACCAAATGAGCTAGAATGTTCAAATATTCACTTGTGTATCACTACAACATGACATCTAATTCATTTAAGCTTCCACACTGTTCACTCATTCTATATAAGTTTGAGCCACCCTACGGGACACCGAGCGTTCTTTTTCTCGAGGATTTTCTTCACAGGCACCACAAATCGTCGTAACATTCCATCCACTCACCACTTAGTATAACATTTCTCCACCACGAATGGTACTTACCAAAGTGTTCATTTTTCGATCTGCTGATTTAATTAAATCAAAGGAAAATAATCAACAAACGATTAGCAGCGGGCTTCCGCCGAGATGACTAATGATGAGTGCTTGATGAGATTCGAGTTTTCCTTCCTGCGCCTGTTCCGCGAAACGGCAATGACGAAGCTATTGAGGGCACTTTTCTCCGATGAGTTTTTCTTCCTGATGGATGGAACGTTAAACAGAATATCACTGGTTAGATCACACACTTGCCAACGCAGAACTTGCGGTTCGTCTGTCGAATGTCGTCGCGCGCGCGTTCGAAAAAGGAAAAACTTTGGACGAGATGTGTGTTCCTTCGCTCTACCTATAGGCAACAAGTGGATCCGGCTCGAGTTCGCCCGCCAGTGAACTGACTCGAATCCGAAGAACCCCAACAGTGGTGAATGGTGCGCGGTCGACAACGATAAAGGTTTGTTTACTAACAGCTCGCACGCAGAGAACGGACAGTTGCTTTTATACAGGGAACTAATACACAGGGACACCGACTAACTCTATGGTTTAGTTACTCTCTCACTCGATATGGTCTCTCCAATTCTTGTCGGCTGCGATGGAGCGCGGGCGACGAAGTGTGCCTCTCAGTGCGATCGCGCTGCAGTCTGGGCTGGCACAGATCGCTGGAAATTAAAATGCGCGCCAAAAAGCGATCAACAGGTGTTGGGACGAGTTGGTTCCTAAGTGGATTGGTGTGGTCCACCATAAACGCAGCAAGTCACTACCACTCACTGAGTGGATCGCTATGCTGCACAAGGAAACCATGATCAATGTTATAAGAGAAGTTCTATGGCATCTACAAGCAACGACGACGACGGTTCATAAAACTGGTTCACAAATTATTTTATTACTTTACTATTCATTGTCCTTAAAGGTTATGGACTTATGCCGTTGGCTAAAATTTAACCGAAATTAAAGTGGACATTTCCATTCCATAAATAGGATTGAATCGATCATTCTAAATCTTACATCAAACTGCAGGAAATTTATGAAATCATTGATCCATGCACAGCGGTTCCACAATTTGAACCTGCTACAAGATATAAACAAGTCTTGCAATTAGAACCATACATATCAGCTGGTTTTACATGCACGTAAAAGTAAAACTCGACAGAATTGCGTGTTTCTGTTCGAACGACTTACTTCCCTACTCGTAACGGAGGCCAGTAGTTTCTTCTAATGGCGTGTTACGGTACATACATGATCATTTCGCTCAACTGCCGGCGTATATACCAACGAATTCCTTAAAAGGATGTTTGAAGCGACACTCGACATTTTTGGAACCGGAGTTACCGGTCCTGAGTCTGGATTCAAATCGGATGCTTATGATGAATGTTATGCTTGTCAATCAGCGACATCAACGAATCCAAATCAGAACATTTGTATTTCACATGCGCAGCCAGTCTGAGATACCATACTGAAGGTGTCCGGGTACGACTCCCGGTACAGTATAGGAAAATCGCGGAATGAAAGTTTAAGCGCTGTTTGCAGTTCAGAAGGAATTTCTCTGTCTATCTTGATGCATGGGAAATTCCTTGCCTAAATCGTCCAAGAAACCGTTTTTCTTCGATCGCAGAACTCGATTTTTACAGCACTCGTCGTAATTATCTAACTCGGCAAGCCTTGTTGGATAAATGTACGACTCATGCTGTAAAAATCTTCATTCTGCACCTTATTGCGTAAACTACTATTCTGAAGCCCAAAACGGTGATCTTAAAATCCAATATGGCGGAACAAAATCCAAGATGGTGAACCAAAGTTAAAGATGGCAGCTGTTTGATGAGATTTAAGCCTCTAAAACTATATACTGTTTTAGAGGCTGAAATGCCATGAATTGGAATTTTCAGATCACCGTTTTTGGGCTTCAGACAACTTTCGCATACCGTCGTTAATCTATATTGAAAACTTTATATTATTTCAAAGAGGAGGTATTTTTACACGTGTTGGTACAGAATAAGATTTTTAACAATAATCGTTTTTTTTTAATTTGTGGCTTAACTTATATGATGAAACTACTTGTAAATAACTCTGAAAAAATATCTCCTTCGTAATATTTTACACTAGTGCCTTACCATAAACTTTCCTGTGAGTGGTCAGGTACAGATATTACCTGGTTGATGCAACGAAAAAAGCTGGCTGTCAGTTCACTTTTTATTTAAAAATCCAATATTTTCGGCCCTTTGTCTAAATATTAAGAATAAGAGTGAGATTGGGTCAAGCAAGAAATCGAGTGCACAGAACCAAAACTAAAAATTCAACTTGTTATCCAATCCCCATTTGACTTTAGAGTGATACCATGTTTACCAAATCTTCATAAAAGTGGTCTTTTTATTTTCAAAAATATGTCCGAGAATAGTCAAGCGAGTGTGTTCATACGTTTAGTGCCTAAAATTGTTTATAACAATAAACCCATGCGTGTGGACAGCTCCTCTAATCATCAGCTAAAGTTTAGTGCATTGCAATATTGTAAGCCCACGAAAATGACTGAAAAGCGTTCTTTTTCTCCACTTATTTTTGAAATTTTAAGGAAATATCGTGAAACTACAAGACGGTAGTAGGATCCTGGAAATACCGGGGCTATAAAACCGCTTACATAGCACAATGTCGGAAAGCGAACGAAAGCCGAATTGCAGCATACTAGATTTCTTATTGATTATTTAACTTCAATTTTATGAATTAAGAGTGCCATATAGGGATTAGCATTGGGCAAATCTGGCTGAGACATTAATTTTTGTGAATCGATTTGAATCGGATTAGCAGAATCGATTCACCGATTTATTCAAATGCTTTGAATCGATGTTTTCACATCATTTCTATATTATAAAATATTACAAAACTATAGAATGATTCGTTAGCTGCATGTAGTTCAAGTTCATGATACGTTTTATTTGTCTAAATAAATTCAATATCAAAATTTGAGATTTCACATCGAACATTCCACGACTCTGATGCAAAAATAGATATAACGTTAAGTCAGGGCCCATATAGCCGAGGCGGTAAACGCACGGGTATTCAGCATGACCATGCTGAGGGTGACGGGTTCGATTCCCGGTCGGTCCAGGATCTTTTCGTAAAGGAAATTTCCTTGACTTCCTTGGGCATAGAGTATCTTCGTGCCTGCCACACGATATACACATGCAAAATGGTCATTGGCAGAGGAAGCTCTCAGTTAAAAACTGTGGAAGTGCTCATTGAACACTAAGCTGAGAAGCAGGCTTTGTCCCAGTGAGGACGTTACGCCAAGAAGAGAGAGAGAGGAAGTTAAGTCATTGCATTCTGAAAAAAATATATATTTAATATTTTTGAATCGAAAGAAAAATCCTGAGATTCTGAGATTCCCCAGAACTCTGAAAAGTATTCCCACATAGTACTGAGATAAATTCCCGCAGACTACTGAGAGAAATTCCCTCAAAATCATAAAAGAGACTCCTCCAGAATTCTGAAAGAATTTCCTCAAGAATTTTGAGAGAGATTTCTTCAGAATGCTGAAAATGAATACACCAGAATCCTGACCGACATTGTCTAGAAAAGAAAGCAAGACTCTGCTGGTATCTTGGTAGGAATTCTCTCTGAATTCTTTTGAGGATTTTCCTAGACACCTGAGAGAGATTACTCCATGTCTATAAGACGGATTTTCTCAGAGTCTCGAGAGGAATTATCCCAGAATCCTGTGATAGATTATTTTAGAATCCTAAGAGAAGGTTTCGCAAGATGAGGAGTAATCCCAAAGAGGAATAATCCCAGAATCCTAAAAAGGATTTTCCGAGAATCCTAAGATGAATTCTCCCAGAATCCTGAGAGGAATTCTAAGAGCGGTTCTTCCACATTCATGAGATAAATTCATCTAAAATATACTGAGAGAGATTCTCCAAAAAAATATTTATTTTTGAAATTCTAAAGAAAATTAAAAGAAATGACCCATAATCCTGAAAAGAGTAGCTTAGAACCCTAAGAAGGATTACTTCAGAATCCTGAGAAAAGTTCTCTCAAAATACTGGGCGGGATTGCCAAAGAAACATGAAATATATTCTCACAGAATTCTGGGAGATATGATTCCCTACCCAGCAAACACACGATCGTATATGCCGTTGAATAGGATACAGAAGTGGAGGCGATATACGTACACTTTACACGCGGTTAAATGGAAGCATGTACGCATATGGCCTCCACTTTAGCATCCTATTCTACATCATATACAACTTCGTGTTCGCTGGGTAGAATCCTAAGAAGAATTCCTCCAGGATCCATTTAAGAATTCTCCTTGAAATTTCCTGAAATCCTGGGTGGAATCCTTTGGAATGCTGAGAATAAGTCTTCCAGAATCTCCCCAGAATTCTACGAGTTATTCCCCCAGAAACCTGAGAGAGATCATAAGAGGAGTTCTTCCAAATTCTTGAAAAAAATATATCTAGAAACACAAGAGGGATTTTTTAGAAAACCTGGTAAGGATTCTCCCTGGAAGGGATTACGAAAACTTCTGCAATACCCAGCATTCTGAGAAGGATTCTCTGGAATTGTGTGAGGCATTCCCACATAAAACAGAAAAATTACAGCAGATTCCTGAAAGACGTTCCCCCAGAATCTTTGAAAGGGCTCTCCTAAGCTCCTGAAAGGGATTGTCCCCGAACTCTAGAATACGTTAAATTATTACACCAGAATGTCAAGAGAATCTTCCCATAATCTTGTCAGGGATTTTCCCTGTTTACTAATCCTGAAAGGGATGCAACTGCTCCAGAATATAAAAAAAATTGAACTCTACTGGGATTCTCGTAGAATGCTGTGTAGGATTTCTACCGAACCCTAAAAATAATCACAAAATCTATGAGAGGGATACTCCAAAATCCAAATTTCTCTAGAGAATTCTGCCTAGAATCTCGTGAAAAAAAATGCCCCAACATCTTGAAAAATATTGCCTTAGAATCCCAAGGATTTTTTTTTTCAGAATCATCAGACAAATTTCCCGGAATCTTGAGAGAAATCGCCCCACCGTCCTGACGGGGATTACCCCGCAAACTTTTAGAGAATCTTGAGAAGAGTACCCGCAGAATACTTATTGATATTCCCCTAGAATTTTTAAAGCATCTTACGCTGAATCCTGAGATACCACTAGAATCCTGTGTGAGATTCCCACAGAATCCAGAATTCCCCCACAATTCTGACCGGATTTCGCCACAATTCTGAGAATTCTGAGTATGATTCTCCAAGAAGTCTGAGAGGAGTTCTTGAGAATGCTAAGAAAGATTTCCTTAGAATTATGAGTGGGATCCTAAGTGAGGGTCTTCCAGAACCCAGATCATCCAGAAATTTCTTACAATCCTGAAAAGGACTTAACCCTAGGTAAAGAATACCCCAAAATCCTGAAATGAATTTCCTTAGAAACCAGAGATTCTCTAGAATTCTGATAGGTATTTCCATATAATGCTGCTTAGAAAAAATCATTCAGAATTGCTAAGAGGACTGTTCCATAATTCTGAGGATTCCTCTAAAATTCTGAGAGAGATTCCCTCAAAATGTTGAAAATTATCACACTAAGATGCTGGAAAAGAGAGAAAAACTCTTCCAATAGGAATTCTAAGAGATTTCCTCAGATTCCCGAGATGGGTTCTCCTGTAAATCCTGTGATGGACTGCCTCAAAATCCTGACAGAAGTTTTTCCTTGGGATTCTCCCAGAATGCTTAGATGGATATCCCCAGAACTCCCTGGCAGATTCTTCCAGAATCCTGAGAGAGATTCTCCTAGAATCCTGAGAGAAATTCTCTCTTCTTGAAAGACATCCCATTAGAATCCTGAAAGAGATTACCCAAGAAACCTGAGAGGGATTATAAAAAGGGATCTTCCACATCGTTGAGAGAAATTGAGAAGGATTCTCAAAAAAAAAATATTCGGAATCCAGAGATTGACTGACCTAGAATCCTTAAAAGGATGTGCTGAAATCCCCAAAAAGGGACTCTCTGGACCATAAGAAGGATTCCTCCATAATCCTGAGAAATATTCACTTAGACTTCTGGGAGGGATTGCCCTGAGATATGCACAGGTATACCTTTTTTTAGTGGACCCTAGATTATATAGACCCTCGGTTTAATGTACTTCCATTTTATGTACATTTAACCTTGATTTTATGTTTATGTTTTAATGGTACCTAAAATTCTAAAGTGCATTCTGAGAAAAAAAATTTAATATGTTTGAATCGAAAGAAAAACCGAATGTAAAAAATCTATTCGGTCTATTACGTGGGCCTTCAACATCGATTCAAAAAATCGGTTAATCGGAACAAAAACATCGATGTTGCGAACATCAAGTCAAAATTGCCTAACGCTAATAGGGATTATTTATAAAATACATAATAGTTATTTATGTAACGGGTTGCAAAAAGTTGATTTTTTCAGCACGAGTCGTACATTTATCCAACGAGGCTTGCCGAGTTGGATAAATACGAAAAGTGCTGAAAAATCGGGTTTTGCAACGAGTAACATACAAAATTTTATGCAATGATTTTTTCATTATACAACCCATTTGGGTTGCATAATATTCATAATGCAACTCAAATGAGTTGCATTATGAACATTATGCAACTATTTTTCATTATGCAACTCATTTCGGTTGCATAATGAACCAGTTCGGAAAAGTTGAACATTATGATACCAAAATGAGTTTTATAAAATTGAAATTACGATACTGAATTGCATAATAGTTATTTATGTAACGGGTTGCAAAAAGTTGATTTTTTCAGCACGAGTCGTACATTTATCCAACGAGGCTTGCCGAGTTTTATAAAATTGAAATTACGATACTGAATTGCATAAAAATACTAAAGGAAGAAGGAGAGGTCCAGGGCTCATAGAAAACATTTAAAACAAAAATCCGCTTTAATGTTAGCGCGGGAGGGTCTAAAATTGTGAAATAATGTGTTACACAATATTTGAACTACCCTCTATCTTGAGTGATTTATTTTGGCAATATAGAGGCCAAAAACCATTTACATAAGAGTTTATAACGGAGGGTTTGGTTAAACATTTCTTATGCAGTATACTAAAATATGAATACGCCCGTTCGTCTAAGTTACCCTCTAAGGGGTGAGATAGGGTCATTCATATAATGTTTCTATCGTTACCACATAGAAGAGTATATACATACCGAATAAAAAGTTATTCCTACGCCAATCTTCGAGTATCTATTTTGGCCCATTTTCACACCCAATAACGGTATCAAAAATATTCCCTATCTATAGGAATTATTTTGGTGTCACAGGTTCATCCTGAAATACGATACCAGAGAGCAAGACCGTTACACAATGAGAATTTGTTTACCAGAGACCGCGGTTTGGTTGAGGTTTACATTTAGAATTTGAGAATCCGTGTTGAAATTTCATGTTTTTTCCGTGAGGACCGATCAACGACGCATCAGATGTTCATCGTTCACCCAGCGGCAGATTATCGAGTACAGCTTGCAGACCAATTATTTGAAAATTGATTTCAAGGCATGATTTTAAATTCCTGGAGAAATTTTCCGAAGAAATCCTTCTCTTCTTCGAAGAAACTTCTGGAAAAATATTCCGAGGATCTTCTGTAGCTTTTTTTCCCGAGGAACTCCTGGAAGAATTGTTGAGGAATTTACTAAGGTACTTTCGGGAGAACTGCCTGAGGAGCTCCAGATTCCGATTCCCGTTCCGGTCGGGAAAATTTTCTCGACTCCCTGGGCATATTGTATCATTGTACTTGCCTCACAATATACAAATTCATGCAATGGCAGGCAAAAAAAAGCCCTTCAATTAATAACTGTGGAAGTGCTCAAAGAACACTAAGTTGAAGCGAGGCAGGCCAAGTCCCATTGGGGACCAAAAAGTAGAAGAAGAAGAAGCCTGAAGAAGCTTGTGGAAAAATCTTTGAAAAATGCCATAAGAAATTGTAGTTCCTTGAGAAATTTTCTATAGAAATCCTTGAATTTTTCAGGAGAACTTCTGAAAAAAAATCTCGATGATCTACTGGAGGAAATCTCCGAGGAAATCTTGGAAGAATATTCCGATCAGCTTCTGGAATAACTTGCCGAGGAACTTCTAACAAAATTTTCCCAAGAAAACCTTGAGGACTCTACCGGGGAACGTCAAAATTGAGAAGGAAATCCCCAAAGAACTTCTGAAGAAATTTCTCGTGGAATTTCTGTAGGAATATTCTAAAGAACTTTTGCAGGAACGTGAGTCATTTCTTAAAGAACTGCCCGAAGAAACCCTAGTGCACTTTCACAAAACAAAGCATTAATGAACTTCCTGAGGAACCCCTGAATATTCCGATGTACTCTTGGAAGAATTTTGCGAGTTCAGGGGGTGGTCAAAATGTTTGGGATATGTAACTTTTTTATTAATTTCCAGAGAAGCTGCTGGAGAAATTTTACGGGATGATCAAGAAATGTGTGCGGATACTCTACTCATTGGAAAACTTGCTAACGAACTACGTGAGGAACTTTCTGAGCATTTTTTGGGGGAATTTTGCAAGACTTTGTTAAAGTTATTTCCCATGCCCCACCTGAGGATTTTTTTTTCGATGCACTTTTTGGAGATTCTAGAAGAAATTTATTAATTTCTCAAGATACTTGTCAATATCCAAGATAAATTTTATGAGAAGCTAAAAAAAATCCTGATGAGCTTCTGGATGAATTTCAAGAAAAACTTCTTGAAAAAAAATCGGATAAGAAGCTTCTTATTGAGTTTTCCAAGCAACTCTTGAAGGCATCTCCATGAGGGCCTGTCCATCAATTACTTAGGGCGTGGAGGTGGGTTTGTCTGACCAAAGTTTATGCTCCATGCGAATTTCGGAAGTTTCATATGGGCAAAAATCTACGAGGGAGAGGGAGAAAGGAGGCCCATATAGCCGAGGCGGTAAACGCACGGGTATTCAGCATGACCATGCTGAGGGTGACGGGTTCGATTCCCGGTCGGTCCAGGATCTTTTCGTAAAGGAAATTTCCTTGACTTCCTTGGGCATAGAGTATCTTCGTGCCTGCCACACGATTATACACATGCAAAATGGTCATTGGCAGAGGAAGCTCTCAGTTAATAACTGTGAAAGTGCTCATAGAACACTAAGCTGAGAAGCAGGCTTTGTCCCAGTGAGGACGTTACGCCAAGAAGAGGAGAGGAGGAGGGAGAAAGGAGGGAGGTCTGAGGTGACCAAAAATGAGTCTACGTAGTTTATGGACAGCACCAGAAATACTTCGGAGATTTTTTGTGGTGCTCCTAAAAAAATGACCCCTGGGGATTTTTCTACGGAACTGTTGAAGGAAATTCTCCTGAACATTCCAGCGAAACTATTATTTGGTTTGATTGGCTTTTATCGATAAAAGCCAATCAAACCAAATAATAGAAAAGGTCCACGGTGATTATCTTCAACCGATTCCAGCGAAAGTTTACGCTGAACTCACGGATATTCTATCGGAATTTTCCAAAGAACTCCTGATCTTTACCAAAGGTGTTTCACGATGAACCGTCTGAAAAAAAAATCCAACAAACTCCCGGAGAAATTTCCCAAGAAACTTCTTAAATAATCTTCCGAGTAACCCTTAGAGGAATTTCCTGAAAAACTCCGGAACAGTCGGAGTAATTTTCTGAAAACTCCTGAATGAGTTTAAGAGAAATTTCCTGATGAACTAAACTGGAAAAAATGCTCAAAAATATTAAAGAAGAATTTCGTGAGGAAATCTTGAAGGGATTTCTCGATGAACTTTTGGAATAACTTTCCGTAGAATTATTTGAAGTGTTTGCCGAAGGAATCGTAGAAAAAATTTCTGAGAAACCCCCGAGGGGATTTCTAATTCCTGGAGGAACATTTCGAGAAACTTGTGAGTGAATTCCTTGAAGAATTTCTAAGGGAGCTTCCTAAACAACTCTTGGGGACTTTCCATAGGACCTATTGAGAATCTTCTGGGAGAATTTTCCGAGGTACTCCTGGAGACTCAGAAATTCTTCGAGAAAAATTTCCAAGAGGTTTCTCGGAGAATTTCTGATGGAAATACCTGAGGAACTATTACAGTGCTTCCTGAGCAACTCATTGAGAATTTTTCCAAAGCATACTTAGGGCCCATATAGCCGAGGCGGTAAACGCACGGGTATTCAGCATGACCATGCTGAGGGTGACGGGTTCGAATCCCGGTCGGTCCAGGATCTTTTCGTAAAGGAAATTTCCTTGACTTCCTTGGGCATAGAGTATCTTCGTGCCTGCCACACGATATACACATGCAAAATGGTCATTGGCAGAGGAAGCTCTCAGTTAATAACTGTGGAAGTGCTCATAGAACACTAAGCTGAGAAGCAGGCTTTGTCCCATTGAGGACGTTACGCCAAGAAGAGAGAGAGACTTTAGAAAATCTGCCAAGAAACTCCGAGAACA
The DNA here is from genome assembly GCF_035046485.1 of Aedes albopictus. Lineage (NCBI taxonomy): Eukaryota > Metazoa > Arthropoda > Insecta > Diptera > Culicidae > Aedes > Aedes albopictus. The sequence continues at coordinate 153,317,036 of NC_085136.1, read as the reverse complement.
CAAAAGGAATTTTCAAATGAACTCCTGGATGAATTTCTCCAGAAATTTCCTAATGAATTCCTGAAGAAGCTTTCCGAGATACTCTTGGAGAAATTTCTCGAGTAAACTCTGAATAAATTTTCCAACTTACTTCTGGCGGACTTTTACAAGAAACATCTGGAAGCACTTTCCGATGAATACTTGTATGTAGTAACTTTCTACTTCTCCTAACAGTGTTACTATTTGTCCTGGAGAAACATATTCTTGAAATTTGACCACGAACTGCACTAGAAACACTTTCAGATTATTCTGGAACTGCACATACCAAATCTTTTCTCCAAAAAAAAGTTTATCCGTAGCTCAAGCGTTCAAATCAACCAGAATATCTTTGAGGAAGTCCTTCAAAATTATAAGTAATATTCTAAATACTTGTTTCGATACTAATGCCACTCTGGGGGAGCGTCCATAAATAACATCACGTGAAATTGTCCATTTCTAACCCCATTTCCCCCTATGTCATACTTTTTGTATAAAACCTACGATTTTTGGCAAGGATTGTCACACTTTGCTGAACCAACACCTTCCACTCGAAAGTATGACGTTAATTATTTACGTCACCGAGTGGTAAAGTGTTTAATAAACTAATAATAATTACAATAGGGGGATACACTTAACAGCTTAAACTGATTAAACTGATTAAACGTCACGATCACCAAGGCATCCATGATTATTTCATTCGCAAAATCATGATACATTTCAAATAAGCTGAAAATCATGGCTTACGCAGCAATTTTTTCTGTTTAGTGAGTACCGTAAACCGGGGTCAAATTGATCAGCGGGTGAAATTGATCACTCGGGTACTACATTGTAATTCCATACTAGGAACTCTAAAGCGTCGTAATGATCTTAAACTTTTTACGTCATCTGAATTTGTTCCGTAGGTTCCGTAGATCAACCACCTCTGACCTTAACTAGTATGGCTTTGGTACTTATCACGATTCACGGCCACATATGCTAAAGAGACGCGTGCTACCAGCAGCAAGTGCTTTTACGCTTTACCTCACCAAAGGAAGGTTAGTATCAATCAGTGCGCCATTGTTTTAATTTTACCACACCGTCAAGATGTTTTTCTTTCAGTGATGTGAAAACGGTACAGTTTTGAATGTGTCCAAGTAACCACGGGCACTGAAGTAATCATTGTTATATAAATACAAGACTAATATATTATTAGGTTTTGTTTTGTTGTGGTTTCTCAGTCTTGACAAAATCAAAATAAAACAACGTAACAGCGTTTTGATTTTGCTAAGACTAACAAGCCACAACAAAACAGTTATAAAATACAATGGTACATCGAAAAAGGCACATGACTTATGTTCCTGTACTAATGTATAATGTAAATTAGCTTCTAGTAGACAAACACGTTTCAGTCCATTTAGGGCCTTTAAAAAAAGACAATTACACCGTCTTCGACCTTGCGGCCTCTACAGACTGAACATTACTTACATTTGACAACGGACAACACATATAAACACCCAGTGGGCCCAGTGGAGAATTTTCCGTTTGACGAAAAGTTTTCCCCGACTGGAGCGGGAATGGAACCAACACTCCGAGGCTTACGAGACGCCTAAACGACTGACGCCGCTAACCGCTCGGCCACAAAGCCCACGTGCTTTCACGCACATCAACATCACAAACAGATAACTTGATGAATGTTTAGTTTTTTGAGACATTGATTTGTGACAGAGCCCAGACAGACTTCAGAACGACAGAAATGTATTGGTTACGAAAATCTGTTGTGGCCTTGTCTAATATTGGTTCTTGTTATGTTCAACACGTTAGCGTTACTCATTGGGATCACCGCAGAAAACTTAATCGTAAATCGATCACGTTCTTATGATGAATGGCATTTCATTCGACATTATCGCTGTCAGCACCTATCTTGGCATTTATACCGACTCTAACCACGAGCTGGTAATGGTTAAGCTGCGCCCAAAACTCTCAGTCATCAATAATATACGGTACCGGCGGCCGCGACGGTAAAACCTAGCGTGACTGAAGCAACCCAATGAGGTCCCTCTAGAAAACTGCTGGAGTACAGTTGAAGACGAGAGCGCTGTCGGGTACATGGACCGGAGCGATTTTAGAGGAAAATAACGAAGCTTGGGCGTTCATGTGTGTGTGGGCTGCAAAACGGTGAGTCGATAAGGAGAGCATCCAACATAGCTCTGGTCCTCACAAGTTCCTACCTCATGCTTCCACGGGTCAAACGATGACAAAGACCGCCAGCTAAGAGTTGTGTGCTTAGCTGGTAATGCAGCCTGGGCACTCTTATCCTTCTGACTTCGGCTAGATTGAGGAGGTACGACCCGAGCGTCTGTTCACCAAGGAGGTGTGGCTCAAACAGCGTCTGTTCTGGCATCCAGCGGCTGATTAAGAAACGCTGCACCACGCCCAGCTAGATCCAAGGTGGTAACCCCATCAGCGTGGTAGTCCCAGTGTTGGTTGGGACGTTAAACAGAACTGGCACGATGGCCCTCCGGCGAGACAGGATTGTTGGCGTAGGCCCAATAAGCCACCCGTAAAAATCCCCATTGCGAATAACATAGAAGAAAATACGACTCGATACAATCGGCAAAGACCCACGCGACGAAATAAGGACTACGATTGGAAACTTGGAACATGGAAGTCACTAGGTTTCGCAGGATGTGACAGGATAATTTACGACGAACTACATCCCCGCAACTTCGACATCGTGGCGTTGCAGGAACTTTGTTGGACTGGACAGAAAGTGTGGAAAAGCGGGCATCGAGCGGCTACCTTCTACAAAAGCTGTGGCAGTGTGGCACAACCAATGAACTGGGAACAGGATTTATAGTGTTGGCAAGATGCGACAACGTGTGATCGGGTGGCAGCAGATCAACGCAAGGATGTGCATGTTAAGAGTTAATGGCCGTTTCTTCAACTACAGCCAGGGTGCAAAATGTTCATAGTCATTGACTGAAAACAGCACGAATTTGAATGATTCTGCACTGAACATTCAAACCAAACAAAATCATTTTCGCTCTCTCATTTCCCTCCTCACACAGTCAGTCAATTCGTAGTCGTTGAATATGAAGCCGATCGAGAAACATCTTCATAATTACCTACGTTTTTGACTACGATTCCTTCCAAAAACACTCCACAAGAATCAAATAGGAAAAGATCTGTGTAAAGCACCGTTAAATGTAATCGAAACGTTAATATTTTATCAGTAATTCAACACTTTGTAAGATGTTTACAAATATTCATTAACTTTCATTCAGTTGACAAATGAGTATGGAGCAGCTGAGTATGAATATGCAGGCAAGTGAATGAAAATTGCCGTACGGTGAACATAACCTCGTCTGCTCGAAAATTTTGCGCCCTGACTACAGCATCATCAACGTCCACTGCCCACACGAAGGGAGACCCGATGACGAGAAAGAAGCGTTCTACGTGCAGTTAGAGCAAACATACGGATACCATGGTTGCTCGCCGCGTGACGTGAAAATCGTTGACGGCGACATGAACGCGCAGGTAGAAAGGAAGGAAATGTACCGACCGGTAATCGGGCGAAACAGCCTGCACGCCGTATCGAATGATAACGGCCAGCGATGCGTAAACTTTGCAGCCACCCGTGGTATGGTAGTCCGAAGCCCCTTCTTCCCCCGCAAAGATATCCACAAAGCCACCTGGAGATCACCCGACCATCAAACAGAAAACCAAATCGACCACGTTCTAATCGACGGTAAATTCTTCTCGGATATAACCAATGTCCGCACATACCGCAGTGCAAATATAGATTCGGATCACTACTTAGTAGCTGTATGCATGCGCTCAAAACTTTCGACAGTTATCACCACGCGTCGAAGTCGAACGCCGCGACTCAACATCGAGCAGCTGCGTAACGTAGAAGTGGCTCAAGACTACGCGCAGCAGTTAGCAGTGGCCCTACCAACGGAAGAGCAGCTTGGCGCAGCTACACTTGAAGATGGCTGGAGGGACATCCAATCTGCCATAGGTAGTACCTCGGCTACAGCACTAGGCTTCGCGACTCCGAATCACAGAAACGACTGGTACGACGGCGAATGTAAACAGTTGAAAAACGAGAAGAATGCAGCATGGGCAAGAATGCTGTAATACCGTACGAGAGCGAATGAGGCACGTTACAGACAGGCGCGGAACAGGCAGAACTCAGTCTCCCGGATGAAGAAGCGCCAGCAGGAAGAACGAGATCGCGAAGCGATGGAAGAGCTGTACCGCGCTAAGGACACACGAAAGTTCTACGAGAAGCTGAACCGCTCGCGCAGAGGCTTTGTGCCACAAGCCGACATGTGCCGAGATAATCACGGGAATATTCTCACGATCGGGGGTGGTCGACAGGTGGCGGCAGCATTACGATGAGCACCTCAATGGCGACGTTGTGGGTACCGAAGGTGGCGTGATAACAGATTTGGGAGTATGTGCACAGGACGAAAGACTTCCGGCCCCTGACGTCCAAGAGATTGAGGAGGAGGTTGGCCGGTTGAAAAACAACAAAACCGCTGGGGCAGATCAACTACCAAGCGAGCTTCTAAAATACGGTGAAGAAGCACTGGTGAGAGCACTACATTATTGGGTCATTACCTAGATTTGGGAGGAGGAAGTATTACCGGAGGAATGGATGGAAGGTATCGTGTGTCCCATCTACAAAAAGGGCGACAAGTTGGATTGCGGGAACTATCGCGCGATCACACTACTGAGCGCTGCCTACAAGGTACTCTCCCAAATTTTATGCCGCCGTCTATCACCGATTGTAAGAGAGTTCGCGGGGCAATACCAGGCTGGATTCATGGGTGAACGCGCTACGCCATCCGCCAGGTGTTGCAGAATTGCCGTTTTTTTTTTTAATACAACGTGCCCACACATCACTTGTTCATCGATTTCAAATCGGCGTATGATACAATCGATCGAGAACAGCTATGGCAGATTATGCACGAATACGGATTCCCGGATAAACTGATACGATTGATCAAGGCGACGCTGGATCGAGTGATGTGCCTAGTTCGAGTATCAGGGACACTCTCGAGTCCCTTCGAATCTTGCAGAGGGTTACGATAAGGTGATGGTCTTTCGTGCTTGCTGTTCAACATTGCGTTAGAAGGTGTAATAAGGAGAGCGGGGATTAACACGAGTGGTACGATTTTCACGAAGTCCGTTCAGCTGCTTGGTTTCGCTGATGATATTGATATTATTGCTCGTAAATTTGAGACGATGGCTGAAACGTACATCCGACTAAAGAGTGTAGCTAGGTGAATCTGATTAGTCATTAATGTGTCGAAGACAAAGTACATGATAGCAAAGGGCTCCAGGGAGGAATCACCGCGCCCGCAACCCCGAATTTATATCGACGGTGATGAAATCGAGGCGGTTGAAGAATTCGTGTACTTGGGCTCACTGGTGACCGCCGACAACGACACCAGCAGAGAAATTCAGAGGCGCATTGTGGCAGGAAATCGTGCTTACTTTGGACTCCGCAAAACTTTTCAATCGAATAATGTTCGCCGTAACACGAAGTTAACTATCTACAAAACGCTGATTAGACCGGCCGTCCTCTATGGGCACGAAACATGGACCCTACTTGCAGAGGACCAACGCGCCCTTGGAGTTTTCGAACGAAAGACGGGGCTTGGAGTTTGGAGAAGGCGAATGAACCCCAAGCTGCTTCAGCTGCCGAGAGAACCAACCATCGTTTATACCGCGAAAATCGGGAGGCTACGGTGGGCGGGTCACGTCATCAGAATGTCGGATAGCAACCCGACTAAAATGGTTCTCGAGAGTCATCCGACCGGTACAAGAAGACATGGAGCGCAGCGAGCTAGGTGGGTCGACCAAGTGGAGGAAGATCTGCGGACCCTACGCAGAGTGCGGAACAGGAGACAAACAGCCATGGACCGAGTAGAATGGAGACGGCTACTATGTACAGCAGAGGCCACCCCGGCCTTAGCCTGATTGGTAAGGTAAGTAAGGGCGTTCATGTTGCAGCATGGGACCAGGCTGAACGTGAAACGTTACAAACTAATGTGGAAGCACCAGAAAAAAAAACGCCGCGTGAAAGAAACGGATTGCGAACCTAGCATAGCTTAGTCGACCGTACACATTCCGAGGTGGTTGTCGATAGAGACGTTTAATGCGCCAAAACAGCTGCCTTGGACTTGACAGACTATTCATTGAACGACTTTTTTGTTGGACACCTAGCCAGGTCTTTAGGATCGGTGGGGATGCGAACACAGGAAAAAATAATTAAATTTAAACGACATGTACATCGTAGTTACAAAAGACGCGGACACCGTCTTCAGCCAGAGGCTGCACAGACTGAATGAAACTTAAACACTAGACAAGGGACACACGGAGCATGCACCAGTGGATACGGAGAAGAAACTATTCTCACGAAAAGTTTCATCGCCCGGAGCGGGAATCGAACCCTCACCCCATAGCATGGTGCGATTAGAAGCTTGGTGACCCTAACCGCACGGCTACGAGGCTCCACACTGTGAATATACACGAGTTTAAACAAATAAATGATTGAAAATTGAGTTGAAATAGATGCACATATTTTGAGCATTAAAAAACACTCAGTTTTACATTTTTGTTATCTTAACCTTCTTCGTGCATTGGCTTGCGCGCACCTCGCTGACCTAGTGCACGTTTAGGGGTCATTATGACCCTAATGCACGAAGAGGGTTAATATTGCACTGCATTGCATTTTCATGTTTGCGTTTATAAATAAATTGAAAAGCATACGATTTCCTGTTGACAAAGCTAGAAATATCAACTATCGTGTAAATTTACACGATCACTCGTTTAAAACTCAAAATACAAATGGCGTCCCTGGGTTTAGTTTTGTTTTGCTGGCGATTGCAAGAGTTGTTCTTACGGAAAGCACCGGAGGATGCGCTGTTTATACGTTTTGTGTCGTGTTTTTGAGTGATTAAGGCTCAAGCATTCGTCATCATTTTTCGGAAAATAAAAAGCAGTTTTCTCGCTGCAAATCAAAACAAGGAACATGAAAATATATTCACTGCATTATATTCCTTATGTGGAGTACAGTGAATATATTTTCATAGCAAGAACTTTTGTTTTGAACGAAAAAACTGCTTTCAAATGTTTGATGATGACGATGATTTCAATGACGAAAAGTTCAACGTTAAGTACGTGGATACAAGAAAACCATAAGCCAAACGAGTGCGTGGAGTGTGGATCACGGTATAGGCAAACATAGCGAACATAATCGGCAATGCACTCTTAAAAAATTAGGAATTTACACGTGACGTAAACCATCAACGTACGTAAACATTTCATGACTGAATGGCAAATTTGATTGAATTTTCCATCCATCATGTAAGCTCGAGTTGATTGCACAAGATGTCAACAAACCTATCTAACCAGGTAGGTAGAAACTGTTTTACATTAATCACTTGCCCTACAACTTGGATATATGTCCGAGTGGTATAGACCGTGCTTCTCAATCAGCGGACCAGTGTTCGAATCCCGATCATTATTTTACTTTCATATGTTTCATCTGTCGATTCGGCTCTAGCAATTGCTAGCTCGACTTTATTTGTGATAGAAGATGTAAATTTGTGTCAAATGGGCCGCTCCTTTTATGTGCATCCAAGAGAACTTAAATTTACATGATTTTTTCTAAGAGTGTGGCACCTCTAACAGCAGTCCCAGCGTAATCTTCCGGTGCTCCGTTTTGCGATGCGCTTCGCATCGAGAACAACGTGCAGCTTATGGTAAAACAGAACAAAACAAAACATCTGATGTTTGATCCATTTGTGAAGGGACCGAATTCTAGACAAAAAGGCATCATTAGGAAATCATGGGTACTGGTGAGATGCATTCCAAAGCTGTAAAAATACAGCTACGTGATTTATGAACACATCGTTTAAATTTAAACGAATTTAATTTTACACGACTCCATTTACAGGTCGTGTATTTTTAAAACATCACCTAATTTTGCGTTTATTTCGATGCTCCAAATATGTGCATCGAAACAAATGTAAAATTACATGAAATTTTTAACTGTGTCATTCATTTACAAAGATTTACATTCATTTCCTGTTATCTCAGTTCAGAAGCCTGCTATCGAAAAACAATGTATGGATGAATTTAACCTTGTAGTTTTATCTGAAAGTTTGCCGAATAACACTGGGGTCGCACACGCATACCAAAGTCGTGAGCGAGCTGTGAAGGCAAGTTTCCACAGCGTGAATGTAATTTATGGATTGATTGATTACACAAGTTTACAAAATAAAACGAAAGTCGTGAACTTCTGTCAACGACCAAAATTTTTGAAGCACAATTTAGTGCTGATTTCGAAACTGACCTTCAAAAAATTTAAAGTAGAACAGTTTTTGAGTTTTAGCTCAATATCGAGTTTTGTAACTTTTCAAAATATGTAATTTACTAAAATTCAAATATATTGCGTTTTGATCAACCAATTTTAAATCTTTTACCATAAATTGAAAGCTGAATACAATACCATTCGATCATCTGAATACAGGTTTTGCGTCAGATTGATGAAATTCAAGATATTGGCGAGTTTTAGGGACGATCTTCTTAAATTTTAGCAAAATTCTCAATATTTTTTGAAGAAATGTATTTTTTTCAATAAGAAAAAAACAACCTAAAAATTCTTTCTCGACGTTTACTTGACATATCATATGTAGGCGAGTTACAGTAAAAATTTCAGCTCAATCGGAGCATTGATTACGGAGAATGAGATGTTTGAAGTGAGCGACTTTGCTTAAAAATAGAACAAAAATCGATTTCAAATCACCAACCTTGTATGGAAAGTCGAAAAAATTTCCGCTCTACTGTAATTTTTTTCCTTCGCGTTTTCGAACTCAGGGCATGATTCTACACCAAAAATGATCATCAGCTTACCGAGTTCAAAAATGCTGTAAACTAGTGTTATGGATTGCAAAACCATCTTCATAGCACACTGCTATGAAGAATCATGGTCAAGAACGGCTGTCCCAAAAGGCTTACTATATTGATAAAAGCAACGCTGTTAGTAGTCACTCAAGTTGATCCGAATTGGGCTAAATATGTCGAATACATGAAATGTCAACACATTCGAATGGTCAGTGAAGCATACAATGTCATTACGTCTTATTTAAAACGCCATTATTCGACTAACCATATCTTTGATTTTAGGTGCCGGCATCACTGCTGGTATATAGCCGATGCGATAAGCGCACGGGTATTCAGCATGAACATTCTGAAGGTGATGGGTACGATACTCGGTCGGTCGAGGAACTTTTCTTAAACGAAATTTCCTTGAATTCCTTGGGTAAAGAGTATGTTCGTATCTGCCACGAGCTGGAAGCTCTCAATTAACAACTAAGAAAGTGCGCATAGAACAGCTGAGAAGCAGGCTTTATGCCAGTTGGGACATTATGCCAAGGATAAGAAGAAGATCATTGCTGGTATACTCGAGCAGGAACAAAAAACTGACACATAACTACAGCCAAAGCCAGGTATCATTCCAAGACAAGGTATTGTGGTATTGAAAATAACTTACTTTGGTATTTTGTACGTATTGCTAAAATACCTCAACGAGTTATTGGTTTGGTGTTGAGGACTGCTTCAGGTATTACTCAGTTATGGAAAAATCGCCGATTATTATTTAGGTATTGCCATACCTGATGACATTATTCACTAGTTATGGTCAAAATATACAGGGGATGGCCAAAATGTTTGGGATAGGCAACTTTTTTTTCTCTCACCAAAAAGTTCAACATGCTATAACTTTTCATAGAGTGCATCAAAAAATCTCAAATTTTGACAGTTTGTCACAAGGTTGCAACCATTCATTTGCAAAAATTTACATTCATTTGCTATTATCTCAGTTCAGAAGCATGCTATCGAAAAACAATGTATGAATGAATTTAACCTTGTAGTTTTATCTGAAAGTTTGCCGAATAACATTGGGGTCGCACACGCATTCCAAAGTCGTGAGCGAGCTGTGAAGGCAACTTTCCACAGCGTGAATGAAATTTATATTCACCGCTTGGAGAGTTGCCTTCACAGCTCGCTCACGACTTTGGTATACGTTTGCGACCCCAATGTTATTCGGCAAACTTTCAGATAAAACTACAAGGTTAAATTCATCCATACATTGTTTTTCGATAGCATGCTTCTGAACTGAGATAATAGCAAATGAATGTAAATTTTTGCAAATGAATGGTTGCAACCTTGGTTTGTCAACCTATTATACGTGCATCATTAGTACAAATTTGGGCTCGATTGATTAACCTTTCGCAAAGTTAGAACCGTTCGGGTAGAACACTATTCTTTAGACAACTCATTTTTTAGCTGTCATATCTCGGAAACCTGTGAACCGAATCGAATGAAATTTTGAACGTACACTAACAATATACAAATGCTTCGTAAACTATTAAAACATAGATACTTTTTGGACGTTGAAAAAAGTTATCATGGATTGACACTTTTTGGATTTTTCACGAAAAAAATGTAATTTTTTTACGTCAATGTCAATAAATTTTAATGTTGATGTCCTAAGGTTTTCCACTTCTGTTCTCAAGTTATCTTTAATCAGATATATAAGAGCCTATTTAGATTAAAGGAAGATCACATTTAGTAATTTTTGTGTGGTATTGTAAATTTGACTTATTTTCCTCTATATGGGTAAAAATTTCAACCTGGAATAACTTAATTCACCGTGAGAAAATATTACATTTTATAACGTTGTATTAAATATCAATATATTGTTGATAAACGTTGAAAATTTGATTCAATTCGGTTCACTGGTTTCCGAGATATGACAGCTCAAAAATGAGTTGTCTAAAAATTAGTGTCTTACCCGAAGGGCTCTAACTTCGCGGAAAATTATTCAATCAAGCCCAAATTTGTACCAATGATGCACATACAACAGGTGGATAAACAGTCAAAATTTGAAATTTTTTGATGCACTCTATGAAAAGTTACAGCATGATGATTTTTTTTGTGGGAGAAAAAAAGTTGCCTATCCCAAACATTTTGGCCACCCCCTGTACACCAGTTATTATTTTAGGTATTTTACCTCTTATTCAGGGCTTCTTAATACCTTATCCAGGTTGTATGTAGGTATTCGGTTTTCCATACATGAGTTTGGTATTCTTCAGCTATTTTCTACTACTCGGGTAGGAAAATGAATATTTATAATTTATTACGAATCTTCGGTAAGTATGTTGCTCTAGCTAGAAGTTAAAAGCTGAACAGATAGCTGTTGTCCTTCCAATAGGGACCATAACACATAACAAACATTTTGTCAGAAGACAACATTTTACTTGTTTCATATTTTTTAGTAGTGAAGCGGAATTTTGTGAGGGCTCGGGTCCATGTCCTCCTCCGGCTCCCGCTCCTTCACATCTGACTGTATGACTTCAACCGTATCCTTCGCATAGTCTTTAGAGATGTCAATCACTCCTCATTTATCCTCCACATCTAAACAAGCTTCATTAATTTCAGCTACATCTTCTTCCTCGATGGTTCACCACACTCCACTACTGCTGGGAATCGTTCGCGAAAGAACATCGTCACCTCGTCCATGATCGCAATGCGCACGACATTCGAGCTTTTCTGCACTGATTGTTCCCCCCATTGAGTAGTGGTGCATATGTTGCAACTGAAACCAATCCAGTTTTTTGTTTCCTTCACATTCTTTCACCAACTCTAGCACTTTGTTCGGTCGTAGAGTAATAGCCTAGCAATTATAATGTATTTAAATTAGATGAACCAGTCAAGTGTGCACCACGTACGTTGCACCAGTCAAACCAATCCGAAACCGAACCGATTAACTTTTCGATAAAACTACGGCAACTATTTAGACGAGCCACACCGCACCAAACTAATTCCAAATTCAGTTCACTTTTTTCGCGTAGGTCGTGCAGCAGCGCACATGTGCACGGGCTAGGTATACCTAGAATAATCCAATCGTTACGCGCCGTCCACCCGCGCACGCCACCGCGGAGCACTCAAAGCACCAGCTCTCACCGCAGAAGAACGATTGCGACGACGACGGGATCGAACGGTCGAACCGGCAAAGCACCATTGGCTATTCGGTTTGACTTTTTCCGTATAATCTTGCTGCACTGCGGTGCAACTGTTTGGCTTGGCTTGGCTGACTCGCTGTGGCGTGCGATTTGGAGCACTTTTTCACTTTACTGACGGTTGGTTTGTTGGGTGAAATGAGCTCAAATTTTTGCACCATCGTCAGCTTATATAGCTATTTGCACAGTTTTAGCCCCGAATGTGGACGGAAAACCCTCCGTCTCTTGAGGTGGCGGACAAGTAGGAGGAAAATAGTTTGCGGCCACTTGTAGAAAGGACCGGACAGCAGCCGCAGCATTCGTGTTCAAGTTTTCCTCTAATGGGTAGAAATGGAGCCTGCTCTAGCGGGGGTGCGGCGCGGTATTTGGATCAGTTTTCGCAACCGCAAAGTACAACGCGATGTCATGACCACAGTGGTCAACAGCAGTGCCAACTGCCTGTCAGCAACGGGAAAGGTTGGGAAAATCACTGCAGTTTGACTTTCATAATCGCTTGACAAAGTTTGTTTGCGAGTGTTATGGTACAGAACATAATGGTTTGACTTCTGAATCTTCGAGTTGGCTTACACCAGTTGACCAGTTTGTAGAACCATTTCCATTGGATTGGCAAAGAAGTCTGTACTTCAACAGATGTAAATCTAACGACACAGAGAGCATAACTATTTGATCTACAACGTAGGGATTGCTGATCTACCGCGGGCGGAGCGTGAAAGAGATTCTATCTTACGCTTTTCAATCATGCAAACTTGTGGTAGTGTAAAGCCAAGGGCGTAGCCAGCTTTTCGGTCAGGGGGGGCAGCAAGCACCTTTAGTAAAAATGTGCCTACTAGCTTTTATAACTAAACGCAACACGATGAAATTGAATATAATAACATTATATTCTAAAAGCTTTATTTAACCCTTAACCCTGTTGTATTTTGTACAATACGTGATGATATTGTGATGATATTGTTCTACCATCTACTGTAGCAAGGCAGCACTGGAATAATCTTAAAAGCGATTTGATCAAGATTGTGCTGTTGTTAGTGGTCAGTCATTCTCCTGTATGAAGGGCCAAAAAGGGTTGTGCGGACCCGCAAGCAGAGACACTTGCGCCACAGGGAAAAAGAATCTCCTTCCAGAAGAAAGTTCTCACGAACAACTGCAAAATCGAGCCCTCGATTGACAGAATACTCCCAATAGATGGGGTCGAAGAGCCCGCCCTCTATCCACGAAATGTTAACAACAAGGAGGAGGCAGTTCCAAGTTCCTGTCCAAATCGTTTCAATCGGGTGCCCTGATGGTCCCTCCCTTTCCCAATATATGATGAGATATGTATATGAATTATGATACCCGAGGGGGTTTCGGCGTTTTTAAAAAACTACGACTGCGCCACTTCAGTTTCAGCTGAAGACTCTCTCTTCTGTATTGTGCGAATCAGTTTTTATAAACTAACACTTCCCGATCGATCATGATTATTCCTGATCTAACCTAACTGAACTTGAACTTGAAAAATATGTTGCGCCACAGCTATGACGATGATTCTACGTCGTATGATGCGCGTGAGGGTGGATGTTTATGTTTGGTGCGATTCGGCTGCATTGGTGCTCCGGCGAATGAATGTTTATGTTGACTCATGATGATTGCGTCTCAGGCTTGGATAGCGAAAGTGGCTTATTGACGAATATCGGCATGATCGGTGGTAACGGTTTAATTGTGGTCAGTGGAAACGGGTTGCTCGTAACTACTCCCCTCCGTGAAGTCGAGACGTCCCGGGTCGACAAAAGTGTTGATTGTTTTCTTGGGGATGATGAAATCTCTCGCAATTCTGATGACTCATCTTTGGCTTGGTTGTTTGATACTTCTTCTAAAAATGGTTTTCTGCGGAAATTGATGTTGACGTTTTTGGTTTTGACCTTGTACAAAATGATAAGGGTTATAATTCCCAGAATGCTGAATACCGACAAACTTATTGAGGAATAATGGTGAATTTTATGACTTGTCGATAGGGTTTCCAAATGGTTTCGGTTTTGTATTTGCAGATCTTCAATTGAACTTTCTATAATCTGCTTTTCGATATGTAAACCATCTAATGGTACTATCAACGGCATCTCTGTTTTGAATATTTCGGTATTTTCAAATTTTGTACTGTCTAAAATAATACTGCAATTGCGAAATTCTATTAAATACGAGCCAGTTAGGTTTCTGTTTGTTATTTCGCAATTTGACTTAATATTCACGGGAGATTTCGATTTGACAATAATATGATTATTAGTGATTTTCTTAAATTCTTTTTGTTGATTGTACATTTTAAAAGTGCATTTACCGGTCATACCTCGAAGTAAGTGTGTAAAACAGGTGTCATTGCTAAAATCCAATAAATCCTTCTGATTGCATATGCGATATTCTTCTATGTTTCGGCATTCCTTCGTAATAAAATATGTCTCGTTGTTGCTGATCATAGCTGTGCTGGCGGGCAAATTTAAAATCTTATTTTCGATTGGCAAAGCTTCTAAAATCAAACGACTGTAAGTGTGATTCTTTAAAGATGGAATTTTAACTACAAAAACAAGTTTTGTCATATTGTAAAAAGCTGATATTTCTAAGAAATCATATACCTGTTCAAAATTATGAATTACAATTCCTTTTTCTTCTAATCTATCGATCGAGAATGATAATTCATCGGGATGCAAGATATGTTTCGAAATAATGTTTACCTTTGCTAAATGAATAGATTCAGAGATATCTTTAAAATGAGAGATAAGATGATCCAATTGAATGTTAACTTTTATAATATTTTCCAATATTTTGATTTGTTTCTGTAAGCTTCCTGACTCGTTATTATTAATAGCGTTCATTATAAGTGATTGTTGATTATTTATTTGCTTAATCAATCTATTGACTCTATCTTGCATATCAAAATTAATTTTTCTTTGTTCGTTATTCTCTGTAATAAGCTGATTACTTTTAGTAGTAAGATCATCTAAATCTCGTGAAATGTCGATATAGTCTTGATGGTCCATATTTCCAGTTAAAAATTTGATTCCTGTACCTACAAAATCCATCAATCCTCGTTTTTGTCTAGTTTTCATTTGTAGTCCAAAATAGAGGTTTTTGAGATTGAAGAGCTTTGTAGATAAAACATCGTTCAATTCTGTAAAATTTCCATAATTTCTTAATTCCTTGGTTATTAATTTCAACTTTGTGAAAGTGGGTTCGTATAAATCAAAATCAATAGTATGGTAAATTCTATGTTCACCGACTTTCATAAAGCTTTCTCCTGCTGTTAAAGCCAATAATCCAGGGTTTTGATTAAGGTCCATGATTTGAATAGTACAATGAATGGGTTGTAACATACAATTAATAGATATTAAAAACAAGAGAAGTGTTGTTTCCATGATGAAATCTAAAACGAGAAAGAAAAAATAATTTGAAATTTACTTTCTGATACGACGCATTTTAGTTTTATGGAGTTTTCTGTTTTTATCGTCCTTGTAAGTTTGATTTCTATCCGAGGTTACTTTGACTTTTTCAAACCATTCTTTGGTTTTAGCTTTAATTCCTTGTCGTCTATTAAATGCTTGTTGATCTGGTTCTAAAGCTGGTGGATCTTCTCTAGAAGCGTTCCGGTTTTTATGTTGTTCCTGTTGAGTAGAAGTTATTTTAGTAATGGTTTCATCATAAATTTTATCTCGGTATTCTATGAGTTGTGCGCGATCGAGTGGTCTTTCTTCACCATCTTTTATTCCGTAAAATACTTCACGTGGTTTTAATTTTGTTGAGGTGTGAATTGCGTTATTGTATAAACTACATGCAATTAGAAACATTTCTTTACTGGAGAGGTTTTCGTATTTATGTTTGTTGCATCGGTAAATTTCACTTAAGGTAGAATGGAACCGCTCAACAATTCCGTTCACTTCACTGTAATTAGTTGGTGTAAAATATTGTTGTATGTTGAGGTTATTTAACAAATCACGGATTTCAATTGATTTAAACGCTGGTTCATTGTCTGAGACAATTAACTTTGGTGATCCAAATTGTGAAATGAATTTTATCAAGCCTTTTCGAATGTCTATTGTAGTTCTTGATTTGATGGGAATTAAAAATCCGAATCTAGACAATTTGTCTACAATTGAGAGAAATAAGTTTGGTTGTGATATGAAAATGTCTATGTGAATAATGTCAAGAGGTTGTTTTGGTATTGGGGTTTCACCTAGTTTGATTTTATATGGTTTTCGTTCGTATTTCATCTTATTGCAAATTTCACAAAGGATAATGTATTTTCGTATTTTATTTTTCATTTTGGGGAAGAAAAATCTATTCCGTATTTCACAGAGATTTTCTAAAATGCCACGATGTGAAGTCTCGTGAGTGTTTTCAATAAGAGTATCTTGTTCAACTTCGGTTCGAACGTCGATACGCATCGTTTGAGATATCTTTACTTTGAAAGTGCGACATCTGCTAAAATAGTTTTTGTAAACAAATTGAATGATATTGATAACATTTTCAGGACAAAGAATACAGTTAGTACGTCTTGTATCCATGTATTCCTTGAATATTTTAATTATGAAAGGTACTCCGAAAATAAATTTGGTGATAGTTCGTCTATAAACTCGTGGAAAAACTTCTTCATAAATATTGCTTTCTTCATTTCCAATTTTCAAAATAATTTGATTACTGAAATAATTAATCGGAATTTCAGTGCATGGTATAAGTTCTGAATCATCTGTGTCTGCTGAATGCATAGTGTCATTACTAGACGATGTTTCATCTTCATTAATGTTCACTTCTTGGAATATTCTTGATAAACTGTCGGCTACAACATTTTGTTTGCCTGGTTTATACCGAATTTCATAGTCAAATTCTGACAAAGTTAAGCGCCAGTGAATTAATCTTTGGTTTGGTTCTTTCAAATTTAAACTGTATGTTAAAGGTTTGTGATCTGTGTATAAAATGAATTTTCTTCCGTACAAATATGGACGAAAATGTTTGCAAGCCCATACAATAGCTAAGAGTTCCTTTTCTATTGTAGAATAATTTTCTTCGGTTTTATTTAAAGTACGTGACGCAAAGGCTATTGGCTTATCTTTTCCCAATGGTCCTTGTGAGAGTACTGCGCCTATGGCAAAATTTGATGCATCAGTAGTGAGAATGAATGATTTATCAAAATCTGGATATTGCAAAATATCACTGCTTGTCAAAATTGATTTACACTTTTGAAATGCTTTCACGAAATCTTCTGAATGAATTATAGTTTCACCTTTTCGAAGTGAATTTGTCAAAGGTTTTGCAATTTTTGCAAAATCTTTTATAAATTTTCTATAGTACCCTAAAATTCCTAGGAAACCTCTAAGTTCCCGTTCATTTTTAGGTAAAGGCCAATTCTTAATGATTGAAATCTTTTCAGGGTTAGGTTTTACACCATCTGTAGATACAATGTGTCCTAAGAAAGCAACTTCTTTACGTAAAAACTCACATTTGTCTAATTGTACCTTCATGTTGTATTTAGACAATGTATTAAATATTTTCCGTAAGTTATCAAGGTGTTCTTGTAGGCTTGTGGAAAACACAATAATGTCATCCATATAAATAAAACATCTTACGCCAATATGTTCACGTAAAATATTATCCATTACTCTTTGAAATGTAGACGGTGCATTTTTGAGTCCAAAAGGCATTCTCAAAAATTCGTAATGTCCATTTTCAACGTTAAAAGCTGTTTTAGGAATGTCTGATTCTTCAACTTCAATTTGATGAAATCCAGACGCCAAGTCTAATGTGGTAAAATAATTACATCTTCCAAGCTTATCCAAAATATCGGTAATATTTGGGATAGGATATCTATCATCAATAGTCTTATCGTTCAATTTACGATAATCAATTACTAGTCTCCATTTTTTAAGTCCAGATGCGTCCATTTTCTTAGCAACGATCCAAACTGGTGATGTCCAAGGACTTATAGAATGTCTAATAATTCCTTGTTCTAACATTTCATTAATTTGCTTCTGTACCTCATCTTTATGACAGAAGGGGTACCGATACGATTTGCAATAAATTGGCATTTCATCCTTTGTTTTAATGCTGTGTTTGATAGCATTTGTAAATGTTAAACTTTCTCCGGGTAAGTAAAATACATCTTGGTTGTCTGCAATTAATTTTAAAAGTTTTGGCTTCTCTTCAGAGTTTAGGTGATCCAATCTTAACTGATTAAATAACTGTCGATTGATTGGTCTAACTGGATGTGGGTAAGATTGTGATTCGAAATTATTCAACTCAGAAACGAATGGTTTAAAAATTTCAATTTGAATTGGGTTATTCCGATGATTTGTAATTGCTAGAAAAGCATGATTGTTTTCTGCTTTGTATAATCCTGCGTGTACAAAAATAGAATCATGAATTTGAGTATCATGAGAAACAAAGAAATCACCTTTTTCAAAATTAACAGGGAAATGGATAAATTTTGTCTCATTTGCATTGAGTTGTACCTGTGTAGAACATGGATATTTACGTAGCATTTTAATATTTCCAGAAGGAAGTTGTAGTTCATTTGTACTTGTTATGATATTTGCTTTCAAGTCTTGCAAAGCTTCATAACCGATTAGTCCGTCAAAAAATGGATGAAAATCAAAAACATAAAATTGCAACTCTTGGGTATTTGGAATTTTGTAAAATGGGTTGAAATGTACAGACTGATTAATTGTGTGAACTCCATTTATATTATGAACTGTTAATGGATCTGTAAATTTAGCTTGATTTACATGTTTGGGGCTAATGTAATTTTTATTGGCTCCTGTGTCTATTAAAAATTTTAGTGGACCTTTAGTAGTGTCAACTTCAATATAGGGAATAAAATTATTCATGTTGGGTGCCCGTCTTCCGTTCGCTCGCGAAAATTTATGTCATCAACTTGAACATTATTTTGTTCACATTCTTTGATTGCTGGTAGAGTAACTTTTGGTAAATTTATATTATTGTTTTGAACCTGAGATTGATTTGGGTCTTCATCAAAATATTCAGAATAATCTAAGTATTCTGGATATTCCGAGTATTGTGGATATGGTGAATATTCTGAGTATTCAGGATAATAATACGGTTCACTGTAATCGGGATAATCAAAACATTCATCAAACTCTTCTACCTGATAATGTGGACGATTCATGTAATTTACCTGTTTGCTGAGAGAAGGGTCTACTTCCATTGGTATCGGCTTTGGTTGTGGTTTTGGGAAATTTCTTTGGAATGTGTTTGGCATAAACGGATTTCTTTGGTATTGGAATGGTTTTTGGAATTGATTTTGTTGGAATGGTCTAAATTGAAAAGGTCTTTGAGGCGTATTAAATTGGAATGGACGTGGTCCATTATTAAATTGAGGTCGAGGTGTTGATTGAAATTGGAAAGGTCTTTGATATTGTGGAGGTTTCTGAAAATTGAATGGTCTTGGTGGTGGAAATTGGAAAGATTTTTGCATCGGTTTTGGTGGTAAAGAAATTGGATTCGAAGTTTTTGATATTGATTGGAATGGATTTTTCACATAATTGTAATTATCCTCTTCAAGACAAAGTCTGAGAGCTTCCTTAAGTGTTTTGGGTGCTTGAGCTCTAATAATTGGTCCAAGAGGCTCTTTAAGTCCCGACAAGAAAACTTTTAAACCTAGATCTTGGTAAAACTGTTTCTTCGCAGCTATGATAACACTTACCTTTTCGTTTACCTGTAACAAATTGATTAGTAATGAAATAGAATGTGATACGTCTCTATAAAAATCTTGAACTGAATCCCCTTGCTTCAATTTAAACAAGTCTCTAGTAAGAGAAATTTCATCCCTTTTATCACTGAAATGAGTAATCAGGGTGTTTTTAATATCATCCCAGTTAGTTTCAGTACCATATAATTCAAGCGCGGCATCCGCATCATGCGTAATTTTAGATCGAATAGCATGCATCCAAACATCAAATGCAGGTGTTCCTTTTGCACGCTCCAATGTTGGCATTAACTTGTCAATAGATTTTATAAATGAATGCAATTTAACAGGATCCCCAGTGAAACATGGAAAATCCCTCAAAATTTGTGGAGTCTGCAAGCTTTTCAAAATAGATTCCACATCACTGAAATTATTCAAAGTAGCGGCTCTCAAATTTGCAATTTGTTGATCTTTCTGATTAATTTGCAATAAAGCATTATCAAGTTGATTCTGCACATCTTGTCCAGCGGCTAATTGATGTTGTAGTTCAATTACCTGACGATTTTGTTCAACCATGTCTGCAGCGGCTTGTTCCAGTTGTGCTTGTAGCGCCTCATTTTCTGCGGCCAATAAATCACGGTTTTCATCGTACCTGGCCATCGTTGTCACTCACTAAAAATATCTAAACACACTTAAAAATACACTTATGGATTAAAAGATTAATTTTGGTTATTAACTTTTGCACTTTTAAAAATTTTTGATTCACTTTTTATTTGGTTTCACTTTTATTATTTATTTCACTTTTAAAATTCTTTGATAATGATTCTTTGGTAATTTTTCTTTGATAATAATTTTTGATAATAACTTTTCAATAATAATTCTTCTTTTTCTCTTAAAATTACACTTAACTTACCACAATCCTTTTCGGTCCTCACTTCGGTGTTCGTCCGTCGCGTTTCCGTCCTGGCTGTGGGTTCCCGTTGCACTTCGGTATGCGTCCGTTGTGTGTCCGGTGTTTTGCCGTGGTCTTCGGTTCCCGCCGTGTCCAGGTGAAATGAAGTTTTCTTCTAATCGACGATATGCACTCGCTGATGGGAATTGTCCCGAAAAAACTCACTAATCACTGATCACTGCAAGCGGTATCCTACCGACACTGCGACAATTATGATACCCGAGGGGGTTTCGGCGTTTTTAAAAAACTACGACTGCGCCACTTCAGTTTCAGCTGAAGACTCTCTCTTCTGTATTGTGCGAATCAGTTTTTATAAACTAACACTTCCCGATCGATCATGATTATTCCTGATCTAACCTAACTGAACTTGAACTTGAAAAATATGTTGCGCCACAGCTATGACGATGATTCTACGTCGTATGATGCGCGTGAGGGTGGATGTTTATGTTTGGTGCGATTCGGCTGCATTGGTGCTCCGGCGAATGAATGTTTATGTTGACTCATGATGATTGCGTCTCAGGCTTGGATAGCGAAAGTGGCTTATTGACGAATATCGGCATGATCGGTGGTAACGGTTTAATTGTGGTCAGTGGAAACGGGTTGCTCGTAACTTATGTAATGTATGTCAGTGTGTGTTGTCAGAGCCGTAGCGTGGTCCCACGGCGCCATTGGCAAGCATCCAGATTGGCGCCCCACGACAATTAGACATTATTATTTTGCTAAATTTGTTTATTCAAAGTTATAAGTACGTTTTCGAAGTTTTCAAAGAGTATAAGTACGAACACATTTTGCATTTCAAGAATCATACTTTGACCAGCACAATAGTAAGAAGTGACTTTTCTAATTCGTAACATGAATGATGCATACATTTTTTAAGGAAATCTTAGTTTTTTTTTCTGAATTTTTGAATTTTGTTTTCAAAAATACTGAATTGAGCTTTCAGAAATCCTCAAACGTTTTTACTTATTTTCGACTATAGCTTCAATTGGTTTTACCAGAATTTTCTAATAACTTCACCAAACGTTTCTTCTTAAGTTCAATAAAAATATTTCTTAGAAGATCTGTAAGAAAATTTTCAGAAATCATTAGACATACCATGGAAATGGAGGAATACCAGGAGAAATTCCTGAAGGAATCTCTATATGAGTTTTTGTTGAAATCTCTGGAAGAATTTTTGCTGCATTCATTGAACGAAATTAAAGAAGAGATTGTGGAGGAATCCCTGCATTTATCTTCAAGAAATTTAGGTAAGCATTCTAAATGAAAATCATGGAGTATTTTTTGCAGGAATTCATGGATCAATTCGTGACGCAATGCCTGATGAAATGCCCGTAATAGTTTGTAGAGGACCATTGGAAGAGTTAAAAAAAAAACTTGGCAGAATTTTCGAAGGAATCTCTGAAAAAGTTTTTTAATGAATTTCTAGAAAATCTAGAGAATCTATGAATGGCTTTTGAAAACAAGCATTGGATAAATTTTGGATTAAGTTAATGACAGATTTTCTAACAGAAAACCTGTAGAAATTTCTGAAATACTTCCAAATTTATTATTTTATGGAGGAATTGATGAAGACATTCATGAAAAGTTTCCTAGTGAAATTCTAGCAGAAATTTATGGATCAATCCCTAGTGAGAATGGTACAGTTTCATAGAAGATTTTCTATCAAAAATCCCTAGAAGAATTTCTGAAAGAATTCATTCCCAGAGGATTTTTCATTGGAATCTATGGAGGAATTACTAAAGAAATCTATTGAAGGGTTACTTTGTAGTCCTTATAGACATTTTTTGCAGGAATCTATTGAAGGAAATTATTGAATATCCATGTAGAAATATTGAGAGGAATTCTTTGACTAATTTCTGAATAAATTCCTAGATAACTTCCTGAAAACCTTCCTCAAGACATTTGAGGGGATTCTCTGAGAATTTTTAGTAAGTAATAAATAAATAAATAAATAAATAAAGATTGTCTTGTGGGTGAATACTACTTGAATGATTTCTGTTAGATTTACAAAAAATTAAGCCCAAAGAAACATCTATTGGTGATAACAATAACAGTCAGAAAAAGCATCGTCCGAATATTTTTCATTTAAAATACTTGTGGTAAACACTCTTAAACATATCAAAAAATAAGTTTCCAGTAATTTTCAGAGAAAAACTCACTAGAATTTCAAAAACTTATTGATTTTGCTTTGCTCGTTAAAAAAACCAAAATAGCTTCTCAAAATAAAAAAAACAGCTAAATTCACAGGTAACATCATGATAAATAATCTAGAGAACGAATTTTTGAGAATAAGTAACGTAATGTAAAAACACTCGATCAATCTTAGAAATTTTGAAGTCTTGGTAACATACAAGAAAACAAAAGCATCATACTGTTCCTTCCAGCCTTAGACCTTTTCGGCACCCCTTAGAGGCTGGCGCCCTTGGCGGGGGCCAACCTGGCCAACCCCATGCTACGGCTCTGTGTGTTGTGTATGTTTTGTTATACATTTGTTTGAAAAACAATCATAATCATGATTAATTAGCATTTATACAAAACATTTACCTGATTACTCCTGAAATAAAATGTAGATTAGCAACAAAACGTTAAAAAATGCACATCAAATCTCGATCCTGGAATGTCTGCTCACCACTGATCGGCCACTTTAGGCTTGAAAACATTAACAAGATCGAAATTTGATGTGGTGGTAGATCTTACGCCACAACGCACCATTCTAAGGTGATCTACCCACGTTACGGGGCTTGTATTTTGTACAATACGTTAACAAAAACTCGCCTGATCTACACAAATCAACGTGGTGCTGGTAGCGATGGCCAATTTATGAAAGATTAAGGATTTTTATTTACTCGTGTAATATTTTGCTCTGTGTCTACAAAACATTCATCAGAAATTACAGCTGAACTCTTTTGGAAATTACGAACTCTTTTGAGGATAAACCTAGAATTTCGTGGTTCCTGTATGCTTCTATTTATCTTCCAATACTATTTGCTGGAGAAATACATCCAGAATTTTTTGAATTTTTGAATTCCAGAAGGAATTCTTGTTAGAATTTCAAAAAATAAACCTGTATGAATTCCTGGATAAATTATGGGAGGGATACCTAGTGACATTTCTGAAGAGATCTCATGAAGAAATCCTAGACAAATTTCTGGAGGATTCCTTGGAGGAGATTCTGGACGGAATCCCTAGTAAAATTTCATAAGAAATGTCTTTAAAAAATCCTATATGAAATCTTAGAGAAATTTGTGAAGGAATTCTTGGAGGAATGCCTGTAGAAACTTCTGAGCAAATTCCTGGCGTAATCCCTGGAAGAAATCCTGGAGGATTTCCTTGAGCATTTTTTTTGGTAAATTCTTGGAATCCCTTCTTGGAAGGAGAATTCTGGGAGAAATTCCTGAAGAAATCTCCAGAGGAACTCTGGGAAGAATTGCTGGAGAAATTTCTGAAAAAAATCACTTGAGAGATTCCAGGAGGATTTCCTGAAAGAACCCTTGGAGGAATTTCTGGAGGATTCCCTGGTGGAATCTCTGGAAATATCTCTCGAAAAATTCGTTGAGAAATCTCTGAAGTAATTGCTGGAGGAATCTCTGGAGGAATATCTGGAGGAATCCCTGAAAATTTTCTCAAAGTATTCCTGGAGAATTTCCTGAAAGAATCTCTGAAGAAATCCCAAGAGGATTTCCAGGCGAAATTCCTGGACGAATTGCTGGCATAATTCCTGAAGGATACCAGGAATATGCCGGAAGAAATTTCCTGGGGAAATTTCTAGATAACATCCCGGAGGAATAAATCGAGGTGTTCCTAGTGGTATTCCTGTGGAAATTTCTGGAGGAATCTCTACAGGAATTCTTGAAACAATTACTGGATGATTATCTAGAGGAATCTCCAGAAGAATTCTGAGAGATTTCTGTTTCTATTTCTATTATTTTTCTATTTTTGAAAGAACCCCTTGAGAGATTCCTGAAGAAATTTCTAGTGGAATTGCTAGTGGAGTTCCTAGAGAAATTCTCGAAGGAATTCCTGAAGGAATCCCAAGGGGTTTCCTTGAAGAAAATTGTGAAGAAATCCCTGGAGGAATATCTGAAGGAATCTCTGGTGGAATACCTGGAGGAATCCCTGAAAAATTCCTGAAGGAAGTCCTGGAGAATATTCTTGAAGAAATTCTGAAGAAATCTCTAGAGGATTTCCTGGAAGAATCTTTGGAGAAACTTCTGGAGGATTTCCTGAAGGAATCTTCAAAGAATTTTCTGAAGAGATTTTTCATGGAGAAATCTGTGGAGGAATCCCTTCAGGAGGGAAATCCCCTGGAGGAATACCTGGAGGAATCAGGAAGCAATTCCTGATAAAATCTCGGGAGAAATTCCTGGAGAAATACCTAGAGGAATTGCTGACATAATTTCTGAAAGATGTCCAGGAGCAATTCCTGGGGTAGTTCCTGATGAAATTACTGGGGTTATTCCTGGAGAAATTCCTAGATAAAATCCTGGAGGAATACCTGGAGGAATTACTAGAGGTATTTCTTTGGGAATTTCTGGAGGAATCTGTAGAAGAATTCTTGGAAGAATTACTGGATGAATTTCTAGAGGAATTCTGGGAAATTTCTATTTTATTCTATTATTTTTCTATTTCTGAAAAAATCCCTTGAGAAAACCCCGGAGGAATTTCTAGCGGAATTTCTGGAGAAATTCTTGGATAAATCCTCGAAGGAATTCCTGAAGAAATCCTTGGAGGAATCCTAGAAGCAGTTTGTAAAGAAGTTCCTGGGGGAATCCCTGAAAAAATGATGATGGTATTCCTCCAGGAATTTCCTGGAAGAATTTATGAAGAAATACCTAGAGGATTTCCAAAAATAATCTTCAGAGGAACTTCTGGGGGATTTCCTGGAGGAATCTTCAGAGGATTTCCTGGAGAAATCCCTAAAAAATTCCTGATGGTATTCCTGGAGAATTTACTGGAAGAATGTCTGAAAAAATTTCCAGAAGAATTTCTTGAAAAAATCCTGGAAAAATTGTTGACATAACTTCTGAAGGATGTCCAGGAGCAATTCCTGGATCAATTCCTAGAGAAATTGCTGGAGGTATTCCTGAAGAAATTCTTAGGGTAATCCCTGGAGAATTTCCTGGAATAGTTCTCGGAGAAATTCCTAAATAAAACCCTGGAGGTTCTCCTTTGGGAATTGCTGGCGGAATCCTTGAAGAAATTCTAGGAGGAATCTCTGTAGTAATTCCTTCAACAATTTGTGGATGAATTTCTGGGGGAATCTCTAGAGGAGCTCTGGGAGAAATTTCTGAAAAAATCGCCTGAGAAATTCCCGGAGGAGTTTCTGCAGAAATCCCTGGAAAAATCACTAGAAAAATTCCAGGAGATTTTAGTACAAATCCTGGAGGAATGCGTGTAGCAATTCCTGGAGGGAATACTGGAAGATTTCTTGGCGGAATTTCTGGAAAAAATCCAGAAGGTATTCCTAGAAAAAATCCTGGAAGAATTTCTGAAGGAATCCCTGAAGGATTTCCTGGAGTAATTCCTAGAGGAATTCCTCAAGAAATTCGTGGATGAATCTCTTAGGGAATTCGTATAGGAATACCAGAAATAATTCCTCAAGAAATCGCATCATGGAGTTCTTGAACAAATTCGAGAGGAATCCTTAGAAGAGTTTCTGAAGAAACTCCAGAAGGAAACCCTGAAGAAATTTAAAGAGGAATTACTAAGGGAATCCCTAAGCAGTTCCTGGAGGAAGTACTGAATCAATTCCTAGAAAAGTTCCTTAAAAAATACAATGAGGAATTGCTGGAGGAACCCTAAAAAGAGTTCGTGGGAGAATCTTTGGAGGATGTTTAAAATAAGTTGTTTCAGAAAGAATCACAGAAGGAAGTCCCGAGTTAAGCCCTGCAGAAATTCTTGGAGGAATCCCTGGGGGATATCCTAGCAGAATACCCGTAGAGATTAACGGAGGAATCTCTTGAAATACTCCTGGAGGAATCTCGATAAGAATTCCTGGAGGAATTTCTGGAGGAATATCTATATGCATTTCAATTCCCAGAGGATCCCTGGAATAATTCTTAGAGGAATCTCTGAAGAAATTTATTTATAATTCCCAGTAAAAATTTCTGAAGAAATTGCAGATGGAATCCTTGGAGAAATCCTGAAGGAATACTAATAAGAGTTCGTAGAAGAACGCCTTGAGGAATCCCTGTGGCAGTTCCTGAAGAAACCCCAGGAGAAATCCTGGGGAATTCCTAAATGGTTCCTGGAGGAAGTATTGGATTATTTTTTGAAGAACTTCTGAAGGAATTCTAAAAGTGTTCCTATGGGAACCCTTGGAGGATTTTTTTTTAATAGTTCCTGGAGTTGTTTCTGAAATAAACACAGACGATATTCCCGGTCGAATCCTTGGAGGAATGTTTGATGGAAAATCTGGAGGAATCCCGGAAGCAATCCCATGATGAATTCCTTAGGAAATCCCAGGAAAGCTTTCTTAACAAATTCCTGGAAGAATTTCTGTAAGAAAAAATGAAGGCATCCATGTCTGCAATATTTTTGGACGAGTTATTGTTGGAATTTTTGGATGGAGAATGTTTTGTACAATGATTTAAGGAACTCCTGGAAATTTCTGGAGGAATTATCGAAAAAAAGCACTGGAACAATCACAAAAGGAACTTCTAAAGATATCCCAGGAGAAATTCCCGGAAGAATGCCTGGTGAAACCCATACAGGAATTCTTGGAAAACTCTCTGGAGCAATCCATGCTAGAATCACTGAAGGAAGCATTGGAAAATTCCTAAAGGAATTCATCGATGTATCCTTGCAGAAGAACATATTTGTAAAAAACTGAAGGAATCGTGGGAGGAATTCTTAAAGCATTTCTTGGAACAAACCCTAAAAAAACTATGTGAACCCTGCAAGATGTCCATGGAAGAATTCACGAAAGAGAAACTCCTGGATATGTTCCTTGAGGAATTTCTGAAAGAATCCTTGGAAAAGTTCCTGAATAACTGCTTAAAGGAATTTCTGGAGATGTCCTTGAAATAATTTGTAAAGAAATCCCCGGTATTATTATCTTAGCATGACGTTTGTTTGAATTGAATACAAGTGAAAAATCGTGTAGCAATAGCATATAACTGCACTCTATAGCAGCATATAATTCTACAAAGTCCTTGTTTTTCCCTACCGGAAACTTGCCATGCTGTTTTTGTGTTCCATAAATAAACATCACAAAATTTAACCATTCATCCAAGCTTGTTATTTGGTTAAATTCTGTGATAAGATTGAAGTAGATCTCTTGAAGAAATACTTGCCGAAATTTCCTGTGATTCTCAAGAAAAAAAAGGTTGGATAATTGTGGATAAAAACAGTCTAGAGAATAGTTTTTTTCAAATATTTTTTCTGGAACACTTGAATTATTGACAATCTTTGAGTCGGCTTGAATTAAATAAAAATCTGTCGACCAGGGAGGGGGGGGGGGGGGGGGGGGGCACGCCAAATACGAAGGCGCATCATCAGTGGAAGTCGTGCCTACTATGGGCTCCAGAAGAAACTGCGGTCTAAAAAGACTACCCGCGCACCTAAAGCACCATGTACAACGCGCTAATAAGGGGCTGTCCATTAATTACGTAAGGGAATTTTCACGATTTTTCGACACCCCCCCCCCCTTGTAAGATTTTTTGTATGAGGTTCCAAATATTTTTGTATGGCGCGTAAGATTTCTCAACCCCCCCCTCCCCCCATAAACCCTTACGTAATTAATGGACAGCCCCTAAGACCAGTGGTCCTCTACGGTCACGATACATGGACCATGCTCGAGGAGGACCTGCAAACACTCGGAGTTTTCGAGCGACACGTGCTAAGGGCGATCTTCGGCGGTGTACAGGAGAACGGTGTGTGGCGGAGAAGGATGAACCACGAGCTCGCTGCACTTGACGGCGAACCCAGCATCCAGAAGGTGGCCAAAGCCAGAAGGATACGATGGGCGGGGCATGTTGCAAGAATGCCGGACAATGTCCCTGCAAAGTTTGTGTTCGCGACAGATCCGGACGGCACAAGAAGGCGTGGAGCGCAGAGAGCACGATGGGCGGATCAGGTGGAGCATGGCTTGGCGAGCATCGGGCGTAACCGAAGATGGAGAACGACAGCCATGAACCGTGTATTATGGAGAAATATTGTTGATTCAGTTGCAAATGCAAGATTTTGATGTAATACTAAATAATTGAATTGAATTTGCCCTGTTGGGCTGTTGAGCACTGCTAGAACTATTACACCTTCCAGAGCGATGTTGACGAGTAGGCATGAGAATCCGTCTCCTTGTTGCAGTCCCCGGCGAGATTCGAATGAACTGAATAGTTCACCTGAAACCCTTACGCAGTTTTGCATACATGTAACGTGTTCATACACTCAATGTCGATGAACATAGGAACGTGTTCATACACTCAATGTCGATGAACATAGGAATCATATCGGTATGGGAGGAAAATAATTGACCATTACTTTCAGTGTTGCCAAATAGATTTGAAAAATTATCCTAGAAAAGTTTTGCAAATGCCGATGTTATTCAACCTTGTTGTGAAACCTGCATAAGTTCAATATTGTACTACAAATACGTATTTTCATTCCGTAAGTTCTAAGAAGCCGCAAATTGAAGAAAATATAGATGTTCGGCAACCCTGCCCGCGCATAAGCAGGGGACAAAAACAAAATATAAACAGCATCAAACCTTCTTGTTTCACCGGTTCTCTACAAAACAAGTGGGTATGCCGCAATCAACTAAAAGGCGGAAAGCTGCGATGTTGTGGAGAATTTCGAGGAAGAAAACGACCAGTGGCAGCATCCAGGACACGATTCACTACAGTGCACTACCCACGAATGCGGTTTCATATGAAATTTCTCAGCCGGATAACAAAACTGGTAGGAAAGAAAAAAAGCGAGAAAACAAAAAAAAGATAATGTGGACGAGATCCGATGGATTTGTTGCGACACATGCCAAAAATGGTTTCACGCCAAGTTCTACGAATAAGCAATGCTCTTTTCTTGGAAATCAAGAGTTACATCTATTTGTGTGAAAGGTGCATTGTCATCGGCAGCCTGACTCGCTAGCACCCGGGTCGGCTTGCAGGTACGACTCTTGGTGACGCTCTAGCTCAGCAGATTCTGAAGCTAAACTCAGAAATCAGCAACCTTCAAGGCTCCGTGAAAAAACAAAATTACCCGAGCAGAGGGGAATATCAAATTAATAACTACGAAATCACAAAACCTGTTTTTATATCTTGTTTTGTTATTATTGAATTATCAAGGCATTACGTTTCCATAACATGTTTTGTTGGACAATCTTATTTTGTTATGACCAAGCAATTGGTATGCAGCCCTTAAATAACATTTCAATATTACATTCTGTTGTGGAACAAGTTTGGTTATTATTGTATTATTCAGAGTGCACAAATACTTTATGGTATTGCTATCTAAACTAAAACAAATTTTGAAACAAAACCTACGTCATTCTACAACGTTATTTACAGCATTTGAGGGAAAGCAACTGCATATTCACTCATCAATTTGTCTTCCTCTTCCATTTATCATTACATCCAAACTGAGACAAAGTGCATACCCCATATCACTAACTAGTATTTCGTGGGAAAAAGTTTGCATAATGCACCAGAAAAACTGTTTAACGATTTTTTGAAAAGTGCGCAAAGTTAGGCCCTAGGTGCGCAAAGTATGGTACGCTTACGGTATCACATTTGATAAGAGGTGTGGTATATTACGTGACATGGAGGTGCTGTAATGTGTACAAAACAAAGTCCCTGCTGGGCGGCGCGAGGTTTTGCTAAATTTCTGAAATTGACTGAGTTGTAGCTGAAAAGTACCCAAAATACCAGCCACTGCCCAAGTGGCGCAGTACCCTGCATACATCTAAACGAGAACATAGCAGAACATAGCAGAAGAAGAATGATGGTGTTTTGAAAAATCCTATCCCTATCACACAGGAGAAGATTTTAAAATGCCTCTATAAAATCTAAAACAAAATCTAATTAAAAACGGTTTCATGTACGGTGTAAGACTTTGGACGGACTACATATTGAACGTATAAATTTAAATTTAACATTTTTTTCTTGGTAAGGTACTTAATTTGTACCAATCACCAATTGGGTTTTTAAATTAAGAATAATATATTGATTTTTTGATTTTATTCGAAAGAGCACCTTTTTATAAGCCAGTATGATTTTTTTTCAGATTTTTAAAACTTTATTTTGATACCTAAATTCAATTACAAAAAGATTTTTTGAAATCACCTTTTGACAGCTGGGCAACTGCTTGACAGCTCCGCCCAGTACGAATTGCGACGAGGGGTGATTCGACAAATCGCTCCCATACAAACTTTAAATCGATTTTTAAATAGGTTCCCGGGTACCAAAGTTCATGAAAATTTGGATTTCGGCTCAGTTTGGCATGTAGATTGTGAATATGGAATTATCTCAACACCACTAAAGAAGCCAATTGCAGCTGGTTTATGGAAAATTCCACGTGTATGGCAATTCAGAAACAAATTTTGAAAACGTCGTATAATCAATGCTACACCATTGGTTATACGTCGTTTTCAAAATTTGTTACTGAATTCAGGTTTTTTCTTAACTCACGATGACCAGATCGGTTCAGTCGGATTTGTTTTTGATGGAAAAAATAAATCTGGATCAAATGAGATCAATATTGTCAAAATCGGAGAAAATTTATCGCAGATATAACCATTACATAGTTTACCTGCTTTATTTTATTGTCTGCTGTTTCATATTATGAAGTAAAAAATAAAGGCATTGCAATATCTAGAAATTTCATCAGACTCTTCCGTATTTTTTATTTTATTCATTGCTATAATTTGAGTTTTGGGTAAATATAGCATCATAGCTATTGATATGTTTATCTTTGTATTAATTTCCTTTTTTCAATATCCCAGTCCCGTTACGGTGCCAAATTCCTATCACTTTTCTACGATTCCCAATTCTTATAGGTTAAGTATAATTTTAGCTTCAAAAAGTGATACATCTGCAAATGAGTTTTTTTTTATCTCAAAATTGAGTAAACTTAGTTGAATTTATATGCCATTTTAACAGTACTGCTATTCTAACCTCTAATTATAACTTCAAAAAGTACCGAACAGACTATGTATTACGAAGTAATGAATGTTAGTGAGAGTGGAGATAGCAAATATGGTACCTACTAAATAATTCTAATCAATGAAAATGTCAACTATACAGCAGAATACAGAATTCTGCTCAATTGGTGATTGCATTTGTCTATTATAACTTTTTCCTTTCGATCTATTATTATTCGATCATATATTGTTTGACATTATGTCATAAATATCTTTTTTCATTACTAAAAATAATCCTAAACAGAATAAAACTAAACAGCATCTGCAGAAGTAATCATATCGGCATATGATATAATTACCTTTTACCTTCGCTCACGTAGGTACGTGTACAATCGCCGTTCTCACAACGCGAACAAAACAAAAAATAAAATAAAAATCATCTCCGTCCGGAAAGAATCTTTGTCGCCGCCAAAATACACCCCATGACGAAGCTCAATCATAAATAGTCGACTACCTAGAACTTTTTCATCGTTCTCTTTACTCCTTGGAAATAGCCGACGACGGGCCATGCCACCACTGTTATTAGTGTTTCAGTGCGCATGTCTGCGCACCGCGATAGCGCTGTTGGTAAGAGAGAGAGGTTCATTGTTTGATCTTGCATTCAAATCTCTGTCTATTTTTGTCCTGCGACTGGCAAACATGAAATGGGGGAATGGGGAAACTGGCAATACGTAGAACCAGTAAAGCTTCTATCGTCCCTCACTGCAAGTGCTGTGATAGCCTCATTGGTACACTCAGGCAAATAAACCTAAGATTATCGTAAGGTCTAACTTATGAAATGGCTTTTAAACAATTCATAACGGCTAGAACGATTTGCATAAGGTCGGTCTATGACGCAGAATCGACTCACAGTTTGGCTTTTATACACATTTAGCAACACGATATTCTCAAGCGTCGATAGCCGCGTGGGTTGGGCATGAGCTCAGTGATCTCGACGTTCATGGATCGATTCCAGTCTGCATCATTTTGTGATTTTTCTGCTCTTTTCATAAGTTTATCTTATGTAATTAGGCCATAATGAGCATGTTCAATTTTCATAAGATATTCTTATGGCATCCATACTTTACAGTTATGGCTAAATTTCATAAGGTATTTTGATGAATTTCGGTAGTTTACTTCGCTGAGTGTAAAGGCGACTGAAAATTTACGATAGCAGGATTGGAGGTTCAAATCCCGTCCATGTTTGTAAGTTTTATAATGAAATCGAAATTTTTTTTATGTGACCTATTATTTTCTAAAAATAGAATAACACACTTAAAATCATTACCCAAAAATGAGTAAAAAAAGTTAGTTTTTACCCTAATTTTGCTTTCGGAATGTTATCAATAACTCTTTAATATCAAAATTTGTAATTGAAATATTTCCCAAATTCACTGTTATTAAGTTGTTATTGCCACTAACAAAACATGTTATTAAATTGATTTTTCAGGAACAAATTTTTGTTATGTGACTTGTTATTTTGCCGCTTATGACAGACAAGTTTATAACTCAATATGTTATGTTAATAACATGAAAATTACTTATTCCATTATGCAGTTATTTTGCCAAAATAACGCATTTTGTTATGCTGTTGTTATTCTCTTCTGCTCGGGTAGCCACATCGATCAAGCAAAGATGCATGCAACATCTCCTAAACTTCCCGTGGAGTTCGATCAGAAAATGCAAATCATCGAATCGGGCTAGCAAAACTTTCCTCCCGAAGACTCAGTGGTCATCGGATTTCCATCAACAAAGTACCATATCGAAAAGGAAAGAATGTGCGGTACATTGTCGAAAACTTCCTGAATTTCCTAGGCATCAACAACACTATGCCACACGTTGTCTCCTGTTTCCGGCTTCCAATTAAACTGTAGAAATGAACCGTTCAACCTGCAATCGCGGTTGTTTTTAATGTTGCTGAGGTGCGGTCGGAAGTCCTGCTTCCAGCTACACAAACAAGCCAAGTTGTGCAGTTTGAAAACAGGACTCTCTCTGGAGTACCGCTTCACGGTAAACGAAACTAACTCTTTCCAGCATAATCTTAACCGATAAATTGAAAGTTTACATCCAGAATACTACTTCAGACCTCACTTCTATTCTACTGAAAGCTCATCCAGAAGGGTACCATATTTTTCTTGACGAAATATCTACAACTGTGTTACACATACATTTTTGGATCAAAATCCTGTATGCTACCAAAATATGCAAATCAAAAACTAGTATATTTTTCACGTACATGAACCACACTTTTTGAATGCAATTACACTACCTATGGCAAACTTACGTAGACAAAATGTAGTATGTATTATAACCTTAGGGCTATCACAAACAAGAAAAAAAAAACAATTCTATTACATATGTTTGACTAAACGTGCCCGTTTGTTCCATATCCGGATTCCCGCCCATAACCACAGCAAGAACAGCAAGCTCTGACAGTAAAAATCAATAATCAATCGCAACGATTCACATTCTACCACCTCAAACAAACCACAAGCATTCCACTGCCAAATACCTCTAACGAACCGAACCTGAACGCATGAAAATGCCTCGCGGGGTGCAGTTGAACATGCATAAGCATTGCCCAGGATCCAGCAGCATCCCGCTGCTCTGTTCCGTAAAGCAAATTCCCGGTTCATATGTGTTTGCCAATATGTTGACACCGTACGTACGTATCCGCTAACGCTACGTGAATGGAACATTCCGTCGGGCGAACAACGAATTGGAATTGCTTGTCGGACAGCAAGTTTTGAGCTCGAAGAGTTTAGTGATTCATAGCAAGCTCCACAGGACGGCGATGGTTTGCGTGTAATACAATATTTGTTGGGAAAATGACCTGGAGAAGCAATCAACACGATTGTAAATTTCGATTGAATGCCGGGAAAAATCATCTACATTTTGTTGTTTGAATATACCGTTAGAGTGGTATTCTGTATATTGATGGAACCTACTAGATTTTTACCACATAGTTCGAATGTAAAATGTTGATTTCTTTAACACATAATGCACATGCCGTTCATAAACTACATAGACTTATTTTTAATCCATCTCAGACATTCCATCGTCTTAAGTTTATAAAAAAATACACAAACAAAAATTAATGGATGAAGTCTAACGATGGGTAAAGTCTGAAAATTAATCGAATAATTCGCCCTCATCTTCCAATTCTGCTTCAATGTGATAATGATTAACAACTGCTGCCTTCAATTCTGTTTTGGAAGATGGAGTTGCAATTGTTCTGTTACCGGACAAGAAGGGATCATAAGTGAGCATCAACAGTTTGTTGCTACATCCTTTGCTTTCTATCAAACTGCCAAGTATTTATGTGATTCCCTAATTTTGTGAAATTCTTTGTTGCGATCCTCCTGAACCAGTGTCGAAAAAAAATCAGCACGACGATGTTCAATTTGTGCGAAAACGAACACAAATAAACAAACACAGTTACCCATAGACACGAGACCGAGAATGAACATGACAAAGAAGAGACGAGACAATGAAAGCGGCGTCTTGTGGTGTCATCCACTGTAGTTGAAGTTCAGTTCAGCTGAACTTCAGCTCGATGAGTTCGAATATGAATGTTTCAATTTGGAATTGATTTATTATGCATTTAGGCAAGCAAATACCGATATGTTACCTTAATTAAATGCATTATAGTTACTTTTGATGAGTGATGCAAAACATTTGCATGTTTTGCTTCTGCATCGTGCTCAAATAAATGAATCAGTTGAAATTGAAAATACTGACTTTGGGAATCAGTAGGTGATTGAAGTTCAGCAGACAGCGGTCAAAAGAATTTCGAAAGCATACATTTCTGAGAATGCCGCTCAGGTTGTCAAGACGAATATCAAAACAAAAACAAATCAACGATGCTGGCGCCGCTGGGCGTCGGTGCAGACGACCGTAATTTGACAATTGCCGTCACTGCTCCTGAACATCTTCTTTCATCATCCCTATTGATAGTGGTACAACTGCGATTGCTTTCGATTCATGGGTGAGAGTTTTGTGGACAGCTGTCAGCATTGGATACCACTCGTAAAAATTGACGTATGAACGAGCAGTTTCAACTGCGCATTTTTGATGAGTTTCGTTTGTGTCTTCAAGCGGTATAGACGTCGTCGCGCTCTGCTCTTGGATTCGCTAGTGAAGTTTTCGCGTTGTTCGCCACACCACCCCACCAAATCATGGGCAAGCCCGGCCCCCCCGGGACGCAAAAACGACGCGCCGACGGCGAAGAGGAGGAAAATCGCGTGCTGAAAGCAAACCGATTCGCGGCCCTGGCCTCGGATAACGTAGAGAACCCGAGATGAACTAGCCTAGGGCTAAAAATCTCGTTAATACAGATAAAAAAAAAAAAAAAAAAAAAAAACGTAGAGAAGAAGGAGCAACTCCCACCCTTCTACACGAAAGGCTTTCCGGAGCACCTCTACAAGGACATCAACTACTACGTCAAGCGAGGACTGCAGGCTACCCTCCGTCGGTGCACGGGCGGGTACAAAATCACGGTTCCCTCCGCAAACCACTACAAGGCCGTGGAGGAACTGCTCAAGCGAGAGTCGGTGGAATATTTCACCCACGACAAAGAGGCTGAAAAGCCCCTGGAAGTCATCCTGCGAGGCCTCGATGACATGGACGTGAAATTGCTGGAGGAGGAGCTGAGGGAAGCAGGCCTCAAACCGCTGAACATCCACAAAATCCGACGCCACAACATGAACAGGAGGTACCGTGACCAACTCTACCTCATCCACCTCCCTAAGGGGTAAACCACGCTCAAAGAGCTTCAGGGCATTCATGCTCTTTTCCTTCACTCAGTGGAATGGGAACGGTACAAACCTGTTCACCGCGAGGTTACGCGCTTCGGGCAAAAACTGCCACCTGAAAAGTCGCTGCTCCGGCTGCGGCGGGAATCACGCCACGTCCGACTGCGCAGTGGAGGATGCCCCGGCGAAATGCGTGAACTGTGATCAGGACCACTCGTCGAAAAGCAGGGCCTGTCCGAAGAGGGCCGAGTACATCCAGTTCCGGAAGCAAGCGAACCAGCGCAACCGTCGCCCGAAAAAGCAACAAGAAAACATCGACCTCGGACTCGACTCCTTTCCGGAGTTGCCTCCGTCCAAAGGCGCAAGACCGGCCCACAATCAAAACAACTCCACCCCGCCCCCAGGCTTCTGGGGCAACGTTCCCTCGTCCGGGATGTCAGTCCAGCAAGGACCCCAGCCGACCGCTCCTCCTCCCCCGGATGGCTTGATGCAGGCGATTAGCCAACTAACATCTCTGGTGACAGAGATGCAAAAAATGCTCATGACAATAATGCAGTTTTTATGCGTTGCCAAATTCGCCCTCAAACTCCTTAATTGGAATGCCCGCTCAGTGGCAAAGAAACAGCTGGAAGTAATTGACTTCCTGCAAACCGAGGATATCGACGTCGCGTTTCTTTCAGAAACGCATCTCAAACCAGACAAGAACTTCAACCTCCCGAACCACTCCATCGTCCGTCTTGATCGGACCAGTGATCAATCCGGCGGCGGCGTAGCCATCGCCATCAAGCGAAGTCTGGAGTACAGGATGCTCCCGGACTTCCGGCTGTCAACGATCGAAGCTGTCGGAGTCGAGCTGGCATCCCCCGGCGGCCCCGTGATCTGCATTGTTGCATACTGCCCGGTCCAGTGCAAAGAATTGGATGGATCAGCAACTCGCCTGAAAAACGATATCCAGAGACTCACCCGCTGGAAGAACAAGTTCATCGTCGCTGGAGATCTGAATGCCCGGCACTCCCTCTGGGGCAACCCCCGGAACAATAAGAATGGCACGGTGCTGGCTGAGGACCTTCAAGCCGGGCACTATGTCGTTCTTCACCCGGTAACACCAACGTACTACTCAACAGCCGGAGTCGGGTCTACACTCGACATCGTATTGACCAACGTGGCGGACAACTGCTCTGCCATTCGAACCATCACCGACCTGTCCTCGGACCATCTCCCGGTGGTATTCGAACTACAGGAAGCGGTCAACGTGCGTCAACAATATCAGCGACGAAACTACCATCGT
The DNA here is from genome assembly GCF_035046485.1 of Aedes albopictus. Classification (NCBI taxonomy): domain Eukaryota; kingdom Metazoa; phylum Arthropoda; class Insecta; order Diptera; family Culicidae; genus Aedes; species Aedes albopictus. The sequence continues at coordinate 153,279,171 of NC_085136.1, read as the reverse complement.
GCGGCCTGGCCCCAACTACAGCGTTTCATCGAGGACCGAATCCCCGAAGACCCTCCATTAACAACCGCAGAAGACATCGACAGCGTGCTCCGCTGCCTCACGGACGACTTGGCAGAGGCCGAGCAGCGCTTCATCCCTCTGTCTCCAGTGCCACGTAAGTTTCTCAATCTTGACCCAGAAACCAAAAGAATAATTGCACTAAGAAACGCCGTTCGGCGACAATTCCAACGCACTCAAAATATGGCTAGAAAAGCATTGTACAAAAAGTTGAATAAGATAATTGCTACCCGCGTCCAAAAGCTTAGAAACAGACAGTTCAGTAAGGAAATTGCCGCTCTACCTAATTACTCCAAGCCCTTCTGGCGTCTCACAAAAGTTCTTAAAAACAAACCCAAACCCATACCACCTCTTAAAGGTGATGGGGAAAATGTAGTCTCTTTAACCTCCGGAGAAAAAGCAAATTGCCTCTCCAAAAATTTCATGGCTGCCCACAATCTGGGTCACGATCTTGTCAGCCCTATGGAACACTCGGTGCTTGAAAGTATCTTCCAGCTTGGTAACTTACTTATCGAGCTGCCTGATGAGCAAAAAATCACACTTGACGAACTATCTGGCGTGATCAAACACTCACAAAACATTAAGGCCCCTGGTATCGATGGCGTATTTAACATAGTCCTAAAGAACCTTGGTCCCAGGGCTCGCTCTCTACTGGTTAAGGTGTTTAACCAGTGCCTAGCCATTGGCCACTTTCCAACAGCGTGGAAGCGTTCCAAGGTGGTACCCATCGTCAAGCCGGGTAAGGACCCGACTAGGCCCACAAGCTACCGTCCGATTAGCCTTCTATCATCCATTAGTAAGCTTTTCGAGAGAACAATATACACAAGACTGCTGCAGCACACCAATTCCAACAACATCATCCCGGATGAGCAATTCGGATTCCGGCGCGGTCGCTCGACGGTGCACCAGCTCCAAAAGGTGACCAATTCGATCAAACAGGAAAAATCAATATCCAAAACTACAGTCATGGCTCTACTCGATATCGAGAAAGCTTTTGACAACGTGTGGCACGATGGGCTGGTCCACAAACTTCTACAATACAACTTCCCCGTGTACCTCGTCAAGATCATCTCTGACTATCTCGATGGCAGATCGTCCCAGGTCTGCGTCGGAAGCACCCTCTCGGATCCGTTCCCGGTCACGGCCGGCGTCCCCCAGGGAAGCGTCCTTGGGCCACTGTTGTACAACTTGTACACTTCCGACGTCCCTCCACTACCGGGAGGTGGCACACTATCCCTGTTCGCCGACGATTCCTTGATCAGGTACTCAGGACGAGTCATGCGGCATCTTGTCTCCAAACTCCAGAGCGGACTTGACGCGTACGTTAAGTACCTGTCTGACTGGAAGATACGTGTCAACGGGGCCAAGACACAAACCATAGTGTTCCCCCATCGGAACACGGATCGACTGAAACCGACCACCAAGGTTAAGGCCCAAAACCTGGAAATCGATTGGTCCCCCGAAGTCCGGTACATTGGTCTAACACTCGACAGCAAACTCCTGTACCGCTCGCATATCAACGATCGGATAGTCAAAGGCACCGTCATGCTCCAACGGCTATACCCGCTCATCAACCGACGCTCCAAAGTCTCCAAAACCAACGAACTGGCTGTGTACAACCACATCGTTGCCCCCATGCTAGAGTATGGGTCACCGGTATGGCAAGGATGTGCAAGAACCCACCGCAATAAGCTCCAGGTGCTGCAAAACAAATACCTCAGGATGATACTCAATCTGCCCAAAGGAACACGCACAGTCGAGGTCCACCAACTGGCAAATCGCGACCCAATCGATCAGAGACTAATAAAAATATCAGAACGCCATAAACTTAGAGCACAAACCTCCGAAATTGATTCCATTAGAAATCTGTAGCCATAAGATGTAAATAGTAGTTGTAGTAGTTAGGTAGGATAATATTTAATAATTGAAACAAAATGTACAAATCAGAACTACATGTTAAACCAGCTAGAAGCTAATCAAACCAAAACAGCAAACCTTTATAAAAACAAAGAATGAATAACTGTTCAGCAGTTGAAACACTTACCTTGTAAAAATATTGTAAACAAACAAAAAAACCTGAATAAATTGAATTAAAAAAAACTGCGCATTTTTAATAAGTCGTATAGTTTACCTCGAACCCGCATGAAAGTGTTGGTAAAATTGTGTCTAATCGATTATTCAATTCTTCCTTTATACCGCTAATTTAACTTGTAGCTGTCGGATTTTCCAAAAAACGCGTGCTGCGTTTTCCGTGTTTGTTTTGTTATAAGAGATCTTTCTTTTCGAAGTCCAAGATTCCTATTCCCTCCGGCCGGAATCGATCCTGAATTTCGTTTTTTCGTTGATCTATAATATTCATGGCGTTTTTCGTTCTATAGTATTTCTTGAAAGTCAATCTGTTAACATTTTCCGCTGAATGAGATTCGGAACAAAAGTGACCAGAGGGACAGGATTGTGATTCTCCAGTTTTTTTTTATTGTCTGTAATGCTGAGCAAGCAGCAAGTGTGGGTTAGTGCTTAAAACATTCGTGTCCCAACTTTTTTTGTATTTACCTCCAGTTTTCATTTTTTCTTCCACAAGCCTGGTCACCATTTGATGCCGTCTTACTCTCTCTCACAGTAAATTTGACGTTTTCTATATCCTCCGTTTTCCAAATCTTTCGAAGGAGTAAGGAAGACAGAATAAAACGGTGCACAGGCTCGTTCGTACACAGTGTATCAAACAATTGTTTTACGTACAATCCACTGTTCAGCTGTTCGAGCCCGTATGAAGTTGATCATCAATATTAACGATCAGCCAAGATAGCTAGTGTCGGTAGCGGTTGTCTCAATTGGCTAAGAATAACCCTACGGACCGCTTGTTCCGGTGGTAAGAGTCTTCCAACAGGTGACCCCTAATTCATGGTGTGATGCGGCTGCTATATACTTACCGTGCCTAGAAATGATTGGCTAGAGGTCTAATGAAAACCTAACCGCTAACGGAACCTGTGGAGCATCAGGGCGCCCTCCACAGTATTTTGCCCTTATTGCGCTAACCGAAGCAGTGGTGCAGTGGACCTCATGTTTCTCCGAGACAATCAGCTGTCCTTCTTTAGTATCACTTGAGGCTAAATTAGGGCGGGTCATGAAGATGATATAAATTAGTTCACATTTTCACCTATATGGTTTCGCATTATGTGTTTCACACAGTGTATTCTGTGCATCCTCGCCTTTGTCGTTTTCAATCGATACCGATCTGGTTTTATTGCTGCTGTTCCTTGTTGTGCTGTGATTGTAAAGAGTTTAATCTTGCCTAGTTTGGGTAGTGGCTACGGTTGGGAAATTTCAGATCAATCTTCAGCATAAAAGAACAGCAACGATCAATCTTTGCAGACTTATGCAAAATGGAACAGCCCAAGTGGCCTTGATCCAAGAACCTTACTTTCGTAAGGGGAATTGGAATCTAGGAAACCTTGCTTGCTACTTTCAGTAAACATGAAATGGCAAGCTCGCGTGTCATGCCTCGAGCCTGTGTGCTTGTCAACAATGCAATTGTTGCTACACTCATCTCTGAGCTAACCACTAGAGATGTGTGTGCTATTACAAATGATATATCTGTTGGAAACCTCAATCCATTGACACTCCAACATGGGCGAAACTACGATTTTTTGTCAGGGGGTGCACTACAAAGAAATATTCATCCATTCATCATTCATCGCCCCATATCTCATAGTAATGCATTCAAATTCTAGGGGGTGCCTGGCAACCCCGGCACCCCCGGTAGTTTCGCCTATGCACTCCAAGTGACTTAGATGATGCCGTTGATACTCTGCGGTCTGCGAAGACCACAACAGGAACCTCATGGTGGAACTTTGATCTGGCGAAGCTCAGGAAACAATGTTGAAAGAGTAGGAACAGACGACGTTCTGCTGCATCGGAGGCTTTCAGGTCGGCTCGCAAGGCCTACCAGAAAGCTCTTCGGTCTACTGAACGATCCGGCTGGAAAAACCTCTGTACAAATGTTTGCGGTTTGAGTGAAGCCAGTCAGTTGATCAAAATCCTTGCAAATCTAAAGATTTCAGAGTGAACGAGCTTCGTTTATTACATGGCGAATATTCAGCAAGCTGATTCATTTGCATGTGACAGCTGTGAATCCTTCGTGAAAACTTCGTATCATTTGATATTTAACTGTCCAGTTTTGCGCAACTGCGTTTCCGAGTACTCGGTAAACACTTATTAAGTGAAACTGACTTCAGAAACCTGAATCTTCAGAACGTTCTGTTGTTTTTGACCCGCTGTGGTAAAGAGCTATAGGCTATCTTTACGCTTTATGTGTTATCACAGTGCTCTTTTCAGGGCACTGATAGAACCCATTGTGGTACGCTTATGCGTTATTACAGTGACCTTTTCAGGATACTATGTGAACCCATTGTGGTACGCTTGTGCGTGTATGACAATCCTATTCCCTTGCCTGTCCATTCCCCTGTCCTATCCTTTTTTCCTTCTCTTCTCCCTCAGGTAAATGATGAATAGGCTCGTGTTCATGGTGATGGCACAAATTTCGCAAATGGAGGACAATGTGCCTCTGGAGCCGACCTACTGATACCTGATACCTGATACGGTGGGGGGGGGGGGGGCGTCTTAAGTTCAGGATAAAATGATCACGTGGTTTATGGACAGTCCCATAACTACACACTTAGATAAAATCACCGACTTCGGTAATATTTTACCGAAATCTCAACCGTTAAGTTTTTTACCGGAAAAATTAGGTGACGTTTACCGAACTTCGTTAAAATTTGACAGATAAACGATAACATTTTACCGAAATTTGGTAATTGTTCCGCAATATGCGAACGCGCCTCTATTGCCAGCGAAGTCCAGAGTGACGACCATCACACGTGTGGCTCACGCGGATAACATTTTACCTACTGGGACTCGATGCAGTATAGGAACGATGAGAAAGTGCAATGTAGAACCAAAACAAAATTATCACTAAAAGACATCCCTTGTTGTAAACAAATTTGAATCTTAATCATTGAAAGTTTTTCTAATAATTAGTGAAGTGGACTAGATTGAAACTTGTTAGTTAGCCAAGAAAATTGCAGATTGGAGGAAGCTACTGATTAGCATATCACAGCTGGAAGATCACAGATGGTAGGTTGGCCTCGAAAGTCATCGCGACTGGCAGTAAAATTAAGGAATAACAACAACCGTACGATACCGCTTTCCGGACGTAACGGAATAACAGAGTAGACACTAAACGAAAAATTTAACAAACAAACCAAATCACAATAAATACCACGTACTTGAACTTTGTGAAAAGGCGAGTCTGTTTATATTTGCGGAACCCAGCTCTACCGTATTGTTGCCACTTTTTGGTAACAAATTAAATTTTTCGTTTATCCGGAATGTCAAGCGGAAGCGTAGCGGGTGCGGGAATAAAGAATGATGGTTTTCCGGGTGAGGGGGCAAATTGCGGAGTGTGTCGTCGAAGCGATAAAGACTGCACCAACGCTCGGATGGTGCAATGTGACGAGTGTGACTTGTGGTACCATTACGATTGCGTGAATGTGAACGACAGTATCCAGGATTGTGATTGGAGCTGTAATGTGTGCGTGAGGACATCGTTGGAAAAGCAAAGGCGTGCCTTGAGGAAACAGATGCAGCATTTCGAACGGCAGCAGAAGCAGTGGCAACAAGAGCAACATAAGCGCCAGGAGCAGACTGAGGAACAGCAGGAAAAGCTTGAGCAGTGGCGAAATCAACAGAAGTTGGAGCAGCGAGAGCAGGAGCAGTTCAGTCAGTTGCAGATAGGACAGTTGCAGTTGCAGCAGCAGAGTTCGCCGTTGGAAGCATCAACATCGCAACCCAAAGCAGCTTTAAAAATGGTAAGCGGTGTGTCGAAGCAGCAACAGCAAGTGAAAATCGTGAATCCGGTCGTTTTTGAAGGTCTAACAGCTGGTGATACAGATCCGTTAGCAGATTCCACCGCCAACAATGTAGGATCGTCGAGTAGAAGTAATAAGGCGTCTTCGAAATCATCAAAGCGTTCAGTAAAGCTTCGAGAGCTACAAGTGAAGGCCTTAGAAGCGAGGCAGATGCTGGAGAAGAAGCAACTGGAAGAGCGACTGGCATTGGAACAAGAGATGCTAGAGGCCAGTGATTCCGAAGCGGAGTCGACCTCAAGTCACGTTAAAATCAACGAGTGGTTGGAGAAGACGGAGAATGCAGGGAACGAAGCAGGAATCTCGATAGATGAAACGCCGCTTCCGGTATACAACGATCTTCTGCGAAAACCGGTTGTCGGTTCCCAATCGTGTCTCCCTAGTGTGCCTGCCCAGGCAGTAACATCGACTGTGCAACAACCTAGCGGATATTCGGCTCCGCATCACCCGCGTGTCTCGCAACCACCTGGTGGAAATCTAGCTCCCGGAGTCAGATACACAGAACATGTGCGACCCAGCAGGAACTGCACAGGATTTCTTCCGAACTATCAGCCACCTTTGTGTGGATATCTAGGAACAGCTTCTGAATTTCCATCGATGCCGGCGTACAGCGCGCCACCGCAGCAGTCAATTAGGATGACAGGGTATTCAGCATCGTGCTATCAGCAGCAAGACACACAAAATCTCCCATATTGCGATCCCATTCCGATGATGACCACATCAACCCCCCGACAGGGCCAGGCTTCATCGAAGCCGCCGTATCAGCCGCAAATGCATTGCAACTTAGTGCCCCTGAACAACGGCCATCTAGCGGCAAGGCAGACGGTTAAAGATCTTCCGAAGTTCAGTGGGGATCCTGAAGATTGGCCACGTTTCATCGCGGCGTACGAGCGCACTTCCAGGATGTGCGCCTTTAGAAACGACGAGCTACTCGATCGACTGGAGAGCAGTCTGCACGACAAAGCATTCAATGCAGTAAAGAGTCTACTTTTGCATCATGATAACGTTCCGGTGATCATCAACCGGCTAAAGACACTCTTTGGAAACCCTGAATTCATTGTCGAAACAATGATCCGGAAAATTCGTTTGATGCCACCGCCAAAAGCCGACAAACTGGAAACGATCATCGACTTTGGCGTTGCTGTGCAAAATCTGTGTGCAACGATACAAGTGTGCCAAATGGATGAACGGCTGTACAATGTCGCTATCTTGCAGGAACTAGTGGATAGTCTACCATCTACGCTGAAGATGCAATGGGCGTTCCACCGGAAACAGACCGGAACAGCAACAATGCTAGACTTCAGCAATTGGCTTGGAGAAATGGTGGACGCTTTAAGTCAGGTGGTCAGACCTGCTATGTGTGTCAAATCTTCGAAGTCCGACAATAAGTATGAGAAACAAGCGCGGAGAGCTGAAGCTTATGTCCATATACATTCATCAGACGCAGTGGATCAAGTAGACCATAAATGTTGCTTGGCATGCGGCAACAATTGCAACATTCTCGATGAGTGCAGCAGTTTTCAAGAAATGGCACCGAATGCGCGGTGGGCATTGGTTAACGAAAAGAAAATCTGTCGTAAGTGTTTAACCAAACATTTAGAAGCTTGCGATAGGAAGATCCCCTGTAACCAGAATGGATGTACTTATCTACATCACTGGATGCTGCACGATGATAGCAAACATAAAAAGCAGGATTCAGGCATCCCAACGCAATTCGCATCTTGCAATACACATTTCAGTTCACAGGGCGGAACCCTACTGAAGTACATACCTGTTACGTTGCATGGAAAGGGAAAGTCGGTTTCCACCTACGCTTTACTCGATGCAGGGTCTACAGCCACGTTAATGGAGCACAGTTTATGGGAAGAGTTGAGCCTCAGCGGTGAGAAATCCCCCTTGTGTATCTCGTGGACAGATGGACACAGCAGATGGGAGGAAAGTTCAGTAGTATTCTCCGTTGAAATTTCTGGCCCTCAGACTACTGACCAAAGTTTTTATCTCCCTGAGGTGCATACTGTTCAAAGCCTTGATCTTCCCACGCAATCAATGGATGTGAACAACCTTGAAAAACATGTTAAGTACCTGTCGGGGCTGCAAGTTGAATCGTATACTGCAGCCAAGCCTCGAATCATTCTAGGTGTGAACAACTCAAGGTTGGAATTTCCTCTCGACACCAGAGAGGGTGACGAAAACCAACCGTCGGCAGTGCTGACACGTCTTGGATGGGTGGTTTACGGCCCATGTCAAGGTCCGTATTCGATGTCCGAGCAAACGATAGCGCAGAAAGGCTTGCGATCCGGAACTACCACTACTGATCAATTGCAAGCTACACTCCCTCACCCAGGATGTCAAACATGTACCACTAAAACTAAAATCACACCCCGCTACGCTCATACACAAGTAGAACACCATCGAATTCCGCACAACTGTCGTTCAGAAGCAGCAGTTAGGAGAGTACCTGATGACGTGACATTATCTGGAACTAGCAAACACAGCCTATCCAAATCCTCCAAGAACGCCAGGGATGAGTCGTCGTATAATATGGTCATGGATTCTCAGTACACTAAATCGAATACCGTTCTGGATATCGGCGCAACCAAAAATACACGAGACCGAGTAGCCTGTGTACTGGGGGGGAGTGTTCCGCAATATGCGAACGCGCCTCTATTGCCAGCGAAGTCCAGAGTGACGACCATCACACGTGTGGCTCACGCGGATAACATTTTACCTACTGGGACTCGATGCAGTATAGGAACGATGAGAAAGTGCAATGTAGAACCAAAACAAAATTATCACTAAAAGACATCCCTTGTTGTAAACAAATTTGAATCTTAATCATTGAAAGTTTTTCTAATAATTAGTGAAGTGGACTAGATTGAAACTTGTTAGTTAGCCAAGAAAATTGCAGATTGGAGGAAGCTACTGATTAGCATATCACAGCTGGAAGATCACAGATGGTAGGTTGGCCTCGAAAGTCATCGCGACTGGCAGTAAGGTGAAGGTTGCTTGAAATCATAACAATCAGACTATTTTCCCTCGAATCGTCCACCCAACCACCCACGCAAACCAAACAAACCGGATGGTGCACAGTGCAATAAAAGTTGGTCTAAGAAACAGAACAAAATAATTTCAATTTCAAATAAAGCAGTTCATTATTGTTACTTTTGAATTTTGGCAAACTCATTATTGATCATGTTAGATAATCGACACAATTTGTTCTCAAATAAATTGTCACATCTTTATATAATTTCCTTTTTGTCCACTATTTTCAACGTTTATCACACCATGCGTCGGTTTATTTACGTTTTATTTGACAGAACTCTCCTCTCTTCTCTCGCACTTTTTCTCTCTGATTACAACCAACTACCCTTACACGGGGTGACATTAGTCAATGTAATCACAATTCATTAGCAGTAAAAATTGTTTTGCTGTATATTTACAGCACGATTTCATGCATTTTAAACAAAACATTTCAATTATTAACAATGATTGGCAGATAATCTGTCCTTATTTTGTGATGAATGAGGGCTGCTGTTTGACCATTTTCACGCACCGTTGAACAACAACACTCAGTTCAACGGTACGATTTCCAGTTCCAGCGAGCCGCGTTCGGTACTACTTTGCCTTTTCGATCAAAAAAGTGTAAATCTAGTGGTTTTTCTGCGAAACAAAGTTAATTAGGTGATAGCAGGAGCGGTTTCCTGCATACGATCAAGTTTTTATAGTGCTGAGGAACTCTGAAGTGCATAAAAATATGATCCAAAAAAGAAAATGTGTCGTGCCCGTCGATGAAAAAAGTGATGTGAGAGCTACAATTTTGTACGAATTTGTTGATTAGCTGCAGTTACTTCGAAGGATTACATTCTACCGCACTTCAAATTTAGTATCCTACCATGAGTAGTAATTTTAGTGTGATTTGAACAGGTAAGACATCATAATTTGAGATATTTTTCCACCACTCTCCGCTCTCGGCGGGTACTATGGTGGGGGGAGAGAGCGGTAAGGGAGAGTGTGGCGGCCATACTGGCTGCCATTTTTGTACTTCTGCAACTATGTCCTTAAGGAATAACAACAACCGTACGATACCGCTTTCCGGACGTAACGGAATAACAGAGTAGACACTAAACGAAAAATTTAACAAACAAACCAAATCACAATAAATACCACGTACTTGAACTTTGTGAAAAGGCGAGTCTGTTTATATTTGCGGAACCCAGCTCTACCGTATTGTTGCCACTTTTTGGTAACAGTAATGTTTACAGAATTTCGGTAAAAAAAACCATTACCGAACGCTCAGCAGTTGAGATTTCGGTAAAAATTACCGAACGCGACTAGCTGTGTACTTTGAATAGAATTATAAGTAAAATTTCAGAATAATCTTCGGCGGCTGAATTTATAGCCAATTTAAACAAAAAAATTTTGGAAAACTTTCCTTCAAAGAAATATTTAAACAATTCTGGGGTTCGATTTGAATAATTCATAAGTTAGGTAAGCGAAATCAAACTCTACAAAAACTTTTCTTTATTCTGATAGAAACACTTGCAAATCTTAAGTCTCAATTGAGAATGGCAAAGGCTCCAGAACTAAAAAAGCACTTTTCCCAAAATAGTTCACAAATCGAAGGCTTCGTGGCCGAGCGGTTAGCGGCGGCAGTCGTTTAGGCGTCTCGTAAGCCTCGGAGTGTGGGTTCGATTCCCGCTCCAGTCGAGGAAAACTTTTCGTCGAACGGAAAATTCTCCACTGGGCCACTGGGTGTTATATGTGTTGTCCGTTGTCAAATGTTTGTAATGTTCAGTCTGTAGAGGCCGCAAGGTCGAAGACGGTGTAATTGTCTTTTAAAATAAGAATGTCCGATTGTTTATGTAGTCAATTAGCTTTTTTAGCGGTGTTGAGATAATTCCATATTCGGAATCTGCATGCCAAACTGGGCCGAAATCCAAATTTTCATCAATTTTGGTGCTCGGGAACCTATTTAAAAATCAATTTGAACTTTGTATGGGAGCGATTTGACACCCCTCGTCGCATTTTGTACTGGGCGGAGCTGTCAAGCAGTTGCTCAGCTGTCAAAAGGTGATTTCAAAAAATCTCTTTGAAATTGATTTTAGGCACCAAAATAAAGTTCTAAAAATCTGAAAAAAATCATAGTGGCTCAGAAAAAGATGCTCTTTCGTATGAAATCGAAAAAACAATACATTTTTCTAAATTTAAAAACCCAATTATGACAATCGGACAAGCTGGTTTTGTTCGCTTTTTCGTCATTCTGGTGAAAAGTGGTTTTTCAGTTTTGGATAATATACGATTCTCATTTGAGCCTTAAAAAAACTATATAGGCAATTTTAAAATTAACACCAATAATTATCGACAGAAATAAACACGAATCTTCAGCAGAAACTTTTCGACTCTTTATTCCATAGCATTTATGATTTCATTCAGAAATCAGGTGAAGATTTTCTTATATATTTTCGTTTAAATTACTTGTACAATCCACAAGAGTCATCAATTCAAACCTTAAAAATCTTAACTACTTTCTGGAAAAGTTTGAAATTTTATTTAAAGGCGGACATCTGCTTCTTTCTAATTTGAAGCACAATATTTCACACACAACTTGAGAGTAGAAGTATTTGTGATAAAAATTAAATCAAGATGTTTCTAGCACTACTTTTTTTCGGTTCCCATTTGAAGTAACATTTTGTGGGGGCCCCTGAAATGTGGGGGCACGGGGCCATGACCAACCTGCCCCCCCCCCCCCCTTAAATCCGGCCCTGACTGTACTCCAGCAGAACTCCCTAGCGGGTCACATCGAGCTCACCCTAGTCAGACAACGCAGCCTCGAGAAGTTGCACTGAATCCAGGTCCTGACGTCGATTATGTCGAAGAACTGCCGTCCGTCAATCAGAGCGCAGTCGATTTGTAATTCCGTATGCTGTGGTGATCTTCAGGTGTAACGATAAGGGAGCCTGTCTTACGTATGGCCATGGTTTTGAAGGTGGTGAAATCGAGTTGTAGGTCGTTTTCGTTCGTTAGCTGATGGTCGCTGAACTTTCAAAATGTTGATCTGAATTCCTGGTCTACCTGAGTGTTTAGATCTCCTGATCAATGATCATCTTGACGTCAAGGCTTGGGCAGCGGTCGTACTTGCGTTCGAGATGCGCGTAAAATGCATCCTTGTAATCATAGGTGCTTCTGGAGTGTGGGCTGTGCACGATGATTTTGCGTAAGTTGAAGAACCAACCCTTGATCATCAACCTGCACATTCTTTCGTCGATCGGCCAACATGCGCCTATCACGACGAAAGCTGTTACCAGCTTGCTTGTGTTGCCTTTGCTCTGGTAAATGGTAATAACCTCAAAACGTGGGGTTTCCAGTAAGCCTAGTAGTAAAGGCTATGGATAACCAATCCGGAGACGACGGGTTTGATTCCCGTTCCAGCCGAGCAATTTTTCTCGACTCCCTTTATCATTGTGCCCTACCATATGCAGCATTGTTTTCCTATCTTCTATGGGATTCCCTATTAACATGGGACAACTATGCTGCATACGGCAGCGCTTGCCTCACAATACACAAATTCATGCAACGGCAAGCATAGAAAGCCTTTCAATTTATAACTGTGCAAGTGCTAAAAAACACTAGGTTGAGTTGAGGCAGGCCAAGTCCCAGTTGGGCCACAAAGATGAAGTAGAATAACCTTTAAACGTTTGCACCATGGATCCTGTCCATCACAATGTTTTTTTTTACGGTTGGCTCGCAGGGTCGGACACCAACCCCCTTACTTTTCGGAGAACCATAGCGCACAGTTTATCTTGAGTCCTTCCCTGGAACTCGGAAGTCGATCAGCCGTCCCTAACATGGGGATCACGAATCACACGCTGCTGTGAGCTGCTCCTCTTGAAGAAACAAACTTCCTGTCAGCCTACGATCAAAGTTCCCACCGAGTTTAGTTACTTGATCTTCTCTAAAGTTGCTCGCAGCCTGGCCGGCATCTCGCGGAGGTAGGGATAGGAGTTGCTGGGCAGAGGGTCATTACGGCAGAGGCTTATAATTACGCAAAATACCTAGCATTTACTGTGTCCATTCTGTTCCTGAATATATGTAGGGGAGACTTGATCCCTTTTTCTTAATTTACCTGAAACTTTAAGAAAAACCACAAAACTAGATCCGATTTACGTACAAAATGGCAGGTAAACATCTATTGCAAGTTTATACACAACAGAAGGCCTTTAAATTATTGCTAATGTTTTCAAAACTGTGTTTTTATGGAGGCATGTCTTATGTATTTTTCAAAAATGGGTGACACTTGATCCCTCTTTGAGCACATGGTTTATTTAAAGGGAAAATAATTCCAGAGTCTTCCTATTCATTTTCTTTTCGAGTTTTCTTGTATTTTCGATGAATATGGAGTGTTTGAAATTGTAAGATTTCCTTAAATTTTTAAGGATATGCCGTATTTCCAAAATGGGGAGACTTGATACCCCTTTTCTTAGATTGTACTAAAATTATAATTATCTGACACATTTTATCATTGAATAGACTGGAATTCCAAGTAAATAGGGGCTTCCGAATAGAATTTTATTTTTCACATGTATAATGTGTGTGTAATCCTCGAGTTATCAAGTCTCCCCATGTCACTGATGGGTATACAAAGCTGAATTAATTAAAATGTGTTAACAACAGCCTTATTTGGATAAATAAGTTTGAAAGTATTTTATTTAAACTATGTGCTGCGAAATTTTGACACGATTTGGTTCAATTTTCACAAAGTTGCCTCCTCTTTCATCTCGCTCTTCGTCGTGTATGTTTAGGAGAGTGAGTAAGAAAAAAGAAAAAGCTGGCTCCGCCAATGGCCTCTTGATACCTGAATATCCGGCTTCAGATTGCGTTGTTTTCATCTATCAACTCATTTATTCCTCTGACGTTATACATTATTTAACTGTTTTGTAATACGCTATTGATGAATGATCGATATGAAACGTAAAAATTTTGTTCATAAACAAAACGAAAACAAAAGGTGAAATTATTGGCAGATTAGTATCGCTATCGATTTTTGCGCTAAGGTGCATGAAGCGCATAACAAACGTTGCGTCGCGTCGTATCGTCTTTGAAGAGTAGGTCTGCTGTTGGTGGCTGGTGGCCCAAACGTTAAAACATTGAAGTCATGTGCAAAACAAATCGGCAAACCGGCAACAAAACGCAACGACAACAGATTAAGTGCAACGCTTCAACGGAAAACGAAAATTAAATATTAATAATCATTTATAACTTTTCTGCTTAGTCTCATCGCACTGCCGCCGTTGCTGCTCGGTGGCAACCTCACCCACTGAAGCAATGCTTTCGTTTTCGGAACAACCGGCTTTGGTGCAAGGGTGGAACAGCACATGTAGGTACAGACTAAGGGGCTGTCCATAAACCACGTGGTCATTTTTTTGAGACTTTTCAACCCCCCCCCCCCCCCCCGCGTGGTCATTTGTCCATACAATTTTTTTGATTTGTCCATACAAAATGGTCATTGGCCGAACCCCCCCCCATGACCACGTGGTTTATGGACAGCCCCTAAACGGCTTGATTGTTCGTTCCTATCCTAGCTAGTTGGTACAAAGTTGTACGAATGCTTGCTCGAAATCGTCGCTGATATTTGTGGTGGTTAGGTATTGTGCCTTGCAAGATAAATCCGCAAAACGCGTTAGTCTTCTTCTTTTCCATCAAGTTGCAAAAATATGACCGCACCACTATGAGCGACCTGATGGTCAGAAATTCTACATGCGGCGCTTATATCAAATCCACATGAGGCTGCGGCGATATGGCCGCGAGGAGATGCACGCGATACAGACGCAATGTGGAAATGGAAAAGATGAAGCCGTATCCCCCTGCAGCATCACTAAATAACATCCCGATTATTAAACACAAAGCCGACGAGGTGATGCGTATGCATATAAGTGAATCAATGTCGCGATAAATATTATTACGATTTCTGGCCACCTGAGTTGCCATTGTGTTAACTTTTGTTTTGATATGCACGGCCTGAAGGCTGCTGCGATGCTGCTGGGTGGGTGACAGTATCTGTTCGATTTTGACTTTGCGTCTGTATCGCGGGAATCTCCTCGCGGGCATATCGCCGCCGCCCAATGTGGATTTTTTATGAGCGCCGCAATATTTATCGCGAGTTTGGGCGCTTCTGCTCCATGTTCACAGCTCATTATTAATTTTGTGTGTGCTGTCGGCATCCACTTGTTGTTGCGTCGGAACCAAAGCGGTGCTTATTGTGTGGTAATGCTGGTAAGGAGTACTTTTGGATGCGTCATATCTGAATTTGATTCCGGTCCTAAACCTTGTGGGATGAATAAAGAATAAGTAACAGTAAGAGTACTATGGTAACCTATTTCACTTCAACAATCACTAACAATTTTGTGTAATCTGAACAGAATCCTAGGAAGATCTACTGATGACAAAGAAGAAATCAAGCTGATTTTTGACGATCAACTAAAAACTAAAACGATCAATAGCAGTCGAGAGGTAAACAAACATGATACACTTACGTCTCTGAACACTTCAATCTTCTTGTGACTGGCAAGTGAGCAAGAGGTCGTAGTCGAGATAAAAAATATGGATACCAAAAAAGCAGTAGACTGTAGACCAGATGGAATACCGTGGATTTGTTTTGTCTAGGATCATCATCGGGGCTTCACAATAATGATTCGGGACGTTTTCGCTTCGTTAGCACGGGAGTCTATCCTGTTTGAAGATTGCACGTGTGATGCCTATCAGGATCTAAGACCGATATCAACAATTACCGACCAATATCTGTACTGTCTGTCTTAAAGCAAACTAATTGAAAATCTACTCGCAGCTATAAAACAGAAATTCCATCAGGAACTCATTATGGATTTCCGATGAATTTTAGCTTTTAGTAGAATTTCCGCTAAAATACCACTATGGATTGTTTGCCTCTTGAAGTTTCACAAGGAGTTCTTAACAATTCAGTAACAAATTTTGAAAACGACGTATAATCAATGGTGTAGCATTGATTATACGTTGTTTTCAAAATTTATTACTGAATTATTCTGCGCGTTCACCAGAAACTCCTCTCGAACTCGCGTTAGGAATGTTTATGCTTAAGTTCCACAAAAAAAGAATTCTGGTAATCGGTCAACAACTCTAAAGATTTCATCAATGATTCCGCCAGAAATTCTATTTGGAGGTTGGCCTTAAAGATAGCGCTATAAATTTTATCTGAAATTTATCGAAAATGTATCCTATAAAATCTATTTTTGAATTTCCTAAAGGACTTTCCCATGAATTTCGACTTGATCAATGGAATCTAATGCTATGAACACTCTCGGATAAAGC
This sequence comes from Aedes albopictus, assembly GCF_035046485.1. NCBI lineage: Eukaryota > Metazoa > Arthropoda > Insecta > Diptera > Culicidae > Aedes > Aedes albopictus. The sequence goes on along the minus strand of NC_085136.1, from coordinate 153,262,849 downwards.
GTTTTTTACTTGATAAAATTTCTTTTACAATCGTCTGCTTTATTTCTGGTTACTTCTGGTTATTTCTTCAATAACAACCCTAATTTTTGGAAGAATTTTCCATATTTTCTGGATTTTTCTACAATGAAAAAAATATCGCCTTAAAAGAGGGCCCCCACAACACTGTGGCCCCGGGCCCCCACATTTCACAGTGGTTCCATTTGTTCAGGGAAGCGGTCATAAATCATTTTCTTCATTTTTTGAAGGGCAGAATCATTATAAGTGACCAGAAATAGCATGTTATGACTAAAAAAGGATATTCCAGTTCATTTTCATGATCATCACTTGAAAAATATGAACTTTGGACATTTTTATTTATGATAAATAAAAATATCTTTAAAAAACCTTTATTTTGCACAGAAATCAGTAATCAAATATTTTTAATTATTATGAAGAGTGGGTCGAATTTTGAGGAATTTCTGCTAAGTATTGCACGTTAAAACATGTATAGCACGACTGTAGCATAATAGATTCTTGTGAATAGAATCAGTATTAGCATTATAATTGTGATTTTAAGTTCTATTTCTACTGCAATAAAATAAATATATGTAACTGAATATTTTTTTCAGAAATAAGGTAGTTTGCATTGTCGCAACACAGAAGAAAATCATCACATATCGAATAAGTATGTATAACTACAGTACTTAATGCCCAAAAGCGATAATTCTGAAACAATAGTAACAATAGTGCAATTACAGAGTCAATTACTTCTGGAAATTATTTCAAACAAATATTCAGGATTAATTCACAAAACGTACGTAAAAGGAAATTTTTCAACCATACAAATATTGCTTTACACAGTTATTTGTCATATAATTCATGGGCCTGCGTTTTGCACAATAAAAAGATTCAAGTATCTGTCCAGTCGTATTTGTTTCTTACAATTGCATTGCAACTGCTATCCAGTAATATAGTACATGGAATTTTAATCATGTATAGCTCTAACCCAACAAATACCCCTCGTCATTGCAATTTAATCAGCGCCTGCTATTTTAAAAGAAATCAATTTGTAGGTACACTAAGATTTAACGTTAATGAATTTATTAAATATTCCGATTTGGAAAGGGAATATGAGGAGTAAATACGCTATTTTATTATATATTACTAAAAGAGTGTATTTATTCCTTCTTCTTCCAGCACTACAGTACACTACACTACAGGTACTGAATGGATTTTGAGGAAATTTTTTAAATGTTGGCAGCAAATGCAAAATTTCTTATCAAATTCCACAATTACAGAGGTAAGTTTTGACGAGGCCAAATACGAATGGTTGTTATGCAACTATTGAGGTATGAATACCTCAATACCTCCAGAAGTGTATTTTTGTTCATAATAAAAAAAACTTTTTCAAAGATTGTTTTCAAATAAAATAACCCTCAATCATTGTAAAAAGCTTTGAAATATCTCCTGTAAAAAATTCAGACATTTTGGTAAGCATTTAAGACAATTCCAGAAAATCTTGTATATACATAATTTTGTAGTTATTTTAATACATATTTTTTATAAAAATAACGGGTAACTTTCAATACATCCTGCAAGCTTGTATGCAGATATTTGCAGCTACAACCTTCACAGATTGATTCTCCTACTCAAATCTGATCATTTGCTGGCGGACGATTGATTAAATGTGGTTAAGAACATGTTTGAAATGTTACATGAATTTTTATTATGTATATATTCTATTGGTAAAATTATGTGCCTATAACTCACATCCCCATTGGTCCAAAAACATCCAGATCCGGTTTTTAGCGCTCCGAATTGGAAGATAAACATCTATTCTGATTCTCTGCGTTGAAAACCAATTGAAAATCTACTTGCTTTTGTTATACGAAGACGCGGAGTACAACTCAAAAGTCATGTGATTTTTCGACAAATTTAAAGAATGTAAAATTGCATAACAGTACCCACGCTCTCATGCAAAATATGCAACAGAAACTTACATAAAAATGGATTTTCTGCATTCTTGGGAACATTATTGATTTATAAAAATTATACAAACTCATAAATTAGGCAATTAATTTTCCGATTTTTGGCCTATGGCGGTACCACTGTGCATTTGTAAATCCGGCCCTGCACGCTAAGAAAATGTTACTCTAAAATGAGTAAGATTCACACAAAACTGAGCTAAACTGGGACAGCTCAAAAAATGAGTAAATTGCATTTCCAGCGATAGCGCTGGCCCAAGTGCAAAAATCCAGACAGTTTAAGCCGTATAATATTCTTCACATCAGCAAGAATATTATACAGCTTAAACTGATGAGATTTTCGCACTTGGGCCAGCGCTATCGCTGGAAAAAAAATTTACTCAATTTTGAGTTGTCCCACTTTAGCTCCAAAATGAGTGAATTTTCTGACCGTGTGAGTACAGTAAAAGCAGCCATCAATGACGGCTTCATACCACGAGCCGAAATATGCAGGGACAAAAACGGGGACATATTGACGAACGGACGTAAGGTGATCAACAGGTAAAAGCAGCACTTCGATAGCAGCAACTGGATAGCGTGAAAAACGTAGGCATGAGAGACCACGACTATTGAGGAAACGACTACGCCAGCGCTGCAGAGGATGAAGAACTCCCACGCTGAGGAAAGTTAAAAATACCATTCAACAGCTTAAAGCCAACAAACCAGCTGATAAGGATGGTATCGCAGCTGAACTGGGCGTAGAAAAGTTGGCGACCTGTCTGCACCGGTCCTGATAGTTAGGAACGGAGCTACCGGAACGAACGGGTAATCTTCCCCATTCACAAGAAAGGCGACCAGGAGTATGAGAACTTTAGAGCGATCACCGTTTTGAATGTTGCCTACAAAGTGCTATCCCAGACCATCTTTCGTCATATGTAACAATGCGAGTCGTAATATTCGAAGGCCCATCATTAGTGGATGTCGTGTCTACTTCGGGCCCCAGAAAAAGCTTCGGTTCAAAAAGATTTACCCCAGCATCAAATGCACCATGTTTAGAATGCTAATAAGACCGGTGGTCCATCGCGTACTCGAGGCATGAACCATGGTCGAGGAGTTTTCGAGCGACGCGTGTTAAGGACTATATTTGGCGGTGTGCAGGAGAACTGTGTGTGATGAAGAAGGATCAATCACGAGCTCACTATCAGATCACGAGCTCAGTGAACGCAGCATTCAGAAGGTGGCCAAAGCCGGAAAGAAACGATGGGCAGAACAAGTTTCAAGAAAGTCGGACAACAATCCACCAAAGTTAGTGTTCGCTATACTGATCATGATCCGGTTGACACAAGAAGGTGTGGAGCGCAGAGAGCACGATGAGCGGATCTGGCGAGTATTGGGCGTGACCAAGGAAGGAGAGCGGCAGCCATGAACCAAGTGTTGTGGTCATGGTGTCGACAATATTTAATATAGAACCAGCTTGATGCCGGTGACTCCATGGCAGGCTGTTGTAGACGATGTTTGTAGTTGGCTGGCCCTTGACGTCTAGAGGGACTACAGTAGACGTTCGATCGGTGCAAACGGTTTAACTTCAATGCTTTTCAACTGCAAGTTCGGTAAGTGCAACAAATTTGCAGTTATCGCACCGCCAAATGTCAAAATGGTGCACCATGTTAGCCCAAATGAACAGTCGGATGAAGTTCACGTTCATTTTACGTCAGTTGATGGTTTGTTGACACTGACAGGCATTGCAGTTATCGGATTTTCGTTCGCTAAGTGAAACGTAAACATGTTGCAGTTATCGAACGTCTACTGTACAAACAATCGGCCCAGACCCAGAATGATTGGCCCAGTAAAAGAATTCTACATTCGGCGTAGATTGAATGGCACAAATGGTAGTATCGGTGTTGAAACTTTGTTTAAAATGCTATCAAAACAACTAAACCTGTTTATGAAACGAGAACTGGGTCAGTGCATGCCTCAGAACTGGGATGTTTACTGTGACTCGTTGCACATATTCTATTAATTAAATGATCTTGTTTCACAGTCTATATAACCGGTATTACCAGCGCATGCCTGGCTGGTAGCTATCAAAGAACATAAATTACGGCAAAATTTCACACATGAAGTTTACTCCTTTGATCACGCATTCTTTCGAGGCAAACACTTTCGCTTCTTAATTAAACCGTTGCACGCTGTGTGCTGTCCAGTCCACACATGCTCATGAAATGTGTCCCAGCCAAAACATTGCATTGCTCCTCTAAAAACTTAACACCAAACCACACATGCCATGATCTGTTCGCCTGACACCAAGCTCCAATGGCCGGAGCACATTAGCGGAAAATACTGAGACTGAACGCTTATGTCAGTGGATTTTCCTGCCTGAATGGTTAAATTTTGAGGGTAGGTTACCAACAAACAAGGTATGTAGGTATTCCATTCTGCGAATTGTGGCTCAAACATTGGAGGCGCAACGTTTTTCGTTAGAATCGCCACCATAAACATCGACCCACAAACGGACCGCAGCAACTGGTCGTTTGGTTGGTTGGTTGGTACCTATATTTGTTGCCATTTCGTCCGCGCGTTGGTGCATGAGTTCAGTAATTCAGACTAATTTGGTGCTATTCGTTCCAATCAATACGAACCGAATAGTGTGCGCGCAGTCAATTGAAACAATCCCAGCCAAAGCGTGTATTAATTTATAATGAGTTTACTAGGTGATTCAGGTTTTCTGTTTTCGATCGTTGAGTTTGAATGCATGCGAAGAATCAGCCGTTTGTCGAACAGAAGTTATAGTTTTGTCACCTGTTTAACGCTTGAGAAATCTTTGAATTTTACAATTAGGGAAGTGGAACCATCTCGGCAGGGGTCCTATTTTGGGCACTTTTCTGCTATAACTCAGCCAATACTGAACCAATTGACACAATTTTTTGAACGCGATTAGATACGTAAGGTTGTTCAAGTTGATTTTGGAGTTGGAAAGTTACTGATTGGTTTATTGGCTACGACGTTTTTGGTGTGTTGAAGTGCGACTTCGGTTCTGGTGGAATTTAAACCTGGGTCCCATCCGGGTGAAACATAGCAGAGCTAGCGGTCCTTCTTTAGAGGAGGTGGCGCTTAAGCCGCTAGCTTTTGGAACAGGACGGAACATTACATTTTGGCGCCCAACATGGGGCCTGAAGTTTGCCAATATTTGAAGTTTGATAGGTTTTTTTTTTCGAATTGGTTGATTCAATAATCAGTCTGTTTGGAATCTAGAAGTTAAGAAATTTGGTTAAGTTTATTGAATTTGGTTGGTTTTTATTAGATTTGAGTATTGGAATCTAAATTAGTTAAAAATTTAAATCATTAGATAAATAAGCTGGTTATGAATATTTTTTCTCTACTCTTGCTAAATTTAAATGCTTAAATCTATCAAATTTGATTAGGTAAAACGAAATATTTTGCATGAGTCGTTAATTTAGATGTTAATTGACTAATTAACCTTTTGATTGCTCAAAAACAAATTTCCATGCTTAATGGCTGCAGTCAAAAAAACCCAAAATCGCATATTTTGCCCTATAAATTGAGGTATAGCTCAAAATTGTGACGTGTTGGAGCAAATCTGAGCCCGGATTCGGATTCAGCGGCCCAAAAACCTTCGGAGACACATAAGTTTGCTCTTGAGACAAAAAAATGTTGCGCTGTGTAAGGGATAAGGACGGAGGCCTCTTGTTGGACGGACGTGAGATGATCGGAAGGCGGAAGCAGCACTTCGACCAGAACCTGAATGGCTAAGAATAGGGAGACCACGACAACGGAGGGAACGACTGTTCGGGAAATCGAACTGCTACCGGAGGAGTGGAAGGAATGGGTAATCTGACACATTCACAAGCAAGGCGACCATTTGGAATGTGAGAACATCAGAGCGATTACTATTTTGAATGCTGCCTACAAAGTGCTATCCCAGATCATCTTCCGTCGTCTGTCACCTAAAACAAATGAGTTCGTGGAAGTTATCAAGCCGGCTTCATCGACGGCCTGTCGAAAACAGACCAGATATTCACCGTACGGCAAATCCTCCAGAAATGCCATGAATACAACGCATCACATGTTCATCGACTTCGAAGCAGCATACGACAGTATCGACCGCGCAGAGTTATAGAGAATCCTGGACGGAAACGGCTTTCCTGGGAAGCTGACTAGACTGATTAAAGCAACGATGGACGGTGTGCAAAACTGCGTAAGGGTTTCGCGGGTGAACTATCCAGTTCATTCGAATCTCACCGGGGCCTGCGACACGGTGATAGATTCTCATGCCTACACTTCAACATCGCTCTGGAAGGTGTGATGCGACGAGCCGGGCTCAACAGTCGTGGAACGATTTTCACAAAATCCGGTCAATTTGTGTGCTTTGCGGACGACATGGACATTATTGCTAGAATATTTGGAAAGGTGGCAGAGCTGTACATCCGCCTGAAACGCGAAGCAGCAAAGGTCGGACTGGTGGTGAATGCCTCAAAAACAAAGTACATGCTGGTAGGCGGAACCGAACACGATCGGATCCGCCTGGGTAGTTATGTTACGATAGACGAGGATACTTTCGAGGTGGTGGATGAATTCGTCTACCTCGGATCCTTACTGACGGCTGATAACAACGTGAGCCATGAAATTTGGAGGCGCATCATCAGCGGAAATCGGGCCTACTACGGGCTCCAGAATCTGCCGTAATTCTGCAAAGTGACGTAAGCGCCATTCAAAATGCCAATATTTTTCGGTATATTATATATAATATCTGGTGTAAAAATAACACTGTGGTATGCCTGCTGAATTAGAATGCAAGATCTAGTCGTAATCTATCATCTATGGAAAGAGACTTAGAGGATGAGCAAGAGTTTTATGCATAATAACCAAAAAAATGGGCCAAAACTATCAATATCGCTTACGTCACTTTGCAAAATTTGTACAAAACGTTAATAAGACCGGTGGTCCTCCACGGGCACGAGACATGGACCATGCTCGAGGAGGACCTGCAAGCACTCGGAGTTCTCGAGCGCCGCGTGCTAAGGACGATCTTCGGCGGTGTATGGCGGAGAAGGATGAACCACGTGCTCACTACACTTTACGGCGAACCCAGCACCCAGAAGGTGGCTAAAGCCGGAAGGATACGGTGGGCAGGGCATGTTGCAAGAATGCAGAACAACAATCCCAAAAGCTGAAAGTCTCTTTAATAAAGACAAATCAATCAATCAATCTACTGATCCGGTTGGCACAACAGGGCGTGGAGCGCAGAGAGCACGATGGGCAGACCAGGTGGACGTGACCTGGCGAGCATTGCGCGCGACCGAGGATGGAGAGCGGCAGCCACAAACCGAGTATTGTGGCGTACTATTATTCATCATGTCTTGTCTTAATGATGTTGAACAAATAAATGTATGTAATATGTAATAAACTAGGTTTCAATGGAATTACGCCTAAGAAATTTTTACATGTACAGATTTGATCTACGTTTGCCTTTTTCATAACTGGTTGAAGGAATCATAGTTATAAGAGAAACCATATAATGCCTGTCGAACTATCAAAATTACCCGCATTATCAAAGATACCCCGTTTTACGGTACGTCACGCATGTTGTGAAATGTGGCAAACGCGTTATGATGCATGGCTACGTATTCCTTTTAATAGAAATATAGTTGTGCGATACGTTTAATAACTAACCCTTCCGTTACCAACCCCCCTAACGAGAGTGCGAAAAAACACTCTTTTCGCTATAGCTTTTTTTTGCTTTTCAATATTTTTCAACCAAATTTTGACACAAGAAACTGATATCCTTCTAGTTTAGGGATTTCCCAGGGATTTTTGAATATGATTCAATACCATCATGCGACACCTCAAATTTCGTAATTTTTCAAGATTCATCATTCTGAACTGTTTTTGAGTTATCCGAAATACTTTTGGCCATTTTGGAACCGATAGGCGGATATCACGGGAATTGGTTCCGGTGGTCCCGAAGTCAAATTTTCTAAGATGAATAAACACCATCATGCGACATATCAAACTTCATGATTTTGAAAGTTATAGCATATTATTACGATGATTGGCCATTTAGAATACATTTGGAAATTTTGTAATTGGTTTACCGATTTTCCGTAATCCAGTTCCGGGGCAAAGTTTTAGAAATGGTGCAATACTGTCATTTGGAATTTCCAACATCGCGGTTTTCAAAATACACCATTATGTGCTAGTTTTGCGTTGTATGGAATACTTCTGGCCATTCTGGAACCGACAAACTGATTACCGGGAAATGATTCTAGCGGTTCCAGCTTCCATTTTTCGAATGTGAACGAAACAGTATGCGACACCTCGAATATCGTAGTTTTTCAAGATACATCATTCTGAGCGGTTTTTGTGTTATTCAAAATACTTCCTCCTGGTATTTCTTCAAGGACTTCTCCAAGGGTTTTTCAAGGAATACCTCTAAAGATTCTTCCAGTGATTTCTCTAGGTATTCCTTCATGGATTCCTCCCGATATTTCTTCAATATGCTTCTCTTGGGATTTTCCAGACATCCCTGAAGTTTCACCAGACATTTTTGCAGAGATTGCTCCAGCAATCCCTAGGATTATTCTAGAAATTTCTACTATGATACCTCCCGCAATTCTTCAAGGGATTTCTCTCGAGATTTATATTGGGCTTTTTCAGGAATTCTTGGTGAGGTTATTCAAGACAATCTTCTTTTGATTCTTCCAGAAGTTACTCCGGCGATTCCTCCAGGAATTCCTTCAGAGATTTTGGCCTGGGATTTTTCGAGAAATTCTTCATGGGATTCCTCCAAGAACTCGTTTCGGTCTACCTCCAAGAATTGATTGCCTGCAATTCCTTCAGGGACTCTTTCACGGATTTCTCCAGAATACTTCTAAAGATTATTCCTGGGATTTCTCTAGGCATTCCTCTTGGTATATATTCAAACATCTTTAAGGATTCCTCCAAGCATTCCTTATGGGATTTCACAAAACAAATTCTCTAGTAATATCTACTAGTTTTTAGAAAAATCACTATAAATATCACCAAAGGCATTTCTGAAAGTATCCCAGCAAGAATGTTAAGAGAAATCTATTGCGGTTTTCCTGCAGGTATCACAGTAAAACTTTCTGGAAGAGTCCTAGCAGGCATTCCTGAAAGAATCATAATAGGAATTGCTTGTGAAATCCCAGCTGGAGCTCCAGGAGGAATTCCATGGGTTTTTTAGATATCCCAGGATAAAGTCTGTGTAGTAATTTCTCGAGGAAACACCAAAGCATTTCTGGAAGAATCGTAGAAAGATTGCCTTGAATCATCTCAAAAGTTTTCGAGGGAACCTCAGGTGAAATTATAAGAAGAAACCCTACATGATTTCCGAGGGGTATTACAGTAAAAATTTCTGGATGAGTCCTGGGAGGAATTGTTGGAAATAAACATTGGTTTGAGGAACCCAGCAGGAACTCCTTCAGGAAGGCCAATAGGAGCTCCTGGAGGAATCCCTTGAGAAATTTCTGAGGGAATCTTTGGATAAAATTTCTTGGATAAAAATACCTGGAGGAATCTCCGGAGGAACTTCAGGAAGAATCTTAGGAAAAATCTCTGAAGGAATTCTTAGAAGGATTCTAGGATTGATTATTGTGTGAATTTCATAAGAAGTTTTAGGAGGAATTGCTGAAGAAAACTATGCAGGACTTTTCAGAGAAACCCCATCGAAGTTTGATATGTCGCATGATGGTGTGTATTCATCTTAGAAAATTTGACCCCGGGACCACCGGAAACAATTCCTTTGAAATCCGCCTTTCGGTTCCAAAATGGCCAAAAGTATTTCGGTTAACTCAAAAACAGTTCAGAATGATGAATCTTGAAAAATCACGAAATTTGAGGTGTTGCATGATGGTATTGAATCATATTAAAAAATTGACCCTGGAACCGGTTACCCGGAACATCCGTAAAACTGGTTCCAAGGCACTTAGTGACCGGTATGGACTTCCAGACATATGTTTCTAACATTCTAGTTAATTTAGGTCTAAAAACTAAACTGTTCTCATATCGAAAATTCACTTTATCCAATATGGCCAATTCCAATGACCCATTTTGATTCCGGAATAACTCCGGAACCAGGTGGCCATTCCAAAAATCCCTGGGAAATTCCTAAACTAGAAGGATATCCGCTTCTGGTGTCAAAATTTGGTTAAAAAATATTGAAAAGCAAAAAAAGTTATAGCAAAAAGAGTGTTTTTTGGCACTCTCGTTAGGAAGGGGTTGTTAACGGAAGGGCTAATTTTGTGTTCCGAAAGTTATCTGATGTTTCAATTTGTTTTAGTTTTCGTTTCTTTCGTTTAGAAAAGTCGGTTATTAAGTCAGACAAAAGATCTAATGCATCCGGTGATTCTATTTTTATCAGTTCTGATTATGAATCTGTAAAACTGAGATTTGATGTGTTGGTCAGCCATTTCAAGGGGTGGGTCGTTAATAAAATTTCCTAACTAACTTCCCTTACTTTTATTTGGCTTAGTTTTTGTTTGATTTCCTTCTGTTTTCTTAGCTTAGATTTTTAGCAGCGTTTTTGTTGAAATTGGAGATAGGGATTTCGTTTCAAAGAAAATCTCCGTGAGCCGTTCAAAACGTCCCCTGAGAGGAATGATTTCTTAAAAAATCGTGCAAATACAAACACTACCGGTGGTCTCTACTCTGCTTGGATAGTAGCGCTTAAGCCACCGAGCATTACCAAATGCCCAAGAATAGCGTAGCGAACGGTTACATCGCTCAGGACCTCTTGGGCGAGCGCCTTGTAGGAGGTGACTTTTTGTGTCCACGCGCAGCGTCAAGAACCGAATTTCTCCCCTCATATGCCTCAGCACATCGGCGTAAGTTGCCGGCTCGGTCTTGAGGACTTGTTGCGTTTGCGAGCTGGTATAGCCTTTTTTTCTCAAATCTTTTCTTCTTTCCTACAATGATCCAGGAGTTCCCTCCCCCCCCCTTCCTGGTATTCTGCGGGGTCAACCTTTTGCGGTTTGTTGTATTTACGCGCTTTGTTGGCTTAGATACCTGGTTACTAGCGCTGGTCGTCATCTCCGTTTTGTCCGGTCTGCCGTCCCCTGCGGAGTGCTCAACCCATAGGGTGCTTTGCCTGCTCACCTACGGCCTCAGCGAGCGGCATGTGCTCATGAGCCATTGTCAAGCTTCCGCCAAAGAAAAAGCTGTCCGTTGGGTCATGGTTTGGGTTTTCGTCGAGTTGCTCATCCCCTCTAGAAGACTGTTACAGTACAGGAAAAGCAGCCATTGGCAACGAAGTTGTTGGAACGAATGTTTCGATGACGAGTGTGGAACAATGCTGCAGCACGGGACTCGACAGAACGTGGACCCATACAAACAGAGAAAAAACAGTAATCTACCACCACAAAAAACATTGCCTGGAAGAAGCGGAGTGCGAGAACAAGAAATTGTTGTGCCGTTCTCGAAAGTTAAACCAGGAGCTCAACGAATTCCGCTGCGGCGAGTAGAAATATGACTGTATTCCGCACGTACCGTAAACCGGGGTCAAATTGATCAGCGGGGTGAAATTGATCATTCGGGTTACATTGTAATTCCATACTAGGAACTCTTAAGCGTCATAATAATCTTAAACTTTTTACGTCATCTGGTTCGTAGCTGTCTAGAGATGAGTGTAGACTTTTAATTTTTTAGTAAAAAGGTAGTTTTGCCTTTTGTAGTTTAAGGAATTTGCAATGTATTTCTCATTTAGCTGAAATCATTGCTACTAAACAATCGGTTGCTAATAGGACTTCCAGTAAATTCTCTGTTTTAACATTTTTGTGGAGCCTAGGTTAGGAAGTTATGTAGCTAATCAGAACATGAAATAGTTATAAAAAAGTTCATAGAATCACTCATTTCAAAGGAAATTGACTACCTTTAGGCGTTTAAGGGGAAATTTTAAAGTTTAATTATACATTTTAAGTATTAAATTCACTAGTTATAAAATTTTAAACGCTTTATTCGGTTTTAGAAGAGCAATAATCAGCGGAGAAGGAAATTTCCTTTCCAACCGATGCTTAATTGTATACTGATCAATTTTAAATTTAAATTTGTTGAACAAAATTCTGTCACATGGTTCGATGGAGATCCACTGGGTACTGGTTTTACAGAGATTCTTTTGGAAATATTTGAATTGGCACTGATGTTATCCGCAAAAGTTGTTTTAAAGTGATCAATTTGACCCCGGATTGCGGTATGCTATAGTAACGTCCGGTTGCTTGAGCCGCTCTTGCTGGATCTTATCGAGGGGAACGAAATAGATATTGTTAATTACAATAAAAGAACAAAAAATTGATTCCCGAATACCTTCTCTTAAACAAATCTAGCCCAAATTTAGATTCTACTGTGAATAATCTACCAGGTGGAATCTGTGAAAGAATTACCTAAAGGTGATCGAAAGATGTGAAGCAAATTGAGGAATGGCTAAAAGACGAGAAATGTGCAAGCATCAAAACAGTTTCAGGGCGTCTGGAGTGTTGAAACGTGGTGAAATACATACTTCCATATATGATGTATCTAGAGGAAGGTTGGTTGGTGGGTTAATGCCGTCACATGCCTCCATGTGAGTACTGGCTGCAAGAAACGACACACGTTGTGCTGGCTAACATTGAAGTTGCATTACAGCATCACGCTGGCTTATTCGATCCAAACTTTCGAGATAAGGTCCCTGGTTACGCGACTTTTTGTGTCATACCTGTTCGGGAAGATAATTAGCGAATTCCAAAAATACATATTTTAGCACTAATTAACACTTCTCCCTACAAACAAATTACTTATTTTGGAAGTGACATTGCCACCCGCTGGAATCCGGTGTGAGAGGGAAGCTAGCGCGTTGCATTCAAATTCATCTTCTGAACTATGCCGCGCACTATGAAGTAGCGTTTGGTATAGGTATGCAAGTTGTAGGAGCGCCAATAAGCGTATCTGATAGAGCTACTTTGGCTTCGTCTGTTTCATGAAATATGCAACGCACACACTCGGAAAAAAATACCGATTTCGGTAATTTTTTTACCGAAATCTCAACCGTTAAGTTTTTTACCGGAAAAATCGGTGACGTTTACCGAACTTCGTTAAATTTTGACAGATAAACGATAACATTTTACCGAAATTTGGTAATTTTTACAGGATTTCGGTAAAAAACCATTACCGATCGCTCAGCTGTTGAGATTTCGGTAAAAATTACCGAACGCGACTAGCTGTGCAGCACAGCTTTCCCAAGTGTCGGAAAATGCGATAAGCGCCGATGGGTAGTTTGGAAAGAGAATGGAGGCGCCTGCCAAATGCCATGATGGCGCCGTGGAAATTTATTTATAAATGATTGCAAGTGCTTCACGTGTTGTGCTTATCTATCTTTCCTTTCCAGTCAGCGGCCCATAGGAAGTGACATGGCTCGGCGAAAGAGTTCTGAGGCGATTGCAGTTTGAATCTTGCATTCCGCGAGAGTGAAAGCAGCACAATACCGTAGCACGTATGCACATTAGATTGTGGCAGTTAAATAAATGACTATACCAGTACAACAGTAGAAGATAGATAATAAATCAATGCACGCGTTATGAACAGTTTGATGCTTAACAAAGCAGATTGACCATTTTAGACATTAGTTATACTGGAGGAAATCGTTTCAAACCTTATAATCGCCTCAAAACTCTATTCACGAACGGTATGTCACTGGGTATCTGGGTCAGTAGCACTGTGACTAAGCTCGCGCACCAAAACGATACTAAGCGTGACTTTCACCGACGAAAGAAAAGTTGTGACAAACGAGCGAGTGAAGGCCATCCGTTGCACAACACAGACGGAGGGCCGAAATGTTACAACAGCAATGCTGCCGCCCGCCGCCCGGTGCATTGATGCAGCAAAAACCTTTACATACTCGTAACCTAATCCAAAATTCAGCGCACATCCAAAATGGTATTATTTGAAATTCAGTGCGGACATGCAGCAGGAACTTCGACAACTGCCGCCGTAAGTTGCTTTCCATTTACCTAACCCGATGGAAATGGTGTGGTAGGTCAGACTCTGATGGTAGGTATTTGATAATTGGACGTTAACGTGTTTGGCTTTGTGGATGATTTTAATCATCGCTGGATTATTTTGACAAAGAAATTTAGTAAGCTTCTGCAATAATGCAGGTCGTTTTAGCGAGGTATCGATTCCCTTAACTAGCATATGTATATGCTCCAATTATAATCTTACTAAAAAAAGGTTGAAGCGCTGTTTGTTTTCTTTTTTGACTTTCACGTTCACCAAAGTGATCTGAAAGGCTATATTAGGGTGGCCCACACTTATATGTAAAACAAAATTTTTGAAAAGTGCCTCACTTTGCCTAGCTTATAACTTTTTTCGCAGGCGTTGGAACACTTTGCGGTCTTTGACAAAGTTGTTTGGAATATAAAAACGAATTTTTGATAGAAGGCTCGGAGGGTCAAGTCACATATACCAATCAACTCAGTTCGACGAATTGAGATGATGTCTGTATGTGTGTATTTATGTGTGTTTGCAAAAAAAAGTTCACTCATTTTAAGGCACTTCCCATTGGCCGATGTTTCGGATTATAGCTCGAAACGAACCGGAATTGTACCGCATTGTTTGCTATTCAAAATGGTTCGGATCGGTCGAGGCGTTCCGGAGTTATGGCCATTTCAGTGGTTCGGACCAGCACCGGTGGAACTGGCCGTATAAGATTAAGCGTTTAAAAAGTATTCATGTATCACCTGTAAGTATGCAATGAATGGTGATTACGCCCATAATGTTGCATCTTTTGCACCGTATTTGACTCCCTGCAATTTTTTTTTGTCCCACCACAATATGTTCAAACCAGCCCACAGTGAAGTCCACATTAGGTGAACTTACCGTGTAGCAATGAACATAAGATTTAATTGTCCTAATTTCGAAATTTTGCTAAGTTTTTATAAAATACCGTTCGCAGCTTTATTTTTAAACACGAAAAAAAAAAACAAAAAAAAAATGAACAGGGTTCCTTTTTTAAATGATCATAAAAGGGTTTAAAAATAATTTATTGAACTACAGTCTATTTTTGTGGACTTCACTGTACCTCCAATTTGACATTAGTTTGTTTTGGTTCGTTCGGGAAATTTTGCCTCTCGTTATTGATTTCCTATAGTTTAATGCGACCGTAGCGGCTACGGTTGTTCTACATTTATTGGGTAATTTTGATCGTTTAGGAAAGTAATTGGACTATAAATTGCTAATAGATGATTTTAATTGAACAGAAAAGTAAGTTGCCGAAATTATGAACGACGAGGAAGAAGCGGATAGCGATGCAGCTGTACCAGAAGCGGAATTCTTGGACGAGGATGAATTACCGGATGCATGGAGTACGCAGCTACCGGAGGACCCCCTGAACGATTCTCTGAAGGAAGCGGGCAATGCGAGCGGCACAATCAACTCACACAGATTTCGGCAAAGTAGTGTTTCTGACGATGGCTCGGAATTCAACCGTTCCGAGAACGATATTTTCGGATGTGTTCTTCTGCCCTACAAGCGCCAGTTCAAGGGCCAGTCGTCCGACTCGTTCATTGCTCGCTGAGAGATTTCTGTCCATAGCACCGAAAGCTTCATTCACAAGATATGGAATCTGGCAAAGCAGCACCTGAATCGCGAGGTCATCCTTAGTGCAAAAGAGGACGGAACAACCTGCCCAGTAAGGGGCGAAAGCGAAACGCCGTCTGAAGAGGATTTCGATAAGTTTGTGTTGTTTCAGTCAGGACGCCGGCATTATGCATTGGACAAAGTACACGAGAGCAGCAACCTATTGCAAAGCTGGCGGAACAAAGAAGTCACAGTTCTCCTACACGTTTTTTCGTTATCCGTCAGCAATCGTACCATATGGAATTCGGTGAAGGAAAGTTTAATCGATTTATCTGAACGGGATCGTTCAGGTGCTGCTACAACACAAGCTGTAATTGAATTGGCGGACGAGCTCAGATCAACACACGGTTATCATCTGGATGCGCACGGCATGGCGTGGCGTTTTGGGCGAATTCAATACTCAACGGACAAGCACACCTCAGAGAATCACTCAAAGACCACCCTCCGCAGAATCTTGCTCATCTATTTCGTGCAAAGGAAGGGCGACATGTGAGCAGTTATCACAAAGAGGTTATTGCATTGCGACAAGTGTTAGATGTAGTGGAAGCAAATGTTGAGAACTTGAAAGCTTCATTAAAAACCCTAATTAATCCACCTAGCGGTGATGATGCCTTTCTCGTGCTTTAAAATATCCATTCAACAAAACTCAAGTGACGTGTTGATGACATTGACATAAATACAAAATGTAAACTGCTTTACATTTTATATTAACATAACATCCAATATTCAGAAAATATAAGACAACGATCCAAATTTCAAACCAAACAAGTGTAATGAAGCCGCAAAATTTCGAAACGTCATTTTAGATTTTCCGGTCATCATTTTTTGACTCCGGATATCTACCCCAACTAAACTAAGCGCCATCTTGAACATTGAGACACCATCTTGGATGTTCTGGTATTCATTTTTGGACTCTGCACCTAAAATCACATAAAATAGTCACCGTATTGAATTTTGGCTTGTCGTTTATGATTTTCTGGTTATCAGTTTTGGACGAAGACCGGCATTCTTCCCCATTCAAACTATAGTCATATTGCAGACCTTGTGAAACAGCACACAGCTTGGGTTTTCTGATCACAAATTTTGAATTCTGGACATATTTCCATACAAAATATGCCCATAATGCAAGAATTTAAAATCCTATCAAATAGGCGCTAACTTGAATACTGGGCCATTATCTTGGATTTTGGACTGCTATCTTGGATACTCTGGTGGATTCCGAACATATTCCTCATACCAAATACTCTTATTTTACACAGTTTTAGAGCTCAAAATTCATTAAAACAGCCGCCATTTTCTGTTGACGCGTGGTCTGAGATTTTTTTCCTGCTTACCGCTCATCAGGTTATCGAAAATGCCGTGGCTGGATGTGTCGCATGCATGGGTTTGGTTCACTTGTTTATTTGGCCACTTCCAGCGGGACGCCTAGAACCGGTTCCGGAACACTACCGGTTCAGATATAATCTGAGATGGTTTTCCTGCTCATTGTTCATCAGGTCATCGAAAATGCCGGGGTTTGACGTGTCGCATGGGTTTGGTTCAATTGTATTTTTGGCCACTTCCAGTGGAACGCGGAAACAGTGGAAAGGTGACTATATGCCAAACAACTTTGTCGAAGACCGCAAAATGATCCAACGTCTGTGAAAAAAGTTATACCCTAGGAAAAGTGAGGATAAACTTTATTGTTATTTTTCCAATACATGTAAAGGAATAATATCAATAATGAAATCTCAATACTTTGCCTCACTTTGCCTAGGGTATAACTTTTTTCACAGCCGTCGGATCACTTCGCGGTCTTCAACAAAGTTCTCTGGCATATAGTCACCTACAATAATACCAAAGGGTTTGATTATTAAACGCTTACAGCGCCACCTAGCGGTAAAATTCGAAAACTTAAAATTTCTGCATACATTTGGCCAAGTTTTCCCATACAAACTTCAAGCGTTTTGAGCGCCCCCTTAGGCTCAACCGATTTTGCTCAAATTTTGAACGTAGCTTCTGGGAGTCCAAAACAACTGATTTAGGAGGTAAGACTTGGTATTTTTCAAAATTTTGGTTTTTCATATAAGTGTGGGCCACCCTAGCGTGCACCGTCTAGGATCCAAATGGAGTGCAGTCCTGGATGTGTTTCAACCTTGTCGCTCCTCAGAGCGAATTGACGAATATGATTAAAGAAATGCAGTCCAGTAAAATTCCCTTCTGTAAAGCTGCACTCCAACATTCCATTTCGGCCAATCATACACAAACAAGAAACTCGAGGCTTTCTCCGCGGCAAATCAACCTTTTACCCTTTTCGGCATAGCCTCGATTTCGAAGCAATCCTCGGTTGTTGAATGAGACTTCGTCCAGAAACAGCAAGATCGAATAATCCCAGGGCAGTGAATTCAGTTCCATGAAGAATCTGTATACGTCATCTTGTCGGACCTGCATTGCTCGTCTTTCAAGACACTTCCAGGTTAATCCCTCATTGTGAAATATGCGGCAGATTGATGAGGCCGATATCTTCATTCGGAAATGACCCTCGAACAATCCCGCAGCTTCATCAAGGTAACCAGTTTTTCCTGATTTCCATTCACGACCTGACGGCCTGACTTTTCTTGGTCTTCTAGGTCCACTGTATAGTTAACTTTTCTTTTTGTCAATCACTTGTCACACTAACGTCTCATGGATCGTCTTCACTGCTAGATGGTTAGCATTCGATTAACGACCCTTGAAATATAATGGCTCTTTTTGCATTAGAGCTGAACCGAACATTCCCGAGGTCATTCGTTGGTTTAGATCGTATTCGGATAACTTTATCTGGTAAGCAAAATATTCTGCGTTTTTGTTTTGACAAACTTACCCTTTGGCGAATTAAAACCGCTATAGAGAGTCAGAGACACAGAACGTTTCGCCCAAGTGGCTCAGTGATGTACATAGGAGGTGGGATATATTTTATAACCTCGTTACAAACTCTTGTAAGGTTTCGGTAGGAAACTTCTCGATGATTTGCAGAGGAAACTACTAGAGGTTTCTCAAAAACAACTTCTGGAGGATGCCCAGAATCTGCTTCTGGAGGAAATGTCGTAAGTGATCTGTAGAAGCAACAACACATCTGAGCAATCTAGGAGGATTAGGGGCATAACGGACACTCGGGGCGAAATGGACACCCCTGTTTTGCCGAAACCGTTGAATTTTATGTTAAACTTTTAATACATAAGTGTAAAGGAACAAGTCATTGTTCTATTTTTCAAAAGTACCATTTATATTCCTTCAAAATAACCCAAATATCATTGAAATTGAAGTATGTTTTTCATATTTTGGATTTCTTATAATTTCGAAGCATCAGCAAATAAGGTATTGCGAGTGTTTGAGTGTGTCCACCACAAAAACAAGTGAAAAGTTAGCTTATCTACATGTATACGCAGATTTAGCAATGGATTGTTCAGAACTTACTCTAAATAGCCATTTTTAATGTTGTAGTCGTTTCGGGCGAAATGAATACTGGCAATTCCGAATGAATGTATGCGCATTGCATACTGTTAGGCGTTTTATAGAATTTGGAAAAAATCAATCCAATTACACTAGTTTACAAAATAAAACGAAAGTCGTGAACTTCTGTCAACGACCAAAATTTTTGAAGCATAATTTAGTGCTGATTTCGAAACCGTGCTATAAAAAATTTAAAGTAGAACAGTTTTTGAGTTTAAGCTCAATATCGAGTTTTACAACTTTTTAAAATATGGAATTTAATAAAATTCAAATATCTTGCGTTTTGTTCAACCAATTTTAAATCTTTTTCCATAAATTAAAAGCTGAATATAATACCATTCGATCATCTGAATGCAGGTACTGCGTCAGATGGATGAAAATCAAGATATTGGCGAGTTTTGGGGACGATCTCCTTAAATTTTAGCAAAATTTTCAAAAATTTATGAAGAAATGTATTTTTTTCAATAAGAAAACAACAATTTAAAAATTCTTTCTCAACGTTTATTTGACATATCATATGTGGGTGAGATACAGTAAAAAATTCAGCTCAATCGGAGCATTGATTACGGAGAATGAGATGTGTGAAGTGAGCGAATTTGCTTAAAAATAGAACAAAAATCGGTTTCAAATCATCAACCTTGTATGGAAAGTCGAAAAAATTTCCGCTCTACTGTAATTTTTTTCCTTCGCGTTTTCGAACTCAGGGCATGATTCTACACCAAAAATGATCATCAGCTTACCGAGTTCAAAAATGCTGTAAACTAGTGTTATTTAAGCTTAAAGTTTATTTAATTAACTTTGATGTTATGTAAACTCATCTAGGATGGAGTGTTATATCTGTGGTATTGATCTCCGTAGGCAAATTACTTAACTGATCGATATTATCAAAGATACAGCATAAAATATGCATAGGTGTCCGTTATGCCCCGATGGGTGTCCATTTCGCCCCGTACCTTTCCTGCCCGCCCAAAAAAACACACGGTTTACAATTCATTATTTCTTCACAATATTGATATTCTACCTGCAGTAAATGATTGGAATACGTAGGAAACAAGTTGAAGTTTTAAACCAACTGATAATATGTTAAGTTTTTGTCTGTTGTACAGGCCTAACATACTCATTTGCTTAGGGTGTACATTATGCCCCTAATCCCTATATATAAAAATGAGTTTGAAATCCCTTTGAGGCAACAAAACTCATGAACGGCTGAACCGATCAGGATGACCCTGGCATTGTTCGATTCGTATTCATGGCGGCTGTGTTTATAAACAGTAAAAGTTGTGAAAATCATCTTATAAAGTAATAAAATTTACGAAAACCTGTTTTTTCATGAACTGGGAAGAAAACCAACACGACCGCAATAAAACCGATCTAGAGTGCCGTGCTGCAATGAACCCAACAGTTGTCAAACCACCACAGCTTGGCAAGACAAAGTTTGCCGGGACAGCTAGTTCCTAATATTAAACTGCACTAGCCAGCCAGCAAAAGAACTTTTTCGCGTCCTGAGGTCGATGACTGCGACTCAGCACACACAGATAGATTTTACTCTGAAGGAATTCGGTGAGAAAATTCGCCGAGTTAAAATAAAGCTTCAAATAGCTTATCGCAACGAAGATGTTTTGAGCTTCCCAACATCAGCTAGACAGGAAGCCAAAACACCCAAGTTTTTTTTTGTTACCATCGGATGAAGAAATAAGAAAACCAATGACAAAGCACGTAAAAATCTCAAAATCCAACAAATCTTGAAATTGAACAAGCAAACCAACTACTTGATGACTCCTTAGAAGCGAGGAAAGGATTGTTCGAAACTGTGTATCCAAATGATGAGTCGGACGATAATTCAGAGTATGGAATCCAAAGTATGGACGAACGAAGTTTTGAAGTTGTAGATCAATGCACTTTCCAGATGAGAGGGTTTACGATGCAGGGAGATTATTCCCTAGCTTGAAGGGAACTCTGCACTTGAAAAGTAGCACTAAGAAAAAGTAAAACAACATGGAGGAAAAGTTATAAAGTGTTTAATCAGCTAAAAATAATATCACGGACAAACAAACAGTTTTAGTTCTGCATAAATCTTACATTATTTTCCTAATTTTTGCAGATACCGTCGTGCGGGGCTACTTTTCAAATGCGGGGCTACTTTGGACACTTTTGAACATGGATTTTTTGAATTCGAAATATGGTTCAAATCTGCTTCATGTCTTTGGGACTATTATGAAGCAATAGTTTTCCCTTCATTTGGTTGAAATTATTTTTCAAACAGACCGTTTATTGCTTGTCAGGACGCCAAAAAACATCAAATAAATCAATAAAATATACATAACGTATCAGAACACTAGGTATGTAAGCATTGTTTCTACAGTTCATAAATTTCAAAGGGTTGGTCAATTCATTCAAAATATATCAACGTAGCATATATATTCGAATATTTGTATCGTTATACATTATTAATGACCATTTCACCCAAATAAAGGATTGATGATCCCTTTTTTCATGCTATTTATATATCAATATCACGCTGCTCATAATACCAAAGGTAGCACAGAACCATCTTCAAACGCATGAATTTATTGAAATCATGTCTGATATAATATACTACAGTATTAGTACAAAGTAGTTTTCTAAATAAACCTGGAATTGGAAATGCAATTTTGTTGTAGATAAAAATGTCCAAAGTAGCCCCCAACCGGTTCTATATGAGATGTGCCCGATTGGTGTATGAACAACTTTTTTGTTTATTGGTGGATTTAGTTCAAATTTTGCATACATCCTACATACATACTCACGATAATTATGTGTAAAATTTGTGGAAATCCATTCGCTACTCTGGGAGTTATAATGTCATAAAGTTGAAAAACCATGAAAAAGTGTAAAAAGAAGCCCCGCACGACGGTAGCATAAAATGGTGGAAATACTCAGTTTTTGGTTTAAATTAGCATTTGTAGGGTTCTCGAACTGCTTTCATTGCGCTTGCCTGAGCCAAGTAACCAAAGTTTTCCATACAAGCATACAAAGCTAAGTTAACTCATTAACTTTCCAAAACAAATCCCCAATACACCCTGAAACATGCAATCTATTGCATGTTCAGTGTTCAGTTTTTTTTTTCTAAAGGACATTTTTAAACGACGATTTTGTATTGTAGCCTAACATTAAAATGTTCATCACTTTTTCTTCCTGGAAAATCAACCGAATATGACTTTTTTCAATACCGTATGGTTGACACAAGGTACATCAGATGATTGGACGACACAAATGCCAACCTATCTGGTTGAAGGCTGTTTGAGCCAGTATGAAGTTGATCATCAATGTTAACTTTCTTTTCCTATCTCGATTAGCCTAGATAGCTGTGTAGTGTCGGTAGCGATTGTCTCAATAAATTAAATGCTTTGGCTGTTTTTCTTCTTTCCGCATCGACCAATGTGGTGCTAACTTCTATGCGCGAAAAATCGCCAAAAGAAAATCGCAAAAATATTGTATGGAGAATAGCTTCTAAACGCATATCTTCCGAAGTGGAACACATTATTCGAAAAAAATATTTGGTAGCGGTTGTGCTCAATGACGACCGGTTTTTTGCCTACCAAATATTTTTTTCGGAAAAAGCTTTTCATTTCAAGAAATTCGAGTTTGCTTTCCGCCGTACAAAATAAAATGATTTTACTCCTGCTGACCAACATTGAACAGTGGAGCGGACCTGGTTGGATGGTTAGAACACTTGACTATCACGCCGAGGACCTGGGATCGAATCCCACTCCCGACAAACTCACAAAATGTGAGTTCTTCCTTCGAAAGGGAAGTAAAACGTGGGTCCCAAGATTGACTAGCCTAGGGCTAAAAATCTCGTTAAAAAAAATATTCCCGAAAATCAATCTAATTTTTGATTTTGTGATTTGGGGTAACATTGATCATGTCAGTGATCAATGATCATTAGTGTTTGTTTGTTTGTTTGTTTATCATTAGTGTTGAAAATACCCTTACCTACTCAATTCAATATCGCTAATTGCTAAAAAAAAATCAAGTTACATACAGCAAAAGCGAAGGTGAAATAAGTTATTCTAGTTCAAATTTACTTAAACCAAACACACAAGACAGGTAAATTAATGAACTGAAATCCATGTAAATACTTAACCTAATTTCTAACGTGATCCAGCAGTTTATCACGGATATTACCTTACGAACTAATAGTACACTGAGGATACTACAACTCCAAAAATCATACGAATCAACTATGATTTTTTGCCACAAGAAATTCTTGCGAAAATCTTAGTTACGAACTATGATTTTGGATTCAAAGCGCCAACTATTATTGTCATACTGTTACTGTTTAAACTTCATAACACTCACGTATGAAAATCAAACCGATAACGTATAAAAAATGAAACTATGTCTTATGACTATCATACATAGTAGTGGGCACGGTAAAGGCTGGGTATGCTGCGCAATTCAGATCCCATTGTGATCCACTAGCCTCTGCCCAGCAACTCCTATCCCTACCTCCACGCGGTACCGGCCGGAAACTATGAGCAACCTTAGGGAAGATCGGGTAACCAACCCCGGTGGGATCTTTGGTCGTAGGCTGACAGGGAAGGGGTGGTTTGCTTCGGCAAACCTGAGCGTCTGTTTTCGAGGAGGAGCAGCTCGCAACAGCGTCTGATCCCCATGTTAGGGGCGGCTGATCTACGTCCGAGTGCCAGGGAAGTACTCTTATCTCAAATGTGCACTATGATCCTCCGGATAGGGGATTGGTATCAGGCCCTACACGCAACCTGAGATTGGCAGATTCTAATACAGTTGGGTATGAAACATATACAAATATTGTATTAGGGCCTTGCAAATACAAAAATTGGTAGGTGGCAGTATACCAAAAATTGTATTGGCTTCCTAGAATCTGGAAAAGGAAAATTTCGCATGTGTGCGTGTGCTCTGTCGCACTGGTTTCTCATTATTTGTTCTATTTTTAGACTGATCATGGCAGCAGCGGCGGCATCAAATACCAATATATGTTTAAAAAGAAATACGTGCGGCGGAGGGAATCGAACCGAGACACTGTAATGGTGATTCACAGTACCCTGCACTCTAACCAGCACGGCTACAACTGCACATGGATAGACACGAGGCTGAAAGCCATCATCATCAACACAAACGTGGCTTGGTGATGGAAGTGATACAGCCGCCACACTGCACAATGGGTCCAGAGCCGTATTTGCGAAGACAAAACTGTTTAAGCTTCAGCTTTAAGTTTTAAGACACATATTGTGTTTTAGAAAGTTTATTTTCAATTGTTGACCCTATTCCCTATTATTGTTATGTTAGGGTGGTTCGTCTGGTTAAACTGATTCAAAAATCTGCTTTCTAATAACACAAGTTTACAAAATAAAACGAAAATCGTGAACTTCTGTCAACGACCAAAATTTTTGAAGCACAATTTAGTGCTGATTTCGAAACCGACCTTCAAAAAATTTAAAGTAGAACAGTTTTTGAGTTTTAGCTCAATATCGAGTTTTGTAACTTTTCAAAATATGTAATTTACTAAAGTTCAAATATATTGCGTTTTGTTCAACCAATTTTAAATCTTTTTCCATAAATTGAAAGCTGAATACAATACCATTCGATCATCTGAATACAGGTTTTGCGTCAGATTGATGAAATTCAAGATATTGGCGAGTTTTAGGGACGATCTTCTTAAATTTTAGCAAAATTCCCAATATTTTTTGAAGAAATGTATTTTTTTCAATAAGAAAAAAACAACCTAAAAATTCTTTCTCGACGTTTATTTGACGTATCATATGTAGGCGAGTTACAGTAAAAATTTCAGCTCAATCGGAGCATTGATTACGGAGAATGAGATGTTTGAAGTGAGCGACTTTGCTTAAAAATAGAACAAAAATCGATTTCAAATCACCAACTTTGTATGGAAAGTCGAAAAAATTTCCGCTCTACTGTATTTTTTTTCCTTCGCGTTTTCGAACAGCAGCATGATTCTACACCAAAAATGATCATCAGCTTACCGAGTTCAAAAATGCTGTAAACTAGTGTAATTTTATGTGCGATGCCATGATGGATGGTGATGGATCGTTTATTTATAAATTCCACCAATAAACGGCAAATTTTAAATTTCATATATCTCAGGACTCTCACCACTTAGAAAGTTGATGTCTTCGACAACGTTGTTAAGTGAGTGAAGGGCTTACAGTTATAATGTTCCACTAGGCGGCGCTAGTTACACATTTGCTAAATCATTCAAATGATTGATATTTTTTCGTGAAGTAATCTACAAGCTGTAAGTTTGTTTTCTTTGAACGTGTCTAAGTCAAGTCAAAGGTTTTTCAAAGAGCTATGTATTAGTCATGATTGTGCAATGTCGCATTTCATTCGGTTCACTTGATCCAGAGATATAGCAATTAAACGAAGAACACTCAAATATGAACTGCTTTATTAGAGTTGCTCCAATTTTATGTAAAGTTATCCAATCGAGCCCAAATTTGTACCGTTTATAGCTTACTAGTTGTGCAACTGGCAGGAAAAATTTGAGAATATTTGGTGTATTTTTGAAAAAGTTACAGCTTGCTGCATATATTTCAAATAATAAATAAAAGTTGCATGCTTCAATTAATTCGTAACTAGCGCCGCCTACTGACAGAACCTTGAACCAATCAGCTAATCAACTGAGCGGCCGTAACTAACCTAACAACATCGCCGACATCTGAGTCCTGAGATATCTGAGTCCTGAGATATATGGAATATAATATTTGTTTGCTCACTAGCGCTGCCTCGTGGTGGAATTTTGAAGCAAACGGCTCATCATTTGTTAGTTCTTGACCAGCCAAATAATATTGCCGAAGACACCAACTCTCTAAGTAACCAGGATGATGAGGTATTTGGTATAAACATTTCATCAGTGTTACGTCTGTTTGTCTCTGGTATGACAGATATCACAGACAGCAAGACGTAGCACTGGCTAAATTTCCGTACCGTACATCTTAGCACCATGATTACTTAAATATTTGGTATACTTGGCAAAGTTGTTAGGCCAGCCAAGGTTTTACTGGTGATGGGCCGTTTGATTCAAAATTCCACCACTAGGTAGCGCTGACGATAAATTAATTATTATATTCCATATATCTCAGAACTCTGATTACTTAGAAAATTGGTTTCTTCGGAAATGTTGTTTGGTTTATTAAGGCGTTTCAGTTGATTAGCTGATTGGTTCAGGATTCTGCCAGTAGACGGCGCTAGTTGCAAATTAGAAGAAGCATGTATCTTTTACTTATTATCTCGAATATATTCAGCAACCTGTAACTTTCTATAATATGTAGGGAATATTCTCAAATTTTATCTGCTAGTTGCACAACTAATTAGCTATAAATGGTACAAATTTGAGCTCGATTGGATAGTTTTGCATGAAGTTGGAGCGACTCTAGTAAAATGTTTCATATATGAGTGTTCTTCGTTAAAGTGCTATATCTCTGGATTAAGTGATCCGAATGAAATGAAATTTTGCACATTCATGACTAATATATAGCTCTTTGAAAAACCTTTGACTTGACTTAAATATGTTCAGAGAAAACTAAATTACAGCTTTTTGATTGCTTTACGAAAAAAAACATTCATTTCCATAATTTTGCAAATGTGTAACTTGCGCTTCCTTGTGGCAAAATTTCGAAACAAGTTGACCATTAACTGTAAGCCCTTGACCTACCAAACAACATTGTCAAAGACACCAACTTTGTAAGTGACCAGAATTCTGAGATATATTAAATTTAAAATTTGCTTGACCTCTAGCACCGCCTAGTGGTATATACAAAAGCATCATAAGTTTTAAAAAATGCCTAAAACATTTTTAGCAAGTTGTATCCTTTTATAAAGTCCACCAAAACTATTTTGATTACTTGTTCCTCAACGAGTTTGATTTAATTGGTGCAAATTTGGGCTTGATTGATTATTCAACTTTACACGAAATTAGAGCCTTTCTATCTATATCTAGTTTTTGACTTCCGTTTATCAAATTACTGTACCTTAGGACTAAGCGAACCGAATTAAATTAAATTTTGAAAGTTTATGACTAATGTATTGGTCTTCATGTATCGTTGGACTCGACTAAAATATGACCAAAGGCAAAAAAGTTGCAATTTATTGTAAACTTTTCGAAAAGTTGTAATGATTCGAATGTTTTATCCAAGAGCTGAAAGTCTCTTAAAAAAGACAAATCAATCAAATCAATCGAATGTTTTATTTTTGTAAATTTGCTATAACTTTGCAAAACATTCTGATATAAAATAATTATTCAGCAGATTTATGGATAAGCCACACTTGCTTGACCGTAATCATTTCACAATAATAAAAAAAAAGAAATGACAGTACTTGGCAGAAACATTTTTGTCTTCGTAAATACGACTCTAGACCCATTGTGCACTGAAAAGCCCGCATCCAGCAGGTTGCTGTTTGCAAGTGGAAAATTCCATGTAGACAATAGGACGCGAAGCTCAGCAGCGAAGCGAAAGTTATTTTTAGACGCAACCCGGTTCAACTTCTCGGGTTTGAATGGAGGTGTTTGTGTGTAGTGGTATGGAAGCTATGAAACCGTGTAGCGCATCTTAATACAACGAATGGATTATGATTTATCACATTTTCTGTACGTTTTTAATACATAAATTGGTAGAAAAGGCATATCTCAATTTTTGGTAGCTCTTCTTGTTTTGCGTGTACGAGCCAGCCGTAAAAAAAAACATTGTAGCGGAAAATCAGCAACAGAAAAATACGAACCGAGACCAACGGCAACGACCCCAGCGAACAAAAAGGACTTGCGATTGGAAATTCGGTACGTGGAACTGCCGATCTCTCAACTTCATTGGGAGCACCCGCATACTCGCCGATCTACTGAAGGACCGCGGGTTCGGCATCGTAGCGCTGCAGGAGGTGTGTTAGACAGGATCCATGGTGCGAACGTTTAGAGGTAATCATACCCAAGCAAAACGACTTGTTTCAAAGCCAGTACCAGCAACATCAGTGCAATTTATTCACTGTTCAAATTAAGGACAACAGAACACAATTGCTTCTTGTTTGAAACGCAAAAAGCGCAAATTTTAAATCGTTGTGCAACTTGAGCTAGGGGGAATGATAAAAAAAAATGAAAAAAACATATTCAGACTCGAACCATGGACACCAGGAGTATTATCCACTCACCTTACACACTACACCAGTAGCTCTGTGAAAGATTTGCTGCTCAATGCACCATAAAAGCTACTGAAGTTACGCGTTACTTCATTGTACCGTCTTTGCCACAAGTTAGAAAGCTGTCAAAATGAAAAGACGCGCAAGTTTTCCGCAACACATTTGGAACCTAATCTGAACAAACAAACCAGAGTAAGATGATTCATGTGTGTTACATTAGACCGGCCCACATTTGTATGGCGAGAAAGAAAAGTTGGAAAAATTCACGGGGCACCCTCTAGAATCGTGCCTTTGGATGAGAAGAACAATCTGTGAAAGATTCAGCTCAATCGGTTTAAAACTGAGCTGGCGCAAATGAGTTGAAGGTTTTTATGGGATTTTCAGTCCAAATATATGGGAAATTGAATGACCTACAGTCTCTCACTTAGTACGCCGGTTCAGCGAGTTCGATTTAGCTCAGAATTGAAAAAGTGGTAGTTGATAGCCCAAGGAACAACTTTGTAGAAGACCATATCATGATAAAACTTAATTTAGTTGCGCTTTCAGCTAACGAAAACAGGATGAGGACATCTTCCCCCGTTTACTCTCGGTTGTTACATGCAGCACGTGTTTGTCGGTCGAAGCTTGCGCGCCACATCATAGGCAGCTATGTAATTCTATTAGAATAACCAGCCACAGAAATCCAATGTCGCGACTGTTCGTGTGACTAACATCTAGTTTGCCTCGCCCTTACAGCGTCAGTAGCGGTACTATAAGTGTCAAATAAATTTTGTTTACCAAAACAAAAAGTCCTCTACAAGATGGGCACTTAAAAATAATCAATTATTACAATTATAATTAGTTAAATAATTAAACAGGAAAACTGAGCACAGCGCCATTAGCGTTCTAGTTTATTTCTATTGTAATTCTTCATTGTTTCGATACCTGCCCACGCGCGTGAGCAATTGAAATGAAGGACAACATAGCCGCCTATGATGTGGAGTGCAAGTTTCGAACAGCAAACACGTGCTGCATGTAACAACTGAGAGTAAACGGGGGGAGATGTCCTCATTCTGCTTTTGTTAGCTGAAACTGCAACTAAATTAAGTTTTATCATTATATGGTCTTCTACAAAGTTGTTCCTTAGGGAATCAACTATTATATTTTCAATTATGAGCCAAATCAAACTCTCTCAACCAGCGTGCTGAATGAGAGATTGGAGGTCTTCAAATTTCCCATATATTTGGACTGAAGATTCCACACAAACCTTCAACTCATTTGCGCCAGCTCAGTTTTAAACCGATTGCGCTGAAATTTTCACAGATTGCTCTTCTCATCCTAAGGAACAATTCTGAAGGGTGCCCCGTGGAATTTTTCGACATTTTTGTATTTAGGCCAGTCTAGTGTTACATAGCACATTAAATGCAAGCTGACTGTATTACCACTTGTGAGGAATAAGCTCCGCCTCCATAAATCGATATTAAATACTATGTTATTTGTAATTCCTATATGAAACAAAGCCGCAACTTAACGATATTCGGAGTTTAAATGCAACTCAACTGACAAGATGGAAGTTGCGTGCGCTTTTATTGCAACTCTTTTAGACCAAAGCATAGAAAACCACATTTTGGATGATATTGCAGGTGCTGCTTGGGTACCATCTACCAGAGCCGCGGCAACACACGCGAGCTGGGAACAGCATTCATCGTGATGGGTGATATGCAGAGGCGTGTGATCGGTTGGTGGCCGATCGACGAAAGAATGTGCAGGTTGAGGATCAAGGGCCGATTCTTCAACTTCAGCATAATAAACGTGCACAGCCCACACTCCGGAAGTTCTGATGATGACAAGGACGCATTTTACGCGCAGCTCGAACGCGAGTACGATCGCTGCCCAAGCCACGACGTCAAGATCATCATAGGTGATATGAACGCTCAGGTAGGCCAGGAGAAGGAATTCAGACCGACGATTGGTTCAGCGCCCACCAGCAGACGAACGAAAACGGCCTACAACTCATTGATTTCGCCGCCTCCAAAAATATGGCCATACGTAGCACCTTTTTCCAACACAGCCTCTCTTATCGTTACACCTCCACAGCAGACGGAATCTCAAATCGACCACGTTCTGATTGACGGACGGCACTTCTCCGACATTATCGACGTTAAGACCTAGCGTGGCGCCAACATCGACTCCGACCACTATCTGGTGATGGTCAAACTGCGCCCAAAACTCTGCGTCATCAACAATGTACGATACCGGTGACCGCCACGGTACAACCTAGAGCGACTGAAGCAACCGGATGTCGCCTCAGCATACGCGCAGAATCTCGAGGCCGCATTGCCAACAAAGCAGCTGGTAAGGATGGTATCGCAGCTGAACTCATCAAGATGGGCCCAGAAAAGTTGGCCACCTGTCTGCATCGGCTGATAGTCAGTATCTGGGAAACCGAACAGCTACCGGAGGAGTGGAAGGAAGGGGTAATCTGGCCCATTCACAAGAAAGGCGACCATTTGGAATGTGAGAACTTCAGGGCGATCACTATTTTGAATGCTGCCTACAAAGTGCTCTCCCAGATCATCTTCCGTCGTCTGTCACCTAAAACAAATGAGTTCGTGGGAAGTTATCAAGCCGGCTTCGTCGACGGCCGGTCGACAACGGACCAGATCTTTACCGTACGGCAAATCCTCCAGAAATGCCGTGAATACCAGGTCCCAACGCATCACCTGTTCATCGACTTCAAAGCGGCATACGACAGTATCGACCGCGCAGAGCTATGGAGAATCATGAGAATCATGGACGAAAACGGCTTTCCTGGGAAGCTGACTAGACTGATTAAAGCAACGATGGACGGTGTGCAAAACTGCGTAAGGGTTTCGAGTGAACTATCCAGTTCATTCGAATCTCGCCGGGGACTGCGACAAGGTGATGGACTCTCATGCCTACTATTCAACATCGCTCTGGAAGGTGTGATGCGACGAGCCGGGCTCAACAGCCGGGGAACGATTTTCACAAAATCCGGTCAATGTGTGTGCTTTGCAGACGACATGGACATTATCGCTAGAACATTTGGAACGGTGGCAGAGCTGTACACCCGCCTGAAACGCGGTGAAAGCAGCAAAGATCGGACTGATGGTGAATGCCTCAAAAACAAAGTACATGCTGGTAGGCGGAACCGAACACGACCGGATCCGTCTGGGTAGTAATATTACGATAGACGGGGATATTTTCGAGGTGGCGGAGGAATTCGTCTACCTCGGATCCTTACTAACGGCTGACAACAACATAAGCCGTGAAATTCGGAGGCGCATCATCAGCGGAAGTCGGGCTCCAGAAGAAACTGCGGTCAAAAAAGATTCACCCACGCACCAAATGCACCATGTACAAGACGCTAATAAGACCGGTGATCCTCTACGGGCACGAGACATGGACCTACAAGCACTCGGAGTTTTCGAGCGACGCGTGCTAAGAACGATCTTCGCAGGTGTGCAGGAGAACGGTGTGTGGCGGAGAAGGATGAACCACGAGCTCGCTGCACTTTACGGCGAACCCAGCATCCAGAAGGTGGCCAAAGCCGGAAGGATACGGTGGGCAGGGCATGTTGCAAGAATGCCGGACAACAACCCTGCAAAGCTGGTGTTTGCAACTGATCCGGTTGGCACAAGAAGGCGTGGAGCGCAGAGAGCACGATGGGCGGACCAGGTGGAGCGTGACTTTTCGAGCATTGGGCGCGACCGAGGATGGAGAGCGGCAGCCACAAACAATGATGTTGAACAAATAAATGTGTATGTGTACATATTTTTATGAAATATTTTGCACAAATTAAAAAAAATCGCAACCTGGAATCGAACCAGGAACGTCAAGGTTGGCGAGTGCGAGCTCTAGTCATACGCCCATCGACGCTTCGGAAGTTGAAGTGGTTAGAAACCAATAAAATGTTTTATTGTTTTTCAGTAATAATGATGTTTCATAACACATCTTATGATTTTCATACGAAGCTTTTTATGAGATTTTTCATACGATAAGTCTTATGGATTTCGCTTTTCAATGTATGAAAAGCATACGAGAACTATGAAATGATGAAAAAAATAAAATAACTGATTCATAAGATGTAAACTATGAAAAACATTCGAACAGCATCCTCAGTGTACGGATGTTGTAGTGTAGCTAGTACGAACGAAAAATCCAACGGAAGAGCACCCCTAATAAACGATCACCACACGCTGACCGTAATGTAGACGGTTCAACAACACCACATACTTTTCAAATTGTATCCCGAATTGGTGGTTCAGCACTTCTTATGGTTATCGTTTATGCGGGACTAAACGTAAGTACTTGCATAGGATAAATACGTAAGACAAATTTTCTCACATATCCCACACATAAAACTGTTAAAACACATAGGGTAGAAGCTTCAGTTTTGGCCAGCCCGGAGTTTTGGCCATAGTGCGGTATTCAGCCTGTAACGATCTAAATTGACATACATTTATTTTTTACTAGTAGATTCTAATATAATAATATGATTGCAGCTGGTAAAACCATACATTTTAATTGAAAACTGGAAGAAAAAAATAATTTTCCTTAAAAAATCAGCTCCCATATATCTATTTTGGCCAGGGTGCTTCTAATTTGGCCACTCCCATAAGAAATACACGTGATTGGCCAAAATAGAAACCAAAGCTAAGAATATGGCCAAAACTGCGGCAAGACTTCTATTTTGGCCAGTGCCACTTTTAATACAAAAATCAAGTATTAGATTGATTTCTGCATTTTTCTAATAAAGTATAGATCGAAACCTTTCATTTAACACATTGGTAGTTTTCATTGGATTATTGGTTATTTTTATAAAAATGATTTCCCTTAGACTGGCCAAAACCGGTGCCCGCACCCTATATCCTCATTTTTTCACAAAGGGATTTTATAACCCCCGATACCTGAATAAAATAGTGTTACCAAACCGGATTAGTTCTTTCTGTCAGTTCGTCTGTCTGCTCGCGCAACAAGAACCATCGCTAGAAATGAATTGGCTGATAAGTTAGCTGATGAATCTGCATGCCAAACTGAGCCAAAATCCAATTTTTCATGATTTTTTGTGCCCGGGACCCAGGGATGCCATATATCCCTTTCGTGACGGAGCGCAAAAAAGTGAAATCTCCATACAAATTGCTCAACTTTGGCTCTCCAGAACTCTCAGGTTTCCCGAAAAAAGCAATAATTATTTTTTCTTATTTGAAAGAACTACTCTTTATCTTTTGATTTCTAGCGTTGACTACGTAGATAAATCAGAAATAAAACATTTGCGACAGATAAAACTTTTTCATGTTTTACCGTTTTGCCCCACTTTTTGTTTACCTTGTAGAGTTAAATTTTACAGTCAACGTAAACAAAAGTTTATTTCCACACATACAAGTATAAATAATGACTGAATTATTGAAACAATTTACATCATATAAAACAAAGTCTAAGCAGATAAAAAAATATGCAAAACTGTTACCGCTCAACAGCACAATTGTGTTGGTTCGTCCCGAAAGGGATATAGAGATTTATCTGTATTATACAGATTTTTGAGCATCCATACAGATTTAGTTTTATATGAAACTAGCTGTCCCCGGCAAACTTTGTCTTGCCTACTGTTTTTTGACGTTTAAAGTACCTAGCCAAGCCCAAGTCCCCGTTAAAAATGTCCTCCTCCTCTTCTTGGCGTAACGTCCTCACTGGGACAAAGCCTGCTTCTCAGCTTAGTGTTCTATGAGCACTTCCACAGTTATTAACTGAGAGCTTCCTCTGCCAATGACCATTTTGCATGTGTATATCGTGTGGCAGGCACGAAGATACTCTATGCCCAACGAAGTCAAGGAAATTTCCTTTCGAAAAGATCCTGGACCGACCGGGAATCGAACCCGTCACCCTCAGCATGGTCATGCTGAATACCCGTGTGTTTACCGCCTCGGCTATATGGGCCCTCAAATGCCCGTTAAAAATGTATGAAAACCAGATTTTCAAAAATTCTCTATTTTCCCATGTTTTTTACCTCATAAACCTTCCTTGGGTGAAAACTAACAGAACAAAACTTAGACGACCCAAATCAGACCATCCGTTCGCAAGTTATGCGCGGTCGCTCGTATGCCACTGCATTTTTATACAGGGGGTGGCCAAAATGTTTGGGATAGGCAACTTTTTTTCTCTCACAAAAAAGTTCAACATGCTATAACTTTTCATTGAGTGCATCAAAATATCTCAAATTTTGACTGTTTGTCAACCTATTATATGTGCATCATTCGTACAAATTTGGGCTCGATTGAATAATGTTTCGCAAAGTTAGAGCCGATCGGGTAAAACACTAGTTTTTAGACAGCTCATTTTTGAGCTGTCATATCTCGGAAATGAGTGAACCGAATTGAATGAAATTTTGAACGTACACTAACAATATGTAAATGCTTCACAAACTATTGAAACATAGATACTTTTTAAACGTTGAAAAAAGTTATCATGGATTGACACTTTTTGGATTTTTCTCGAATAAATGTATTTTTTTTTTACATCAATGTCAATAAATTTTAGTGTTGATATCCAAAGATTTTCCACTTTTGTTCCCAAGTTATCTCTAATCAGATGTATTAAAGCATATTTAGATTATAGGAAGAACACATTTAATAATTTTTGTGTGGTATTGTAAATTTGACTTATTTTCCTCTATATGGGTAAAAATTTCAACCCGGTATAACTTAATTCGCCGTGAGAAAATATTACATTTTATAACGTCATATTAAGTATCAATATATTGTTGATAAACGTTAAAAAAATTATTCTATTCGGTTCACTGGTTTCCGAGATATGACAGTTCAAAAATTAGTTGTCTAAAAAATAGTGTTTTACCCAAACGGTTCTCACTTCTCGAAAAATTGATCAATCGAGCCCAAATTTGTACCAATGGTGCACACATAATAGGTTGACAAACAGTCAAAATTTGAGATTTTTTGATGCACTCTATGAAAAGTTATAGCATGTTGAATTTTTTTGTGGAAGAAAAAAAGTTGCCTATCCCAAACATTTTGGCCATCCCCTGTATATATAGATTTAGATTTTTGAGCTAGAGGGGCCATTTTATGTTTGTATGGGATACAGATTTTTCTCCCAAATTTTGTTTAGGATACAGATTTTTGAAAATTGTGATACAGATTTTTAAAAAAAATCATCTGACATTCCTGGGGACCCTATTTAAAAATCGATTTGAAGTTGGAGTGGGAGCGGTTTGGATTTTATACTAGGCAGAGGTGTCAAGCAGTTGTCCAGCTGTCAAAAGGTAGTTTCAAATAATCTTTTTGAAATTGATTTTATGTATCAAAATGATGTACTTAAAATATGGAAAAATCATAGTGGCTCAGATAAAGGTGCTCTTTGATGTGAAATTAAAATTTCAATAAATTTTCCAAAATTCAAAGAAACTCCCGTATCTTCAACACAAAAATTTACTCATTAACCGGTTTCCACATCATAATATGCTTAATCCTTTTCTTGATTACTATGAAGACGAATCCATTTTCCATCCCCCGCCAATATGATACATGTAGATAAACAATCCCTAAATAAAACAAAGTGCTATCATTAACGAGTGCATTTAAATAAAGAGTAGATACGTTGCTTTTTTTGTTGTTAGAAGTGCATGATAATTCGAAAAGCGGAATGCATCGATGCCGAAGTTGTTGTTTCCGAATAGGACACTCTGGCTTCAAGTTCGGTGAATGAAACGTCTCTCATTCACACTTCATCACAAATAAACTCAGTCCACACCAGCTACAAGAAGAAAAAGCTCATTGACACATTTTTTCTGTGGTTGCCTCAAACAAATGCAATGTCATTATCGCGCTCGCCACACTAAGTGCACGGCGCTTTTATTTTACTAAATGACAAATCGTTTACCTGTCGTCAGTAAATGACTTCATTTTAAGTCCTCCACCCAACGAGCGAAAATAATTTTCTTCCATTTTACCATTTCAATGCATTCACGCAACCACCAAGCTGAACTTGGAATGCAAAGCAATAAAACCATCATCTTACGTACCTACCGATTATTAAAAGAAGGAAAAAATGCCTGAAGGTCGCCAAGGTGTTGAAGTCATTCGGTGAGACTGCAGGCTTCGAACGTGGGGTGGTGACCTGAGTGTTGAATACTGCTAACGACGACGTTGTCCGGACAGGAGGAGAGGAGCTGGGGGTTTTACATTCCTCTACGAAAAGCTAAACCAGTTGGGGATATTTCTCCTTTTCCTACTTCTCGATCTATCGTCGTTTTTTGCAAAAAAAAAAACACAATTGCCCCCCGCCGCCATGCGGAGCGGTATCTGTAATACTCAGCATGCACAATGCCATTCACTACTCGAAGATAAAGCAGACCCATTGCTAAGAGCAGGATAGAACGCTATAAATTTTATTCTCCTTTGGCTGTGGTTAAATCTCTCTTTGTAAGCCGCAGCGACCCTCCTTGCGGAACCGAGCAGAGCTCGGAGAGGCCGATTCAATTCCTAGCCATTAGTTGGCCGTCTGTTTCGACGCTGCCTGATAGGTACCCCCAACTGGTTGCAGCGAACTTGCCTTTGAGAACAGGAAAAGGTACCAGATCAGTCAGCTCTCGCTCTCGTCGTACATATACTCCATCCAGATCACCGCACCGACGACCGGAGCAAACGGGTGTAAAGTAGTCTACAACAGCACCAACACGAAACCGACAGAATCGATTCGAAGGTAAACAAGATCCAGAGCGCCTTTGGTGGAAGCCGTACCAAGCCAGCCAACCTACGTATCCACCCGCAGTAACAGGAAAAAGTTGTTGGAATGCAATGAACCTATTGCTTGATATGTAGTTTACCTGGTATTTACTATCGAAGTATTTGGAGCAGCAGCCGGAGCCAGATGTGTAATAAAACTATTGAGCGCAGTACGGGCGGAGGTACATGCACCAACCTTTAGTTCAACACTAATTTGATCCGGAAAGGGACTTGCTCAACAACTCTAACGACACACATATGGGAGGGATATTATTTAGGTGCAACTTGTTCTTGCCCATGTCCATGGTATAACATACTCTTTCCATTTAGTCTGTGCTGTGCACACCAGTGCTTAGTTTTTCAATTGACAAGAAAATAACATACAATTTAATGAAGGCAAAATACACGATAGCTGAAATAAGTTGGTTCGCCCAAACTATAATCCTAAGCTTTAATGCAAACGCTGTTTTCAGAGATTCAGATTGAATGGTTATTTCCTGATTCCAGGCAGCTTACGAGCGTTATTAAGTCGTATCTAAAGCAGTATATGATATGAATCCAGTGTGCAACCGCCTATTAAAGATTCCGACAGATACATTCAAAGCAGTATCGTTTTATTTCAATAAGCTGGTCACCCTACTACTTAACCGTACACACCAAACGCTTTCAGCAATATTTTGCTGAATTTTGCCGAGCTGAAGGGTACAGCTAACTTTTTGCTGAACTTTTGGCACAGTTTGCTGAGATTCAATAAAACGTTATTGGTGATCAGCAGAGTTTACTAAACAAATCAGCAAATTTTGCTGAATTTTTGCAAAAATTTTGCTGAAACCAGCTCGGCAAAATTCAGCAAAATTGGTGTAAACCCTCGGAAAATTTCGGTCGGAAATCATCATTTTGAGGGGGGACACAAATAAATTATTCACGAAATTTTAAAATTTTGAGGGAATTTAGACCCACTCAGGAAATTTCTTAACAAATCCGATGAGTTTAACGATTTTGCTTAATTGTTTGAGTATTTTTTTCATCAAATACAAATCTGCAATTCTGAAAATGCTTCCATCTGAATTTCGTTCGTTCTGGGATTCCTGTAGGATATTATTAAGAGATTCCATCCGATTCCATCCGGTACATAATTCTCTTCGGAAATTCTTCGAGGAATTCGTTTCTAAATTTCTTCAGGAGCTCTTTCCGAGATACTTCCAGGAGTTCCTTCTAAGATTCCTTTAAAAGTACCTGTAAAAATTCCTTTGGAAGCTCTTTTTCTATGAAAGAATTACATACGAAACTTGTTACTGTGATTCCTCTAGGAGTCCCTTCTGCGATTCATCCAGAAGCTTATTATTGTTAACGTGATTCCTCCAGCAGTTTCTTCTGAGATTTCTTACAGTGTTCATTCAGGGACTAATACAGAAACTTTACGGGATTTCTCCAAGAAATTCTTCTGGGGTTCAACCAGGAACTAATTCGGATTTCCTCTTTTTTTCATTTATTTAGTGGGTAATTCTCGCTGAGACCGGCCCACTATTTACACCTTGTCTTCAAAAATGTTTAAGGTGCCGAATTTCTGAAAGCCCTCGCTAAAAAAGTAAGAAAAATGCATTTGGTTACTCAAATTTGAGCCACAACAATTTTTGCAGACCCCTCGATTTTGGTCAAATGGTGGCTCACTTAAACCGTTCACACTAACTTTTTTTACCGAACTCAGCAATATTTTTGACGAGATTAAAACAGCTGAGCGCTCGGTGATCATTTCGGTAATTGAAACAATTACTGAGGACTCAGTATTCATGACATTTTAACGAACTGTCAAAAATTACCGAAGCAATTGCTACAGTATGACGACAGCTCAGCATTTTTTTCTGAAAACCGTTCAGTAAAACCGGGTTGATAGCTGAACAAATCAGCACTTTTTTGACGAAGTTCGGTTGCTTTTTCGGGATTGTGTTTACTCTAGAAATACTGAGCAGCTCAGTATTTCGTAATGAGCCACAATAATCCAAGATTATTTTTATTTCAAAACGCTGAATCTAATTTATTCATTCATTGCGCAATTAAATTTAATTTATAATAGAAGATGTTGAGTCCATTGAATCAAGTTTCCAAGACTCTAGCCCCCTGCAGGGGGGAATATCCGAAAATCAGTTGCTGGCCAATAATTCATTTTTCGCCCAACGATTGGTTTTCCTACAAAGAAAAAGAACATGTAATTGGAAGTACTTACAGTTAATCCTTTGTTCGTACATCTCACTATTGTACGCTCGAAAATGCACTCCACTTTTCCTTTTCACAGCCGTAATACTTTGTTTGCAGTTTGATTTTTCACTTTCACTGCGCGGAAAAGAAAAACATGGCGTAAGTTCAAACTGTTTGACAGCTCTACTCAGAATAACAATTCGTTCAGTAATAAAAAGACGACAGTTCAGTAAAAAAATCAAGATTGCTGAATGATCAGTAATAATTTTTACCGAACTTTCCATTGCAGGAGAAAACTTCTGATGTGCTGAACATATCAGCAATAAATTATGCCGTAAACAGCATAACACTTCTTAAAAATGCCGTCTTCAGAAGTGTTTGTTGCAATATTCAGTAGAGGCTTGAGAAAAGAACCGAGTGTTCAGCATTTTTTTTAGTTTTGACGAATGTATCAGCTAAAAAAAGTACCGAACATCGAGTGTGGGATTAAGTGTGTTATAACTCGAAAGTTTCTCCAAAAAACACCTCAAAACGAATTGTTGTTGAAAAGAGGAAAGATAAAGCTACTATTTACAATAATAAAAAAGTTGGGTCGGCCATATTGGTTTTGGCCGCCATCTTGGATTTTTATACCAAAACATCATTTTCACCATGAGGGCAACCACCGATTTTCAACATTTTTGCATCAATTGAAAGCTGAGACATTTATACATAGCATATCAAAAAATTAGAGATGTCTTTTTTTCCTATCAAAAGTTATCTGCAGTTTTGTAAATTAAACCCTAATGGAGCCCTAATGGACCCTAATGGACCCTTCCACCAATTTGAGTAACCAAATGCATTTTTCTTACTTTTTTAGCGAGGGCTTTCAGAAAATCGGCACCTTAAATATTTTTGAAGACAAGGTGTAAATAGTGGGCCGGTCTCAGCGAGAATTACCCTAGTATTATATCAAATTGGCTTCTTTAGCGGTGTTGAGATAATTCCATATTCTGAATCTGCATGCGAAACTGAGCCGAAATCCAAATTTTCATGAATTTTGGTGCCCGGGAACCCATTTAAAAATCAATTTGAAATTTGTATGGGAGCGATTTGTCGAATCACCCCTCGTTTCATTTTGTAGTGGGCGGAGCTGTCAAGCAGTTGCCCAGTTGTCAAAAGGTGATTTCAAAAAATCTCTTTGAAATTGATTTTAAGTATCAAAATAAAGTTCTAAAAATCTGAAAAAAAAAATCATAGTGGCTCAGAAAAAGGTGCTCTTTCGTATAAAATCAAAAAATCGATACATTTTTCTTAATTTGAAACCCCAATTCAAGATAAAACTGAATCAACAATATTTCTCCATAATGCATGGTTCGTGGCTGCCGTTCTCCATCATCGATCACGCCCGATGCTTACCAAGTCACGCTCCACCTGACCCACACGCAGAAAAAATAATTGTAAACACAATTAAATTATAGTTCAAATCAACCGATTTTTCAGTTTGCTATAGCGACAAACTGATTTCTAGTTTAAACTGAACTTTATCCATTGTTTGATAATACACATATTTTCATTTGACGAAATTTTTGACAGTTTGTTAGAACAAACTGAGATTCGGTAGTTTCAACATAACATGACAGATTGTTTTAAACGACTGCACTTTTGGTACTAACGAAATCGCAATGTGATTGTGTTGGTGACGGCAGCTCCTGCGGCAGCTCGGAAATCTATTTTAGACACTCGGCAAGCGGATGGAAGCGAGAACGAATAAAAAAAGGCAAAAAAGCGAAACCGGCCAACTTTTTGAGGATGCTGTCTTGAGTACCTGCGCGTTATCCACCACGGCCAAAACTGCACTTGAAAGTTGGAATGATGTATTTGCAACACTTTCTTCGTTGTGGCGATGTTGGGGTAAGAATTTTAAAGATGTGTGAGTGCATCCGGGCCATGTTTATGGTCCCCATTTTGTTGAAACAAATGAAGTTTTCATCGTTATATGGAATGATGGGAATTGATTGTTTTGATCGATAAACTCTAAGCAAGAACAAAGAAATATAACTTTGGAATAAGCAATTGCTCAGTTTGAAAATCAACCATGCGTTTTATTGTTTTAAACAAACAAATTTTTTCTGCGTGCGCCCATCGTGCTTTCTGCGCTCCACGCCTTCTTGTGCCAACCGGATCTGTTGCGAACACCAGCTTTGCAAGGTTGTTGTCCGGCATTCTTGCAGCATGCCCTCATCATATCCGTCCGGCTTTGGCCACCTTCTGGATGCTGGGTTCACCGTAAAGTACAGCGAGCTCGTGGTTCATCCTTCTCCGCCACACACCGTTCTCCTGCACACCGCCGAAGATCTTCCTTAGCACGCGTCGCTCGAAAACTCAAAGTGCTTGCAGGTCCATGTTTCGTGTCCGTAGAGGACCACCCTGCCGTCGGACGCATAAATGTTGCATTTCGACATTTTTGGGGTTTTTATGTCAAACGTCATATTTGGATACGAATTTGTTTAAATATTTTGTCAATTAAATGCGACAATAGCCAAAGTTTATGTTGAAACTTAAAATACGTTTTTCTCGTGTTTTTATATTGTGACATGTGACATTTATGCGTCCGAGGACAGCATCGGTCTTATTAGTGTTCTGAGCATGGTGCATTTTGGTGTGTGGTGAATCTTTTTCGACCGCAGTTTCTTCTGGAGCCCGTAATAGCCTCCGAATTTCACGGCTCACGTTGTTGTCAGCCGTCAGTCAGCGAACCAAGTACCTCCACCACCTCGAAAGTATCACCGTCTATCGTAACATTACTACCCAGACGGATCCGGTCGTGTTCGGTTCCACCAACCAGCATGTACTTTGTTTTTGAGGCATTCACCACCAGTCCGACCTTTGCTGATTCGCGTTTTAGGCGGATGTACAGCTCTGCCACCGTTCCAAATGTTCTGGCTATAATGTCCATGTCGTCCGCAAAACACACAAATAGACCGGATTTTGTGAAAATCGTTCCCTGGCTGTTGAGCCCGGCTCTTCGCATCACACCTTCCAGAGCGATGTTGAATAGTTGGTATAAGAGTCCATCACCTTGTCGCAGTCCCCGGTGAGATTCGAATGAACTGGATAGTTCACCCGAAACCCTTACGCAGTTTTGCAAACCCTCCTTCGTTGCTTTAATCAGCTTAGTCATCTTCCCAGGAAAGCCGTTTTCGTCCATGATTCTCCATAGCTCTGCGCGGTCGATACTGTCGTATGGCGCCTTGAAGTCGATGAACAAGTGATGCGTTGGGACCTGATATTCACGGCATATCTGGAGGATTTGATGTATGGTGAAGATCTGGTCCATTGTCGACCGGCCGTCGACGAAGCCGGCTTGATAACTTCCCATGAACTCAGGTGACAGACGACGGAAGAAGATCTGGGATAGCACTTTGCATGCAGCATTCAAAATAGTGATCTCCCTGAAGTTCTCACATTCCAAATGGTCGCCTCCGGTAGCTGTTCGGTTTCCCAGATCCTGACTATCAGGCTGATAGTATCAGCCGATGCAGACAGGTGGCCAACTTTTCTGGGCCCATCTTGATGAGTTCGGCTTCGATACCATCCTTACCAGCTGTTTTGTTGGTTTTGAGCTGATGAATGGCATCCTTAACTAACCCTCAGCGTGGGAGTTGATTCATTTCTGTCCTCCGCTGCACTGGCGTCGTCGTTTCCTCCGTTGCCGTGGTCTCCCGTATCTACGTTCTTCCCGCCATTCAGATGCTCCTCGAAATGCTGCTTCCACCTTTCGATCACCTCACGTTCGTCCGTCAAGAGGCCTCCGTCCTTATCCCTGAACACCTCGACTCACGGCATGAAGCCGTTGTGGGATGCGTTGAGCTTCAGGTAGAACTTCCGTGTTTCTTGGGAACGGCACAGCAATTCCATTTCTACGCACTCCGCTTCTTCCAAGCTGCGCTTTTTCTCCTGAAATAGGCGGGTCTGCTGTTTCCGCTTCTGTTTATAACGTTCCGCATTCTGCGTTCTTCTCCTCCGAAACCGTTCTGCTCGCTTCGTCGAACCATACGTTCCGTCGATTCCGTTCCATGTACCCGATGGTGCTCTCGGCTGCGTCGTTGATTGCTGCTTTCATTGTACTCCAGCAATCCTCTAGAGGGGCCTCATCGAGCTCGCCCTCGTCTGGAACCGCGGTCTCGAGATTGTGCGCGTATGCTAAGGCGACATCCGGTTGTTCTAGTCGCTTTAGGTTGTACCGTGGCGGTCGCTGGTACCGTACATTGTTGATGACGAAAAGTTTTGAACGCAGTTCGACCATCACCAGATAGTGGTAGGAGTCGATGTTGGCGTCACGATAGGTCCTAACGTCGACAATGTCGGAGAAGTGCCGTCCGTCAATCAGAACGTGGTCGATTTAAGATTCGGTCTGCTGTGGTGATATCCAGGTGTAACGATAAGGGAGGATCTGTTGGAAAAAGGTGTTACGTATGGCCATGTTTTTGGAGGCGGCGAAATCAATGAGTCGTAGGTCGTTTTTGTCCGACTGATGGTGGGCGCTGAACTTACCAATCGTCGGTCTGAATTCCTCCTCCTGGCCTACCTGAGCGTTTAAATCTCCTATGATGATCTTGACGTCGTGGCTTGGGCAGCGGTTTTACTCGCGTTCGAACTGCGCGTAAAATGCGTTCTTGTCATCATCAGTGCTTCCGGAGTGTGGGCTGTGCACGTTTATTATGCTGAATTTGAAGAATCGGCCCTTGATTCTCAACATGCACATTCTTTCGTCGATTGGCCACCAACCGATCACGTGCCTCTGCATGTCGCTCATCACGATGAAAGCTGTTCCCAGCTCGAGTGTGTTGCCGCAGCTCTGGTTGTATGATTACCTCTAAACGTTCGCATCTTGGATCCTGTCCAACACACCTCCTGCAGCGCTGCGATGCCGAACCCGCGGTCCTTCAGTAGATCGGCGAGTATGCGGGTTGGGTGCTCCCAATGAAGTTGAGAGATCGGCTGTTCCACGTACTGAGTTTTCAATCGCAAGTC
Organism: Aedes albopictus; assembly: GCF_035046485.1. Taxonomy (NCBI): domain Eukaryota; kingdom Metazoa; phylum Arthropoda; class Insecta; order Diptera; family Culicidae; genus Aedes; species Aedes albopictus. Next base: position 153,218,673 of record NC_085136.1, on the reverse strand, counting down.
CTTTTTGTTAGCTGGGGTCTTTGGCGTTGGCCTTGGTTCGTATTATTCTGTTGCTGAGTTTCCGTTACAATGGTTTTCTACGGTTGGCTCGTAGGGCCTGACACCAACCCCCTACTTTCCGGAGGATCATAGTGCACAGTTGAGCTTAGAGTCCTTCCCGGACGTTGATCAGCCGCCCCTAACAAGGGGAGTAGACGCTGTTGTGAGCCGCTCCTCCTGGGGAACAGACGCTCAGGTTTGCAGAAACAAACCCCCCCTTTCTCTGTCAGCCTACGACCAAAGTTCCCACCGGGGTTGGTTACCCGATCTTCCCTAAGATTTCTCGTAGTTTCACGTGGTAGCACCACGTGAGATAGGGATAGGATTTGCTGGCCAGAGGCTAGTAGATCACAATGGGATCTGAATTGCGCAGCATACCCAGCCTTTACCGCGCCGGGATTCCTCAATTATTTTTTTCGAAGCCAGAGGGGTTGCGGCCTCAGTGCCGATATTATCTGGCTCTATAGGGTTAAAAGAGCTTCGTTGTTGACACGGATAATGCGTCGAACCCTTGGCGGATCATGCTGAGGTGTTGATGGCGTGGCCGACACTTCCAAAGTGCGTGCAAAGTATAAAGTGGAGCGGACCTTGTGTGATGGTTAGAACACTTGACTATCACGCCGAGGACCTAGGATCGAATCCCACTACCGACAAACTCGCAAAATGTGAAGTCTTCCTTCTGGAGGGAAGCAAAGCGTGGGTCTCGAGATGAACAAACTAGCCTAAGGCTAAAAATCAGATAAATAATCATATTTCCAAAGTGCTCGAACCAGCGTTTCAACTGGTCAGCCCGGTCAATAGCTGTCCAGACGGTCATCGTAGCATTTATCTTAGTCCCACTAAGGCGACGTGAAACATAGTAGAGGAGACGGATGTCGCCAGTGTTTGTGGCTTTCTCGCCTTCGTCGGCTAGGGAGTCCGCCCACGTTTATTTTTTTGTCCCGTTTACATTAGCATTTCAATTCCTTCTGGAGAGCCGAATAGCGCTGACGCTACGGCTTTAGCTCCTCGTATGATCGCTCGGTTCTCCAGCTCCTCGATGAAGAGCCTCTTCATCCTCCAGTCGGCGTGTGTTTAGACGGTGCTCGGTTTTCTCTTCCTGTCGACGGATGCTAGCAATTCGCAGCCGGATCTAGCCGTTTTGGAGATGATGGTCGAACTAAATGTCGGCGCTACGTTTGTTGCGCACATCCAGAAGGTTCCGTCTCCAGAGCTATGTTGGACGTTCCTTGTCCTCTCACAATTCTGCAGCATATTGACAAAGGAAGCTCTCGGTTAATACACTAAGGTCTTTTTTATACGGGTAGTTTTTTCTGCTTTAACTCGGTCAATTTTGAGCCAATTCACATGAAAATTTGTACACAGGTAGACACGGTTAGTACTACCTGTGTACGGAAAATCAGATAGGTAGGTTCAAAATTGACCGAGTTAAAGCAGAAAAACTACCCGTGTAAAAAAAAGACCTTAGTGTAACTATGAAAGTGCTCATAGATCATAAGGCTGAGAAGCTGACTGGGTCCTTGTTGGAGCGCTACACCAAAAAGAAGAAAAAACATCAGTGAAAGTCGTGTATATATCGTCTTCGCGGTTGAAACCCGAAGTTTCCCCACACCCGACAATCGAATTTTCTCAAAATCCATACGTAAAATCTATCGTCGGACGTAGTGCGCTGGACAGCGGACCTGGCCCTCTATCCAGCGCACTGTGCCCGACGTACGTCCGACACACGGTTTAGGAGAAAAATCGATTTTCGCGTGTCAAAAATTCCGATTTTCAACTGCACGAACAATATGGCTCCAGAAAACAACTGCAATTAATAAAGATTCAGCCCAAGCTTGGGGTTCGAAAGACGAATTTTAGGGATGATCTTTGGTAGTGCAGAAGAACGGGAACATCAATTAAGTTGGCAAAGCCGGAAGAAAATAGTTTATATTATACATAGGGATTATATAGATGTTTCACAGTCTTCGTATTCAACGATTCAATCAGCCGAACAAGACGAAATCCTGTATCACCTCGAAAATATCTCAGCCATCGCACTGATACCAAGGATGTCTTTCTCTTGTTTCGCTCAGCCGGCTTTGTTGACTTCGTGTTTCAGGTGAGTGTATAATTCTTTCACCATTTCAAATGATCTGGCAAAAATGTCCATTTCATCCACAAAGCAAACGGCAGGATTTCGTAAAAATCCTATCCCGACTGTAGAGCTTAGCTCGTCGCATTACACCTTTCATGGCGAAATTCGACAGTTTACCTAAGACTCTTACGCAGTTCTACAGGCCACCCGTCTTTATCAGTTATCTTAGGTCTGGAGGTCGTTATCTGGTCAAAAAAATGCAATAAAAATTAAATGTAGAATAACAACAGACAATTATGAAGCATGTTTTACGTGATTGAGTGGTGGAGCTAATACGCAAAATCTTAATTAAGACATGCAAAGGCAGCTCTAATTTGTATCTGAAATAATCCAAAAACCGACATATAAACTGGTTAATCCAGTTTAATTATACATATCTGCGGGCCATAAATAGTATTCTCATGAGCACGCTCCAGGGTAGTAATTAGTATAAACTCTAATCCGTTTATCGCACCAATAGCATGGAATTAATGCCTAATCAGGAACACGACCAAATTTCAAATGTAAATATACATTTGGAAAATCAATCGCTGCACCTGTCCATCGATGTGGCGGCCGGCGCCATGTGTGGTGATCAGTTTGGTTCAACTGTTTGCAACGAGGCTCGTCCTTCCAGTTACCCGAGCCGTGCAAACAACGACGCGCGAGCTGCACCGCGACAACATGTACCTATTCAGAAGAGGCCAATGATAGGGGCCAACCGCCGCGAATCTAAATGTCCATCGACGACCGACCGAACGGTCGCACGCAATGTAGCATAACCGTATCGGGATTGATAGCTCTCATGTTTGTCCATATATAAATAAACACACTCATGATGCCTCGGATTACCGGTTTCGGGTATAGTAAATAACTGCGTTTCTGTGGATAGATAATTAAATTTTCAAGGTGACCGAAATTTTATTCGATACACTCCACGATACCTAATTCGCTTGCGTGACATTTCACAGCTAGCGCGCGGAACTTGAACTTTTGGTCCAGCGTACCTACTCTGTGTGTAGAGAGGAACTAACTCGTGGTGCCGAACTAAACTTGGAACTACATATTTGCTTAATCAGTAAGCTGTCGCGTGCAAGGCATTCTCTTCTCATGCATGTGCAATCGATACATACCTACGGCATGAACGGACTCAAATGACACGGATTGTTGGGTGTCCCCCAAAGCTTATCGAAATCGAATGCAATGCCGGAATCCTTTACGTGTGACGGTGTGTGCACTGAGCGCTGGCATACCAATCAGTGTGTAGGCATTAGATTGGTTTTTATATCTGACAGTTACTGAATAATGTATTGTTTCGGGATCATTCCCAGCAAGAATGTGGATCAACAGAGGCATACGTGCACACTATGGGGCTGTCCATAAACCACGTGGTCATTTTTTTTGGGACTTTTCAACCCCCCCGCTTGGTCATTAGTTCATACAAAAATTTTTATTTGTCCATACAAAATGGTCATTGGCCGAACCCCCCCCCCCCATGTCCACGTGGTTTATGGACAGCCCCTATGCCAATTTACTGTATCCAGTAGTATCCACATAAATCAGAGCTTTAAAACTTATATTAGTCTAAATTGGCAGATCTTTTAGTACACAATATCTACCCATGCTCGCTCTCTTGTGGTACGGGAAACATGTCGATATACTCGATTGGCAATCAGATAAGCGATAACGGTAGTCGACTTCTACCAGGATATAAATGTCACCATATCTTAAGTATGATTCATTCAAGTCGCACGCGATTGAGCTTGAGGTGTTATATGGAGCGAAAATTTGCTGAAGTAACCTTTTACGATTTGACATTCACTGAACATATTCTACAGCTATTGATTAAGATTCCCGCATCCCTCTGTAATTCAGTCAAGCAAACTTACTAAACTTTCAACTTTGTCAGTTAGGAGGTATCCTTCAGGCATCACCTTCTTTTCTCTGAGTTCATTGCGAAAGTTTGCACATTCATAATTCTCGTGAAAATCAATTTATACCGAATAAAACCAGAACTGCTGCGGTGCGGGCTGCAAAACGGTGAGTCGATAAGGAGAGCGTCTAACATAGCTCTGGTCCTCACAAGTTCCTACCTCATGCTTCCACGGGTCAAGCATGAGCATGAGCATGAGCATGAGCGTAGATGACCGCACAATTCGTAGTTGCTACTCCGTGATTGACCAGAACAATCGAAATTGCACAAGGAACCAATGAATAGGGCTTAGGACTAGCTTACTATTCTCAATGTACACAGGTCGAGAGCTCTCAACTTTAATAGGGTCAATAACGGCGCCGGCCACGTCCTTACGGTCATCGAGGATGGGAGGGAATGTTGGTAAGACAAACGTTGTTATAAAGACCGCGAATCGCTGCATCTCTACGTTTGTCTCAGGAAGGATTTTTTTTTTGTTAGTAGGGTAAGGTACATTGTCAGTCCGGGAGTCACCTATGGTTGGTGATATGATTTGACAATGGATCAATATACACAAACCACCGTTAACAACCGACCACTTTTCGACGCAAAAACTAGCCAAAAAGAAAATTCTATCGCGCGTCTCCACTCTATTAGGGAGCAGAAACCTTTAGTCTATTCCACACAGAAATACACTGAACGCGTCTCACTTGTCGGCGTTCGGATTTTTTCGACCGGCGAGCCCGAACTAACACTTTTCAATCTTTTGTGTAAATGCAAAAAATGAAAGAAAATATTTATTATCAACTCAAAGTGTATTGGGAACTAGCGCGACGGGAAGCAAAAAATTCGGAACCGACTCGATCCACGACCACGACGCGTCCACCGCACACTCACCGCCGTTGAAATGCTAACTTCGGAATACAAAATAGAAAAGAAAAAAAAATCGAACCACCGAAGCAAACGCGCGCGAACTGGCACCCGGTCAAAATTCTACTACACACTGATGCATGCTTGGTCCGCCGCCGTCGAAATACTAACTTCGGAATAGAAAAAGAAAAAAAAATCGAACCACTAAAGCAAACGCGCGCGAACTGGCACCCGGTCAAAATTCTACTACACTCTGATGCATGATTGGTCCGCCGTCGTCAAAATGCTCACTTCGGAATTGAAAAAGAAAAAATCGCCTCATGCTTCCACGGGTCAAGCGATGACAGAGACCGCCAGCTAAGAGTTGTTTGCTCAGCTGGTAGCGCAGCCTGGGCACTGTTGTCCTTCTGACTTCAGCTAGATTGAGGAGGTACGATCCGAGCGTCTGTCCACCAAGGAGGTGCGGCTCCAACAGCGTCTGTTCTGGCATCCGGCGGCTGAGTAAGAAACGCTGCACCACGCCCAGCTAGATCCAAGGTGGTAGCCCCATCAGCGTGGTCGTCCCAGTGTTGGTTGGGACGTTAAACAGAACTGGTACGATGGCCACCCGTAAAAATGCCCATTGCGAATAACATAGGAGAAAATTACGACTCGATACAATCGGCAAACACCCACGTGAAGAAAAAAGGACTACGATTGGAAACTTGGAACATAGAGTTGCAAGTCACTTGGTTTCGCAGGATGTGACAGGGTAATCTTCGACGAACTACACCCCCGCAACTTCGACATCGTGGCGTTGTAGGAACTTTGTTGGACTGGACAGAAAGTGTGGAAAAGCGGGCATCGAGCGGCTACCTTCTACCAAAGCTGTGGAACCACCAATGAACTGGGAACAGGATTTATAGTGTTGGGCAAGATGCGACAACGTGTGATCGGGTAGCAGCCGATCAACGCAAGGGTGCATGTAGAGAGTTAAGGGTCGTCCACTGCCCACATGAAGGGAGACCTAATGACGAGAAAGTAGCGTTCTACGTACAGTTAGAGCAAACATATGATGGTTGCTCGCCACGTGACGTGAAAATCGTTTTCGGCGACATGATCTCACAGGTAGGAAGGGAGGAAATGTACAGACCGGTAATCGGGCGAAACAGTCTGCACGCCGCATCGAATGATAACGGCCAGCGATGCCTAAACTTTGCAGCCTCCCGTGGTATGGTAGTCCGAAGCACCTTCTTCCCCCGCAAAGATATCCACAAAGCCACGTGGAGATCACCCGGCCGTGAAACAGAAAACCAAATCGACCACGTTCTAATCGACGGTAAATTTTTCTCGGATATAAACAATGTCCGCACATACCGCAGTGCGAATATAGATTTGGATCACTACTTAGTATTTGTATGCATGCGCTCAAAACTTTCGACGGTTATTGCCACGCGTCGAAGTCGAACGCCTTGGCTCAACATCGAGCAGCTGCGTAACGAAGAAGTGGCTCAAGACTAACCAAAGACCAACGGAAGAGCAGCTTGGCGCAGCTACACTTGAAGATGGCTGGAGGGACATCCGATCCGCCATAGGTAGTATCTCGGCTGCAGCACTAGGCTTCGCGAATACGAATCACAGAAACGACTGGTACGACGGCGAATGTGAACAATTGAAAAACGAGGAGAATGCAGCATGGGCGAGAATGCTGCAACACCGCACGAGAGCGAATGAGGCACGTTATAGACAGGCGCGAAACAGGCAGAACTCAGTCTTCCGGATGAAGAAGCGCCAGCAGGAAGAACGAGATCGCGAAGCGATGGAAGAGCTGTACCGCGCTAAGGACACACGAAAGTTCTACGAGAAGCTGAACCGCTCGCGCAGAGGCTTTGTAGCACAAGCCGACATGTGCCGAGATAATCACGGGAATATTCTTACGAGCGAGCGTGAGGTGGTCGAGAGGTGGCGGCAGCATTACGATGAGCACCTCAATGGCGACGTTGCAACTACACGCTAAGAAAAAGTTGGAGGAGTTGTATACTAGACACAACCGCAAGCCTGACGTTGAATAACGTCCGTTTAAGCACTAGTTTCAATTATTGAATGCTGTAATTAACATTGATAAAGACTGTGATGCGACATTTTGATTTAGTTTAGTTTTATTGTAGGAGGCGATTGATAGTGCACCGCATAGCATCTCTAGGTTCCATACCTCACATTTCGAGGAAATGTCAAATCCTCGAATAATCCTCTTTGAGTTGTTGCTTGAGCAGTGTTTGACGTCAGATTGAGGGGGATTTCAGATCTTCTCCCACAATATCACTGCTTTTGCTGGTTTTTGGAATTTTGAATGGACGCGACAAGACTTGACCTGCGTAGTAGTTGGTTTTAACATATTTCCATAAACGAATTTGTCAAAACTATTGAATAATCTTTACCTATAACATAATTGTCTTGGTAACCGTTCATTTTATAAGAATTTAAACTGATGCAATCCAACAGATCATTCAAAAATGCAAATCATTAAGCTTTTGCTAATTAGTGAACTGAATTTATCAATAGTTAATTAAATAACTAAGAATTAACAGATATTGTACAGTTTTCTCTAGGTTGTGTGGCAAAAATGGGCATAGAAGTGTTCAATTTTTGCGGATACAACACACATTGAAATTTGGCTGGGAATTATCAAGATGCTACAAGAATCTAATATCTTCGGTTTCCTGCAATAGGGGCACAACTCAAAAATTGTGCATTTTCAGAATGAGCGTTTGAAAATTGGCGATGTTGAAGCACCTTCTGCATGTTCACTTATTTCTCTCATCATTTGACAGAAATCATCAATCAAAATTCGTTTGATTGTTGTATCACGGAAAGGGACTAAAGGACTATCTGTTTCATGAATTTTCGATTACTATTTTTCAACTACTATTGAAAAAGTAGACGGATTTTGAGTTGTGCCTTTATTGCGGAAAATGTGTGAAAATGAGAAAATCTCCCGTTACTCAACAAATTTTGGAACGGGTCTTTGTGAGATGAAAGTTTACATAGTTTTTCATCATTTGCCTTCAAAATCTCAAAAATGACAAATTTTAAGTTGTTCCTCTATTGCAGGAAACCGACGATATATTTCAACTACTCCGTTTGCAAAGTTTATGCTATTTCAAGCAGATTTATGATGCGCGCATAAGTGTAGCCTTTGGTTACCGTATCTTGAATTGAGAATAAATTCTACATCAAGCGCTTAAAATATTCCCAGTTGTTGCCATGGCCATCCGCTACCGCACTGGGAAAATGCGAATGAGCCACCGCTGCGGCTGCTTCTAGGTTGCTAGCGGTGCTCTAGAAGTAGGTTTCAAAATGTTTGCAGGAATTTGAATCAACTCTTACATGGAATTTAGAATTATAGCCCTAATAAGGGCTGTTTAATTTTGATTTCACAAAACCAAACCGCGTTGCTGCCGTGTCGTCGGCGCCCATCCGCTTCCGAACTGGGGAAATGATAAATTATTCCCCCACCGCCGCTGCTGCACGGTAGTCGTCGGTGCGTCCGTCCGTCCACCGCGGTCGACAGCGTGAGAATGTGCTGTGAGAAGAGAATGCTGAGCGAAAACGCAAACCGAGCTGTGCTCCTCCGTCTCTGATCTGGTAAACGAGCTGCCGCGCGTGAAGAGACACCGACCACCGTGCTCGGCTTGCCAAAGAACACTAAATGAAAACGCAAACGGAGCAAACTGCACACAGCTCTCTGCCGACGCGTTCCCCTCGAGGTGTTGATGAAGAATGAAGGAAGAGGGGAAGAAGAAATAGCTTTTATACTGCCAGGCGCTCGACGGAAAAGTGCAAAACTGTGCTCGAACGTGATTGGCTGGATAAAACATGGGTTCACTTTTCTCAAATTTTCAATAGTTTGTTGTTGAAAATCAATAGTAACCTTAGATAGATTCGATGCGTAAATGAATTTGTGATCCATTCATGCAAAAATTTTGAAAATCCATCAGGAAATGACAGAGTTATTAGCGCTCAAAATCTAACCACTTTTCGTTACATGCTCAAATTTTCGGTTTTCTGAAGATACACCCCTATATGTTGCCGAAGGACGTTATTCAAAAGTCAAAAGTTTCTCTAAAATGAGTAAGATTCACACAAAACTGAGCTAAACTGGAACAGCTCAAAAAATGAGTAAATTGCATTTCCAGCGATAGCGCTGGCCCTAGTGCAAAAATCCAACAAATTTAGTCCGTATAATATTCTTCACATTAGCAAGAATATTATATAGCTTAAACTGATGAGAGTTTCGCACTTGGGCCAGCGCTAGCGCTGGAAAAAAAATTTACTCAATTTTGAGTTGTCCCACTTTAGCTCAGTTTTGTGTGAATTTTCTGACCGTGTACCGAAGGTGGCGTGGTAACAGATTTACACGCATAAAAATCCGTTCCAGAAATCGTCAACAATCAGTCACAATATCTGGAACAAGTGAGATTTTCATTTACGATTATACACCATGAATCAAAATCACAATAACGTGAACTTTGTTCCACAGTGCAAACGTAACGCCTGCAATCTTAGATTCCTTTCACAGAAATAGGAATCTAGTTCGTGGCAAAAGGAATTTTGTTCACGGAAACAGGAACCCAAATCACGGCACCTGGAACTTAGTTCATGGTCTGCAAAATCGTTCTGTAGAGTGGAACAGAGGTCGCAAAAACGTGAAATTCGATCTGGGGATGGCAACGGGTTTTCGGCTTCGGTCTTAATTCGATAGGCAATTACGGGAAGCAACGTTTCAGTAATTTTAGTAATGATTTCACTATTCACTTTCAATTTAATAGAACTTACGTTTTTCAAAGAAAATGTTGACTGCTTCAGTCAAAAATTAATACCATCCGGGACATAATGAAACTGCAGCGGTGCACCGCGGAGATGCTGTTGTGTACCTACTTTATGTACGTTGTGTGCTTGCTCGTTGGTTTCTGGGGAAGTCATCAGCTTCGGAACAGCTAAATAACACTTTTTAACACGTCACTTACAATCTATTGCGATTGTTTTTTTTTGCAAAACAGACACATTTATAACCGCAACAAAGATCAGGCACTAAAAATTCAAGGTACTTGTGTTGACTACCGTGAGCGCGAGCGTTATCAATAATGACAGCGCGCGTGAATGAAATTCCCATTTTTGGGAACAAAATCCGGAATTCGATTTCTTGGTTTCTCGAAATCGTGATATGAGATCCTGTTTTTGGTTGCGTTACTAAATGAGCTACGAGACTGAGAAGGCGTGAACTGTGTTCCTAATTTTGAGATAAGTTGTCGCGAATGCTGGTTACTGGAGTCACGTTTACGGGAACTTCATCACGATTGTGATCGACATATCCGTTCCGTTATTCATGATTTTCTGTTCAGGGATATGGGAACGGATTTTTTAGCGTGTAGGAGTACGTGCGCAGCACGAAAGATTTCCAGCCCCTAACCCCCAAGAGATTGAAAAGGTGGTTAGCCGGTTGAAAAATAACAAATCCGCTGGAGCAGATCAGTTACCAATAGAGCTACTGAAATACGGTGGAGAAGCACTGGTGAGAGCACTACACTAGGACATTACCAAGATTTGGGAGGAGGAAGTATTACCGGAGGAGTGGATGGAAGGTATCGTGTGTCCCATCTACAAAAAGGGCGACAAGTTGGATTGCGGAAACTATCGCGCGATCACACTACTGAGCGCTGCCTGCAAAGAACTCTCTCAAATTTTATGCCGCCGTCTATCACCGATTGCAAGAGAGTTCGTGGGTCAATATCAGGCTGTATTCATGGGTGAACGCGCTACAACAGATCAGATGTTCGCCATGCGCCAGGTATTGCAGAAATGCCGCGAATACGACGTGTCCACACATCACTTGTTCATCGGTTTCAATTCGGCGTATGATACAATCGATCGAGAACAGCTATGGCAGATTATGCACGAATACGGATTCCCGGATAAACTGATATGATTGATCAAGGCGACGATGGATCGAGTGATACGCGTAGTTCGAGTATCAGGGACACTCGAGTCCCTTCGAATCTCTGGTGACCGCCGACAACGACACCAGCAGAGAAATTCAGAGACGCATTGTGGCAGGAAATCGAGCTTACTTTGGACTCCTCAGAACTCTAGAATCGAACAAAGTTCGCCGTCACACGAAGTTAACTATCTACAAAACGCTGATTAGACCGGTAGCCCTCTATGGGCACGAAACATAGACCCTAAATGCAGAGGACCAACGCTCCCTTGGAGCTTTCGAACGGAAGGTGTTGCGTACCATTTACGGCGGAGTGCAGATGGAAGACGGAACTTGGAGAAGGTGAATGAACCACGAGCTGCATCAGCTGCTGAGAGAACCAATCATCGTCCACACCGCGAAAATTGGGAGGCTACGGTAAATGGGTCACGTCATCATGATGTCGAATAACAACCCGACTAAAATGGTTCGCGAGAGTCATCCGACCACAAAGACGTGGTGCGCAGCGAGCTAGGTGGATCGATCAAGTGGAGGACGATCTGCGGACCCTACGCAGAGTGCGGAACTGGAAACAAACAGCCATGGACCGAGTGGAATGGAGACGGCTACTATGTACAGCAGAGGCCACCCAGGCCTTACCCAGCTAACAAATAAGCATTTGAATAAGCCGTATAGCAGCCCGTATAATGCATTCGAACTGCTTGCTGCATTATCTAAGCAGTTCGAATGCATAACTGCCTTCAATTGGGGTTTTAAATTAAGAAAAATGTATAGACTTTTTGATTCTATACGAAAGAGCACCTTTTTCTGAGCCACTATAATTTTTTTCAGATTTTTAGAACTTTATTTTGGTACTCAAACTTAATTTCAAAGAGATTTTTTGAAATCACCTTTTGACAGCTGGGTAACTGTTTGACAGCTCCACCCAGTACAAAATGCGTCGAGGGGTGATTCAACAAATCTCTCCCATACAAACTTCAAATTGATTTTTAAATAGGTTCCCGGGCACCAAAATTCATGAAAATTTGGATTTCGGCTCAGTTTTGCATGCAGATTCAGAATATGGAATTATCTCAACACCGCTAAAGAAGCCAATTAGCATAAGCTGTGTTACGCAAAAGCTTTTGGTTGGTAATTAGCATTTCAACTGCTTGAGGGGTTTTCGATTGGCAGCAATCAGAATGCTTTAAAACTGCTCTTCAAGTGCCAAGAGCAAAGAGGATGGGTGATATGTTATGCATTTCACAGCACATGTTGTCTTTCTCTTACAGGGCCAACGCATCTGTTTACAAAATTGTGTTTCAGATTTGTTTCTTTGTTTTCCCTCACTCATTCATCAACTCAGGAGCAAACATTGCTGGTTTGGATTAGGAACTTGGCCATCAAAATATTACTAATTCTCATTTCGTCGGAAAATGTTTCCTGAATAGGTGGATGCTTTGGCGGATCATAAGATTATTCAAAAAAGTAATGCTCAACACACAATGAAATATCACTTTGAGAACAAGTTTTGTGAATTTAATCTGCTGCTGCTGTTGCTGATCCACGATGCTGTTCCCGAGGCTGTTCCGATGGCGTGCGTTGATTTTATCCCCAATATAATGTTTGGAAAACCATTCTTTATATTGGGGATATAATCAATGCACGACATCGGAACAGCTGTAGCATCGTGGATCAGCAGCAGATTGATAAGTAAATATGATTGAGTAATCCTCGGATCGTAAGTTCAAACCCAAATCACTTCTAAAACAAGCAAAAAATAACACCTAGCACCAGCTGGAGTCGGAATGTTGTGGAAGGGCGAGGAAGCGTAGAAGCGGGATAAGAGAACGAGAAGCAGACGCAAATCTTTTTTTGTTTTGTTTTTCTCGATAAGGCGTTACGCTTCTTTGACATTTTGTCACGACGTTTCTGAAGGTGTAGCACTAAGATAGCCCGTTATTTTGCCAAAACCTGCAGTGAGGTAGCACTATAGACGTATATACGGCTTATAAGCATTGAATGCCTTGTCGTAAAGGCAACTATAATGCTGAAAGAGTGCTATTTTAAATGCTTACTGGTTACTTGGGTAGGGTAATCAAACTTTTATCGTTTAACTGTAGTGCAGCAGACGACCCTGTCATAATCACAAGCGAACTTGTGTACGTTAGCCGCTGCGAAGTCGTGTGCGAAATTCGACTGTGATAATAATGAATTTGTGCGCAAATGCTGCAATGACTTCAATACCCATAGATAAATTTTTCAACATATGGTAGCTGTAAGCTGCAATTCATCAATATGGCCTCAAGTACACAGGGTCAAATATTTGACAAGAAAAGACTCAAGAAACAATATCAGATTGACACTAATGAGCATTGCTTTGTTTTTGGACAAATATTTGACCCTTAGTAACAACAAGGGTCATTCCACACCAAGTGTACACACCGCGTGTTATCGACCATCACGGATTTTGACCAAATTTTGTTGGAATGTTTGTTTAAATGGAGGAAGAAAAAATCCAAATTTTAATGCCGATCGGATCACCCCTCGGCCCGTGGCAGCACCCCTCGTCTTTGCCAATACAAGAAAAATCCAAGTTTTCCCTTCCTTTTCTTAATTTATAGCTTTGAAACTATAACATATACACATTTGCGACCTTCGGCTTTTTTGAAGAAAATTGTTGGAGGAATCCAGGAAAAATATTATTTTTTTTGATACAGTGTTGCCAAATATGTTGTTTTTCAATTTTAAAATTTAAAATCGATTTTTCGTCGAATGAGTATATTTTGATTTCAAAAATTTTGATTCCATCGTGTTTATCAGATATTTTCCAGTCGAAAAAGCTTAACTCCCCGAGGTCTTTTTGGCCGTTCCAGAGATACAGCGTTTTTAAGCTTGAAAACCGTTTTTCTCTAATATATAAACTAAGTCCAATTTACAAGTTTTGCTAAGAAAACATTATTCGATGCAATTTAAAGGTGATTTGGGCTTATTCAGACCAAGAAGAATAGAAAACCATGTAAAAATAATAATATGACAGTGTTGCCAGTTTATCAATTATGGATTTATTAGAATTAATAGCAATAAATTGATAAAGTTTAAAATTTATGTATTGTAATCCTTATTTCAAATGAAATTGAACTTATGTAAATATTAAGGTTGATGAAAGTGTTGCCAGATATTTTAATTTTATTGTAAAAATCTACATGAGAACTTTTGTATCAAATGAAATTATCAAGCAAAAATCATAAATTCCTTTTTTTACAATTTTATTGCTATTGGCAACACTGAACCTTGATAGTTTTCGTTTGGAGTGTAACTTTTTATTCTTCGAACAAACCTTTAATAAGGGCAGTGGTAAATTCAAATGTTCACTGAAATTTATTCATGGTTCAGAATTACACAAATTGATTCCGACTGTTCTTGGTGTATTTTTAGGATTTTCAGCTTTACAGTCCGATTGTGAGATCAAAAACAACCTTATGGTCTCATACTCCGACGCTTCGTATCGGATCTTGAGAACCAAGTGAAGGAATAGATGGCACATTTAAAAGACTAGCAACCCGGGAGTGCGTACAAGGTGTAATTATCCAGGCACCTAAACAACATTAAGATTGGTTAAAAATGAGTAAGTGACATAGTATTGATAGTTGAGTAATTTGAACTTGCTGTTGGGTAAAAAGAACTTCTATTCTAAGAACTCTGTCTGTATGCGAGCTAATGAAGTTAACTGAACTCACTTTTGGGAACTTTCCTATCCCCGTACAAGTTCAAAACAATGGATAAACAGAAAAAAATGAATAGCAATTTGTACGTTAAGGTATAACATGTCATCCAGAATGGGTTTTCGTAATTCTGAACTTATTTTTAGAAGTTTTTGGCTTTTCAGTCCGATTGTGAGATCAAAAACAACCTTATGTTCTCTTACTCCAACGTTTCGATCCGTATCGGATCTTGAGAAGCGTCGGAGTATGAGAACATAAGGTTGTTTGTGATCTCACAATCGGACTGTAAAGCTGAAAATCCTAAAAATACACCAAGAACAGTCGGAATCAATTTGCGTAATTCTGAAACATGAATAAATTTCAGTGAACATTTGAATTTACCACTGCCCTTATTAAAGGTTTGTTTGAAGAATAAAAAGTTGCACACCAAACGAAAACTATCAAGGTTCAGTGTTGCCAATAGCAATAAAATTGTAAAAAAGGAATTTATGATTTTTGCTTGAAAATTTGATTTGATACAAAAGTTCTCATGTAGATTTTAACAATAAAATTAAAATATCTGGCAGCACTTTCGTCAATCTTAATGTTTACATAGGTAGAATTTCAATTGAAATAAGGATTACAATACATAAATTTTAAACTTTATCAATTTATTGTTATCCATTCTAATAAATCGATAATTGATAAACTGGCAACACTGTCATATTATTATTTTTACATGGTTTTCTATTCTTCTTGGTCTAAATAAGCCAAAATCACCTTTGAATTGCATCGAATAATGTTTTCTTAGCAAAACTTGTAAATTGGACTTATTTTATATATTATAGAAAAACGGTTTTCAAGCTTAAAAACGCTGTATCTCTGGAACGGCTAAAAAGACCTCGGGGAGTTAAGCTTTTTCGACTGGAAAATGTCTGATAAACACGATGGAATCAAAATTTTTGAAATCAGAATATACTCATTCGACGAAAAATCGATTTTAAATTTTAAAATTGAAAAATAACATATTTGGCAACACTGTATCAAAAAAATAATATTTTTCCTGGATTCCTCCAACAATTTTCTTCAAAAAAGCCGAAGGTCGCAAATGTGTATATGTTATAGTTTCAAAGCTATAAATTAAGAAAAGGAAGGGAAAACTTGGATTTTTCTTGAATTGGCAAAGACGAGGGGTGCTGCCACGGGCCGAGGGGTGATCCGATCAGCACCAAAATTTGGATTTGTTCTTCCTCCATTTAAGTAAACATTCCAACAAAATTTGGTCAAAATCCGTGATGGTCGATAACACGTTTCCACTTTTTCTCGGTCACTTCATATGGAATGACCCATGTAATTATTATATCCCGAGAACAATAATTAAACGAAGCATTTCTCGTAATAAATAATGACTACCGAGTGTGTCCATGTCAAGCCAAAACTGAATAATCATTATTTATTCTCTTTCATTCTCTCAGTGTTTCTCACGTTATTTAAGGACATACTTGTTAGTATCCCAAAATGGCCGCCACAATGGCTGACTTTGGCACCTACTCACGATTTCGAGCGCACAAATCTCTCGTAAACAAAACCAGCGCACCTGAGCTTCTCATTTTAAGCTTATAACAAGTGAGCAAGAACAGAATAATAAAATGCATTGTTGTTTGAAGCTTGCTTCTTGAGATTTGTGCGTCTGAAGTTTTGATGCACTGTTGAAGCGGGATTTCAAGACGTTTGTCCTTAAAAACCCTTCGAGGGATTCGGTACTTTTACCGAGTGGACTACTAGCCACTACAGTAATATGATAAAGCACATTATTTATAATCTTTGCCACATTTTCGATGAATGGTAACGTGAATGCATTCTGCTTCATTCTTCCTTAATTGCTTTTTCTTCTTCTTCGTGGCATAACGTCGCAACTGGAACAAAGCACGCACCTTAGCTCATTGCATTGCATTGGTTCTGTTCTGTTCTATGAGCGAGCACTTCCACAGTTATTAACTGACAACTGTGAGAGCTTCCTCTGCCAATGACCATTCTGCATTCGCATATCATGTGACAGGTATGAATGTACCCCAGATAGTCAATAAAATTACCCAAGCTCCTGGGCCAATCCGGAATTGAACCCATCATCTTCAGCATGGGCGAGCCAAAAAATCGCGCATTTAGCGCTTCAGCATTATAGACCCTTAATTGCCCTTCTGAGATTAAACCGCCAGGAGCGAACCTTCTCCGTGTCCTTGAAAATAAGCAAGACGACGCGACGGGAAACGAAGGTAAGGAAACTGGTTCACGAGTGAGCCCACATTCGGTTCGTCTGAGGTGATGTAATATCTCACTTATCTTGAACCATTTTACCAGTCACTTTCGAACCGTCCAGAAGTGTCTTGGGCGGTGCTCGACGAATGATTGTCAGCGACATTTTTTTATAGGCAGGTAGTAGCTACCTGCCATGTGAGCTTTGTCATTGATTGTAGCATGTCGAATTTTAGTGGACCTGAGAAGTGAACGACCTTTTCGCGAATTTAGTGCTCACATTGACCATGAAACTTGCGGTTTTTTGGAACTCGTTTTAGGAAAGCAGTTCATACGTTTCAATAAATATCAATTTCAATATTACTGAGAATTGACTAGTTTGAAATAAGACATGTGGATATAATATTCCTAATGCAACACGTTGGGAACAACTCGCTGAAGTGACCCTAATGCACAAAGAGGGTTAAGATTAGGTTAAGGACAAAGTTGCTAGAGTACAAAAATAGCTGCCACAATAGCCACCATCATTTTAGTCCACCTTTCTTGACTATAAAATCCGAGAATTTCCCAACCCCTCCTCACACTTCTTGAATGAGAACTCTAAAAAATGTTTATGAGTCGTCACACGTTGCTAAACCCTCCTCCCCCCTCAGAGCGCGACGTAATTTAAGGACGCTCCCTTGTTGCTTGTTCACTCGCAGTGAACACCAAGCACTATTTACAGAACAATCCGCTTAAAGGGTCTTCGACAAAATGCGTTGTTTGGAAACTGAGCGCTGGTGACCTTCACTTTAAGAACAGAATAAACGGCGATTAATCAGATAGACAATTAAACAAACTAAGCCAACATAGGTACGCAATATAAATAAAAAAAAAGATTCCAGTAAATAATCCTTATACAATATTTTTAGAGAAAGATATGTGTGAACATAAAACCAATGGGCACCGGTTTTTTTATATATCTTTTAGACCAGTTACTTCAGATGAAACATGCAAAGTTAATACGAAAATCAAGACAAATTCTCATTTTGGAATAGTTTATGTAAACAAACTCGGATGTCGGGCAATGCTATTAAACCCTTAAGTCATTCCTACAAAAGATGCTTGAAAATATTTGAGAAATTTGAAGTATTTAGGAACGCATTTTCGACGGTTATCTTAAAAGTTAATATGATCTAGATCGAAAGCTATTTTCCTATTCTGCTTCCACCTTGCGGCAGCAAGTCACAGCGAATAAGTCATTATAACAGCTGAACATAACGCACTGAAAGTGCCATACTGTTATACACTCAGATAAAACTTATTGCATGCAAGCGATGCAGCCTTGCGTTCCTTTTCATGTAATTCAATAATGTGGTGAAATAATGAAACGAATGCTTTGTTAATGTTTAGGAAGGTTTACTAAATTATTATTACTTTATTATAGAGATTTTAAGCCCTAGGCTGGTTCATATCTTAAGGTTTACTAAATATCTATAGAACATTTCGTCAGGGTTGCCACACATACAGATTATTTTACAGATTTTTACGGATATTTTCCGATACAGAGTCTGTATCTACAGAATTACAGATTTTTGAAAACATAGAATTTTACACATTTTATATTTTCCGACAAACAATGCAGATTTTCAAATTTTTGAGTCAAAGCATAAATACATTATGGATATTACACTGAACAAAAAAAAAAAAAATAGCGGGACAAATCCAGTTAGAGTTATAATTTATTATTCTATCGTTGTTTCTTAGTTGTTTTTTATCTTTCTCAACAATTATGATAGAGATTTAAAATACAGATCTTTTCTTTCAATTTACGTTAGATCTAGCCAAAAGAACCAAATTTGGACAAGATTGGACTATTATTCATTGAGTTAGAGAGATTAAGCTATTTTAAACTATTATATCTCCGAATTCATATTAAATGGAATTTTGAACATTCGATAGTCATATAATTACCCTATATATTTTTTGGCCCATGTAGCCGTTGTGGTAAGCGGGCGGTTAGCATGACCATTCTGAAGGTGACGGGTTCAATGAAGTACCCAGCCCACAGAACACTTATAGCTGAGAAGCCGGCTTTATCGCAGTGGGGACGTTACGCCAAGTATAATATTAAAAAGAAACCTCATTTCTTTTTCTTTAATCCAGGAAATTTTCTTTACGAAAAGTCCCTGGACCGACCGGAAATCGAAGCCGTCTCCCTCAGCATGGGCATGCTGAATACCCACGCCTTTACAACTGTGGACCTTCATCTAGACACCCTCGCCCCCCTGAACCGCCTTATCCTGTGGTGGCTGAGGACCTGCTATCGCAACCCCCTGTACCCTTAGATTTGGAATGGGTCATCCTTTTTAGGCCCACCCTTCACAGCTTTGCGGGACGCCTGGCTGCTGTCCGAGTTACTGGCACTACTGCCGCCGTTCGTGCACGGTCAGAAAATTCACTCATTTTGGAGCTAAAGTGGGACAACTCAAAATTGAGTAAATTTTTTTTCCAGCGATAGCGCTGGCCCAAGTGCGAAAATCTCATCAGTTCAAGCCGTATAATATTCTTGATGATGCGAAGAATATTATACGGCTTAAACCAGTTAAATTTTTGCACTTGGGTCAGCGCTATCGCTGGAAATGCAATTTACTCATTTTTTGAGCTGTTCCAGTTTAGCTCAGTTTTGTGTGAATCTTACTCATTTTAGAGTAACTTTTTCTTAGCGTGTGGTTAACAACCTCCTAACCTTGCGGGCGCCACCTCGTAGCTTCTCACTTAACGGCTGCCTCACACGCTCCTGCGATTGCATAAGCATAATTGTTCATAAGCAATCACATCCGGCCGGCGTACTCTTAGGACTACCCGCGAATGTCAATGCCTCCGCCTGGGTAGACTTCGAAGAGTCTGGCTATCTCAGTCTAAAGAATCCAAACAATTAAAGTACGTTTCAGCCTGATATATTTGGCCTTTTTCAATTGGAAAGCTGTCTATTTCTCTTGAATAAGGCTAAATAAATTAGGCCGAAACGTCGGGCAATAAAAAAAAACGCCGTTTGAATTAGATCTACTTTCTTAATACTTTCAGTCCTGGGCACCCACGGTGGTGCAGAGAGCGGAATTGAAATATTTCCATCCTGGGCGATTGCCATCCATCGCTGTCCTGCTGGGTTCCAGTCTAACGCTTGCTTACAGATTTCGTTTCCACCCCTGCGTAGAGTGTGGCCGACCCATCTCCGCTTTCGGTCCCGAATTTCTGTCGCTATCGGCTTTTGATAACATCGACGTTGGAGATCTAATTGTGAGGCCACCATGTATGAATTATATACCGCAGGTATCTATTGATGAAGACCTGCAGCCGTTGAGTGTTGTCCGCTGATACATACCAGGTTTCACTGGCGTATAGCAGCACAGATTTCACGTTAGAGTTAAAAATTCGGATATTGGTGCGTCGACTGATCTGGTTGTTTTTCCATACATTTCTTAAACTCACAAAATCAGCTTTCGCCTTTTTTTTTATCCGTGCACCTAGGTCGATCTTGGGGCCGCCATCGGCTGTCATTTGTCTACCAAGATATTGGAAGCTTTCAACATTCTCCACTGATTGCCCAGCTACTGTAAAGCTGGTAGGGTTGACCGTGTTTACATCCAACGATTTGGTCTTGTTGACGTTGATGGTAAGACCTGCCGCTGAGGAGTGATTGGCAAGATCATCGAGCTTGCTCTGCATATCAGAGCGCCGTTGAACTAGGAGAACAACGTCATCAGCCAGTTCGAAGTCATTTAGGTGCTCCATGGTAATGGGTTGCCACAGCAATCCACGATTTGGCTCTCGGTCAGTCGCACCAACCAGGATCTCGTGGATTACGATCAGGAACAGTGGTGATAGTATACAACGGTGATAGTATACATCCTTGCCTCACTCCAGCAACGACCAGGATGGGATCGGACAAAACACCGTTGTGCAGTACTCTGCACGAAAATGCTCTGTGCTGTGCTTCAATGAGGCCGATGATTTTCTCAGGGACACCCTTGCGCCTGAGGGCTTCCCACATGTTTCCGTGATTGAGACGGTCGAAAGCTTTTTCGTAATCAATGAGCACCAGGTAGAGAGACTCTAGAAATTCATTGATTTGCTCCAGGATGATGCAGAGCGTGCTGCCGTCGGAGAGTTGCGTCAATCTTCTCCTGTATCCGGTTAAGGATTACTTTGCAGACGACATTGAGAACGATAAACAGTAACATGATGCCCCGCCTATTATCGCATACAGTCAGGTCACCCTTTCTGGGTACCTTTACTAAGACGCCTTGCATCCAGTCGGCCGGAAATGTCGCGGTTTCCCATGTCTTGCAAAATAATTGATGCAGTAGTAGTGCGGATACTACGGGGTCAGCTTTGAACATCTCAGCCGATATGCGATGGACCTCTGGGGCCCTGTTCGATTTCATGTTACGAATGGCTGTTTCTATCTCCTGCACTGATGGAGCTTCGGTGTTGACACGGGTAATGCGTCGAACCCTTGGTGGATCATGTTGAGGTGTTGATGGCGTTGCTGACACTTGAAAAAGGTTTCCAAAGTGCTCGAACCAGCGTTTCAACTGGTCAGCCGGGTCGGTCAGTAACTGTCCAGACGTGTCTTTAACGGGTATCATAGCATTCATCTTGGTCCCACTAAGGCGACGTGAGACATCGTAGAGAAGACCAATGTCGCCGGTGTTTGCGGCTTTCTCGCCTTCGTCGGCTAGGGAGTCCGCCCACGCTCTTTTGTCCCGTCTACATGAGCATTTCACTTCCTTCTCGAGAGCCGAATAGCGCTGACGGGCTACGGATTTGGCTCCTCGTGTTTTCGCTCGCTCTATAGTGACTTTGGCGTTTCTTCACTCCTCTATCTTCCTCCAAGTATCATTCTTCGGATGCGTAGCTCACCCAAATTATTCTCGCCGGTGGCGGACCTTTTCACCGCAGCGTCTTCCAGTCGGCGTGCGTTAAACCGGCGCCCGATTTTCTCCTTCTATTGCTGGATCCTGGCAATGCGCAGTCGGATCTTGCCAAGGATCTTTCCGATTAGTACGTCACGCTAAAAATGGGAATTTTCAACCCCCCCTCCCCCCTTCGTACGGGTTTTTCCTATACTTAATACATTGCTTGTCACACTTTCACGAACCCCCCCTCCCCCCTCTAAGCGTGACGTACTTAATGGATGCCCCCTAACCCATGTCACTTTGTGCACTGGTCGATGAGGAAAGAGCGATTCCCCAATCACCATGTCGTTGTTGCCACAGAACTCTTCAAACAGCTCTCCGTTTTTGATCATTTCTCCGAGACCATGGCGTCTCATGACGTGCTCAATGAGTAGTATGGGACACGCTTGTATGTAAAAAATAATCCCTTGCTCAAGTCCACTTTTGAGATTCCATTTAGGTCCTATATGAACTGTACAAAATTTCAGCGCAATCGATAAAAATATAATTTAGCGCTACAGTGCTGCTAATAAAACAAAACAAAAAGCCGTTCTTTGGATCAGTGATCGGTAATAAATCAATAACTTTTTCCACAAGCATCTAATCGTTTTGCGGTCTTCGAAGGAAAGTTCCGTAAATGATTTTTCTACAAGAAGCGTTAACCGATTTGAATTAAGAAGACAAGGGGCGACCTCTGGGATTTTTTATCTGAAAGTGTAACTTTTCCCATAGTAAATCACATGAAAACTTTGAACCGCTTGCACTAAATCATAGTTTCACCGATTGCGCTGAAATTTTGCACAGTTCATATGGGACCTAAATGGAATCAAAAAAGTCGACTGGAGCGAGAATTTGATGTATGTCCCATACTAGTGCTCATAGTCCGAGTTGTCGGAACCAACCTTCGCGTTGAAGTCGCCCATGAGGATCATGATATTACCTTTCGCAATCTTTTCCACGACAGTATTTAGTTGACTGTAAAAGTTCTCTTTATCTTGCAATTCGGCAGCATCGGTTGGCACGTAACATTGGATCATGGTAAGGTTTCGAACCCGTGTTCTGAATCTGGCTACAATTATCCTCTCATTTATAGGTTCCCACTTCATGAGCGCAGCGTGGGCGTGAGCGCTGAGCAGGAAACCAGCTCCACGGTGGCGAGGAGTGTGTTCACCTCGTTGCCAGAGTATAGCAGAATTTGACCCGACGCCAATCTGTGTTCTCCAAAGTTCGGCCAACGGACTTCGCTCAGTCCTAGGATCTCAAGCTTCATACGGCATGCCCCATTGGCTAGTTGTGCCAATTTATCCTGCTGGGCTAGCGTTAATACATTCCAAGCAGGGCTGAAAATCGTCGCCGTACGACCAAAAAAGTCGACGATGAGAACGAAAACTAGATCGTCATAGTTGCTCGTTCCACATCGGATGACTAATTCAAGTCAGCGAATCGTCGTGAAGGGCTTGCGTCGTGACGAAAACAAAATCTTCATTCGCTTTGTGTCGCTCTTCGTCCAAGTGCATCTAGCCGACGGAGTCAATGTTGCCACCAGCAACAAACAAAAAAAAAGATTTTAATAAAACATAATTGCACCTGGAATCAAACAACGAACCTCTAGATTGTCAATCCAGCACTCTTACCAACTGAGCTAGTGAGGTTTCACATCATCGTAAGTGCCGAAACGCCAATAAAAGCTATTCCCAGTTGGCGTTCGCTTGGCCCGTCGTCGCTCATTTCCAGGGAACAAAGAGGACGACGGAAAAGTTGATGGGTGACTATTTATGATTGAGCTTCGTCGTGACGCCCGCAGTCGACGACGAAAAGGCTAATCGTCACCGTTGTTCTTTCGGACGAAGATTGTTTTATTGTTATCTTCACGCAGTGGTGACGAGAAGGACGATTGTCAACCCTGAATTCCAAGTTCCAATTCTTGTCCGTTGTTTCGCGCTGAATGTCGTTTCCGTTGAAGCAGTTCGTAATCTTTCATGTTCGGTTTCGGAAACAGTAGGTTGTTGGCCTAAGGTAAGTTTGGATTAGATCCATAGCATACTATTTTCAGTTGGAATCCTCCAGTGCACTGCAGTGACGGGTTCTGCCGTTGCAATAGTTGCCATGAATTTATCATGGTCCTGCTTGGCCGTCATCGTTTAATTTCGGAATGTCATCAGAGCCTGCTTAAGGTAATTACTGATGTTAAACTTCGAGGACTGAAACTCAATGAAGGAGTCTCCCGACAAGAAAGCCAATGGGGTACGAGGCCGTTCATAAACCATGTAGATTCTTAGGGGGAGAGGATGTGGTTCTGACCAAAATCTACGCTCCATACAAATTTTCAAATTTCTCTGAAGAGAAAATTTTACTTATTGGCGAGATGGCCAAATTTTGGTCTACGCGGTGTAACTTCTTCCCTACGCTGGCGTTTCGTGTGCAGCAGCCTCCTACTGTCTCCGCTAGCAAACCCACTTTGTGAAGGCATTAACTTCTGCACTGCTATGACTACTATTTTTTTGTTCTGATTTTGGTTGGTAGAGCTCATATTTAATCCGAGTTGCACGGGAAACAAGGTCCGCCATACAAGTGCAGTCCCTTGTATTAACGCGGTAAAGGACAAATTACTGTGACGGCCCGTTATCGATCGAGCGTCTGTTTCGCCTCTTCGACCATTTATTCCTCGGCACGGATCGCTTGACACCTTGAATTGGAGTAACCTTGTTTATTGGGTTCTTACCACCAGAATAGGTCATCCACATATCCGGAATGGAAGCATGTGTCAACATAAGGTGTCGCCAAGTATGTACTGCTGATTCCTACCCTCCTAATTGCAGCGAATTTCACAAGCCGAAGGCCGTTATCGTAGGAAACGGGATGAAGGCTTTGCATCTCTGATGACTATTTCGATATCTTGTTCTTGTCACTCTTTGTAGGCTTCACCAAGGCTTCCATATCTTTAATCCCTCATGTCATCAGCCTTATTGTTCGTTGGTCCTTAGATATTGATAAGGTTGTAGTTAAAGGATTTTCCTTTCATTCTCAACAAACAGATTTAAAGAATAACTCGCTTCATCTGCTTCCGATCGCTATGACGCCAACTCCACGTTCGTTCCATCTTGCAAAGAACCAACTTTTCATTTGTTGTCCTCAATTCTTTGCCAGGTCTATTCTGTTGCCGTGGAGTGAATCCGTTTTCCGTACTTTTGCTTTTCTTGATAATTGAAGGTTTTTAGCAGACCACCTTACCGGGATCAAGTTGCCTACTTCGCGTTGACAGCTCTTGACGTTGACCTCTTTAGTTATAGCTGATGCAATACAGCATTTCATACTCAGTCGCTGCCCAAGTAACACAGAAAACATCTTTGAGAGTTGAATTTGAAAAATATGTTGTACTACAGTACTATAATCGTATCTGTACACATCTTTTGCTGAAATCATGTTTTAACTAAGTTTGTCAATAACAAGCTACTGAAAAACTATATCAACCTCACTACAAGTTAGAATAACGTAGACTTAACGCCGATTGCACAAGATTTTCGTACCATCGTCTTCTTCAATTAGAGATGATATGTAAAACATCAGCAGCACTTAGTTATAACCTTTGGAGCTCGAATATATTACGAATACGTTATTTTACGTTTATCGATTCGCTTACATCTATGCCATCACACTCTTTTTAACATGTAACACATCTTACACTGAAAAATAGAAGGAAATTCAACTGAAACAGTATCCAATATCCCGCTACGGGTTGCATAAAAACACAGAAAAAGCTTGGTGATTGTGGAAGTTGCCTGAATGCCTGACTGCCACGAATGAGCTCAAATGCTCCCCGGAGAAGTCTACCGCCCCCTAATAATCACTTAAGTACTTACTTGCCGGCTAAATCTCAGTTGAAGGACAGTTTTAGCATTATTTTTGATACTCTGAGACACATTCTTTTTTTTTAATTTTTGATCCCACGAAAACAATTTCTTAATATTCACTTCAAGAATTACACTTCAACTTTGTTATTGTTATACTTTAGCTCAAAACAGGTTTAAAAAACAAAAAAAAAAACATCGTTGTATGCTTTTTGGAAATAGATGTTTTAAATACGTTACTATTATGTTTTTTGAACGTATTCCAATCGATTCAAGTGGTATTCGATAAACATGTTATTTAGATGTATAACAGATGGGGGCAGCAGCATTTGATATTGATATGTGCATTCGAAATGCAAATATCAAATGCGGGAGCACCAAATGCGGTAAGATTTTCTAACAAGTAACCCGATGTCAGTGGGAGCTTTTGAATCCTAGGTTGGCGGTGGTTTTGACTATGGTTGCTAAGTTGCCTTTGGTAACACTGTGTTTGGAGCGCATTTGGACACCGTTTGCATCCTGAGCGCACACAGCAATATTTGCATTTCGAATGCACATAGCAATAGTTCGAACTGGAGAGTATACGATGGCTACACTCACAGCGATCACCTAGCGGTTCGCTATAGTATCGACTACAACAACAGCAGGTAGCGAGTAGAGGAAGAGGCGGCTGGCCCAAGGCCAAGCCCTCAAAAGTGGAAGACATCATATGTACTTCGAAGAAAGAGTATTTAGGAAGACGCTCCGCCGTGAGCAAAATCTACTTGGGAAGCGATGACGGGCTGGTAGCGGTGCTCTCGCGTGCGTGTGAGACAGATACAAGGGCAAGCAAAAAAGCCTGCATTGAGGGTCTCTGTTAGAGAGCCAATGCGAATCCGTGGGGTAATGCCTACATGATCGTGATGACCAAGACACGAGAGGTGTAATGGCTCCTACAGATCTCGAGGAGCTTTTTCCACGTCATGATCCTAGTCCTTGGCCTCCTTTCTTAGGAGAGCCGGGAACTGGGGCTGGTGATGAGGAGAGGGTAACTGGTCGTGTATAGCAAAACCCCTTAGTGTAGGTAAGGCTCCAGGTCCGGACGGAGTTCCGAACCTGGCCTTAAAAGTAGCTATTGCGGAGGCTCCCGGGTCTGCTATGCAGAAATGCCAGGACGAGGGAGTTTCCCCAGGAGTTTGGAAGAGGCAGAGCCTGGTTCCATTTCCTAAGACGGAGAAACCTACCGGAGACCCGTCAGCATTTATGTAGACCAATATGCTTGATCGACACGGCGGGGAAGGCGCTCGAAAAGATCAGCCTCAATGGAATGTTGAGGTACACTGAGGATGTAAATGGTCTTTCGAGCAACCAGAACGGCTTCCGGAAAGGGGAGGTCGACCGTAGACGTTATTCTGTCGGTTACAAAAACCGCCGAGATAGCCTCCATCGTAAGAGAAGGCGGATACATATAAGGAACGTGTTCAATAGCGCCAGTTGGGCAGCTATTGCCGATGCGCTTCTGCGTCTGGGGATACCCGGGTACTAGTTTACGACACAGAGGTGGGTCGGAAGGTTAAAGTTTCCGGTGGGGGTGGAGATCGTTAGCTTCGCTGACGACATTGTTGGCCACTGCCAACAGGTTTGATTCGCGGTGGATGGAATTCTTGCCACTGCCACTTGCCCACTGCCAACAAGGAACGAAGGGAGCAGTTGGCCCACTGCCAACGGCGTTCGATGCAGGGATTTCCTCGTTTGTCCACTACCAACGATTCGCGATGGAACTGATACACAATTGCCCGAAAACCTGCTTGTCGGCACCGCTTATTCGGGGTTTCGGAAAATAATTTGAGAAATAACTCTTTATAAGTAGCGGCAACACGACAGCGATCAGCGTAATCCAGCAAAAGGCCCAGCGGAAGCAGGAACTTAACAGGAACGGACACGATCTGCCTCGAGAGTCAGATCCAGGAACGAGACAGGAACATCCGGAACAAAGCACTGCTTTTTCGAGAGAAACAAAACTGGCACTAGATGTTAGCACTTCGAATTTTTATTGAACACTGATGATGGTTACATTTCTTGGCGTTCTTTTATAAATTATAATGGTTAGGTAGCGATGAAAAACTTACAACGCAAAAACCAATCGAGAGCGTACAAATTTATAAAACATTATTTATGATTGGCTGTTGAAAGATAATACCTGATTGGCTGGCGACATATGACATTTCAAATCTTATACTAGTGTTAGTAAGGTTGGAAGCCGTTACCGCGGCTGGCTCGGGTTAGTAAGAAACAACAACAACAACAAAGGATGGGAAAGGAAAGGGGAATATCAAATGCTGCTGACAGTTCGCACGGAAGGTGCCTCAGTGACATCGAACTAGAGGCCGTGGCGCTAGGGATACCCAGTTATTCGCAGTTGCGAACAGACATTACGCTGGAAGTGTACGGGAATCGATCGAAGAAGTGGAGTTGATTACTGCCCACTCGACTCCAAGCTCGACTTACCGTAATCCGGGGTATCATTGATCAGAGGGGTAACATTGATCGACTTGTCCCACCTCATGAAATGTTCAAACAAGCATTTTACATTGAATCAGTTTCTGCTATGG
This sequence comes from Aedes albopictus, assembly GCF_035046485.1. NCBI lineage: Eukaryota > Metazoa > Arthropoda > Insecta > Diptera > Culicidae > Aedes > Aedes albopictus. Next base: position 153,190,447 of record NC_085136.1, on the reverse strand, counting down.
AATGGTATATCGTAATCTGCTATCATTTAGCTATTAAATGACATGCAATTTATGAAAATTGAATTTCATAAACATTGAATTAAGTTGATTTTTAAATAACTGTGTTTCGTAGCGCAATGAAATACAGGGGATAGACAAAATGATCGGGACAGGCAAAATTTTCTCTTCTCAAAAAATATTCAAATAGCTGTAACTTTTCGAAAAGTGCATCAAATATTCTCAAATTTTTACTGTAAGTGGATCAACTAGTTGTGTGTCAGTGGACAAAATTCGGAAAAGATCGGGCTATTCTGCACGAAGTTATATAGATTCTAGAAAAAGGTATATTTATCCGATAGCCAACTTTGAGCTGTTATATCTCCGGATTCAATGAACTGAATGCAATGAAATTTTGACCATTTATGACTTATATAATGAGCTTTGAAAAACTTTTAACTTAACATAAAATTCTTAACATGGAAGAAAATTATAACGATTATATTATTTTTCTAAAAAAACACCAAATTTTCTTAAATTTCAACATCGTTTCAAAATTCAAGATGCTAATTATAGTTCATTTATATTCCCTCTAATTGTCTTTAATATAAATTTGTTTTGAAAGAAAATAACAACATAGCTGGCAATTCATTGAAAAAGTAATGGGATGCATATTAAAAATAGACCAATTTACTAAAAAATCATAAAATAAATGAAATCGCTATAACTTTTTCTCTTGTAAATAATTTCAAGTTAAGTCAAACGTTTTACAGAGCTCATTATATAAGTCGTAAATGGTCAAAATTTCATTGCATTCGGTTCATTGAATCCGGAGATATAACAGCTCAAAGTTGGCTATCGGATAAATATACGTTTTTCTAGAATCGTTATAACTTCGTGCAGAATAGTCCGATCTTTTTCAAATTTTGTTCACTGATACACAACTGGTTGTTCCACTTACAGTAAAAATTTGAGAATATTTGATGCACTTTTCGAAAAGTTACAGCTATATGAATATTTTTTGAGAAGGGAAAATTTTGCCTGTCCCGATCATTTTGTCTATCCCCTGTACATTGTCAAACATTACTGCTTGGCATGAATACTAGATACAATATGAGGTTCGAAATCACTGTATTACTTCAATATGATATCCTAGAGTTGGATTTAATAAACTAAACTTTTATGAAAATGCTATTTTCAGTAAAATATACGATTTATGAAAAGTCGGCTATCAATTCCTTAAGCCATTGCCTACCTTTAGGCGATATTCGTGGTTTAGAGGATTTTAATCCTAAAATAACTTAAAAAGTACATAATTTGTAAGAATTTGGACAACATATTCGAAATCAGCGACCCTGAATTTAATAAATAAGTGTATTTTCAACACAAATGAACTTTGATCACTGACATGATCAATGTTACCCCAAATCAACACAATCAAAAATTAGATTAAAAAACTTATTTAAATATGTTTTAAAGTTCAACAATACTTTTTCGAGTAGCTTAACACATACTCAGAGGGCCAGTACTTGTTTTAAAAATATAAAACATGTAACGTTTGCTTTAATTAGAGAATTATTCAAGAAACATAGAAAATTCTGATCAATGTTACCCCGGATTACGGTACCACAAAACTGAGGTGGTGGTTGTGCACAACCCAAAGTCGGAGCAGCAAGCGGTGATCAGTGCAGGAAATTGCACTATCACTTCGTACACGGGGAAACGAAATAACTCAAAATTAAGTCTTTTTCACTCAGCTTGACAGCTAAGTAAAACCAGTCAAATTTGAGTTTTTTTGGAAGAGCTCAAATTTGAGTTGTTTCACAAAGACCCTGTATTGATTAAAAAGTAGGTACCATCAGTGGGGGTGTCATTGGGCCAAAACTGCATAGTCCATCCCTTTGTATGTCGTTACAACAATACTTTAACTCTAAATCAATGTTGAATTCGGTAGACACGTTCATTTATATATTGTTTAGGATTGTTTAAAGTATAAATGCTTCAACTTTAATTTTGACAATAATATAGAGTAATTAAAATTGGCCCAATTTCACCCCTTCTAGGGGGTGACATTGGGCCAAACGCTAAAATTCAATCCAAATAGTTCAATGTGAGGAAATATCGCTTGCAAATCAAAACTAGTGAATATATAGCTGCTTGCGCACAACCTATCACTGCCTAGTCACTTTAAAATAACATTACAGACAAACAAACGTGAAAGTTTGACCACATTCATTGTAAACGATCATTGATCCATTAGATCATGGATAGCGGATGTATCCCCTGGATATAACTCCAACTAACATTCTCAAAAGACAAAAGAAATATTTCCTCATCATCTACCTATAAACTGATATGCGTGCATTTTTTATTTAGCATGAATCTTACATTTATTTCTAAAACAAACGCCGTTTTATGCATAAAATATTGTGAATACTCGCAGTTGTTTTAATTCACATTTGTAGGGTTCTCGTACTGACTGCATTGCTTTTATATGGCCCAAAGTCACCCCCAAAATGAGTTATTTGCACTACAGCTCGAATTAATAAATTTTTCATGCAAAATAGCATACAAAACCAAGAAAACTAGTATAACTTCTCAAAACAACTACTCAATATATCTAGAAAACAGCAGTTCATTACATATCCGATGTTCAACTGTTTACTAATGGGCATTTTAAAACAACGATTTTGTACAGTACGCTTAACCATGATATTCACATCACGTTTTCTTAATGCAAAATTAACAAAATGTGACATTTTTCAACAGCGGATGATCAACGCAAGTTATATTTACCATATGGTATCAGCTTTTTGATAATCACTTCATTAATGTTGGTATTTTGAGCGAAACATCTTTCTTGATTTTTGGCCCAAAATTACTCCCCAGGCCCAATGTCACCCCGACTGGCGGTAAGTGTTTTGAGAATAGAGGATTTTGGATAAAAAGTATTCAAAGCTAGGTTTTTTTGAATAGATTTTTTTTACGAAAATTTGATGATTTCTTGTAATTAATAAATGCGCGTATGGATTTTAAACGAGGTTTCAATTTAATTTTTATTCACACATTTTAAAATTAACATGACATATTATTATCAAATATTCTCGCCTGGTGCATATGCCATCCGGATCTTGGTTGCGGCAGCGGTCGCGTTTGGTAATCATCTTGCATCGTCGGAACTCGCGCCGGAAGCGACCGGGAAATCAGACGAATGTTCTGTTTGTGATGATAATGATGAGAAACATCAGTATTGCGTTGAATTGTTAAATGCAGTATGGAACTTACCTGTGATTAACAAGTGAAAGGATGGGTGACCATTTCCTCTTCAAGTAGTTCGAAGTGTAAGTCCAGGAATGTTCCGAAAATGGAGCGTGCTTCTCGTTTGGCTCATTTTTGGTAACGAAAGATTCCTGAAAATTATAAAGAAAGGCTGACAATACATAAAATTATTATAATTAGTAGGGGGATTAGGGGCATAATGGACACCCGGGGCGAAATGGACACCCCTGTTTTTGTCGAAACCGTTGACTTTTACGTAAAACTTTTAATGCATAAGTGTAAAGGAACAAGTCATTGTTCTATTTTTCAAAAGTACCATTTATATTCCTTCAAAATAACTAAAATATCATTGAAATTGAAGTGTGTTCTTCATATGGTGGATTTCTTATAATTTCGAAGCAGCAGCAAATAAGGCATTACGAGTGATTGAGTGTGTCCACCATAAAACAAGTGCATTGTTAGCTTATCTACATGTATACGTAGATTTAGCAATGAATGAAGTATTATATTTTTGATCAGAACACACTGAAAATAGCAATTTCAATGTTGTAGTCTATTCGGGGCGAAATGAACACTGGCAATTATGAATGGATGTACGCGTGTTGCATACTGTTAGGCGTTTTAGAGAGTTTGAAAAATTCAATCCGATTATTTTAGCCTAAAATTTATTTAATTAATCTTGAAGTTGCGTAAACTCGTCTAAGATGGAGTATTATATATGTGGTATTGATCTCCGTTGGCAAATTACTTAACTGGTCGATATTCTCAAAGATGCAGCATAAAATATGCAGGGGTGTCCATTATGCCCCGATGGGTGTCCATTTCGCCCCGTACCTTTCCTGCCAGCCCCAAAAAACACACGGTTTTCAATTCATTATTTCTTCACAATAATGACATTCTACCGGCTGTAAATGATTGAAATACGTAGGAAACAAGTTAAAGTTGTAAGCCAACTGATAATATGTTAAGTTTTTGTCTGTTATACAGCCCTAACATACTCATTTGCTTAGGGTGTCCATTATGCCCCTAATACCCCTAGGGAACTTACCGAAATAAGCAGACAAAACGATCACCGAGTATCCAACTTGAAATCAACATGGCGCAGAACAAAATTTTCACCCAAAATCGTGTATGGCAACAACACCTAATTTTGGATACTTTCAAAGGGAAAAACAAAAACAAAATCGTCAACTCTTAATTTACTCAAAGCTAAGTATTTGCGCCATACTACAATATTAAGTTAAAAGTATTCAACAACCAGAACGAAATTGTACTCAATGCAATAGTGTTGGCGGAGTACTTAATTTTAAGTTCTTTTGACGTAAACTACGTCTATGGGGAAGGTACGGTACTGTACCACGGCACCGGGTGTAAAATGAAAATCTAAATTTTGCGACCGTCACGAAATTATGAAAGATTTTGCACGCTAATAACTCAGCCATTTATTGACCGATTATTAAAATTTTGCCATCAAACAATCGCAAAACTATGTCCCTTTCATGTCAAATAGAGAAAACTATTGATTTTCAACAGCAAACTATTGAAAATTGCAGAAAAGTGAACCTATGTTTTAATTTTATCCAGCCAATCACGAGCGAGCACATTTTTTGTGTCTTCTCGATTGGTATATAAGTTATTGTCTTCTTCTCATCTTCCATCATTCTTCCGCGACACCTCGAGGGGAACGCATCGGAGGACTGCGAGCCAGTTTCTCAGCTTGCTTCTCCCTTCTTCAGTATGCTTTGGCTAGCCGAGCGTGGTGGTCGTCGGCTGTTGCCACTTTCTTTACCAGTCGTCGTCGCATCGCCGTGCGCGGTACCAGTGGGGCCGCCAACCAGACCGGATCAGCTCTGCGAAAATTTTCTTCATTCTGGCTTCATCGGGCGTCCGGGCAGCGCAAGCCAACATTGGAATTAACACAATTATGGAACGCGCTTGCAGAAATACTGCAAGTAAATTAAAACAGCCCTTGAAAGGGCTACGAAAATGTCCCACGGGAGTGAATCGAATAATTTTCTCAGGAGGAAAGCCTCCTTCAGTATGTTCTGCCTAGGCATGCGCGGTGGTCATCGGCTGATGCTAGTTGTCATGGCAACGCTGTGCGCGGTACCAGAGGGGCCGCCAACCAGTTCACACCGGATCGGATCTGCGAAAACTTTCTCCATCGGGCGTCCGGGCAGCGCAAGCCAACATCGGAATCAACAAAATTATGGAACGCGCTTGCAGAAATACTGCAAGTAAATTAAAACAGCCCTTGTAAGAGCTTCGAAAATGTCCCACGGGAGTGAACCGAATAATTTTCTCATGAGGAAAGCCAATCACTGTGAGCGCTGTGTGAAAATTGAACTGCGCTTTGTCACAACAATGAGATATTCAATTCAAAATTTAATGTGCGAAAACTGTGCTAGTTGTTTGGCAATTGGAAAACATTTTCTTCAACTCAGATGATGAAGAAATTTTCATTTTGATGAAATGTATTACTCAGTGTTGCCATATTTCAATGTGTGCAAATCTTCGCAAAATTCTTAAATGTTCTTTACAATTTTGCCGAAAAATTTATAGATTTATAGAAATTATTTGTTAAACATTGTAATTGTGCTGATCGATTTGCAAAAGTTCAATGAGATAATTATTATTGGAAAGCATTTTGTGTGCACTGTGCGAAAATCTGTATGACATCACTAATTAACACCCCTCTTTCATCTAACCAATCACGTGCGAGAGGGGAATTTGAACCTCTTTGCCGTCCAGCCGTCTAGTATTGATTGATGCACCATGATGCACCAGCGAAAAGAAGAAGAAGTTTTGACATCCAAGCGGTGTGCCGTCGATTAGATCCTCGTCGCTGATTGGTCGATGGATGTAAACGGCACACCGCATGGATGTCAAAACTCTTCTTCTTACCGCTTGGTGCATCAATCAATATAAGTTATTGTCTTCTTCTCATCTTCCATCATTCTTTCGTGACACCTCGAGGAGAACGCATCGGAGTACAGCTAGCTAGTTTCTCCGTTTGCTTTTCCCTTCAGTATGCTTTGGCAAGCCAAGCGCGATGGTTGTCGATGGTTGCGCTTTCGTGTGTTCCCTTCGCATCGTCGTCGTGCGCGGCGCTACTGGAGCCACCACCAGCCGGTTCAAACTGATGCACGGCAAAACTGATACGACACGGTAGCCTTGCTGCCCGACGACGTTTTGCACAGCATCGTCACGCAAAGCTAACGCTGCCGATCGGGATTTGGTTGTCATAAAATTACCGAATTTCACCTCATGTACGCAATAATTGAACAATTATTGTTCAGCATATTCAAACAGCCCTTCTAAGGGCTTTGAAAATGTTTTCCACAAGAGAGAACCGAATAATTTTCCAAGAAAGACGTCGGGACACAAATTTCTACGCATCTTTCATCATTCATTCACACCTCGAGGAAGACGCATCGGAAGACTGCTAGCCAGTTTCTCCGTTTGCTTCTCCCTTCAGTATGCTTTGGCTAGCCGGGCGCGGTGGTCGTCGGTTGTTGCTAGTCGTCTTTGCATCGTTGTGCGCGGTACCAGTGGGGCTGCTAACCAGTTCACACCGGATCAGATCTCTGGTGCGGCAGGAGCGAAAACTTTCTTCACTCTCGCTTCAAAGGGCGTCCGGGCAGCTTTGCAGAAGCCAACAAAATTACACCGCTGAATAGCGCTTGCAGTAAAACAGTCCTTGTAAGGGCTACGAAAATGTCCCACGGGGGTGAAAGAATAATTTTCTAAGGACGAAAGCCCGGGACACAAGTGTCAATCACTATGAGCGCTGTGTGAAAATTGAATAGCGCTCCGTCGCAACCATGACATATTCAATACAAATTTGTTTAAACTGTGCTAGTTGATTGGCAATTTCGAAAACATTTTCTTCTTCTCACATGATGAAGAAAATTTCACTTTGATGAATGTATTACTCAGTGTTGCCATATTTCAATGTGTGCAAGTCTTCGCAAAATTCGTAAATCTCTACAATTTTGCCTAAAAATTTGCATGATTTATCGAAATTATGCAAATGTTCAATCGAAAGCATTTGGTGTGCGTTGTGAAAGTGTCGAAACCACCGAGAATTTAAAATCAACTGCATCAAAGGCGCGGCGCGGAGATTTAGCCATGTTTTGTCGCATAGGAGCTCAATTTTCTGTAAAATTGATTCGAACAGTTCTTTAAAGGGCCAACAATTTTCTGAAAGATGGTACGGTGAGTTTTCCGAGAAAGTTTCTACCGCCAAGAATTTGAAACCAACTACATCAAAAGCATTTTGTGGAAATCAATCCGCATCTTGTCGCAGAAAAGGCAACATTTCTCTAGTGCGAAAATTTCACTATTGCATTCCTTTTCATCATAACAAGTGTTTGAAAATTGAGACCATCAAACCAATTATTCTTACAAAGCCTATCATTGTCGCTGTTCTGACATTTGCTGGCAGAACAACGTAATTATTGATGACAAATGTAATATTTTTAACAAATTCTTGTTCAAACAGCCCTTTTGAGAACAGTTTTAAGAAAGAGTAAACGGTAGATTTTCTGACAAAGTGACGCTGGTCACATAAGTGTCAAAACCGCCGAATTTCGAAAACTACTCCTAAACTAAATGCAACAGCTTGTCTTATCATCTGGTCGTGTCACCGAATCTGGCGAGTACGCTTTCTTCTTGTGTGTACACAGTATATAGCTATAAAGGAATTTCTTCAAACTTTATTTATAACAACATTTCCAACACAAATCCCCAGAATCCACCAAAATCTTGTAGAATTTACATTGTTAAAATTAACGGTTTTCAAAACCATTAGCCACTACAAATTCTATTATTGATCCAAAGAAATTGCATAGTAGTCCTTTGTCGTTCATAACAAACTGCTTTACGTAGTTTACGTCATGCGGTTGTGTCTTGTACACACCCCTCTGGTTTTTATCTCAGTTTTGAGTTATTTCGTTTTCCCGTGTAGCGCTCCGTACAACACTTGGGTGTGATGATCGACGATAAGCTCACCTTTGGTAGCCACGTTGATTACGCCTACAAAAGAGCCTCCACAACTATAGTGGCACTGTCCTGGATGATGGCTAGTAGCTTTGCGGTGCATGCCAGTAAGCACAAGCTTCTGGCTAGGTCGCTACGTTCATTCTAAGGTATGGCGATCCAGCTTGGGGCATGGCGCTAAGTGCCAAAATCTACCGTAGTAAACTGGAAAGGACTTACAGGCTGATGTGCCTGAGGGTTGCGAGCGCGTACCGTACCGTGTCACACGATGCGCTCTGTGTCATCACTAGTATCATCCCTATCAGGGGAACATAGAGTGCTTCGAGATGCGCGGCACAAGAGGCATACGCAGGACTACCAGGAGGGTAAATCCCAGCGTGTGTGGGCCAGTTCCACCAAAAGAAGGTGGACCCATAGGTTGATCACGAGGGTAGATAGTTGGATTAACAGGCGCTATGGAGAAGTAACATTTCACCTGACACAGGTCCTTTCAGGTAATGACTGCTTCTGACAGTAATCTAAATACCCAGTCAATCAGTCATCGTACAAGATGTTGTATAAGATGCTAAAGTGGAGGCGATATACGTACATTTTACATGCGCCTAAATGGAGGCATGCACGTATATGGCCTCCACTTTACCATCTTATGCAACATCTTATACGATTACTGGTTGTTTGGGTAGTTTCGGTTCTCCCGAATGTCCGGTTTGTGCTGGTTTAGAGAAAGCCGCAGAACATGTTTTGTTCGCGTGCCAGCGTTTTCGCACAATGCGTGACCCTATGTGTGCCACATGCGGGGAGGACACAACTCCGGAAAATTTTGTCCAGACAATCTTGTGGACTCGGAGAATGGCTAGTTCAGACGCTATACAATAGATGGTTCAAGGGTTGGAAGTCGGATACGTAGGTTATCAATCTTTTCAGCGCTTAAGTGGCCACGGGAAGAACATCCTGCCCGAGCAGAAGAGAATAACAACAGCATAACAAAATGCGTTATTTTGGCAAAATAACTGCATAATGGAATTAGTTATTTTTATGTTATTAACATAACATATTGAGTTATAAACTAGTCTGTCATAAGCGGCAAAATAACAAGTCACATAACAAAAATTTGTTCCTGGAAAATCAATTTAATAACATGTTTTGTTCGTGTCAATAACAACTTAATAACAGTGAGTGGGAAATATTTCAAGAACAAGTTTTGATATTAAAGAGTTATTGATAACATCCCGAAAGCAAAATTAGTTGTGATATCAAAATCAAACAATCGCACATGCTGTTGAATAGGATGCTAAAGTGGAGGAGATATGCGTACACTTTACCCGTGGTTAAATGAAATCATGTACGCATAGGGTAAAAAATATAATTTGGACATGTATGTAATTTGGACATGCACGGCAATATACGTCTTGTACCGCAAAGCTAATTATAGTAGATACTTCTTTATATCGATTATTGAATCAAGCAGACCCTATTCTGATGACTTACGTTGAAAATACGCTTAACAATAACGAATTTACTTCAAAATGATCGAAAATGTAAATTGTTTCACTAAAACCCCTCAAATGCACAGGTATGCAAGACGACATACACTTTACAGTCACATACAATATTCACCCCAAAATCGTTGAAATAATAATTGTAAGAAATTTAAATGCCTTATTGCAATGAAATATGTTCAATAAAGAAGCATTAGGCAGCCAATCTCTTAACATTCATCTAGAACGCTTAAAATAGGTGGTGTCCAAAATACATTGCATGTTTTCTACTGTTAATATATTTTGGTCATCTGACGAACTACATGGGGAAGCTGCGCGATTGCATACTTGGAGGCGTATTCTGTGGGTCTAGCGATATTTTCTCGATTTTAGCAAAAACTGTAATAGTTATCAAAATAGATGCCTGTTAAGCGGAGAAATTTGATTATTTGCAAGAAAATATTTGTTAACTTATGCTACTTTCATGATTTAGCATTACACATGGCTAAACATTGAGATACTTGCCCTGTCCAAATTATATATACCAAAGTGTGTCCAAAACATATATTCGGTGTCCAAAATGCAATTCTAACAGGCGATTGCAAATTGTTATTTTTTCAGCTTAAAATGCTTTCGTTAAGGTTTTTGTCACCAGAAACGCAAAGTACAATCATATTATAAGCGTATAAGTAACTTTGCAAAATAATCAATTGCTTCCTAAGGAATTTAAGGGACAATGTTTCCAACACTGTCCTCAGCCTGTCCAAAATACATGAATTACCCTATGGCCTCCACATTAGCATCCTTTTCTACATCATACAGGGTGTTAGGTTCCTGAGTGCAAACTTTGTATAGGGTGATAGAGGACCATAAATGGTGCAAAAAATTGTTCTACGCATATGGTCAAATCTCAACCGTTACGTAGTTATTGAACTCCCCATGTTTTTGACTTTTATTGCCTTAACTGGCTTTAACTTTAAAATGGCCAAACTTATCGCAGTTTTTTTACCCTTATTCGAAAGATTTTTGAATTTTCTATCAAATGGCATCTTTGAATCGATTGGTTTAGTTAAAAAACTAAGTTTTCTAGAGCAAAATAATTAAAAATAGTGTGCTTTAATTTGTTCATGTCAATTATCTTTGAAACATGCGTAATAAATTAAAATTCTTTCTTTGGCAAAGTTGTGGCCCCTGTTCCACTCTACAATTCGTTCTTTGAAATCAAACGTCTATCTCTTATCGTTTTCTTGCAATTTTGATATAAACGTCGCATTTCAGATCATAAATTTGCAATAGTCATGGTAAGCACTTTTTTGCGCACTGTGCCGCACATTTCAATCAAAATTCCGGACCAACAATTGAAAAGGCCGCATCAACATTTTGTAAACAAACATGTTTCTGACCACTTGAGGCCTTTTGAACTCCACCCACACACCTCACCACCATTAACAGAAAGCGCAAACATCAAGCTTTCTGTTAATGGTGGTGAGATGCCTGGGTGGATTCCAGAAGGCCCTAAGTCGACATAAACGTGTTTGTTTACGCAATGTTGTTGCGGCCTTTTCAATTGTTGGTCTGGAATTGCAAGAAAACGGTAAGAGTTAGAAGTTTAGCGTCCAAGAACGAATTGTAGAGTGGAACAGGGGCCACAACTTTGCCAAAGAAAGAATTTTAAATTATTACGCATTTTTCAAAGACAATTGACAAAAACCAATTAAAACTCACTACTTTTGAGCTATTTGCTCTTGAAAACTTAGTTATTTAACTAAACCAATCGGTGCAAAGATGCCATTTGATAGAAAATTCAAAAATCTTTCGAATAAGGGTAAAAAAACTGCGATAAGTTTGACCATTTTAAAGTTATAGCCAGTTAAGGCAATAAAAGTCAAAAACATGGGGAGTTCAATAACTACACACTTAGAAATTCTGAAATTTCCACGAAACGGAATTACCAAAAAACCTAAATGTTTTCAAGACTGAATCACAAATTGGACTCAATTTTACGCGCATCATGTAAGTGCTGGTTGGTTAACAAATCCGTTTCACCAGAAACGTAGAATCACTATCACGTTCATCAGCCACCTTCCAACTCCGTGAAACAGCCGAGAGGTAAGAGATGTGGCTCACAATCAGCAGATCCAGTGTTCGAATCCCATGCATGACAATATTTTACTTTTCTATGTTTTATCTGTCAAATCGGTTCTAGCGATTGCTAGACGCTAAGAAAAAATAAGTTTTATTTTGGGGTGTCTTGAAAGACGTAAATTTACATGTCATAACCTCTAAATTTGTGTTTTTGAAGATGCTCGTATATGTCAGGTTCAGGACACTTAAAATTACATGATATTTTCTAGGTGTGTACGTAACGGTTGAGATTTGACCATATGCGTAGAACAATTTTTTTCACCATTTATGGTCCTCTATCACCCTTTTAAAAGTTTGCACTCAGGAACCTAACACCCTGTATATGACTTCGTGTTGGCTAAGAATGCTACACATATTTAGACTAGCATGTGAGAATGGCGGAACAATCATTGCGAACTTCAGTTTCTCTCTTCCCTCATAGGCGTATTTTCAACTATTCATGTAATTTTTTACCACAAATAGGTAGATACGACATCATCCTCTGGAACAACAGGGAAAACATGTGAAAATATAAAATAATTCTCTTATATTTTCAGCATTCGAATTTCGGTCCCCATACAGAGTACCTCGGATCATTATCATCGTTTGACGAATTCTTTTCAAGATTACGGCTCAGCTATGGATTATTTCCGGAAGAGCCTTTATTTAGTTTTAAATATTGTTTATAATGTTTTTCGAACAGATAAAGTGGTTTTGTGCCTTTTTGAGAACGATTTCACGCATAGTTCAAAGGGGTTTTCCCTCTTCCCAAATTAAGAGTACAAAATAAATAAATAAATAAATAAATAAATAAATGAAATATTTCTGAAGCATAACTCGCGAAATACTGTAAACAACGTTGTTGAATGACGTATCAGAAGGCAGGCTCCAGAGGCACGTTATCCTCCATTTGGGACAGTTGTGCCATTAAAAATATACATTTTAAATATATACATTTTAGATACATTTTCGCTGTATAAGAATGGAATCAATCATTCTTAAGCAAACTTTAGCTTAAGAAACTGTTGTTCAGTTACTTCTGTTCCTTGGGATAGCATAAAGTATTTGTACCCTCTCAATAATACAATAATAATCAAACTTGTTCCACAACAAAATGTAATATTGAAATGTTATTTAATGGCTGTATACCAATAGCTTGGTCATAACAAAATAAGATGGTCCAACAAAACATGTTATGGAAACGTAATGGCTTGATAATACAATAATAACAAAACGAGATATAAAAACATGTTTTGTAATTTCGTTGTTATTAATTTGATATTCCCCTCTGCTCGGGTGGTAATGTTACTGTCGTGCCGTCGGTCTACTGGGTTGGATCCGAGCCCGCGGTTGGAAAGTGGTCCTCGACAAGATCGGGACAGGTAGATGCCCCATGTCGGCACGTCCTTCTGTGTGCTGGCTGATACGGCGCTACTTGCGGGAAGGTCAAATCGCTGTTCTCGCGGTATAAGTTCTTAATACTTGCTGTGCAGTTGGAAGCAGGCGTGGTGTCGACCCTGTCTGCCTTCCGAGGACAAAGGGAATGGTAAGGACCACTTGGGAAACTTCTTAAGCGTCAGTATACTACCTTGGTGGACTCCCCAAAGCCAATCATCGATGTTCGCTGTTCGCTAGCTATGCAACTAGCCTTGAGGGTGCGATGTGCAGTAGCCCCTCCCTGAAGCAATGCCTTTTTGGTGGTTCCGGTAGTGTTTTGGCGACCATGGAAATGCTATTTAGTACTCTTGGCTTTCACTTTTTTTTTTGTAGAAGACGGTCCTTAACCCCACACTGTCTGGACCTCCCTGTTCAAGTGTCTTTTGAGCAGATAAAAAAGAAGAAAAAAATATCCTTGCCTTACTCCAGCGACGACCTGGATGGGGTTAAAAGAACAAAAATACCGAAGCCATCATATTCACCCTAGTTTCCTATTGGGCCATATTCAGATTTGAACGGATTTAGACTACACCAGAATAAGCATGTTATTAAGTGATAAAAAAACCGAATCAAACATGCATATGTCATCAGCTCGCTCAACACTGAAATGGTCCATCGTTTCTGTACAACTCCAACGAAAGAGAAAGGCAAAGCTGATTGATAGCTGCAGTAAAATATCGTTTTATTTTTGCATCAGAACATGGTATTCTATAAATATGGAAAATGCATCATAAAAACGCCTCCTCAATTATTTTTGACACATTTATTAATTATGACTGTGTACGATTTATTGGCAACTTGTTATAAACTTGTTTCAGGGATTCTCCGCAGATCATTGGATAGGTTCCCACCACATAATCAAGAAGTATTCATTTACGACTGTTGCAAGTTCAAGGCTTTGTGATGAGCGACATCCCACAACAGAATCAATACCTTTCTGGTATGTAACTGGTTCCGATAGGTCTTAATTTATCACTCAACACTTCAATGTATTAAGATAAATGAATCTGATAGGTACCCTAAGGGAATCCTTTTTCAACGATGCGGGATGGCAGTTGAGGCAACATAAATTTCTCAACTCCATCTTGGCTGCGAGATGAAGAAATCGAACGAACGATAACCGATCACAGCCTTTTGTGCCCGTGGAAACGAAAGAATTCTGATATGCTTTACCAATGAACCATTAGCCGATGACCAACGCCCAGGCCGCAGAGATTTACATCATCGTGATCATGAATGGGAATGAGCAGTTGTCTTGCTTGGTTCTATTTACATTACTCATTATTGATTGGCTGCAATCAATGTTTTACATGTTACCGTGAAATAGCAGGCTCGATTGGTTGATCAGGCCAAAAAATTTCAAAATAAGTTAATAATTCCAAAAGAACAGTTTTAGTTTTGAACAAATAGGGTAGCGAATAAGGGTAGCCGATATTTTGGATACTCTTCGCTATAACTCAGTCAACTCCAAACCAATTGACTTGAAATTTTGTACACGGCTAGATACTATACGTATCTCATAGCGTTCCAAAAAAATATGTTCATGAGGAAGAATGGCTTCACGCAGCTTCATTTTTGTAGTGGGGTTAAAATGTGTAGGGTGATGATAAGATAATCTTATTTCGTAATCTGTAGAAATCAAGAGCTGTGCATCTCAATATAGTACAGCTCAGAAACAAAACAGGCACAACCAAGCAGTGGCGCCCTTGTTGATAAGTACAAGATCCCAGCGTGCACGCAACGCGATCTTACTATAATAATTGCATATGCATTCATGCTACCAATTTCCAATTGTAATAAACGGTATGATAATTCATTTTGTTGACACTTTACAGCCCCGAGTCATCATCAGCACCTTGGCAAGAAAAAGGTACCACCGAGTGCCACCGTCAGCTGCTCGTTTGTCGTCAGGAATAATTGCGGCATGTATGAATGCTAAATCACTGCTCCTCTTCCATATTCTACCCAACTTACCATTCTGGTTACCCATGCTTACGAAAGGAATTTACGCGTGGGAGGAGCTACACATGGACAAAGTGATCGTTTAGCGTTTTCGCATGAGGAGCCATGGAAGATTACAAGCTGTCAAATAAAGTGATAAATAATCCATAGCTATCTTCCCCGGCCGGCGGCTGCCGCCCAGTGCCCAGCAAGAATAAACACATCCGCTAACAAAAGTTGCAAATAATAACGCTGTCATGGGTGGTATGTCGTTCTTTGAGGGCGCACGCAAGTAAATTGCCTCGGTAATCCATTAATACTCGATAACGGCGTGTGCGTTCCATAAATAAACTTCTTCAGAGAAGAGTGCTTGAACTTGTAGGGTGGGTCGATTGTACAAGGGATCAGAATTTATTTATTTTGTAGATCAGTATGAGTTTAAAAGTTTACATGTATGTCAGAAAAGTATTAGATTAATTGAAATATTTTCAAACTAATAAAAATATGAGCGCCACCCTAACGGAAGAAAGTTATGCTCGTGACTTGCATCTCAGCGTGTGTCAAGAATAAATGACCTGAAGAACATGCCATTACTCTCTGGAATTGAAGTCCAACAGTAATAGCTATTGTAAGTTGTTAATCGGGGTTTTAAAATGTTGTATTGATAACATATGTTGCGTTCCGTGAAGTATTCTGTTTTATGAAACTAGTTCTAATTTCGGTCTTATTATTATTATCTTTATTAACGAGATTTTCAGCCCAGGGCTGGTTCATCTCGGTAAAAATAGTAATCGTTTGAGGTGGTCTAGTACAGAGTTTGATGTTACATGTTGAGTTTCTTTACAATAATACTATCAGATATGTATTTTGGGTTATTCGGTTGTCGTAGTTGATTGTTTATCTTATTTACTTCACCTTCAGCTATAGCTGTACAGATTGTTTGGTTACCTAAATTATTTGCCTAACCCTAGTTTTAAAAGTCGTTCTAGTTAAATTAAAATCAAACCACGGTACACTGTTTAACAAGCACACACATCTCTCAAACGGGTGATGCTGACCTGAAACGATTCTCTTCGAGCCAGGTATTTATGTTCGGTCCCAGACGGGGACCTGCCAAAGCCCCAAGCTGCTGGTCTTGAGTCGACGGCTGCTTCCGGGGTGGGCGCTCAAGGCCTCTTTTCTTTACCTGGATCTCAGGGTCGTTGTGGTGGTCTTGGAGAATTCCTGGGCTGTTGGTGTGGTGAAAAGGCGGACATTACAAGGTGGATTTTAAAATGGGAAAACAAGATTTCTAACAATGAACACTAAATAAACTCAACTGTGGTTCAGAGGGCCATACAACATTTATTAAAATCTAAACTTTTTAGGGAAACGGTATTTATTGAAAAGTATAGATGAAGGGAGGGGGGGGGGGTGTTTACAATAATGGAGTGAGCTCACCGGTAAGTTGCGGCCGTTGCTGCTACGATGATCAGGTGCTGTAGACGTTGGTGCCAGTTGGGATCTTCTTTCTTCTTCTCCATGCTTCTTCTTCTTCTAATTGGTTCTTCTGCTTCGCTTCAACTTCTCAATCACTTAACGAGGGGGGGGGGGGGGGATTGGTGTTTGACGGTAAGGCCAAAATAACTACGGCCATTGTTCCACACGGCCCGGAGAGTGGTACCACAACGCGCGCGCACTTTCACAAAGTCGGGAAATCGAGCGAGTCGACACCATTGTTTGGCAAGTTACAGTCTTTGCGGAACGTCACTAGGCGATCCTACACAGTAGAATAACTAGCCACAGAAGTCCAATGTCGCGACTATTCATGTGACTACACTGAAATAAATTTTGTTGTGGAAACTACCGATTCCATAGCAAAATTACTAACCGTACCTATGATTCTCAACCGACAACAAAATCTGTTAAGGTAACTGAAATATGCTTGAAATTACAATGCATTGTAGTAAATTCAACTAAAAGCATAGTCGTCTCAACAACAAAACATTGTTATTTTTTCCAGGACACGCATTTTACAACACAGTATGGTTAAAAATACAATGCTCATTTGTAAAATTAAGATTATTTTTGGTAATGTTAACTGCATTGCTAGTTAAGTTGACAGTGTTTTAGTCGAATTAACCAGAAATTGTTGTCGGTTGAGAATCATAGGTACGGTTAGTAATTTTACTATGGAATCGGTAGTTTCCACAACAAAATTTATTTCAGTGTAACATCTAGTTTGCCACGTCCTTACAGCGTCAGCAGCGGTACTAGAAGTGTCAAGTTAAGTTTGTTTACCAAAACAAAAGGTCCTCTACAAGATGGCCTCTTAAAAATAGTAAGTTATTGCAATTAAGGTTATTAAAATAATTAAATGAGAAAAGTGACTACAGCGCCATTGGAGTTCTAGTGTATTTCTATTTCCTACACTGAGGTAGCCTATACTTGCCACTTCCGACTATCACTGCAGTTATTTAAAAGTTCACCACACTCGCTCGATAATTTTCGCGCGTTAATGATCGAAGTAGGCTGGGCTCAGCTGGCATTAACTTTTGATTATTCGGTGTCTATTTGCCAGCCGTTGTGGTGTAGCCATACTTTTTAACATTGAAAATTGTTTGTGACGTTTGTCGGAGAGCATCCGACCGAAATAGTTTGATTCGACCTCCACACGACCTTGCCTGAACGTACCTCCCTTTTCTGCCAGTCCAATCCAGTTATCCAGCTTCCGTAAGTCTTATCCTGGCCTGTACCCTCAGTTCCTAGTCATCTGTAGACTTCCTCCTCGCATGCAGTAGTAAGAACACCACCGTTTCACACAAAACACATTTATTCACAAAAACGACATAATATTTATTCTTACTAAACTACGTACATTTATTGCTTAGACTAACAAAAAAACGGCAAGGGTTCGCCCCTTGCAATTGCTCGCGACGACGGACTGATGTACACTGACTGCTCTCGATCGCCGTGCTAGTTTTCTCCCGATGACCAGTGATGACCGTAGTGGTGGTAGATAGTCCGAGAGTCCGAGTTCACGAATCGGTTCACTACTACGTAGCCACAGTAGCTCAGTTTACGACGGAGTACCTAAACGCGGAGAGTATTACTGCTGTTGGCTGCGTCCGTGGAAATAATTGGTGAGCTCGCAGACATCCTCACCCACCCTGAAGTTACCGGAAAACTTCTGAAATATAAAGAAAACACTCCTCTCGATGCACTGGATGGAATCTACGCAATCAGCCCTAATCCTCTTGAGTCTTCATTGGCAACAAACATATTTTAACTACCGGTCGTTTCAAACTCCCAGTTGCAGTTCGTACTGTAACGACTCGAGTGACTCCATCTTCGCCAGGGTGCAGCTCTTGAATCCGGCCCATCTTCCATTGTGTAGGTGGTTGGTTCGGTTCAACAACAACAACCAATTTTCCTACCTGAATGTCTACGGCTGGCTGCCAATGTTTGGATCGAGCCTGAAGCTGGGATAAATACTCGCGACGCCAACGTTTCCAGAAGTCCTGTAGCTGCCTCTGAATTAATTGGAACTGCGTCAACCGATTGAGCTGGATATTACCAAGATCAGGATCGGGAAGTGCTAATAACGATCCTCCAATCAAAAAATGTGCCGGTGTTAGCGGTTCTAAATCCAAAGGATCGTCTGATAGGGCAGTCAATGGTCTTGAGTTCAAGCACCCTTCAACCTGCGTCAACAAAGTGCTGAAATCTTCCTGGGACACAGGGTTTCCTCCGAGGACTCTTAGCAAGTGAAATTTCGCTGAGCGAACCGCTGCTTCCCATAAACCTCCAAAATGTGGGGCACTTGGAGGGTTGAAGTGCCAGTATATTCCCTCGTTCGCGCATTGGCTCGAAATGATCTCACGATGTGCCTTGTTTTTCAGCAACTCGAATAGCTCCTGCATTTGGTTCCTCGCTCCCACAAAATTCGTCCCGTTATCTGAGTAGACATCGGTGCAGCGGCCCCGGCGCGCAAAAAAACGTCGCAAAGCCTGTAGAAACCGCTCCGTAGACAGGTCTGACACCAATTCCATATGCACGGCCTTCGTCGCCATACACACGAAGATTGCGACATACGCCTTGATCGGTTTTCGTCCTCGACCAGCTCGCAGATACACAGGACCAAAGTAATCTACGCCAGTTTTTGAGAACGGACGTGAAACTGTGACTCTGGCAGCCGGCAGTTCTCCCATCTGCTGCTGAATTACGGACGGTTTTGCACGGAAGCATCGTTGACACTGATGAACGACCTTTTTTGCCAAGTTTCTGCCTCCTAGTGGCCAGTACCGTTGCCGAACTGTACCTAGTAGTAATTGGGGCCCGGCGTGCAGGTACATTTGATGGAAATGGCGAAGAATCAACTCGGTTAAAGCGTGTCTCGCCGGTAAGACAATCGGATGTTTCGTTTGCGGCGGCTCTGCAGAATGAGTTAATCTACCACCGACCCGTAAGATGCCTCTTTCGTCCATTCGAGGATTGAACCATCGCAGAGGGGAATTTCGTGCCACAGGTGTGCCAACCGACAACTTGCTGATCTCCTCTGGGAACGACTCCTCCTGAACCTTCCGAATGATCACCTGCTCCGCAGCTTGTAGTTCAAAACTAGATAGAAATCCTGTCCGTTTCACATCCGCTGAGCACCGTAAGTTGTTCAGGAAGCGCAACCAGTATGCGGTCATCCGTATTAACCTCGTAAACGATGAAAACTTTGATAAAAGATCCGAAATGAACCCAATTTCTTTCGACGAAGCACAAGCCATCACATTGCGTCGTTTCTCCAACTCTTCTTCTGGGGTGTTCTCCACGGGTTTGGGCCAATTTTCAGGAGTATCCAGCAGCCAGGTAGGTCCATACCACCACAAATCGTTCCCAATGATGTTGTTCGGCGAGATTCCACGCGAGATCAGATCAGCAGGGTTTGTAATTCCAGGAACGTGTCTCCATTGACCTGCTTCCGTCAAACCTTGAATTTTCGCAACTCTGTTCGCGACGAAAGTTGTCCATGTTCCCGGTGGTGACCTTATCCAATGGAGTACGCATGTCGAATCCGTCCAAAATTGAACTCGGCCATCTGTTTTCAGCGAGTCTGCTACCTTTTCCCAAAGTTGAGCTGCCAAAAGTGCACCGCAGAGCTCTAACCGAGGCAGAGACTGCACCTTGAGGGGTGCCACCTTTGATTTCGAGGTCAAAAGGTGAACCGAAACTGCGCCATCGTCTCTCTGGCTCCAAACGTAGATTGTCGCGCCGTAAGCGACTGTTGAGGCGTCCGAGAAACAGTGATATTCTACGGAAAATGAACCTGGACCTATGACGCATCGTGGAATCCGAATTTCGTTCAGTGAAGGAAGTTGCTCGTGGAATGTTCGCCATTCCTCACCCACCATTTCGGGTAGTGGGTCGTCCCATTGAAGATTTTGACCTTCCTTGTTCTTCAGACACCAAAGTCGCTGCATGAAGATCTTGGCAGAAGTGATGGTCGCTCCAAGTAGGCCTAGTGGATCGAAAAGTCTCGCTATGAAACACAGCACCTGCCGTTTTGTGAGGATCTGATGCTCGTTGATAGGAGGAATGTCGAACTTGAAACGGAATTGGTCTACGTTGGGAAGCCATGTTAAGCCCAATGCTTTCACTTCTGCATCCTGGTCCCAATCAATGCCGTTCGAATCAGGTAACGCCAGATTTTCCCTTGGAACTCCTTCTAGCACTTCCGGGCGGTTGGAAGCCCACTTTCGCAGTTTGAATCCACCGCTGATCATCATCGCGTCAACTTGCCTTCTCAATTCGATCGCCGATTCGACGTCTTCTGCTCCAGAGATAACGTCGTCCATATACACGTCCTCTTCGATAGTTGGTGCTGCTAAAGGAAACTTGTCCCGCTCATCGGACGCCAGCTGTTTCAAGGTCCGAGTAGCAAGATACGGTGCCGATTTGGTGCCGTACGTCACGGTTAGAAGCTCGTATGTGGAAACCTTCCCATCTGGTGACGTCCACAAAACGCATTGTAGAGGAGTGTCCTTCAAATTCGTCCAGATCTGTCGAAACATTTTTTCCACATCAGCTACCACCATCACCTGACGAATCCGACTACGGAGAACGATCGACCTGAGATCTTGCTGAACGACTGGTCCAGCATACAGTGCATCATTGAGTGATACACCCGTAGACGTTTTACACGAAGCGTCGAAGACCACTCTCACCTTGGTCGTGGTGCTAGACTCCTTGATCACCGGGTGGTGGGGTAGAAAACAACGCTTGACTCTATTCTCCTCGCAGTCATTCACCATTCGCATGTGACCGAGCTCTAGATATTCAGTCATGAAGTCGCTGTACTGCTTCTGAAGCCGCTCATCCTTGGACAACCTTCGTTCTACCGCTCGCAGCCGTCTCAGAGCAATATCCTTCGATTCACCAATTTCCGCCAAAACTTCGGGGTTCTTGGGGAGGGTGACCGTGTATCGTCCGTCCAATTCCCGTTTGACTGTCCGTTCGTAGTTCTCCTCGCAGTGCGCTTCTTCTGGAGAGAATTTGCTGACGGCTCCCACTTCCTCGCAGGACCAAAACCGTGCCACTAGTTCCTCCAGATCGTCCGAGACTGCCATATTGCAAGTGTACTTGGTACCCTGACTTGCTGTAGTGATTTCGCCTGTCACTATCCACCCAAATACGGACTCGGTCAGCACAGGTAAACCCTTTCCAAGTTGGATTTCCCTTCCGGTTGGAAAGAAGCTGAAGAAAGCTTGGATCCCTAACACCAAGTCGACCTTTCTTGACCGGAAAAACTCCGGATCCGCTAATTCGATGTCTACCGGTATATCCCATCCATTTGCCTGAACTGTAGAGGTTGGTAGGCAAGCTGTGACCTTCGGTAGAACGAGAAATTCCATCGATCGAGCGTACGACGAGTTTCGAGACTTGACGACCGCTTTGATCTTGCGAGATGCCTTAGTGCTTGATTGACCGATGCCCATAATCGAAATGTCCGTCCTTTTAACCGCTACCTTCATCGTCTGGTAGAGATTCTCGGTGATGAAGTTGCATTCCGACCCTGAATCCAGTAGCGCTCGTGCTGGATAGCGAGAACCTTGGTCGTCTTCGATCACTACGACTGCTGTAGCTAGGAGAACCTGAGATGAGACGCACTGTGCCGCGTTGGAAGAAGTAGATTCAACCGCTGAGGCATTCGCTGCCTTCGAAATCGCACCTGTGCCGTCCTGCTTAGCGCTATCCCCCAGATTCGCCTTCCCTGATGATCCTTGGCTACCGTTAGCGTCTCCTGCTTTGAAGCACAGCAAGGAGAGATGTCGTGCCTTACAATACCGACAAGAGAACTTCGATGCACACTCTCGAGCAAGATGACCACGTTTGAGGCAATTGCGGCAGAGCGATTGAGCCCGCAGTAGGGACTCTCGACTGGACAACGACATCTTCAGAAAGGCTGGACAAATGTGGAGTCCATGAATTTCCGAACACGACGGACACTTAGCGTTGTTCGATTGTACGGCGTTGTTGCTGACCTTCGCTGAGAACGGTTTCCGTTTCGGTAGTAGGGAATGGTCGATCTTCGTTTCTACCTTCGCTGGTAGAGCTTCGAGAATTTGTATTCTCCGCTGCAGAAATTCCAGCAGATCCTTCACAGTGTCCTGCTGCTTCGTAGACGAATGTTCTTCCCACCCGCGTCGTGTGGTAGGATCGAGACGAGAACTTAGAAGTTCCACCAGCAACAGATCCTTATAATCCGCTGGCTGGATAATCTGGTCGAGCGTTTGAATAACACGGTCGAATCCATCAACCAATTTGTGGAGATCCGTGATTGATTCCTTGCAGAGAGACGGCAATTTGATTAGCGCTTGCACCTGCTTCTTTTTTAGAAGCTTATTGTTGTTGTAGCGTTTTAGCAACGTCTGCCAAGCAACCTGATAATTGTCCCTCGTGATCTTTAGCGGATCGATCAGTGCCTTTGCCTCACCCGCCAGGCAACCTTTCAGATAGTGAAATTTCTCCACTGCTGGTAGATCGGGTTTTTCGTGAATCAGGGAAGTGTAAAGATCCCTGAAACTCAACCAATCGTCGATGTTGCCATCAAAACATTGAAGCTTGATTTGAGGCAGCCGAACGTGGTCCATTATGCCATGTAGAGTGGCGTCTCCAGGATGAAGCGTTTGGTTCTGAGTGGCATCGCTCTGAAACGCTTGAGCCTTTTCCACCAGAAACGATTTCGCATCGTAGTAGCGGTTCTCCATGTCCACTTGGCTGGTCTGAAGGCTCTCTTGTTCCTCGAAATCTTCGTGCGCTTCGATTTCCCAAACAGTTTCACTAATCTGTACCCATAGCGTATCCAACTTCTCAAGGCGGACATTGATTTGAGCAGCGGTAGTATCATCTTTGAAGTTTTTAACAAATACGCAAATATTACTCAAAGATAATTTGAGTCCCTTCAGTTTTGTAGTTAACGACTTCAGGGAATCAGCACTCCTCGTGACGGGTTTCGACATGGTTGCTTGCCTTACGCAACCGGAATTCAGATGAAACTCGGAAATCAGGCAGTATGCTCCACTCGCAGTATCGTTGAATCGTTGGTGAATCCAAATTCGAGAGAAAACGCAGATGTAGTATACAAATTTGTTTGCTTCGGCTAGACATATACTGTTCAGCTCACCTATGAGAAGAAACAGCGGCGCTACCGAAGCCAAAAGCAGCAAACTCCGATTTGGTTCACCTCAACGCAACGTACGATCCGTTGCCTCAGATTCCGTTTCAAGCCAGCAAATGCGTAGGAGTGGAAAACCCAATAATGTAGTATGCAAATTTGAAACTTCGGCTAGACATATACTGTTCGCCTCACCTATGAAACTACAGCGTGCAATTGTAGCCGAGTCCAAATTGCATCCAAATGTCCAAATCGTCACAATTCTCAACGTCGTGGGTGGTACAGTGTGAAATCGCCTCAATTCAATTCAATTCCAGTGCAGCGGAGAAGAAACAATCAATGTAGATACACAAAATTGCCTGCTTCGGCAGGACATATACTTAGTCTCACCTGGAGAACTAAAGATGGCGCTGAACGAATTAGCTTCAGTCCGAAAACCAACGAAAAACCTCAGGGATTGCGTCCAGAAATAAGTTGACTCGCAACAATCCAATTAGCATCGAAAGGATTGATATTTATTTAGTGTGTAGCACCGTAAATCCAGCTTCGGCTGGGCATATACTGTTAATGTGTATTTACCTGACCGCAATGGCCGTTGCGTGATGCCCGAGCCTGGAAGCTACTTCGGTGTCGTCCCTCTCGTCACTATCGGTCGTCCGTCGTCGTCGCAATGTTGCCCACCTTCGAATCGTAGTACAGATGTGAGGAAACGTCCGAACCAGTTCTTCGCGAACCGATTGATCCTTCGCGGTGTCCGTGGAATGGCGCCGTATGCCGGGGAAGGAAGTCGTCAAAACCAGTTTCAACAAACCGATTGTTCGTCCGTATCACCGATGGATCCGTCGGTCGAGGGCACTCACAGCAACAAATCGCACAGAAATCGTAGGATTGGTGTTAGAATAATATTTGGTAATGCTTCGGCAAGACATATACCGGTTCTTACATACCTGAACGGTAGTAGAACAACGCTCTGGTTATTCTACAATCCAGTTGACGGTCCAAGGGGGCTAATCGAATCCGACTCCAGTCTCGTTATCACTGATGTCCAATGTTGTTGGTGATAATTACTGATGTTGTTGGCGAACAGCTTGAGTGCGACTGCAAATGGCAATTGGATAGCGCCTTCCAGACGATGGCGGAATAATCCCTTCAGCATACAGACGATGACTGTAGGATCCTTTCAGGCGACTTGAGATGGCGATTACTTCCTTTGAGGACCTTTCAGATGGCGGTTGCTCTATTGAAGGTACTGTATAGTATGGCGGTATCCTTTGTCCACTGAATGGCCTTTGCTGGACGTTCTTGGCGCGAAGTGGTCGAAGCGTCGAAATTCGACCGATCCGAGGTCTGGCGGTTGTGGAGAATCCGGTTCGAAGGACCAGCTTATGTCGGAGAGCATCCGACCGAAATAGTTTGATTCGACCTCCACACGACCTTGCCTGAACGTACCTCCCTTTTCTGCCAGTCCAATCCAGTTATCCAGCTTCCGTAAGTCTTATCCTGGCCTGTACCCTCAGTTCCTAGTCATCTGTAGACTTCCTCCTCGCATGCAGTAGTAAGAACACCACCGTTTCACACAAAACACATTTATTCACAAAAACGACATAATATTTATTCTTACTAAACTACGTACATTTATTGCTTAGACTAACAAAAAAACGGCAAGGGTTCGCCCCTTGCAATTGCTCGCGACGACGGACTGATGTACACTGACTGCTCTCGATCGCCGTGCTAGTTTTCTCCCGATGACCAGTGATGACCGTAGTGGTGGTAGATAGTCCGAGAGTCCGAGTTCACGAATCGGTTCACTACTACGTAGCCACAGTAGCTCAGTTTACGACGGAGTACCTAAACGCGGAGAGTATTACTGCTGTTGGCTGCGTCCGTGGAAATAATTGGTGAGCTCGCAGACAACGTTATTGCTGTATGTTTTATTGATTTTAGTTTTCCATTAGCGTTAAACAACTAACACTCGCGGAACTGCGGACCGTCTTCTTCACTTCTCCGGACCAAAACATAAAAAAGAACCCCCCAAATTCCCGCCATGTCATTTTATAGTTCTCCCAGAAGGCCCAAGGAGAGAAGGGGGGGGGGGGGGTAGTCCTTCCACCCTGCAGCTTGACTTCTTATTCCGAAATTGCATATCATGGCTTTGGTGACAAATGCTTATTCAAAGACGCCGATGATCATGACAGTTACTTACACACTAAACAGATTTTAACAATTTTTGAGTAAGGTGTCATATAAATTGAGTTTATTAAAATTCCGATTTTAGGCTACATGCGAAGCCTTGACACTACCTAACGGACACTTGTTTTCCATTTTTTTTTTGTAAATAAATAATCTGGTAATTGTATATAAATCAATAAATATGTAAATAAAGCATCTAATATTGAATAGTAAATAACTAAATAAACAAATAAATAAATAAATAAATAAATAGAAAAAAAAATAAATAAATAAATAGATAAATAAAGCATCTGAATAATAAACAAATCTACAATCGGAATATATAAACAGAACAAAGTAAACCAATAAATAAATAAATAAATGAAAAGACACCTTAAACTACTAAGTATAAAATAAACATAACCCAAACACAAAACTGTGGAGACCAACATTTATTATACACTTAGACATTTAAATAAATAATACAAAGTTACAATATTCAATAAAAAAAACACAATAACAATAACATGCTCTGAACCAACAGCTAGCCTTTCCACCACACAAGACATTGTTACCCAAACGGTTGGTAACAGACCATAGGGTTTAGGTGCTAGTTGTGGACCCCCTAAGCCATAGAAATTTACTTCTGCGGCTTTTTAGCGAAATGGACACCCCTGTTTTTGCCGAAACCGTTGACTTTTATGTAAAACTTTTAATGCATAAGTGTAAAGGAACAAGTCATTGTTCTATTTATCAAAAGTACCATTTATATTTTTTCAAAATAAGCAAAATATCATTTAAATTGAAGTATGTTTTTCATATGGTGGATTTCTTATAATTTCGAAGCAGCAGCAAATAAGGTATTACGAGTGGTTGAGTGTGTCCACCATACAAACAAGTGAATTTTTAGCTTATCTACATGTATTCGCAGATTTAGCAATGGATGCAGTATTACATTTTTGATCAGAACTTACTCAAAATAGCAATTTCAATGTTGTAGTCTATTCGGGGCGAAATGAACACTGGCAATTATGAATGGATGTACGCGCGTTGCATACTGTTAGGCGTTTTAGAGAGTTTGAAAAAAATCGATCCGATTATTTTAGCCTGAAATTTATTTAATTAACTTTGAAGTTATGTAAATTCGTCTAAGATGGAGTATCATATCATATCATATCGTATCATATCTTTGGCATTGATCTCCGTTGGCAAATTACTTAACTGGTCGATATTCTCAAAGATACAGCATAAAATATGCAGGGGTGTCCATTATGCCCCGATGGGCGTCCATTTCGCCCCGTACCTTTCCTGCCAGCCCTGAAAAACACACGGTTTTCAACTCATTATTTCTTCACAATAATGACATTCTACCAGCTGTAAATAATTGAAATGCGTAGGAAACAAGTTAAAGTTGTAAGCCAACTGATATTATGTTAAGCTTTTGTCGGTTATACAGGTCTAACATGCTCATTTGCTTAGGGTGTCCATTATGCCCCTAATACCCCTACGTCAGTGGATTGTTCCTAGTGGAATTTTATTCCAAGTTTCATGTCCCCTCTTTATGTTAAGACCATACAACATTAATATATTATTCTAGTTAAATACGTATTTGGAAATATGCATCGATGCTGCCTATATCGGACCCCACTGGGGTCCACTATAGGATTATTTATAAACATCTCGGCGCCTATAGTGGACCCCCATTTGATTTCCATGTTATCAGTCACGCTGCCGACGGAGCCTATAGTGGACCCTCCTGAATGTACCTATAGTGGACATTTTTGAGTGTTTACATTCATTAAATAGTTAAAATAACCGATTTTTATGGCCGCTGGGCAATTCGTTTGCCAGGAACTGCTGTGTATCAATGCAATGTTATTGATGTTCCTTCGGTGGAAATTGCCTGGAAATTTGGGCATTTATATTCGAGTTTTTCTGTGGGGGATCCACTAAAGGCGCAGGGTCCACTACTAGCACACAACCCCTACGCTGTGGAATGCCGAGCAACCCAGAACAATTGACGGTGACGTAAACGACGAGCCGGGCTGCAAAACGGTGAGTCGATAAGGAGAGCGTCCAATATAGCTCTGGTCCTCACAAGTTCCTACCTCATGCTTCTACGGGTCAAGCGATGACAAAGACCGCCAGCTAAGAGTTGTGTGCTTAGCTGGTAGTGCAGCCTGGGCACTGTTGTCCTTCTGACTTCAGCTAGATTGAGGAGGTACAATCCGAGCGTCTGTTCACCAAGGAGGTGCGGCTCAAACAGCGTCTGTTCTGGCATCCAGTGGCTGAATAAGAAACGCTACAACACGCCCAGCTAGATCCAAGATGGTAGCCCCATCAGCGTGGTCGTCCCAGTGTTGGTTGGGACGTTAAACAGAACTGGCACGGTGGCCCTCCGGCGCAACAGGAGTGTTGGCGTAGGCCCAATAAGCCACCCGTAAAAACCCCCATTGCGAATAAAATAGGAGATATGTAATACAACTCGATACAAGCGGCAAAGACCCACGCGACGAAATAAGGACTACAAATGGAAACTTTGAACATGGAATTGCAAGTCACTAGGTTTCGCAGGATGTGACAGGATAATCTACGACGAACTACATCCCCGCAACTTCGACATTGTGGCGTTGCAGGAACTTTGTTGGACTAGACAGAAAGTGTGGAAAAGCGAGCATCGAGCGGCTACCTTCTACCAAAGCTGTGGCACCACCAATGAACTGGGAACAGGATTTATAGTGTTGGGCAAGATGTGACAACGTGTGATCGAGTGGCAGCCGATCAACGCAAGGATGTGCATGTTGAGAGTTAAGGGCCGTTTTTTCAACTACAGCATCATCAACGTCCACTGCCCACACGAAGGGAGGAGACCTGATGACGAGAAAGAAGCGTTCTACGCGCAGTGAGAGAAAACCAGAGCGTTCATGATTAACAAATATTTCAATCATGATTAATCATTGGTGATTAAAATTCAAATTTCGGTGATTATTGATTACGATTAATGATTAATTTGATTTTTGGGATGATTAATGATTATGATTAATGATTAAAATTGATTTTATCTGTGATTATTGATTATGATTAATGATTAAAAATGGCTCATTGATTAAAAATCATGATTAATCATGATTAATCAATCACAAAAAACAGGAAATGATTAAAATATAATTATTGTTTAAAATATTTTTGAAGTTCCAAAAGTAAAAGGTAACTCTGTCTGGGAGATTATTGAAAAAATAATCAAGAAGAACAGCATTTGAACCAATTCAAATTGGATCATATATTTTATATGGTGAAAAATTTTTGGTGATGAATGATTAATGATTGATTAATTTTTTTTTCTTATGATTATGATTACTGATTAATGATTAAATTGCGAAATCAGTGTGATTAAGATTAATGATTAATGATTAAATGAGAAATTTTGGTGATTATGATTACTGATTTTTGATTAATCTTAATCATTAATCATTAATCATGATTAAATTTATGATTAATCATTAACGCTCTGGAAAAAACATACGATGGTTGCTCGCCGCGTGACGTGAAAATCGTTGTCGGCGACATGAACGCGCAGGTAGGAAGGGAGGAAATGTACAGACCGGTAATCGGGCGAAACAGCCTGCACGCCGTATCGAATGATAACGGCCAGCGATACGTAAACTTTGCAGCCTTCCGTGGTATGGTAGTCATAAGCACCTTCTTCCCCCGCAAAGATATCCGCAAAGCCACCTGGAGATCACCCGATCACCAAGCAGAAAACCAAATCGACCACGTTCTAATCGACGGTAAATTCTTCTCGGATATAACCAATGTCCGCACATACCGCAGTGCGAATATAGATTCGGATCACTACTTAGTCGCTACAGCTACACTTGAAGATGGCTGGAGGGACATCCGATCCGCCATAGGTAGTACCTCGGCTACAGCATTAGGCTTCGCGACTCCGAATCACAGAAACGACTGGTACGACGGCGAATGTGAACAGTTGAAAAACGAGAAGAATGTAGCATGGGCGAGAAGGCTGCAACACCGAACGAGAGCGAATGAGGCACGTTACAAACAGGCGCGGAACAGGCAGAACTCAGTCTTCCGGATGAAGAAGCGCTAGCAGGAAGAACAAGATCGTGAAGCGATGGAAGAGCTGTACCGCGCTAAGGACACACGAAAGTTCTACGAGAAGCTGAACTGCTCGCGCAGAGGCTTTGTGCCACAAGTCGACAAGTGCCGATATAATCACGGGAATATTCTCACGAGCGAGCGTGAGTTGGTCGAGAGGTGGCAGCAGCATTAAGATGAGCACCTCAATGGCGACGTTGCAAGTACCGAAGGTGGCGAGGTAACAGATCTAGGAGTAGGTATGTGCACAGGACGAAAGACTTCCGGCCCCTGACCTCCAAGAGATTGAGGAGGAGGTTGGCCAGTTGAAAAACAACAAAGCCGCTGGGGCAGATCAACTACCAAGCGAGCTTCTAAAATACGGTGGAGAAGCACTGGTGAGAGCACTACACTGGGTCATTACCAAGATTTGGGAGGAGGAAGTATTACCGGAGGAATGGATGGAAGGTATCGTGTGTCCCATCTACAAAAAGGGTTTGGATTGCGGGAACTATCGCGCGATCACACTACTGAGCGCTGTCTACAAGATACTCTCCCAAATTTTATGCCGCCGTCTATCACCGATTGCAAGAGAGTTCGTGGGGCAATACCAAGCTGGATTCATGGGTGAACGCGCTACAACGGATCAGATGTTCGCCATCCGCCAGGTGTTGCAGAAATGCCGCGAATACAACGTGCCCACACATCACTTGTTCATCGTTTTCAATTCGGCGTATGATACAATCGATCGAGAACAGCTATGGCAGATTATGCACGAATACGGATTCCCGGATAAACTGATACGATTGATCAAGGCGACGATGGATCGAGTGATGTGCGTAGTTCGAGTTTTAGGGACACTCTCGAGTCCCTTCGAATCTCGCAGAGGGTTACGGCAAGGTGATGGTCTTTCGTGCCTGCTGTTCAACATTGCGTTAGAAGGTGTAATAAGGAGAGCGGGGATTAACACGAGTGGTACGATTTTCACGAAGTCCGTTCAGCTGCTTGGTTTCGCTGATGATATTGATATTATTGCTCGTAAATTTGAGACAATGGCGGAAACGTACATCCGACTGAAGAGTGAAGCCAGGCGAATCGGATTATCATTAATGTGTCGAAGACAAAGTACATGATGGCAAAGGGCTCCAGGGAGGAATCACCGCGCCCGCCACCCCGAATTTATATCGACGGTGATGAAATCGAGGCGGTTGAAGAATTCGTGTACCGTAAACCGGGGTGTAATTGATCAGCGGGGTGAAATTGATCATTCGGGTACAGTCATTGCACAATTATGGGTCACACACAATTATTAGTCACTTTTCACTTTAATAGATAAATACTTATTAATTGCAAGCTTTTGTTAGCTATTATTATTTTTCGTACATAAGTTGATTTGTTTTGTGTCACTATACGTATCGCACACGGGCTAATACATCAAAAAATACATATTTTCAATATTTTTTGTTCAGCGCAAAACTAGCTGTCAAAGTAACGCTTCGATTGTGAATAACGGACAGTGCGTGCGCTGCTTTCGTAAGCTCTGTAAAAGCGAGATTTAGTGATTTTCATGTGCGAAATGGTATCGTTACCAGAACAAAGGTATAATTTACGTTCTAAATGTAAAAATTCATGTGACTGCAGCTAATTAAAGCTTATTTCAGGCAAAATTTAAGTGACTCATTATTGTGCCAAGGAACACCGAAAATCACACAATTATGGGTCACTTTTTGTGCAGCATAATATTGAGAGTTCTGCGTACATGGGCATTGCATACCTTTAGGCGTTTATCGGTGGCTGTGTTGGAGATTTTGTCCCATCTTTGAAAAATTGATTCCAAATCGTGAAAACACGCTTCGTTAAGAGGTTTGAGACCAGTTTTAGATTCTACTATAGTTGATCTATCGAGAATAAGTGATCATTCATTGAAAAAATAGACAAAACATTATTGTTGAGCCGATTCCTCTTGAGTGACCCATAATAGGCAACAAATTGACCCGTAATTGTTACACAACCAATTTTGACCCATTATTGTGGTTTTCATTATTCACCAACATTTTAGTAATTTTCACTGCCAAAAGTGAATTTTACAAGCATATTTTTATTTAAAACAATAAAAAGGGGTTTCAAAGAGGAGAATGTAAAATAAAAATAATGAAAGTGTTGTTTTTGTATGAAAAACGATTCATATTAGGAAATGGTTATTCCTTGAGTGACCCATAATTGTGCAATGAGTGTACTACACTGTAATTCCATATAAGGAACTCTTAAGCGTCGTAATAACCTTAATTTTTTTACGTCATCTGGTTCGTAGATGTCTAAAGATGAGTGTAGACTTTTATTTTTTAGAAAAAAAGTTAGTTTTACCTTATTTTTTTATGAATTTGCAATGTATTTCTCATTTAGCTAAAATCCTTGCTACTAAACAATCGGTTGCTAATAGGACTTCCCGTAAATTCTATGTTTTAACATTGTTGTGGAGCCTTGGTTGGGAAGTTTTGTAGCTAATGAGAACATGAAATAGTTAAAAATAAGTTCTTTTCATGATGAAATAGTCAATTATTGTGATAGAAATCACTTATTTCAAATGAAATTGCCTACCTTTAGACACACAACCATGGACCGAGTAGAATGGAGACGGCTACTATGAACAGCAGAGGCCACTCAGGCCTTAGTCTGAAGTATGTTTTTCACTAAAGGTCGTTGCCGTTGAATCAGTTCATAATCATTTCCGGTTAGTGTAACAATTTTTGGGTTTCGGGAACAGTAGGTTGTTGGCCTAAAGCCCCCTATCCACCATGGTGAGGTTGCCATCTTAGGTATAGCTTCCGGTGCAGGAGCATGCCATACTCAGCTGCTGGAAGCCAGAACAAACGAGGCGCACCTCCTTGGTGAACAAACGCTCGGGATGTACCTCCTCAGTCTAGCTGAAGTCAGATGAACAACCCAAGTAACACACTTGCCACTGAAGAGTCTCGGCGACTACTAACCCCAATTCAAGGTGTCAAGCGACCCGTGCTGAGGAATGAGTGATCGAGGGGGTGAAAAAGATGCTCGATCTTTAACGGAGCCTGTGGGGTACCTGGGCACCCCCCACAGTAAGCTGTCCCTTACCGCGTTAATGCAGGGCTCTGGCGTGGTGGACATTCTTTCCCGTGCGACTCGTGGGATTAATCATGAAATCAAACAAATCAAGCAATCAAAATTCAGGTGGAAGTAGTGGTGGGATCAACCCCTTCGCAAGAAGCGGGTTGATGAGATCTCCGACAAGGAGAAGTGAGGAGATAGGCGCTGGGAGTTGCGTACGCAGCTCAAGCGTGGGTGCTCCAGTCCACTTCCCGGCAAGCCAGCCGGTGGAGGTTATGGACGGAGCGTGGTTGTTGAGGGCCGTCAACCGAGGATCCAAAGGACGGTCCGCAATAGAGGTGGCTGAGCAGCAGCTTGGCAAAATCATCGACTTTGCGTCCACTAAGTCGAACATAAGCAAGGACCTGAAAACGGCCTTGCTTCGACTTAGGGCGTCGATCGACGATGCCAAGCAGGAGCACGCGGCACTCGCGTTGCTGACTGCTGCAGCAGCGGAGCCTGCAAATGAGAAAGTGCCGAAGTTTACCCAAACGGAGGCCTTCTCCTTCGCAGGAAGTCCAAATAAGGCGGAAGCGACTGCTCGCGACAAACGGGGCAAGCAATCGCAGAAGCGGGCGAGGCAACCGTCAGGCGAGGAGCTGTCTGGCGGTGCCCGCAAGGCCAGGCGAATCATTACCCCGAAAGTCGGTAATAATGCCGGAAGGTCGGACCCCAGCCAGGGTTCCCGGAAAGCTGGGAAGGGTGGGCCTGAAAAGGCTGGCCCGTCCCGGAACGATGGGAACAAGGGGTTGCGACCGCTAGTGGGCCCTCAACAGCCACAGAGTAGGGCGATCCAAGGGGAGGACCCCCCTTGGACGAAGGTAGAGCGGAAGAAGAAGAAGGCGAATCCGCAGGTAGTAGCGCAGGACGCCAAGCCAAGGCGTAGGAGGGCAGGTGCCAAGCGCGAGAAAGGCGACGCTATCGTCATCAAGACGGAACAGTCCAAGTACTCGGACGTCTTGAAGATGATGCGAAGCGACGCCAAGCTTGAGGGTCTTGGAGCCGACGTACGCAGTATTAGACGTACTCGTACGGGCGAGATGATCCTGGAGCTGAAGCGCCAGAAGGAGCACAAGGGCGCCGCCTATAAGAGGCTGGCAGAAGAGGTCCTTGGTGAGGGTGTGCAGGTGAGGGCTTTGACACATGAGGCGACTCTGAAGGTCAAGGACATCGATGAGATCACCGAAGTGGAAGAGCTCGTCACGGCACTGCGGCAACAGTGCGATGTGCAGGTGGCCGCCGCAGCCGTTAAGCTACGGAAAGGGCCAGCAGGGACACAGGTAGCTTTGGTTCAGCTACCTGTGGCGGACGTCAAAAAGTCCGTTAAAGTAGGGAGCATAAAGGTGGGTTGGTGTGTATGTCACCTGACATTCCACGAGCCACCAGAGGTTTGCTTCAGGTGTCTGGAACCAGGACACAAGTCGTGGGACTGCAAAGGCCCCGACAGGCGCAAACTGTGCAGGCGATGCGGCGCTGAAGGTCATAAGGCCCAAAGCTGCACGAGTCCGCCCATCTGCATGATCTGTACCGGGAAATCCTCGAACAACAGACATCCGATGGGTGGTCCAAGGTGCCCGGCCTTCAAGAAAGCCGCAGTGAACAACAAATCACAGTGCAGGTAACGCAGCTGAACCTGAACCACTGTGATGCGGCTCAGCAACTGCTTTGTCAGGCAGTTTCTGAGTGGGAGACGGATATCGCCATCATATCGGACCCATACCGAGTACCCGCCGGCAACGGCAACTGGGTCGCGGATGGGACCAGAAAAATGGCGGCGATATGGACGACGGGTAAATACCCCGTTCAGGAGTTGGTGTCTACTACCTATGAGGGCTTCGTGGTCGCCAAAAAAAAAGGGGTCTTCTTCTGTAGCTGTTATGCGCCTCCGCGGTGGCCGATCGAGCAGTTCACGCAAATGCTGGACCGCTTAACGACCGTGCTAACAGGGCGAAGGCCGGTGGTAATAGCGGGCGACTTTAATGCCTGGGCCGTGGAATGGGGAAGCCGTTTCACGAACCAGCGGGGTCAGATCCTGCTAGAAACACTGGCCATCTTAGATGTCGACTTGGCTAATGTCGGTACCAAGAGTACCTTTAGTCGGAATGGAGCGGAGTCAATTATTGACGTGACCTTTTGCAGTCCTGGCCTAACAAGTAGTTCGAACTGGAGAGTAGATGATGGCTACACTCACAGCGACCACCTGGCGGTTCGCTACAGTATCGACTACAATAACAGCAGACAGCGGATAGAAGAAGAGGCGGCTAGGCCAAGGCCAAGCCCTCGCAGGTGGAAGACATCATACTTCGACGAAGGGGTATTTAGGGAGGCGCTCCGCCGTGAGCGAAACTTAATCGGTTTAGACGGCGACGAGCTGGTAGCGGTGCTCTCACGTGCGTGTGATGCGACCATGCCTAGGCGAGTCCACCCTAGAAATGGGAGGCCACCGGCTTACTGGTGGACCGACGCGATTGCGGACCTGCGCCGCGCCTGCCTAAGGGCTAGGCGGCGGATGCAGCGAGCACGATCAGAGGAAGAGCGAAACGAACGGCGGGTGGTGTTCGCCGCTGCAAAAGCCGCGCTTAAGACCGAGATAAGAGCAAGCAAAAAGGCCTGCTTTGAGGGTCTCTGTCAGAGTGCCAATACGAACCCGTGGGGTGACGCCTACAGGATCGATATGGCCAAGACGAGAGGTGTGATGGCTCCTACAGAGCAATCTCCAGAGATGTTGGAGGGGATCATTGGAGGACTTTTTCCGCGTCATGATCCTAGTCCTTGGCCTCCTTTCGTAGGACAGCCGGGGACTGGGGCTGGCGATGAGGAGAGGGTCACCGATGTGGAACTTGCGGGGATAGCTAAGTCCCTTAGCGTAGGTAAGGCCCCAGGTCCGGACGGAGTTCCGAACCTGGCCTTAAAAGTAGCTATTGCAGAGGCTCCCGAGATGTTCAGGTCTGCTATGCAGAAATGCCTGGACGAGGGAGTTTTCCCAGAAGCTTGGAAGAGGCAGAGCCTGGTACTATTGCCAAAGGCGGGGAAACCACCCGGAGACCCGTCGGCATATAGACCAATATGCTTGATTGACACGGCGGGGAAGGTGCTCGAAAAGATCATCCTCAATAGAATGTTGCGGTTCACCGAGGGCGAAAATGGTCTTTCGAGTAACCAGTACGGCTTCCGGAAGGGGAGGTCCACCGTAGACGCTATCTTGTCGGTTACAAAAACCGCCGAGAAAGCACTCGAGCCTAAGAGGAGGGGAATTCGCTTTTGCGCGGTAGTGACTCTGGATGTAAGGAATGCGTTTAATAGCGCCAGCTGGTCTGCTATTGCCGATGCGCTCTTGCGTCTGGGGATACCGGAGTACCTGTACAAGATTCTCGGAAGTTACTTTCAGAATCGTGTACTAGTCTACGACACGGAGGTGGGTCGGAAGTGCTTTCACATAACCTCAGGAGTCCCGCAAGGTTCCATCCTGGGTCCGGTGTTATGGAATGTCATGTACGACGAGGTGTTGAGGTTAGAGTATCCAGTGGGAGTGGTGATTGTCGGATTTGCCGACGACATTACGCTCGAAGTCTACGGTGAAACGATCGAGGAGGTAAAGTTGACTACCAACCACTCGATCAAGGTTGTGGAGGCGTGGATGCGGTCCAGGAAACTGGAGCTGGCTCACCACAAGACAGAGGTGACGGTTGTTAACAACCTGAAGTCGGAGCAGCAGACGGAGATCAGTGTAGGAGACTGTACTATCCTGTCAAAGCGCTCCGTCAAACACTTGGGCGTGATAATCGACGATAAGCTTACTTTCGGTAGCCACGTCGATTATGCCTGTAAAAGAGCCTCCACAGCTATTGCGGCACTGTCCCGGATGATGTCCAATAGCTCTGCGGTGTACGCTAGTAAGCGCAAGCTTCTGGCTAGTGTTGCTACATCCATACTTAGGTATGGCGGCCCGGCGTGGGGCACCGCGCTAAGTACTAAATGCTACCGACGGAAGCTGGAAAGTACTTACAGGCTTATGTGCCTGAGGGTTGCGAGCGCGTACCGTACCGTGTCACACGACGCTCTCTGCGTCATTACTGGTATGGTGCCTATCAGCATTCTTATCAGTGAGGACATGGAGTGCTTCGAAATGCGCGGCACAAGAGGCATACGCAAGACTGTCAGGATGGCCTCTATGGTCAAATGGCAGCGCGCGTGGGACAGCTCCACCAAAGGAAGGTGGACCTATAGGTTGATACCGAGGGTAGATAGTTGGATTAATAGGCGCCATGGGGAAGTCACATTCCACCTGACACAGGTCCTTACAGGTCATGGTTGCTTCCGACAGTATCTACACCGTTTCGGGCATGCGGATTCTCCCGAATGCCCAGTGTGCAATGGTTTAGAGGAAACGGCGGAACACGTTTTGTTCGTGTGCCCGCGTTTTCGCACAATGCGTGACCGCATGCTTGCCACATGCGGGGAAGACACAACTCCGGACAACTTGGTCCAGAGGATGTGTAGGAATGAGTTTGGCTGGAACGCCGTT
Organism: Aedes albopictus; assembly: GCF_035046485.1. Lineage (NCBI taxonomy): Eukaryota > Metazoa > Arthropoda > Insecta > Diptera > Culicidae > Aedes > Aedes albopictus. The sequence continues at coordinate 153,152,652 of NC_085136.1, read as the reverse complement.
TCAACGGCTATTACCCACATCGTCTGGGAGCTACAGAGGAGGTGGCGCGTGGACTCGGAGAATGGCTAGTCCAGATGCAGTACAAGAGGTGGTCCAGGGGTTCGGAGTCGGCTTCGTAGGTCATACCGGTGCCCTGCGGTCGAGATCGACCCTTACAACGATTAAGTGGCCGCGGAGAGGAAGTCCCGGTAGCGGTGCTGTCGTGGCGTCGGTCTACTGGGTTGGATCCGAGCCCGCGGTTGGAAAGGGGTCCCCGGCAAAGGTCGGGGTAGGTGAGATCCTGCTGTCTGCAACCTACGGGTGCAACTGATAGGGCCTGAAGGGTAGTGATACCCTTCCTTGCGGGCAGGTCAGATCGGGTTGCACGTGGGCATCAGTTCTTGATGTCCGCTCAGCAGTAGGGCGCGGGCGGGGTTGACCCTGCCCGCCTTCCGAGGACAAAGGGAGTGGCGAGGACCACTCGGGAAACTGGCTAAGCGCCAGCATGCTACCGTGATGGACTCTCCAAAGCGAGTCATCGATGTTCGTTGCTGCAGGCTACGCAGCTAACCTTGTGGGTGCGATGTGCACTAGCCCCTCTCTGAAGCAATACCTTCTTGGTGGTTCCGGTGAGACGTAGGGTTTGGCGACCATAGGAATGGTTTAGTGGGTACGAGGAGAGAGTAGTCCTGGATTTTACTTTTGTTGTAGAAGACAGCCTGTCAGACCTACACTACCCTAACCTTCTGTTAGGGTGTCTGTTGAGCAGATTATCCCCCTATGGTTTAGAAGGAAAAAAAAAAAAGAGTCTCGGCGATAAGCCACCATTTATCCGAACCTATCCGCGACTCTATCGCTATCACCGGCGGGTACTCAATATGGGGTTACCTGCACTATCAGTTGCGGCACTTCTGAACCTTGTACCTCCCGTTGGATGCTTGCTGTTCACGGATTTACCGGAACAAATCAAACGCATGGGACTTGTACAGCCTTGTGCTTTGTGGCCTTCACCGCCACATCGCATACAGAGCTTGTTTCTGGTAGAGCCTTTGCAGTTCCATGAGCTGTGTCCTGATCCCAGACATCTGAAGCAAACCTCCGGTGGCTCGTGCAAAGTCAGTTGACATGCTGACCAGCCCACCTTGAGCTTCTTTATTTTAACGGATTTGTTTGCGTCGTCAATCGGTAGCTGTACCAACCTGTATCACGATTGAGTCATAAATAAACGAACTAGATAAAAAATAGATCCGGCTGCGCATTGCTAGGATCCATCGACAGGAGGAGAAAATCGGGCGCCGGTTCAACACAAGCCGACTGGAAAACGCTGCGGTCAGAAGGTCCTTCGTCGATGAGCTGGGGAACGTGCTGCGGATATTCCCGAAGGTGGAATACCATCAAGAAAGCGTTCATCGCCACCGGCGAGAATAATTTGGGTGAGCTACGCATCCGGAGAAAGCAGTGAAACACAGTCTGTGATGATGCGTGGAGGAAGATAGAGGAGCGAAGGAACGGCACATCGGCGACAGAGCGAGCAATAACACGATGAGCTAAAGTCGTAGCCCGTCAGCGCTATTCGGCTCTCGAGAAGCAAGTGACGGGACAAAACTGCGTGGGCGGACTCCCTAGCCGACGAAGGCGAGAAAGCCGCAAATACCTCTACGATGTCTCACGTCGCCTTAGTGGGGCGAATGCTACGATGCTCGTGAAGGACACGTCTGGATAGTTATTGACTGAATCAGATCCGGCTGACCAGTTGAAACGCAGTTTCGAGCACTTTGGAAACCTTTTTCTAGCACCGGCAACGCCGCTAACACCTCAGCATGATCCGCCAAGTCTCCAGCTAGCCTAGTGATTAAGGTTAAGGATCGCCAATCCGGAGACGGCGGGTTCGATTCCCGTTCCGGTTGGGAAAATTTTCTCGACTCCCTGGGCATAGAGTATCATTGTACTTGCCTCACAATATACAAATTCATGCAATGGCAGGCAAAGAAAGTCCTTCAATTAATAACTGTGGAAGTGCTCAAAGAACAATTGAAGTGAGACAGGCCAAGTCCCAGGACGTCGTGCCATAAAGAAGAAAGAAGAAGAAGAATGATCTGCCAAGGGGTCGGCTCATTACCCGTGTGCTCCATCAGTGTAAGAGATAGAAACAGCCATTCGTAGCATGGAATCCAACAGTTCCCCGGGAGTCGATGCATATCAGCAAAGCTGACTCCGTAGTATCTACACAACAATTGCATCAATTATTCTAAACCATATGTATGGGAAACCGCGACTTTTCCGGCCGACTGGATGCAAGGCGTCTTGGATAAGGTACCCAAAACGGCGAACTGACTGTATGCTATAATTGACGGGGCATCATGTAACTGTATATCGTTCTCAAAGTCTTCTGCAAAGTGATACCTAACCGAATACAGGAGAAGATTGACGCATCTCCGACGGTAGCAAACACTATTACGTGTGGACCATATTTTGACGCTCCGTAACATCTTGAAGCAAATAAATGAATTCAAAGAGTTTCTCTAGGGGAACTGCGGCCATAACGCCCATAGGGGGCAAGTTGCGCCACCCTTGTTTTAGGCAAACCACGTTATTTTCAGTACTTTTTTCAATTGCAATCCCTAAAATAAAAAAAAATGCTTCTTGACATTTGAGTTTACATATTTTTACTAAAAAAATGTACAAAAACTTCGAAAAAAGATTTTGGTCACTTTTGATGTAATTTTAGCCTGTCAAATGTTTGCACTTTTTTACATCATTTAAAAGAATTTTTTTCTCGCTATCCCCACAAACTGTTTTGCACAATCCCATTATTTGTATACCAAGCGGAAAAAGTATCGAAATTGACCCTTACAACTTTTTTACAAGGGTCCAAACTTTTGAGGCATGTGTGGGGTAAAATGCCCACCCCTAGTTATTTACATTAAAATAGCTATTTAGATCCAAATTCTGGCACAAATTATGTAAAAAACAAGTTGGAACCAAGCAATAGCACATGTTAACTATAAATAAGTTCACTAATCACACAGCCATGCGTCATTTTGTAGTAATTATTGATAATACAGCTCACTATGACGTTTACATGGAATTGACCCATAATTATAGGTGATCCATAATTATGTAATGACTGTATACAATTCACGAACAATAACAGCAGACAATAAACCAGGCGCGAAAGTATATGTACACTATTTGGCATCCTGGCGTTAGCTGTGACTAGTGGCGCGTTTTACCCCGCATCAAAACTAAAATTCTGAAAATCGAACTTTTTTCAAATTTGATTTTTTCAGTAGTAAAACATAAAACCGGTTTATGGTTTCTTCCATTTTGTTGGTGCTTCATGTTAGTGCCAAAAAAATGTGTATTATAAAGTGTTTCGTGGTTAAAATTGGACTCTTCCTTAACGTGGGCGTCTTACCCCCAGTTCCCCTACATGGTGTTCATTGATGGTGAAAAAGCTTTCGGCACAAGGGTGTCCCTGAGAAAATCATCGGTCTTATTGAAGCACAGTACATGACATTTTCGTGCAGAGAACTGCACAAGGGGGGGGGGGTGTTTGGGGGGGGTCTTGTCCGACCCCATCCGGGTCGTTGGTGGAGTAAGGCAAGGAAGTGTACTGTAACTGCTACTGTTCCTCATCGTTATCGATGAGATTCTGGTAGGTGCGATGGCCGATGGCGCCGATAGCTACATATATTCGGGAACGAAAGTGGTGGTGGGTCGGCCACACTCTGCGCAGGGACGGAAACGAAATCTGCAAGCAAGCTTTAGATTGGAACCCAATAGGTAGGACATCACAGCAGAGGCAGGCCCAGAGGCTCATGGTGGCGCAGCCTCAACAGCGAAATAAAGCTAATCGACATAAATTTTACCTGGGTACAGGTGAAGGCGATGACGGGCAATCATCCAGTATGGAAGTCTTCATTTTGGCCCTCTGCACCACCTTGGCTGCTCAGGATTGAAAGTCAGTAAGTAGTGAGTAAGGCCCCCGAGATGTTGAGGTTTGCTATGCTATGACAGAGAGGTTTGCTATGGAAGTGACAGAGCCTGTTCTAATTGCCAACGGCGGGGAAACCACCCGGAGATCTGTCAGTATGCCGACAGTATGCTTGTTTGATCGACACGGACGGGAAGGTGTTCGAGAAGATCATCCTACGCCCGTGCCAAACAGCAGCCAGGTTTTGAATATATGATCGCGATTGTTTGTATGGGCCCTCCCTCTTACCCCTACATGACAATACTACATAATACTACATGCATAACAGTAATGGGTCGGTCTTATTCTGGAACTATATGCAGGCAAATACTGTAACTATGTTGATAGCTAACTGTTTCTTATTTTCCTCTACACTACATACCCAATGAAGTCAAAACCCCATATTCCAATCGTTACCGTTATACCATTATTTCGTTCAAAACAACTTCATTCATCCATCACAATACTTGATAGCGGTTCCGTCAGGTTTTGTAAATATTCCTCCACCCGCACCCAAATGGGGGAAGCCAAACAGACAGACAGCAGTATGATTTATTACCAATCATAATTCACAAAATTCGCCCGTTGAGTCACGCCTTGAGCACTGACTGTGCCAAAGAAGGAGCCAAAGGGGTTGAGGAACGTCAAAATGGTTGATCATAATAATTGTATCAAATCCCCGTTAAAAAGAACCCGCCTCAGCTCAGTAGTAGGAGCAAGCGAGGATCGCAATCATTTTGATTCATGACAAAGGTATGCTGAATAAGTACAGCTCAATAAGTGAAACATTAACTCCCACGCGCAGCCGGTGATATGTTCTGAGATGTGGGATAAAAACACATTGAACGGATTTAGTGGATCAAGCTACGATTTTTCGGCGTTTTGGGGATTTGTCTGTTTAAGATTTGAAACAAAGAAAAAAGGCAAATGAAAGACATGTTGTTGAGCTTCTACTGCAATGAAACTGTTTATTATTTTACCGGTCTTCAATACAAGAATGTACAACTGCTTTTCGGTTTTGCATATTATCTTACTGATAATATTATCTAACATTCAGTGCGACTCACAATATGGCAAGAATAGGTTCCAAGAGAGTGATATACCATGGTGATTTGAGCAGTGGACGTGCTGTTTTCATGGATTAGCATTATGTTTACGATTTCTATCTAATAAATTAATAGTCTACTATCACATTCAATTACACTTTTCGTTTGACGCGATCCAATTGCTATGTGTTAAATCTAGCTAAATTTAGAGAAAGTTTCGTGTTGTATTCCTATGACTACGTTCCTAAATCTTACAAATACGTTGTTGCAGAAATGTGTTTGTATGGCATCGACTTAGATTATCTTTACTCTCCCCCTTTGGGGTCCGCACTCAACTAATGCTCTTGATTTCCATCCATTTGGAAGAGAGCTGACTTTATTTGGCAACAGTTACCTTCATACCATGTGAATCACCCTTCAAAGCGAGAGAAACTTTACTAGCGCATCATATATTAGGCGTGGGTTTATGTCGGAGTCCGCGGTATAGCGTACCCCTCGAAGGTTTCCGTCGTTGTGGCTGAGGACTCCGTACTCTCCGACAATGAAGCCATCGGATGTTTTCTCCTCGACGCGGTATTTGCGATAGTTTCGCCCTTCCACTACGTAACCCACTTTAGAGTCATCCGTTGATCCAGATACGGGCGCCAGGGTCTGCACTACGTTCGGAGTGCTCCCATTGCCGGCTCCTTGCTTTTCGACGTACGGATCTATAACCTCCGTGGGATCAGGAGTAGGTTTGTTGAGATTCTTCTTTGGAGGCTCGTGTACCTGTTTGGGTATGAACTTTCCTATCGCGTTGTGAATAGAGCTGCGTTCTTCCGCATCTGCCGGTGCGTTGAGTTCGTCGTATGGAATCTTGTCCAGGTCGTTGAATACGATTCGCTTCGGGCTGGTAGGAGGCTCTGTCGTTGTTTGCACCGGGGCAGGAGACGCTCTGGAAGGAGGATTATCATAAGCCGTTTGCCAAAAACTAGAAGGTTTAGAGTAGATCTTAGCTGGTTCAGAGTATATTTTTGCTGGTTCAGAATAGATTCTGGATGGCTCGGAGTAAAATTTTGCTGGTTCTGAATAGATTTTTGCAGGTTCCGACCATACTTTAGCCGGTTCACTATAGTTTTTCTCGGGTTCAGACCAAATCATGGGAGAACCGGGGTATAATGGTTCATTAACCATCGGTTTTAACGGTGCTTCCGTTGTATTAGAGGATGCTTTTCCATTTGAGAGATATTCTTCGTCGATATCTTTCCAAGTTTTGAGCGTTGGTGCTGTTTCACCAATATAGCTGTAAGAAACGGAACGAGGTTGATCACTCTCAGTTTTCTTGTCGTGGTAAATAACCGTCTGACGAGATGCAAGTGGGTCCTGTTTTCTATGCATCCGTCCACGGGTTGGTTGCATATGGATCTGCTCGGAGTCCAACGTCGTCATAACTCGATGGATATTACTCGACTCCACTCGTTCAGGCTCGGTTTGGTCCAGCCCTACTGATGGACCACTTTCTTCGATCATGAACTCACTTCGAAAGGAGTTCGAATGTACCGAACGATCTTCCTCATTCATTTGGAAGGCTTGATTGTTCTTCGGAGGCTCTTCGGTTTGATGACTAGCGAGGACAGTAGTTGGCACAGTACTTGTAATTGTGGCGCTGCTTGCAGTATCAGTTCCCATAGAAAGCTCTATAGTTGACATTGTGCTGTCCACCATTTCATTTTCCGTCGTACCAATGGAACTTAGACTGATCTCACTTGCAGCTACTTCCAAGTTTTCCATTCCTTCGATGGCTTCCGTTGTGGTCGTTGTTCTGGGTGTTGCCTTCCCACTCCGCGATCGAGTCCTACTCCTAAAGTCATATGATCGTGCCCCGCTACGAGGCGTGTCTTCATGAGAACTGAATAGCGCTTCAATCGGTAGAATGCTCTCCTCCTCTTCGGCACGTCCGTAGTAAAACTGACTAAACTTGCGTGACCCTCGATATGGATGAGCTGCCACTGTAGTTCGCTGAACGTCTGTACTTCGGCTAGCGTAGTTATTATTTCTACTGCTTCGAGAATCCGAATCCATTAGAATCGATAGGAACTCTTTCCCTGATAGAATATCACTTGGTGTAGGATAGCTGTAGACACTGTCAATTGTTGAAATCTGCAAAAAAAAAAACGAAAAAATGCGGATGTGAATGGATTGGACCTTCGCAGTACACACGATATAGGGATTCATTTGCCAATGATAGGATTCAATTAGAAGCGTGCTATAAATTAATGACCGTCGATTCAATAAGCATTACCGACGAAACGAGCAGAGCAAATTCCGCAACGGCAAATTAACCATAATTTATTTTGAATCCTCATTCTTCTGCTTCCATCTATTCGAGCGCCATACAATGGCCACACCTTTGTGTAAAACGCACGATGATCGAGAAAAACAACCATCAAGCGAACTTGATCGAGTAACGAAGACGCGGAAAGGCGATCCCCGTGGAACGGATCAAGAAAGAGGCAAAAACTGACCTTTGGGCGTGGTGGTGGCGCCGTATTGCGAACGTTCCGTAAGTAGCACTTATGTAAAACAGGATCCTTTGAAACCATGCGCGGTGGAGTAGACCAGCACTCGATTAGTTCAATGCTCTTTCGTGAGGGCACTTTTGATCCTTTCATCGTATGTATGTCTTGAGAACGGTGGCTTTGTCACAATAAAAAAAATAATAGAGATTGTCTGAAAATCACATTTTTCCCACCATTATTTCCTGTGACTGATTGTGTAAACTTCTGTTTGTGAACTCGATTTATGGCTGACATAAATCTGTTTCTACACGCACCACACGTTGCATGTGCTATATGAACCTGTATCTATCAATCGACAGAAAAACGGCACGCAAACCGCCACTCTAATTAAAGCCTAAACTGCTCGATTAATCTTAATTCGGCAGGCAGTATAGACATGTCGTGGTATATATAAATCCACACGGCTAAAAGGCATCGTGAGAGCACGCTTTAGAAATGGGCGTTTCCTAGGATTAGCATTTGCTGCGGCGGTGGTAAGATCGACAGGTAACCGGTACCGGTACGGGCGTGATTACCTATGCTGACAACCAGTGTACTAGCTTGCCCAACACGCTAGATAGGTACACCTTTTCACTGTCCTCCGTACAGGTATGTGAATTTACCAGCCAGAAGTGGTGGGAATATATTTATGATGAAAAGGTTCACAGTACTTTTGAGAAACAAAATGATATCCGGTTCTGTAGTATTTATGGATCAAATCTGTGTGACATGTGCCACAAACGGTATATATCAACTAACTACTTGACATTTCAATATTTCATTAGCATAATTAAAATCCAATTTTCAAGTTTGATTTTTGATCTATTACTCTGCATAATTAATCATTACATTAAATTTGAATGATAGAACTGATTCAATATCTGCTTCCATAAGACTTCGTTGCCGAAAGAATTTTTATCCGCCATCGGCGAATACCGTCTTTTCCGCCTGTTTTGTATTTCTTGAGCTGGTAGCAAACGGAGAATAATGTTAGTGCTCTCTACATAATAGTTGATTCTTTTTGGATGTTCGAAGAAGTCATACTTCCACCTTTCAAACCCCGATTGGATCCACTGGACATTTTGTAATACAGGCCCCATTGAAGTCATTAGCCTCGTCTCGGCAACTCCTCTTCCGATCTTCTTATGGCAGCGGTCAGGCTCCGAGCAACTCTAGAAAAGATCGGATAATCAAACCCGGATTAAACTTTGGTTGGAGTACGGAAGGGGGAGGGGGAGGGATCGCTTCTGGAACACGAATACGACCGCTATCTAAACCATTACGTCAAGATCGTCATAGGATACATGAACGATCAAATAGGACAGGAGGCCGACGAGCGAAAACAGCGAAACTGGCCACTTTCAATCATGAAACGATCACGCTCTGATCAATAAACGGCACTCTGACATTTTTTACGTCAGGACACACCGTGGCGCTAATATAGATTTTCACATGGTGATGTTCAAATTGCTTCCAAAGCTCTACGTCAATATACTTATACCGACGACGGTCGCCTCGGTAAGATCTAGAGCTGAAGCAACCATATGTCGCTACTTTTTTTCTAAGCCATAGGGTGGATAATATGCAGGAAAGGGAGGTCCAGGTAGTGTGGGGTTATGGATCAGGTATCAGTAGGTCGGCTCCAGAGACAAATGGGGTTATGGATAGTTTTCTTCAAAAAAAAAAAAAAAAGGAAGAGAAAGCCAGGACTAATCGTTTCTCAACCCACTCAATGGGCTAGTGTAAATCGCACAATCAAGGTTAACATTGGCACTCTGATAGAGATTCTCAATGCAGGCCTTTTTGCTTGCCCATATCTCGGTCTTCAGCACGCCTTTAGCGGCGGCGAACACCACCCACCGTTCGTTTCGCTCTTCCTCAGTACGGGCTCGCTGCATCCGCCGCCTAGCTCGTAGACAGGCACGGCCCAGGTCCGCAATCGCTTGAGTTCGCCAGTAAGCCGGTGATCTTTCATTTCTAGGGTGGACTTGTCAAGCATGGTCACATCGCACGTACGTGAGAGCACCGCTACCAACTCGTCACCGCTTAAATCGAGTAGGTATCGCTCACGGCGGAGTGGCTCCCTAAATACCCTGTCATTGAAGTATGGAGTCTTCCACCTGCGAGCTGCGAGGACTTGGCCTTATGGCTACTCCCGATTAGAAAGGCATAACAAAAATATAACAAAATTATATCAACGGTTGATAGATATATCACTGTTTGTTATATTTAGATTATTTGACAAAAATGATTTGAAAACCTGATTTAATTATATCAGAATTATAACAAAGTCAGTTATAATACAAATAAATTTATTTTGATCATCTTTATATAAACATTATAACCAGGGTATGAAAAACGGATCACGCTGAAAAACAAACGATTTGTCCTAAGCGGTGCATGTTGGTTACAAAGGCACTCCGCAACAAACGCATGTCAGGCGATGAGAGCAATAAAACAAAGATCGCTTGCCGTGCGTGTGCCGATATTCCGGTTTTTCTGCTGAAATTTTCGAGTCACATCATCGAATTCATAAACATTTGGACGAATTAAGACTGTTGCAATCCTCATAGTCGAGTTTCAGTTGTAAAACAATGCGAAAATCACGATGTGAATGGAACGTGACAAATATTCCTACCGTTTTTGTTGTGAACAAACTCGGGAGCGATCTTTGTCATTATCTGCAAACGAAAAAACAAAGCGTTGTTGCCGTGCCTTCTTTGTTGCCTATTTTTCGCTCGCGGTGCCACATTCTGCATACACTGATTATAACAAAGTCAGTTATAGTTTTGAAAATGCAGTTTATGTCAAATGAACATTTTACAGGTGGTGTTTGGTACGCAGTTACGCCGTTGTGCGGTACTACTGTGCTTGTAAAATGCAGTATTTTTGACAAGTTTGAATCATGATCCAGACCTTTAAGAAAGCTCAGATAGATATCGTCGCGCTTCTCTTGGATTCTCAGCCAGCTGCGTACGAAACGCGCAGCATCAGATCGCGCCAGACCGCACACGTATGGTTTGTACACGGTGTGCACCTTGGCTAAAACTGTTTTTACAGCCGCCGGGAGGAAGCTGTCACGTATAATCAGCCACCTTGTACAATCATCGGCGTCATCAAACATTTAAAAGCAGTTTTTTCGATCAAAGCAAAAGTCTTTGCTATGAAAATATATTCACTGTACTTTGCATGAGGAATAGAATGCAGTGAATATATTTTCATGGTCGATGTTTTGATTTATAGCGAGAAAACTGCTTTTTATTTTCCGAAAAATGATGACGGGTGCTTAAGCTATAAGATCATCAGTATCTTAGTGATGAGGCCACAATATTTAGGTCCTTGGTGAATGATTCTATATAGCATCGCACAACAACGTAATCAAAAAAAAAAAAGAGTATCCCAGCAGTTGTCATTGTAGGTGAGCCACACTAGAGTATCTAGTCAAATTGAATTCCCAACGTATGCAGTGATTTAACCCTCCTAAGATGTAAGGTTTTTCGAACCACGATGGCACAGTGCACATTCAGCATGCCTGTCTGAGTCATATTGACCCCAACATCTTACTAAGGTTAATGCAACTCTCATATGAAGCTATGATAAATGAGGCAACAAAATGGACATGAAAAGGATGACTTTCATTGAAACTGTTAACATTCCTGAAGTAAGTTTTAAGTTTCACAATTCTCCATAGGTTTTGCAGTTTGTAGTCCAATCCAAGATTATTTCAATAAATCATTCTGAAATTAGAAGTTTAATCAATGTTATTGAATTAACATGATACAACTAGATCAATTAGTCGTCTGCAAAATAAAATCACCTTAGTTTTTGAAGAATTGATTGATAACAAATTATTTGTGGAGCTTTGAAATTTATATTCAATTTCATCACACCATGTCGTTAGTCACGTTTCATTGCCATGCAATTAACGTCCATAGAAATACAGCTTCTTATCATCTGCAAGCATGTGGATAACTTTCAAAAATGATGGAAGGCCGTTGAAAAATAAGGCTAACATCAATGCAGGCCAAACATGTCCAAAGGTCTGCAGAAGAGAGGCTCTCTTTGATTTCTCTCTCTTTCGTTAATATCTCAGCTGTTTATTTGTATAATGATTGTCTCCTTGCATATAACGATGGTCAAAACAATCGTCTTATGGTTTGTACTGCAAAAGTAGTTGAAAAGTATACCATTACATTGCAATAATTGAAAGAGAAAGTGAACAAAGAGAGCCTCTCAAATGCAGATAGGACCTATTGAAATGTTTGGGCTGCATGATCCTGAAACCGATACTTATTAGTCCTGTTCAACGACGTAGGTTGAACTTGCTCGAACTTGCTCCATCCCGCTCTTTCTCGTTTGTTGACAAATGGGTAAGAGTAGGATGCAGCAACTTCGAGCAAGTTCAACCTACGTCGTTGAACAGGACTATTGTGTCATTCCCTATAGAATACCGGTCGGACTTCAATGATTTCCTTTAACTTCCACAATTTGAAAGCGGTTATTTAAATAGGATTTACTCAATGAAACAGAATCTCAACTGAAATCAAATACGTGTGATAATCTGTGCAGTAGTTCAAAATGAGAAACTCTGCTAAAAGCTTTTGAAAAACCATTCAATAGCAGAAGGCTATTTCGTTTTTACCAAAATGTTGATGGAAATCGTCATGCATTTTGAGCAAATTCCGAAGCAAATGCCGAATATGTGAGTGGGGGTATTTCTTGTTTAAACTATTTTTTCTGAAAATTAAAACATTATGTGAGATCACGAGGCAAAGCGAACGCCACAGAATTGCTTGTTAATTGTTGTGCCATGCAATGTTAAAATTGTGCTTTAAACACTTAATTTTTTATTTCCCAAGCCATCTAAATCTGACAATCACCAGAAATGCACACTAATGCCACAAAGCGGTGACATTTCCAACCACAAAACTATTGCATAACTTTGCCATAGGCAGGAAAATCCTTGATGGTGATAAGACTCAAAGAACACTGAGTTGAAGCGAGGCAGGCCAAGTCCCAGTGGGGACGTAGATCCATAAAGAAGAAGAAGAAGAAGAAGAAGAAGAACTATCTCTACAACTTTGATTGAGAAACGACATTATTATTTCTGGTCTAAATCATGAGATAAAGCCAAAATGCAGAGCAAATTCTTGAGTTACAATTATAACTTAAGAGCCAGTTCGCGAGAACCGCGACCCCCTTTCCAAAGGAAGTGGAATCGATGTGCTCCGATTGAGCTGAAATTTTCAGGGTATGGTTTTCCATATAAAAAATGATATCTGGCCGATTTTCAGATTTTTCCGTTAGGGGGAAGTGGGGTAAAATAGCCCTCAAAGATTTCATGTCTAAAAATAGGTAAAATCACTGAATTCGCAATAACTTCCGCAAAAGTTAACGGATTCAGATGAAATTTTGCATGGACACTCTACTCCTATGGCACTTCCATTTAAGCCAAGCGTTGGATATTCTTTGATATTTAATTTGAAGAAATAGGTTATTTTCATATTTTTTTTGATGATTTTCAGGGCGCCTGTTTTCGTACCAACAGAACTAGGATGAAAAGGATGAAGGATTACCCTAGAGCTTTCATTTGATATGTGACCCAAAGGCGCCAACTTAAAAACTTTCGAAAAAAAAATTTTTTTCTCGGGGTATGCATTTTACCCCATATTTTTGTGTCTAAACTAGTCTAGAAGTGTTGTCGCAAATTATGATAACGTTATTTAACTTTCAAGGGTTTTTCTCTAATATTAATTCAACAGAAAAATGATGACCAAGAAATGCAATTATTAGATTTTTTCATTTGGGGAAAGTAGGGTAAAACCATAGACTAATTTCAAGACCTCGATGTTCCAAAGAAAACCATTAAATTTTCGGTGTCCAGTCCGGTACCCAACAAATATTCATTACCGTGTATTTTTTTCCGTGTAAATTGCCTTTTGTGTAAATTATATTTAGCGTGTTACACCGATCTGACAGCTCTGACAGCAAGGGACTAAACATAAATTACGTAAAGTGAGTACCGAGGATTGTTCACAATTTGCGAACTTGACTGCGGAAAAAATCGCGACCATGACGCCGTTGGTAAAACGGACTTTTTTTTTTTTCCTCCCCTGTTGGGGAAATTAAGCCACTGCGTCCAATAGGCTGAACTTTTGTGGCATGTCCCGTTTTGATATTCGCATCTAGCCAGCTAATTACCATGTGTCAAATAATCAGCTACTGCCACGACGCGTCGTCTCCCAGTCAGGTGCAATGGAATTGATAAACTCCAAGACCTTCCCAGGTTTTGCAGACCAGATCTCACTGGGTTGCAAGCAACCACTATTTAGAAATCTTTGCCTGCGCGTGTATAAAGCACCACAACTGCAAAGCAGATGTTCCGAGGTTTCACGTTCCGTATTACAGAAACGACAGATATCACTCTGAATATGGCCAATATTTTTCAAGTGATACCTGCTCGGGCAGTGTCCAGTTACTAGGCCAGTGTATGTACATAGAGCTCTCTTGTTGAGCTGTAAGAGCTTTTTGGTTTTATAAGCATTTGGTGTTATAAATCGTTTTGACTGATTGCAATTTTTGACGTCCATCCAATTGGATATCACCCTCTGCTCAGCCCAGCGTTTCAGGTCCATTTTAATTGTACAGTTTGATATACCACAGAATGGTTCTGGGCCAGCAAACTGTAAATTACCACTTTTAGCAAGCTCGTCTGCCATTTCATTCCCTTCAATGCCACAGTGACCTGGAACCCAGTATAAGTTTACTGAATTCCCTTGGCACAGCCTGCGCAGTGAAAGAATGCATTCCCAGACAAGCTTTGAAGTACATTTGTAAGCGCACAATGCTTTTAGTGCAGCTTGACTATCTGAGAAAATACAAATATTTGCATATCTGTATTTTCTCTCAAGGCAGATATTTGTGCATTTCAAAATAGCAAGAATCTCTGCTTGAAACACCGTAGGATAGTGTCCCATCGCCACTGAAATTTGTATTCCAGGGCCGTAGATTCCTGCTCCCGTTTTTATTCCAACTTTTGAGCCATCTGTATAGAATTTGATTGATCCTTGACGAACAGTGGGACCTCCGACTTCCCAATCTGCACGAGTTGTTTCGTGCAACTTGTAAGGAACATCATGGTTCTCCACAGGTTTCATCCAGTCGTTAATCATTTTCATTACTGGCCTATTTTGGAAATATTGTGAAATGCTCAGGTGACCTACAAGATCACCTGGCATAAACTTTTCAACTCGTTCAAGTCTCAGCAATTCCTTTTCTGCTTCTAATTGCACGTACTCGTGTAAGGGTAGCAGATTGAGAATCGCATCTAAAGCTTTTGATGGTGTGCTTCGCATCGCTCCTGTAACAGCAATGGACGCAAGACGTTGAATTTTCGCAAGCTTTGATTGCGTGGTAGCCTCTTTTGGTTTTGGCCACCAGACAAACGAAGCATACGTCACTTTTGGGCGGATTATGGCAGTATAAATCCACATTATCATTTTTGGTTTCAAGCCCCACTTCCTGCCAATAGTTTTGGAGCATAACCAGAACGCACTTGTTGCCTTACCGATCACGGACTCAATTTGAGCATTCCAGTTCAGTTTAGCATCCAGTATCAAACCTAAGTATTTGACTCGATTACTAGGATGAATTTATATCCCGCCAAGCCGAAAAGCTTTTAGGTTGATCTTCCTTCTTCTAGTGAAAAGGACAATTACGACTTTTGACGGGTTGATGCTAAGGCCCTCCTTAATACACCATGAATGTGTATAGTTTAGAGCCCTTTGCATTCTCTCCGAAACAGTTTCGTCATACTTTCCTCTCACTATTATGACTATATCGTCTGCAAAGCCCACAACTTCGAAACCTTTTTCCTTCAAGCTTCTTAGAAGATCGTCTACAACCAAGGACCACATTAGTGGTGAGAGGACTCCTCCTTGAGGGCAACCTTTCGCTGCCCTTACTGTTATAGAAGAACTTCCCAGCTCAGAGGTGATTTCTCTTTTTGCAAGCACAGTATAAATCCAATGTATGATACATTGGTCGAAGTTTTTGTTCTCCATGGCACGCTTCATAGATGAATAGGAGGCATTATCAAATGCTCCTTCTATGTCTAAAAAGGCGCATAGAGCTATTTCTTTTGCTGAAAACGTTTTTTCCACCTTTGTTACTAGCGAATGAAGTGCCGTAACCGTTGACTTACCAGATTGATAAGCAAACTGGAAGTCAGATAGGGGATGGTGTTTTATGTAAGAAGAATTGATAAAATCCTTCAAAACCTTTTCCATAGTCTTCAACAAAACTGAAGAAAGACTAATTGGCCTGTATGCTTTGGGATGCGTCTTGTCTCGCTTCCCCTTTTTTGGTATAAAGATAACTTTTACAAGTCTCCATTTTGATGGAACGTAATTCAATCTTAAACTAGCCTTGAACATCTCAATTAGTGATGGAACCAACACCGCTTCTCCATTTTGAATCAGTGCTGGAAATATTCCATCAACTCCTGCAGATTTAAAAGGCTGAAAAGATCTAATTGCATTTCCCACTCTGGCCTTCGTGAAGATTTCATCAGCTAAATCTGAGGCGGTGTTTATTGTACTAGTTGACTCCGATGAGTTTATACTAGGACATCCTTCACCTTCCTCAGATATAGTATCATTGGAATCCACACTTAGAACCGAACCTGGAAAATGGGTTTCCATCATTAAATCCAAAGTTTCACGAGGAGTTTTGGTAAAAGCTCCATCGTCGCGCTTCAGGTTTCCCAATTCATTTGAATGATCTTTTGCAAGCGTTTTATGTAGTCTTGCAACTACAGGAGTGCTGTTTATGTTTTCACATGTCAGCATCCAAGATTTTCTTTTCGATTTTCGTATTTCGTTGTTGTAATCAGTCAGGGCTTTCCTGTACTGAGTCCAATCCCCCGTTTGTTTCGCTCTATTGAACATTTTACGAGAAAATTTTCTAAGGCGATCCAGTTTTAAGTTCCACCATGGCACGTCTCTAGTAGAAGACGATTGTATGGTGGGACAACTTCTGTTAAAGGAATTGATGATACTTTCATTTATCCTTTGAGAAAATGATTCTAACTTTTGGGTTGAATCAATAGTTTCTCCCATTGTAAATGAATGCGTAT
Organism: Aedes albopictus; assembly: GCF_035046485.1. NCBI lineage: Eukaryota > Metazoa > Arthropoda > Insecta > Diptera > Culicidae > Aedes > Aedes albopictus. The sequence goes on along the minus strand of NC_085136.1, from coordinate 153,135,978 downwards.
TCAACAATTCTACATATTGATCCCAGTTTGTCCTCCTGGGATTTCTAAATGCGATTCTAGAATAATCTCCACCACTCCAATTGAAGATTATGTGTTTATGATCAGATAGAGAAATCTCATCTGACACGTGCCAGTTTGTGATCTTGTCAAAGATTGCAGCATTGCACAGTGTTAGATCCAAGACCTCTTGTCTGATTGCATTTGAGAAAGTAGGTTTATCACCATTATTGCAAATGTCTATATTGTTCGAGACAGATACTCTAATAGTGACTCACCTCGACTGTTAATATCCGTACTACCCCAAACCGCGTGATGTGCATTGGCGTCACAGCCAATGATAAACGATTTGTTGTTTTCTTTACAGAATTGGACAAATGATGCGATCTCAGGAGGAGGTGCCTCAGGAACATCACCAGGAAAGTAAGCTGAAGCCACAGCGATCTCAGTTTTACCCCTAGTGGTTGGTACCTCTACCATGATCGCAACAATGTCCTTTCTGATAAACTCTGTAATAGGATAGCATTTTAACGTTTTGCGTACTAAGACAGCGGTTCTGGGTGAATCTTGTTGCTCATCATAAAATATTTTACTATTTTGTGTCAGAACTCCAAGAATCTTTCGTTTATTGGACCATGGCTCTTGAATAAGCGCCACTTCCAGTCCTTCTTTTTTAAACCTTCGACTCAACACAGCAGAAGCACCTTTTGCGTGATGAAGGTTTACCTGTACGAAGTTAATTCCTGCCATAAAAATTTCATTTACCCACTTTTATTAAGCCTCGGAAATGAGACGTAAGAAAAGTGGCCGATTATCCCGGAGACAAATAAGGTCCACTGCGTCATTGCTCCGTTTAACACAGTAAGGGCAACATACTGTGGAGGGTGCCATGGTACTCCACAGGCTCCGTTCACGGTTAAGTTTTTATAAGACCCCCCTAACCATTCATTCCTAGGCACGGTACGCTTAACACCATGAATTAGGGGTCGCTTGTTTGGTGGACTTTTACCACCGGATTAGGCAATCCGTAGTGATATTCTTAGCCAGTTGAGGGAACTGCTACCGTCACTACACGGCTATCTAGGCTGATCGGGAATAGAAATTAATATTGATGATCAACTTCTTTAGAGCCCGAACAGCCAAGAAAACGGACTTACTCAACCTCCTTTCGAAATAACGTTGACACGATGTTCTCTGATCGGATTCGAATTTTCAGAGTTCTTTGTTCTACTCAAGAATAGATGCTTTATCACATATTATTTTTTTATTCTAGAGAGGATAACGGGGTAAAACAATTCTCAGAAAAAAAAAATGTTGAAAATAATCAAAATTTCAAAACCTACAAATGCTTTGGTAAAACTTGGCGAAATTTCATGAAATTCGAAAAAAATTCTTAATTTTAATTGCTTATTCAAATGAGCAAGTCTGACAACATTTTGACGTCGAGAAATGTCACAGATTAGCACGTGTGTGATTTACCGGATTCTTTCTCGATTTTTCTTTTGACATGCATCTACGGTTCAATTTTCTCTTTTTTCTCGTGAAAGTTGCTGCAGTGCCAATGTGTTTCTTGGGTGACTTTGATGAAAAATCGAAACTGAAACAGTTAACGCCAGAAAACTGATTTTTCTTGAACCACCCTAAGCTTATTCAGAAAAATATCTCTGGATCGGTAAATTTTAAAGCTACATAAAAAGTGTTTTCAGGAAATTTGCTCAAAGTTGATAGATCTACAACTTTCCCGAAGAATATATACAGTTATTCTTACAAATAAAAAAAGTTTGGTTCCCAATTTCTTTGAAAATATGAACCACCCTAATTTTTATGTACATTGAAAGAGGGCCTGATTTTTGGGAACAACTTTGTAGAAGACCATATTTTTCCAAAAAATCATTTGAAGGCGCTGAATGCATCTTTCCTCGTAAATCTTTTTCGTGGACCATTGTGCACTGCTGCCAACTTTCACGAGAAAAAAAGAGAGAAAATTGAACCGTAGATGCATGTCAAAAGAAAAATCGAGAAAGAATCCGGTAAATCACACACGTGCTAATCTGTGACATTTCTCGACGTCAAAATGTTGTCAGACTTGCTCATTTGAATAAGCAATAAAAATTAAGAATTTTTTCGAATTTCATGAAATTTCGCCAAGTTTTACCAAAGCATTTGTAGGTTTTGAAATTTTGATTATTTTCAACATTTTTTTTTCTGAGAATTGTTTTACCCCGTTATCCTCTCTAGAATAAAAAAAAATGTGATAAAGCATCTATTCTTGAGTAGAATAAAGTACTCTGAAAATTCGAGTCCGATCAGAGAACATCGTGTCAACGTTATTTCGAAAGGAGGTTAAGTAAGTCCGTTTTACCTTACTTTCCCCAAATGAAAAAATCTAATAATTGCATTTCTTAGTCATCATTTTTCTGTTGAATTAATATTGAAGAAAAACCTTTGAAAGTCAAATAACGTTGTCATAATTTGCGACAACACTTCTTTAGACACTAAAAATATGGGGTAAAATGCATACCCCGAGAAATTTTTTTTTTTTTTTCGAAAGTTTTTAAGTTGGCGCCTTTGGGTCACATATCAAATGAAAGCTCTTGGGTAATCCTTCAAAACGTAGTACTCAGTTTTTCATCCTAGTTCTGTTGGTACGAAAACAGGCGCCCTGAAAATCATCAAAAAAAATATGAAAATAACCTATTTCTTCAAATTAAATATCAAAGAATATCCAACGCTTGGCTTAAATGGAAGTGCCATAGGAGTAGAGTGTCCATGCAAAATTTCAGCTGAATCCGTTGAGTTTTGCGGAAGTTATTGCGATTTTAGTGATTTTACCTATTTTTAGACATGATATCTTTGAGGGCTATTTTACCCCACTTCCCCCTAACGGAAAAATCTGAAAATCGGCCAGATATAATCTTTTGTATGGAAAACCATACCTTGAAAATTTCAGCTCAATCGGAGCACATCGATTCCACTTCCTTTGGAAAGGGGGTCGCGGTTCTCGCGAACTGGCTCTTAACTTTGAAGTTACGTAAACTCGTCTAAGATGGAGTATTATATCTGTGGTATTGATCTCCGTAGGCAAATTACTTAACTGGTCGATATTCTCAAAGATACAGCACTAAATATGCAGAGGTGTCCATTATGCCCCGATGGGTGTCCATTTCGCCCCGTACCTTTCCTGCCAGCCCAAAAAAACACACGGTTTTCAATTCATTATTTCTTCTCAATAATGCCATTCTACCAGCTTTGAATGATAGAAATACGTAGGAAACAAGTTAAAGTTGAAGGATAACTGATAATATGTTAAGTTTTTGTCTGTTATACAGGTCAAACATACTCATTTGCTTAGGGTGTCCATTATGCCCCTAATCCCCCTACTACGGCTAATGGCGCTCCGGCTACTGCTATAGAATCTTAATATCAATGGTGTTAGGGCATTCGGCTGAAGGCTGTTGGGTCGAATTTCATTTGGTCGAAGTTCATTAGGTCAAAAAGTTATTTTGCCGAATGGCCATATTTTTTTCGTTTTCTTCTTTTTTGCAGTTAAAATAATTGTTGAAGTTGGAGCTACTGTATTTTAACCATGAATCTCTCCTTCTTTTAAATATAGCAACAATAAACGGGTTAAAGATCTGTTATTTCTTCAATAATTAACTATTAGTTCCGCAATACCAATATTGCTTCATGGTTGTAACATAATCAACGATTTATGCTTAAAACTAGACTTATAATGAAACTAGAAAGATTAGCCTGTATTCAGAAGAAGGAAATATTCACTATGTGAACTAGAGAAAATAGTTTCGTTGTGGAAAAATAGTTTTTTGTACCGAAACCGTTGATGTTCAACTAGTGAATTTTGCCTTCTTTTAAACATAGGCTGTTCTTCTTAGTTAGTAAGACTAGATTTTTACATTTATTGTTCATTACGGTAAAACAATAAGGCAATATTAAAATTGTAGAAATATCAGCAAATTATTGGAAAACCGAACAAATTTAAGAAACCATTCCTATCCTTGTTCCATAATCACTGAATTGCGATTCTTGATCATCATTCTACGCACTTATGGCCTAGTTACATCGAAGTCTCGCGCTTAGTATCATACAGGCGTATCTGCAATGATCGATTTCTCTTCATCGATTTTCTCCTTGCTCAATAACTACCGGTGAATCATTTCCAGTGGTTTTCGTTGTTCTAGACTATGGCTATCCTTTATCGAGATCATCCTAGCAGTGAACATATTGGATTATTGTAAAAAATTGAAACTGACGACATTTTTTTATGTTAATGGATTAAAATATATCTTCCAAATTCTCACAATCACATCTTTAGTTTCAATTAATTCTTAGAAAATGGAGGTAATTTATATTTGCCCGAAAGTACCATTTCCCAGAATGTACCAATCCCCAGAATTGAATATTTAATATTAAATTCTGGGGATGGGTACATTCTGGCAAATGGTACTTTCGGGCAAATAGTATTCTGGCAAATGGTACATTCTGGCAAATGGTTTTCTGGCGTTTGTCATTCTGGCGAATGGTTTTCTGGCGAACGGTTTTCTGGCAAATATCGCACAATCGAACGACAGTTGAGTCATTCTTTCCTAAGTACTTTCACTATTCTTATACATTGATTCTCGTAACTTTTTCTGCCTATATTACCTGCGCTTTCTGTTAGTGGTGGTGAGGTGTGTGAGGAGGGGGGGGGGGTCCAAAGGCCCTGAATCGACAGAAGCATGTTTGTTTACAAAATGTGAATCCGGCCTTTTCAATTGTTGGTCTTGAATTGAACCGTGCAAAAATCAAGCAAATTGGTTCATCTTAGTTGTTTCATGGTGTTTCAACGAACTAATATCCGTCTTGTTAAAATTAGTGAGCCGTATTATTTCCTACTCACGCGTACAAGTGATCAGCAGTGCCACAGAGAATGCTCTCAATAATACAACCCACTTTCATTCATAGATTTTTAATGCAGGTACCGCGTGAACCACCGACCGACCGTTGCCAGATGTGAATGATCGAAACCGTAAGTCACGCTTCTCAATGTTGTGGGTGGTGGCTGTGTACGAATCCTACCAAAGCTGGGCCTATTTGCGATCACTCTATAAATTACACGCTTCGGTTGGGCCAAAGCGAAGTCAATGGTAACCAGTACCCACATGGATAAGGGCGGGGTAATGGCAAAATACGATCCAGTTCTGTGCATGAATCCGCTGCATGTTTTGTTCTAATGGTTTTATTTCAGGAAACTAATAATTACAAGTCACCTCCGTTCGGAGCTCATTGCATGTTCTGTGGTGTTGTGTGAAGCCACTTTCAAAGTGGCGAATGGTATAAAGAATGAAGGTGTAAACATCAGAACGAGGTACACGAGCGCAGTGTTGTCGGAACGCCTCTGTGCCACTATTATGCGAGGCAAAGTGGTGCGATAAGATCGGAATTCATAACTCTGACCCGTGCGAATTCCGGCTAATGGTATGAACCTGACATTGGAACTGAAAGATGAGGTCTACCGGTTAATTTGGATGGAATGTAATTTCTATCCTGGCAGTACGCCGCGCCGCAAGCATCCATCTGGATTTAAATTTGCCTAATGGGAAGTTAATAGTTGTCATATTTCATTCTGCGATCCTGTGCAGTTCCTTATGTTTGTTTCTGTGTAGAAAATTCTATCTGGTTTGACACTAAACGAAAATGCTATGAACATATTGCTTTAGTAGCTATTGCTTTTTACGAACAATTATAAAACGTTTAGTTTTCAAATAAAGAAACTATTCTGAATTTAATATCACAAATCGTTAGTCTTAGTACCAGGAAGTATGCTTACCGTTTTCTCACTGTACTACTGAACGTTGAAATGAAGCATAATTAAAATTACTTTTATGGATTAGACATCTCCTAATGGGATCTGTGAAATTGAATTACATTGATTTCTTCGAAAGGTGTTGTTGTTTAAAACCTCAAACGAACCGTTAAATTGCCGCTGATATCGTTGATTAACGATCGCATTCCAGCGTTAATAGAACTGCAAATCATCAAACCCATTGCTTGGAAGTCCACCGGAGGAACTCATCACGATCGGTCGAATTGGAATTTCTATCCTTTGTCCACAGTTTCACGAAAGGCTATATACCTACCCAACAACCCACAGCCAACAATATTCAAACCACGCAAAGGTGGAAGCACGCCAATCTCGCGAGCGAATTCTTGCTGAGGGCAATGTCGACCGACCGAGAATCGGTTCGGCGATGCGTCAAGAAAACGGCATTGAACGGCCTTGGAAGGCCGTGAAATTAACTGCGCTCTTCTTTTCTGCGATTCGCTCGGTTAAACGTGCATCAGCTGCTGCTCCGGTTGGGTTGATTTGGTTAGGCAAAGGAGCGAAGGTAGGCAAAGGCAGGGCAGTGTAGTGCAGTGCAGGCAGGGCATTGGCTGGCCACCGGCTGTTGATGATGCCCGCGGATCACATTCGTGTCAGTTCAGTACCTACACCGTTCTGTGTTCCGAATGCCCACATGCGATTTTGTGTTTCGTTTATTTTATTGCCTGTCACTTTGTCAGAGTTCAAGCAGAGATCTTCCTCTGCTTATTCGTTTATGTACTGTGAGGTGGTTGGCAACAGAGTTGTAATGACTGAAGTCAACGGCGAGGCAGATGTTACAAAGATGCAATTGCCTTTATGGCTCGATGTTGGTACACAGATCACATTTTAACCTTAAAGTTGTACATATGGTAGGCTCAGTGTACCAGTTATGGCTATAGTACCTCAAATTCGCCATAGTTGATTTCCAACCTTTAAAGACACAAATCAACAAGAAAAAAATCGTGAACAACAGATCACGATCACAAAAGATGATTGCAATCATTCAAACTGCACAATTTGCTCAAATTATGGTATAAATAAATCATTTTCCTTAACTTTTCGGCCTCCTTGCACCCTATTTCGCCATAGTGTACCAGTTATGGCAACTCCCATAAGGAATGCATGTAAATAGTGCGAAGTGGAACCCAAATTAACAAATGTATCCATAACTGGTACAGGGTTCCTATCATTGGCACACGCCGTAATAAATACTAAAAGTAGTTTTGGCTACGTTTTTATATTTTTCCTGTAAAGTATGAAAACTAATCAATCATTTGACTTATTGTTTACATTCGTCGGTCTTCTTCTTATTTTTGTAGAAATAGTTTTTCTTAGGTGGTGCGATAACTGGTACAGGCACCCTAGTCTTGTTTCCCACAGTATGACGTAACAACGAATACATAAGCGTTTAAATAAATATTTATGCAATCAAGCATTTAGAGTAAACAAGGTATTGTTTTCATCGTTGCAATTGAATTGAAATAAGCGTAAATAGAACTAGAGGACAATAGTCATACAAATATTGTGCCATGGATATCTTGACATCTTACCAAGACAAATCTGCCGTGTACCTTTTTTGGGCATCCAAAATGCATTGAAATTTCACTAAAGTAGTGATGGAGATTATATCTTGTTACCTTGTTGGCTACAAAGCAACTGACACATTCTACGGGCCCCGTATCATCAATACTCAATTTTCAAAGTTGAGATTTGGCATATTTCACATTTTTATAACATTCTACACTACTCTTGTCGTCCAAAAATGTATTCTACATGATATTAATGTGACAATACATATTTATTGAACGACGGTTAAGATTAACAATCAAATCGTGATTTTAAGGCATTTAGACACACTATTCATCAAAGCTGCCGTATTTTAAACACCAACGCACTGATTTTTTAAAAATCTTCCATGATTAACAGATGAATGTATGTAGATTGTTTAGCATACAAAGAATTTTAATTGTAATACTTTACAACTATGAGGTATGGTTGGACAAAGTATAGGTTTTTAAAGCGTTGTAACGTCACGGAAAATCAACCTTTATAAAATTTATTCAAATTCGGAACAAGTTTCAAATTTGAAATTTTGTATGGTCTTTGTACTCTAGAATATCTTTCAAATGAGATTAAAACAAAGGAAATCGGTTCACTGACGCCTGAGTTTCACCTGGTTGAAGTTTGCGTTGAAACGTCACGAAAAAAAGGTCTGCGGAAAAGACAAAATTTCTCAGGCTTTGGCGACTTCTGCAGGTAGTCAGGTAGACAAAGGTAGTTCTATATTCCAAACCAATTTCTTTCTCGTTGTGTATGAGCCCTTTTTCAAGGTATCATTCATAAATTGCGTACCACTAAGTCCCTTTCATTAACTACGAAGACTCTTGAGACCCGGGGGATTTGATGTTTGGCCAACATCTACGCTCTGTTGAAATTCCAAAAATGGTTTAAATTGTAATTGTACTGCGATGTTGTAAAAATGCCACTGAAACCGATCATTTATATGATATCAGAGCCAAATAGACGAAACACTGACAAAATTACCGTCTCGTACATCTCAGGGTATTGATAACTTGTTAGGTTGGTCAAAGACTTACAGTTGATGGATAGTATGGTTTAAAGTTTCACAAAAAAAGCGGCGCTAGAGAACTTACAAATTTCAAATTCCATGTATCTCAGGACCCCGATTACTTGGTAAGACGGTTTCTTCCGCAAAATTTGGTGAGTCAAGAACTTGCAGTGGATTTACCATTTGATGCGAGATTTCGCCAATAGAAGACGCTAGTTTCCATTTTGCAAAAGCTGGCAAATGATTAGAATTTCTCAAAAAGTATTCTAAAAACTTTTTTTACTTTGGACATATTGTATTCGAATCAAATGGTAATTAAAGACCAACATATTACTCATAAATGTTCAAAAATTGATTTGATTTGTTTCACTTGGTCCCAAGATACAAAAGTTAATAAAACGACAGCCAAAAAGATGTATTCTGCTTGAAGTACTCCATCTTCGTGTAGAGCTAACCAATCATGTCCAAATTTGTAGCATTTACAGATAACAAGATGAGGAACTATCAGACAAAGTTTGAAAATTTTGAAAGTTACGGCTTGTTGAATGTTTCCAAGATAATTAATAAAATTGGTTGCTTTTGTAAATTTGCAACGCCAAGGTGCGGCAGAAATCAAAACCAAACGGCTATTAAACGGAAAGTTCTTGATCTACCAAACAACTCTACCGAAGCAACAATATTTCTAATTATTCAGGATCCTGAGATAAACGAAACTAAAAATGTGCATACAGTCAGGTTTTTTTACGCGGGGGATACGTACCACGTGAAAAAAAAACTCAGTTTAAAATCCAAAAAACCGCGACTTTTTCTCACCATTTCTCGACGTTTCGTGCAAAAATAAGACGATGAATTTTTTTTTGTATGGAGTTTTCATTTACGCGGCCGCGTAAATGAAAACCGCGTAAAAAAACCTGACTGTACCTTCTACCACCTCCTAGTGGAAGGATTTGAAATTATACGGCCCATCAATATAAAGTTCTTGACCAGCCAAACAACTTTGTCGAGGACACCAACTGTCTAAATAATAAGGATCTTGAAATACAGGGAAGACTGAGGAGACTTGATCCCTGGGGAGGCTTGTTCTCCCATGTTTTCTTGGAATCAAAAACAGTTTTCTTTTAACATATATTTTTTCCAAAACTACGTCTGGACAAAAGATTATGTTTTTGCTACAAGTGATTTAAATTGTGCATTTCATTATTTTTTTAACGACTGACAGTTTGTTTTCAGTCCTTCAGAAATCTTTTAAAAAATTCCAAAAAGTCTCAATAACTTTGTGAAAAATGAACCAAATCGTGTCAAAACTCCACAACACATAGTTGAAATAAAGTACCGTAATCCGGGGTATCATTGATCAGCGGGGTAACATTGATCGGCTTGACCCACCTTAGGAAATGTTCAAACAAACATTTTACATTGAATCAGTTTCTGCTATCGAATGGCATATCGTAAACTGCTATCATTTAGCTATTAAATGACATGCAATTCATGAACATTGAATTTCATAAACATTGAAATAAATCAATTTTTCCATAACTGTGTTTCGTAACGCAATGAGGTACATTGTCAAACATTAATGCTTGGCGTGAATACTAGATTCAATATGAGTTTCGAAATCACTGTATAGCTTCAATATGATATCCTAGAGTTGGATTCAATAACTGAAGCTTTTATGAAAATGCTACTTTTCAATCAAATATACGATTTATTAAAAGTAGGCTATCAATTCCTTAAGCCATTGCCTACCTTTAGGCGTTATTTGCGGTTTGGAGGATTTTAATCCTAAAATAACTCAAAAAGTACATAACTTGTAAGAATTTGGACAACATATTCGAATTCAGCGACCCTGAATTTAGTAAGTAAGGGTATTTTCAACACAAAAGAACATTGTTCTCTTAGGCCAAATCAACAAAATCAAAAATTAGACTAAAAAACCTATTTAAACATGTTTTAAAGTTTTACAATACTTTTTCGAGTAGCTTAACACATACTCAGAGGGCCAGTACTTGTTTTGAAAATATAAAACATGTAACGTTTGCTTTAACAAGAGAAAGATAGAAAATTCTGATCAATGTTACCCCGGATTACGGTACTATCAAACTTATTTATCCAACCAAGATTTTTATAAACATGTTTTAGGTAATTTAGCTGAGTATATACAATGTTGATATGGGGAGACTTGATCCTTCGAGGATTACACACGCATTATATGTATGAAAAATAAAATTCTATTTGGAACCCTCGATTTACTTGGAATTTTAGAATATTCAATGATAAAATGTGTCAGATATTTATTATTTTAATACACGTCATGAAAAGAGGGATCAAGTCTCCCCATTTTGAAAATACGGCGTATCCTTGAAAATTTAAGGAAATCGTTCAATTTGAAATACACGATATTCGTAGAAAATACAAGAAAACTTGAAAAGAAAATAAACAGGAAGCCTCTTAAGTTATTTTCCCTAAAAATTAACCATGTGCTTAAAAGGGGATCACGTGTCACCCATTTTTGTAGAATGCATCATAAGACATGTCCCAAATCACAGTTTTGAAAACTTCAGCAATACATTTAAGTCTTTCTGTTGTGTATAAACTTGCAATAGATGCTCACCTGTCATTCTGAACGAAAATCAGATCTAGTTTTAATTAAAGTTAGAGGCAAATCAAGAAAAAGGGATCAAGTCTACCCAGTCTCCCCTATGGAATGGAAATTATGTCACTGTTACGTCTGTCTTTGATATCACAAGAATCACCGACTCATATATCTCAGGACCCTGATTACTTAGAAAGTTATTTAACTTTTTAAGTATCTTCAGTTTAAAAGTCGTTTAGTTTAAGGTTGTACTTGCCTAGTGGTAGTTGAAATTTTGGAAAACCATGCACATTATATTTATTTTTAAAAGAAAAGTTGGAACTTTTTAAAAAGTGCCCAAAAATTTACAAATTTTGACTGCTAGTTTCTCAATTAGTCAAAACTTGTAGGAAACTTTTTGAGAAATCATTTGCAAACTATCACAAACTTTGAATTAGCATCGGCCAGTGGCAAAATCTCACGTCATATGGTAAATTAGCTGTAAGTCTTTGATTTATCAAACAACTTTTCCAAAGACACTAACTCTCTAAGTAATTAAGATTTTTTTTATGACTGTTAGGTCTATTTGTCTCTGAGATCACAGAAGTTGTTCTTAGGGTCCTAAGTGGTATGCAGATCCTCTGGAATGCTTTTGATTCAATAAATTCTCTCAAACAAATTAAAGCATTTTCACTTGAATAGATGACATTGCAAAGATTATTGAAGAAATTTTTATCTCGACGGTGTGATGAGTGATATGCTGAAAAATCTAAATATCTGGCGCTGTGAAGTAATGGATCTCAGCGCGCTAGTCTTCGGGAAAAAAACTAGAAGAATATGGGTGGTACTAAACCGAAGATGGGTGCCGGTGTCATTAACCTTTATGAAGGAATATTCATACTACTGATAGCAATAACTTGGCCCTCCGAGCCATTTATCACAAAACGGATTTTCAACAGCATAATGTTCCCCTTGAAGCAGTGAAGATAATGCAATAACATAATCACAAATTCGGCCAAATTTGGCTGATTATTCTGATTCTAAAATGATGCACATTTTCGTGACGTTACAACGCGAGCAGAACCCTGTTTGAAACTGAACGGGCGTTGTAACGTCACGAAATGTAAAAGTCGATTATCCAAAAACAAATCCAAAATTTATATGTTTTATTTCATTGAATTGAAGAACCAACCAATAAATTTCAATGGTAGAAAAAAAAATAGAATATCATAAAAATCCGAGCAGAGCTTCTAAGATGTTGGTAGCGCGGTTGAGAGGATCGGATTCTAGCGCGTTGTAACGTCACGCTACAAATACGCATTTGAAACACGTTTTTCTAATGCAAACTAAATGTTCAATAGGTCAAACATATCAGAAATTTTACAAGGAATCCGAATATGAAAAAATATTTTGAGTTTTACAATCGTTTTCATCAGTTACAGTGGAAAATCTGACTACGAATGCGTCAAAACGTTGTAACGTCACGGTAGAATGTGTCAACTATACTTCGGTGCCTAGCGTACAGTAGGTCTAGCTGGAAGCCTGGGATTCATTCCTAAGCAATCGATATCCACCACACATCACTGTGTACTTACCACCTTAAGTGGTAGCGACGGCATTCTATCATCTTAGTAAGGTCGGGTGACACTGACTTGAAATGGCGGATGGGCTAATGTTGGCGCTGTCTTCCATCCTATAAAACCATGGCGTGCCCTTAAAGTACGTTCCTGACCTGTACCATGCTTAGGCAACAAATTGATAGAAGTATGTTCAGATGAACACTAATGATTAGCGCTGATTCTACTCTGAGCTTGAGCTCAGTCCCCATAAAGGCCTATGCCAACCCTCGGGTGGCCTCCTTGCTTGCATAGATAACCACCAGGCAACTACTTCATTTTCAGCAAGGGATAGCGGCTCTAAAGGGGACCCAACAGCGGCGCCGATGGTAACCGTGAGTTAAACCTATCGTAAACGCTTAGATTAAGTTGACTAGGATAGGAAAGCTAGGAACACCGACTAGGCGACATGATAAGCAAAACTCCATAATAGGGTATTGGTTCCCTATTTTAAGCATGGGGCTCCCATTTTCATCCTACCAAAAACAAAGGATTGAAGCGCTGTTTGTTTTGTTTCCTATTTTTGTATTTTTTGTTAGAAGTGAGCACCCATGAAAACAAAAAGAACGGAGTCAATCGGTGCCGTAATCGCTTGTTTTCGAATAGGATGAATATGGGTGAGATTAATGATGGAACACATACCCTACATGTTTAGAGAATGAAATTTTCGTTTTAATTTGGTACTTTAGCCTTCAGTGTTTGTGGTCCGAATCCCATTTCGCTTATGGTAGCATTGCTCTACCGGGTCGAGAACTTGCAACAAAGTACAGACATCGCACTACTAGCGGACCCATATCGTATCGATCCCGACATCGGGAACTGGGTAGCGGATAAGGTCAAGCTCGTGCCGATTTGTAAAACCAGGTAGCCGATAGAGCAGTTCTCGTCTATGCTAGATTCGCTAAAGCGCACTAATGGGATCAAGTCTCGGGTTATCGATGGAGACTTCAACGGCTGGGCGATTGAGTGAGGTTGGCTGCTCGACTAACGCGAGTAGCTGAGCTTTACTTTAAGCTATGGCTAGACTGAACGTGGATGTCGAGAACATTGGCCCACAGTAGGAACGGTGCAGAGTTCACCATTGATGTGACCTAGTGGAGCCCGGATCTAAACCCTAGCCAAGACTGGAGGGTCGGCGATGAGTACACGAACAGTGACCATATGGTGGCGCTTCGATACAGAAAGATAGCACGGAGAAAGTCGACCATATCCGAAGGTCATTGACAGTCAATTGGAGATGGCTGACCTCGCGCTTCGGTAAGCCGGAAGTTGAGCCACAATGCAAAACCGTGGTTCAATAGATCTGACGTCACAATTCCAATAGGCGTCGAACTGATTATTAGTATGGGATCGAAGTTTGCGTTACCATACACACACTTATACACAGCTCCCTATCTATTACTTGATAGGGGATGTGGATAACATCGATCAAACAAACAACGAGTAAGCGATCCAGGAAAGCAATAGCCGCACAAGTGCGCAGTTGCAAAACCAGAACCATAATTTTCTCCACTCCGTGAGGAGAAAGGGGAGGTACGATGGGGTGACCAATTACCGGGCGGACCACCATTAAAACAACGAGAGCGTTTCTGAAGCAACACCCCGAACTGGCCATAGCCGAATCGGGCAAGGGGAACAGAACAGTAGAGATGAAGAAACGAAACGAATACGAGGGCAAAATGCAACGCATGATCGACGATATGTGTACGTGTCGTACCGAGAATCAACGGCAAGGTATCAGAGACGCATCAACAACGTCTCCAAACGCCCCAAATCACATTTTGGCTCGACAACTGTTCAACACAAAACACGCACAGGAATTTGTTCCACCACTGTGTTCTCTTATTGAATAATATGGATACGGCTCTTGAACGAATCGAATTGAAGTATTTAGAACGAAAATATACGTTTATGTCAGCAGATAGTTTCCACTCGGGCGTAGAAACATCTATGCGACATGTACGGATAGTAAAATTTGTAGATTTCAAGTCGGCTGCTAGTAAGGCCACTGAAACGGTCGACGTTTAGGAAATATAGGCCACGGATTGGCGAACTATCTGTCACTAGATATATACACTACACCCTAGTTTCGAAGAAATAGCAGAAAATAACCCGATCTGGCAATTTTGAACTGGTCGATATCTTCGCTGACATAAGGAATAGATAGAGAGCGGAACAGAAAGCTGCAATCTACAGTGCCAGAGATGGTTCATGAGAAAATACCGTTTATTATTTTAGATTTGATTTCTCGGAGGTAGGTATCAGCTCAGCATTTAGTAAGAAAATTGCATACTTTCAGGCGTTTTCATGGGTTTGCTAAGTTTTATACTTCAGTGCAGGTTTTGTTCTATATGTTGTTATTTACATTTTAATGATTTTCAGTCAAGTTTCAAGCTCGTTGACTGATAAAATCCATTGTCGTAGAGGGATTAGGCATTATGGACACCCTAAGCAAATGAGTGCGTGAGGCCTGTATAACAGAGTAAAACTTAACATTTTATCAGTTGACTTACAAGTTTAACTTGTTTCCTACGTCTTTCAATCATTTACAGCAAGTAGAATGTCTTTTTTGTGAAGAAATAATGAATTGTAAACCGTATGTTTTTCAGGGCTGTCAGGAAAGGTACGGGTTTTTTTTCGAAACTTTTGCAAATTACTATACATTACAAGATTAAACCTCGGCAAGCCTCATTGAATAAATGTACGACTCGTGCTAAAAAAATCAACCCGTTACATAATAACTTATGGTGCACCATTTGTTCAGTAATTCATATTAGTCCAGTTGAAATATATAAACGCAATTTTTTCTCAATATAGAGGGCTGCAAGAAGAAATTTACAGAAAAAGAACAACATGGTTTTGAAGGAAGTTTTTGAAGCAAATTCGATCGATCCCGATATTATGCCGGAAGTGGCTGTGGAAGCTAAGATATATAGCCAATTAATGTGTGATACCTTGAACAAACTATGGACAAAGCATAATCGTACAACGTCCTTGGTTTTGCGGTTCCATAGGGATTTGTTTTTAGATAAAACGTTCAAACTTCCATGAAACATCCTTGATTTGCTCCCTTCAATATCATTGGGTGGTTAAATTGGTCGTAAGTTGTATTCTTTTGAAAAATGCACACTTAAAAATTCTCAATTTTGATGGAGACGTAATGGAGGAAATTGACGTAATCGATCATGACACAAACAAACATATGATTTATTTTTACGTCTTTGAACACGTGAACACAAAAACTATCATCGTCAAACTCGTTTAGGATTTGTTTGACATACTTTTAAGCGTGCGCCAGCAACATTGGAACATTACACTTGTTTTTCAGTTTCATGTGCCAAAATTTTACATGATCCATAACGCAAACCAACTGTTGGGATCTAATTTCTGATATTTATTTCGTATTATTTCACTCACAAATTTTGTTATAATTCTCACACCCGAAATATTCAACCGTTCACTCCACTGTCCTATCCAAAAGTCCTCCTCTCCTGTCGCGCGTGGTGTCGCCTCTCCACACCGTCCCGGTTGTCGTCTTGCCGGTCTCCAATCTGTCAAAACAACAAGATGAGTCAATGTGATCAAGGTACGCATATTTCCTGATGCGTAATAATGTTCAATGCAGAACCCTACATCCCTACCTTTCTTTTAAATAAAAATAAACAACAAAACGGATTTAGTATGTGACGAAATCCTTCAGCCGTGCTGGTTCTGATCTAGTTCTTTTGGATCTTTCTTCGGTTGTTTGTTCATCCACCGCGTGCTCTGTTGATGTTGAATTACCTGCACCATCGTCTGTTCTTGCTTCCTCTACGCTTTCACCAGAATGTTTATCCGCCAAGCTACCACTTGCTGTACGTGGTATGGCTTTAAGATGTGCCGCACTTCTTCTAAATTTCTTTCCAGACGAAGATGAGCGGATAGTAACATCGGTTCCTCTCTTTTCAATTACTTCGTATTCTTCGGGGGCAAATTCAGTGCTCAACTTGTTATCCTTCTTGGTACGCTTAGCCAAAACGTGATCGCCTACTTCAATGTCGCTTGGGCGAGCCTTACGACGATGGTCTGCGTACACCCTTCCCTTTTCTTTCTGCGTCTTATCGTTATCTCTTACAGCTTCATCACAATCTAGAGTAGAGGGAATGCTGGGTAGTTTCGTACGTAAGCGTCGTCCTAACATAAGTTCCGCTGGTGCTCTCCCTGTTGTTGGATGTACTGCTGAATGATATGTTAGCAAGTATACCCGTAGTTCTTTTCGCCAGTTTTGGCCAAGTTCTTGTGCTATTCTGAGACGCTTCAAGATAGAACGATTTTGCCGTTCTACCTCTCCGTTCATTTGGGGCCAGTAGGGGATAGTACTATCCAAATGTATTCCTTGCTCTTCGCAAAACGATCGGAATTCTTCAGACGTGAATTGTGGCCCGTTATCCGCCCGGAGATAGTTAGGTATTCCATATCGAGAAAAGATAGTCAAAAGTTGCTCGATGGTAGAGGCAGCAGTTATTTCTTGCATTTCTACGACTTCTAAGTATCGGCTATAATAGTCAACACACACTAGGAGATTCTCACCATCTGGGAGAGGTCCTAGGAAGTCAATGGCAATCTGTTCCCAGGGCCGAGACGGAAACTCTTTCCTAACCATTGGCTCGGGTGGATTTGGTGCAGATACCAAAATACATCCCCGACAGGCTTTCACGAATTGTTCGATCTCGTAATCCATTTTGGGCCACCATACGTTGGTGCGCAAATGACCCTTCATCATTCTGATTCCAGGATGACCCTCGTGTGCTAGTAGTAAGACTCGTTGTCGTAGGCGTTTGGGCACAATTATGCGATCACCTCTCAGAAGTACGTTGCCGATGGCACATAGTTCTGTATAAATGACCTTGTAGCAAAGCGGTAGTTCGTCAGGTATACCAGTGTTTATCGCTTCAAGAACTTGTCTTGTATCATCATCTTGTCTGCTAGCATCAACGATTTCTTGCCACTTCAAGGCAACAGTGGTGGCTGCTGAAGCCGTTATCTCTCTAACGGTTAATTCCTCCGCTTCATCGAACGGTTTAGGAGCGAGTGTTGAAAGTCGTGAGAAAACGTCTGCAATATTGGATTGCCCAGGGATGTGAACCACTGTATACTGGAAACTTTGTAGGCGCAATACCCACCGCTCGATGCGCGCACAGGGACGAGATGCAGGAGTGAACAAGAAAGTGAGTGCCTTACAATCGGTGAGGAGTTTAAACTCTCTACCTATCAGGTAGATTTGGAACTTTTCTACGCTCCACACCAACGATAACGCCTCCTTTTCTGTTTGACAGTATCTTTTTTCGGTGTCGGTAAGTGACTTTGATGCATAACAAACAACCCTAGATTCTCCACGATTATTAGTTTGAATGAGAACGGCGCCCAGGGCAATCGGACTAGCATCCGCGAATACCGATGTTTCGTCATTAACGTTGAAAAATCCTAGGGAACTAACCTCTGTTATGGCTGTTTTTATGTTTTCAAAAGCCTTGTTTTCATCTTCACCCCACTGAAACTTGTTTCCTTTCTGAATGAGCTTCCTAAGTGGTTCATCAATTTCGGCCAGTTTTGGAATGAATTTACTCATATAGTTAGCCAAGCCTAAAAAGCTCCTAACCTCACTCTCATTTTGCGGATGACGGAAATTCTGAATCGCCGCTCGTTTGATCTCTGAAGGCATAATTCCTTGCGGTGAAATTTCATACCCCAGGAACTCAAACTCAGTTACGCGAATTTTACATTTGTCCCAGTTGAGTACAACTCCTTTTTCCTTAAACTTCTGCAGAACCTGTAACCGTATCAAGTGATATTTGATGAGTTAAAATTGGGAAAAATGTGGTATTTATATTGTGAATCGTTTATTTCTTTTAGCTGGACATCAATTTTGTGTATGTGTGTTATGTATTGACTTGCTCTCATACCTTATTTAATCGCTGATCGTGTTCTTCGATTGTACTACCCTCAACTCCGACATCGTCGAGGTACCAGTAGGTACCTTCACAATCTGCCAGGATTTCATCCATTGTCCGTTGGAAGATCTCGGGAGCGGATACTAATCCAAATGGAAGACGCTTGAATCTATAAAGCCCTCTGTGGGTGATGAAAGTGGTGATGTCTCTTGTTGCTTCGTCCAGTTCCAGCAGAAAAAATGCGTCCTTCACGTCCAATACGCTCCAAATTCTTCCTTTTCCAACGCGAGTGAGAACGTCCTCAATCACTGGCATTGGATGGCGGTCGCGAATGACCGCTTGGTTGACTCGTCGAAGATCTACACACAGCCTTATTGATCCATTAGCCTTATTAGCCACCACCAATGGTGACACCCACGTTGCTGGTCCTCTTTTCACCTCAATAATGTCTCGTTTAAGCAATTCGTCCAGCTTCTCAGAAACCGCATTTTCCAATGGAAGGGGAACGCGCCGCAAGGGCTGGAAAACCGGAGTTGCATCTGGATCCATTTGTACCCGAACTTGTACTCCTTGAATCTTTGGAAACGGCGTCATTTCCGAGTCTTCCGTAATTTCGTTGACTTCCATTCCGATCTTTAGAATGCCTAGATTCTTCGAGGTACTATCGCCTAACAAATTTCGTTGTCCGTCCTTAACCACGAAAAATGTACCTTCAACCAATCGCTTTCCAATCTCAATTGTTGCAACAAAGGTTCCCAGAATCAGAAGTGGCGCATTATTACCGTACGATTTGAGGATTTTATCGCTTCCTTTCTCGCATTTGGAGACGGTGATCTGGTGTGCCTTCATCATTTCCCAAGTGTCCGTAGTGATGATGTTCACGTCTGAGCCGGAATCAATAAACACTTCTGTTGCAACTCCACCAATCTTGCATTGAAACACATTAGTCGTGTTTCCCGTGTGAAACGTGTAATACACCTTCTTCTCAGCTTTCGTTGGTACTGCCCTTTTGACCTCATCAGCTGGTACGATCGGAGAGTTTTCATCGACATCTTCAATTGCTTGTACCTTTCTGGGAAACGAAGGATTCGTAGAGAAAGACTGGCGTTTTCTACAAACTTTCTCGAAGTGTCCAGTCTTATGACATCTACGGCATTGTTGACCTCTTGCTGGACACGTCGGTGCTTTCGACATATGACCAAGTTGTCCACAAGCGTAGCAAAAGGTGTCATCACGCTTGAATGCATTCTGGGGGGCGGATGCAAATCGTTTCACAATCCGACCTTGCTGACGTTCAGCTCTTGCTTTGTCCGCTTTAATCTTCCATACTTCCGTTTGTCCAGCCTGGGCAGTATTACTTTCTCCTTTCAGTTCTTTCTCTTGAAGTCGCACACTCTCAAATGATGCTCCAAGTTGTTCAATTTCTCCAAGAGTTAGGTCTTTTTCGAGTATTTTCCGGCGTAGTTCTTGTGAGTTGCACCCTTCAACAATCACATCGATAAGCATGATCTCCTCAAGAACATTCCGGACTTCTTTCTGATACTTCTCGAACCCACAATCCTTTATCTGTTGGCGTAGACGTAACACGTAATGAGAAAATCGTTCCTGGCTTCCTTGCTTCATATTTCTCAGTTTATGTCTCTCAAGAACGTCTTGGCTTCGTGGCTTAAAGAACGCATCTAGCCGCTCAATAGCCACATCGTACCAGCGTTTCTCAAGCATGATTAGAGGGAAATCCTCTGTACCTTCCAAGCTTTTGAAAACCTTTTGCAATTGCGGTCCTCCAAAGTGAAGCATTTTGGAACGCATAATCTTCTGATCGGTAATCTGATACGAGTCGAAATAGAACTCAAGGGAATCTTTCCACTCACGCCATTCCTTCGCCAGTTTGCTACTCTCAATTTGCTCGCATCGAAACATTGGTAATGGACGATTTTCATCCATCTGAAATAGCAGATAGAAAAATAATTCCATTCATAACTAACGAATGGTGATCATCAATTTCGAAAAGAAAGAATAAACAGAAACGTGTGTAGGTCATCTACAGTTTTTTTTTTATATTTATTTCTATTCATATATATAGATTCCCGCCTTCGGCTCGCGAAGGTTTTTTTTCTCTTTTAATTATCTTGAATTTGAAAGTTCAAAAAAAAAAGTATCGCTTTTCAAACATTCAACATCTTGTGTAAAACTGAAGGACAGCGTAGCTCCCTACTACAAATCGAAAATTGAATGCAAGTTTTTTTTTTAGGTGAAAAAAACATTATGCAACTTCCCAGCCACGATTTGCATCACCTTATCAAGCTCCCTGCATTAAAGAACAAAGCAGCTCCTTCATACAGTTTGCTATATTCTTACCAGCGCCCTGCTCTGAGCAGTTTTCTGCTACTTTTTTGACATTATTTCAGGCTCCCTGCTCTGAAAAAAATAAACACATAGTGGCTCCCTGCCACAATTAGCAATACCTTTGCCAAGCTCCGTACGCTGAAGCACTAAGTAGCTCCCTGCTACAGTAATTACTTCTTTCAGGCTCCCTGCACTGACGCACCACTCAGCTCCCTGCTACAGTGATAACTTCTTTCAGGCTCCCTGCACTGAAGCACACAGTAGCTCCCTGCCACAGTAATAACTTCTTTCAGGCTCCCTGCACTGAAGCACCGAGTAGCTCCCTGCTACTTTTCTCTCCAGACTACCTGAATAAAATACATCGTAGCTCCCTGCAACGATTTTCTAAAACTCCCACACATAGTAGCTCCCTGCTACGGTTTGGCATCTTCTTTCAGGCTCCCTGCTCTGAATTAGAATGTAGCTCCCCGCTACGATTTCTAACTGGTTCATGCTGCTACGTAGCAGTGCTACGATTCACACTCCATTTTGTTACCAATTCGACGATGTATCACAATGCAGCTGCTAAACCTCATAATCTCTTCATATATCAAACAATTCAATCCTCCCAATACAGCCCCCCTCATCACCGTCATTTATCATTAGCATTCAGTTTCGCCATTTTTCCATAATTTCAATACGCGGATTCATTTTCTCAAACCTTTCACAACCAGATCTTTTCCATTCCACTCTAACCAATAAAACAGCCATTTTGTTTTTCGCGCATCCGGGCTCGGGCTGAGAACCCGCACGAAGCACGCGGATTTGAAAATTTAATTTCAACAATTTAACAGCAAAAAATGCGTTCTGTACATTAAAATTTACCTTTCACAGTTGCTCCCGCTCGTCGCCAGTTGTTGGGATCTAATTTCTGATATTTATTTCGTATTATTTCACTCACAAATTTTGTTATAATTCTCACACCCGAAATATTCAACCGTTCACTCCACTGTCCTATCCAAAAGTCCTCCTCTCCTGTCGCGCGTGGTGTCGCCTCTCCACACCGTCCCGGTTGTCGTCTTGCCGGTCTCCAATCTGTCAAAACAACAAGATGAGTCAATGTGATCAAGGTACGCATATTTCCTGATGCGTAATAATGTTCAATGCAGAACCCTACACCAACCAGCCAATGTTTGTTTACAATAAAACGTCAAAGGCTGGCTTTGATTATCGATTTTTTTCCCGCGCTACGTTTTTTAAATATATTAAACAAGTTCATTATCTATTTGTACCAAGATTTGTGCAGTGGTTTAAGTGAACAAACATGCAAAAAGAGCGGCATGTAGTGTACATGCGTGGATATGCGGTTTGTACTGTTCCAGCGGGCAACGATAGGGAAGTGTGCTGTGCCCAAAAACAGGAAGAGAACTTTCGGCAAGAGATTTTGGCCTGGAAGAGTGCAAAACAGCATGTTGTAATAAGAAATGTATGCCCAAAGTAACGATAATTTAATAAAATATACTGAAATAAGATACCTGGTCTCTATTGTGTTTTATAAGAAGAAAAACCTGGGGTTGGAGTTCTGATAAACGAATGAGGTTATGTTACTGCCAAAAAGACACATGCAGTAAAATTACAAACAAGCTCGAAACCGCCTCTTGTAAAAGTAAGATCAAACTTAATTTTGTGTCATTTAACTCGCTGCTATATGTCGGAGTAAAATGACACAAAATTACATGACTTTTTCGAAGTGTGTGCAGTGAGTCAACCAAGCCAAAATATACAGCAGCCATGCGAAATGAAAATCAAACGGCAGAACTTGTACTCGCCACACAAGCGAAGCTCCACGAATCAGGACAAGCACATGCAGCTAATATTCTCAAAGAGCCTACGCAGACAACCCCCTCAAAGGCTCTAAGGATGCCACAATCGTATAGAAAAGCATTGTCGATGTGAGACTTTTAAAGTCACAGTATAAAACAATGGACTACCCGCTTTGCGCGCAGCCACAGTTGATCAGCAGGAGTAAATCAATTTAATTTTGTATGGCGAAATGCATCTAAACTTGAATAACTTAAAATACAAAGCTTTTCTCGAAAAAAATATTTGGTAGGCTTAAGGAGAAACTTCAGAGAATACAAACATGGCTGCCACAATGGCCGACTTGGTCCCCTACTCACGTTTTCAAGAGCACCAATCTTGAAAATTCGTAAACAAATGCTCTCGATTTATAAAAGCTCCCTTTTTTTGCAAGTGAGCAAAGCCAGGAAAAACAAGTGCGGCTTGGCTCGATGCTTTGTTCGTCCGATTTGTGCCTCTAAAGTTTGTATGAAAAATTGCAATGGGATTTCTTGATGTTTCACCTTAATAGTGGTCACCATTGTGCACAACCACTACCAAATATTTTTTCGAATAATGTGTTCCACTGTGAAGAATTTGCCTTTAGATGGTACTCGCCATACAAAATTTTTGCGATTCACTTTTAACGATTTTTCGCGCATAGAAGCTAGCGCCACATTGGTCGATGCGGAGAGTAGGAAAACAGCCGATGCAGTTAATTCATTCAATCGGAAGCCGTGGAGAGGCACGCAAATTCGTATCTATCGTACCACCATATAACAGAGGCGAAGAAGACTTGCTATCCCGAAGCGACTTTTATAACAGTCAGTGACACTTCGGCGCGAATCGTCGATTCATTTCATTCATTTATTTAGTTCACATCAAATTCATGATAATACTGAATCAACAATTTGCCGCCATAATACTCGATTTGCAGCTGCAGATCTCCATCCTCGGTCACGCCCAACACTCGCCAGATCACGCTCCACCTGGTGCTCTCTGCGCTCCACGCCTTCTTGTGCCAACCGGATCAGTTGCAAACACCAGCTTTGCAGGGTTGTTGTCCGGCATTCTTGCAACATGCCCTGCCCACCGTATCCTTCCGGCTTTGGCCACCTTCTGGATGCTGGGTTCGCCGTAAAGTGCAGCGAGCTCGTGGTTCATTCTTCTCCGCCACACACCGTTCTCCTGCACACCGCCGAAGATCGTCCTTAGCACCCGTCGCTCGAAAACTCCGAGTGCTTGCAGGTCCTCCTCGAGCATCGTCCATGT
The DNA here is from genome assembly GCF_035046485.1 of Aedes albopictus. Taxonomy (NCBI): domain Eukaryota; kingdom Metazoa; phylum Arthropoda; class Insecta; order Diptera; family Culicidae; genus Aedes; species Aedes albopictus. The sequence continues at coordinate 153,111,995 of NC_085136.1, read as the reverse complement.
CTCGTGTCCGTAGAGAACCACCGGTCTTATTAACGTCTTGTACATGGTACATTTGGTGCGGGGGTGAATCTTTTTTGACCGCAGTTTCTTCTGGAGCCCATAGTAGGCACGACTTCCACTGATGATGCGCCTTCGTATTTCACGGCTCACGTTATTGTCAGCCGTTAGCAAGGAACCGAGGTAGACGAATTCTTCTACCACCTCGAAAGTATCCCCGTCTATCGTAACATTGCTGCCAAGGCTTGTCCTGTCTCGCTCAGTCCCACCTACCAGCATGTACTTTGTCTTAGCCGCATTCACCACCAGTCCGACCTTTGCTGCTTCACGTTTCAGGCGGGTGTACAGTTCTGCCACCGTTCCAAATGTTCTGGCAATAATATCCATGTCATCCGCAAAACAGACAAATTGGCTGGATTTCGTGAAGATCGTACCCCGGCTGTTGAGCCCGGCTCGTCGCATAACACCTTCCAGGGCGGTGTTGAATAGTAGGCAGGAAAGTCCATCACCTTGTCGTAGTCCCCGTCGAGATTCAAATGAACTGGATAGCTCACCCGAAATCCTTACGCTGTTCTGCACACCGTCCATCGTTGCTCTTATCAGTCTAGTCAGCTTCCCGGGAAAGCTGTTCTCGTCCATAATTTTCCATAGCTCTGTGCGGTCGATACTGTCGTATGCCGCTTTGAAGTCGATGAACAGGTGGTGCGTTGGGACCTGGTATTCACGGCATTTCTGGAGGATTTGCCGTACGGTGAAGATCTGGTCCGTTGTCGACCGGCCGTCGATGAAACCGGCTTGGTAACTTCCCACGAACTCATTTACTTTAGGTGAAAGACGACGGAAGATGATCTGGGATAGCACTTTGTAGGCGGCATTCAAAACGGTGATCGCTCGAAAATTCTCACACATTAACTTGTCGCCTTTCTTGTGGATGGGACAGATTATCCCTTCCTTCCACTCCTCCGGTAGCTGTTCGGTTTCCCAGATCTTGACTACTAACTGGTGCAGACAGGTGGCCAACTTTTCTGGGCCCATCTTGATGAGTTCTGCTGCTATACCGTCCTTACCAGCCGCTTTGTTGTTTTTGAGCTGGTGGATGGCATCTTTAACTTCCCTCAGCGTGGGAGTTGGTTCGTTCCCGTCCTCTGCTGCACCAACATAGTCATTTCCTCCGCTGCCTTGGTCCTCCGTGCCTACATTCTCTTCGCCATTCAGGTGCTCGTCGAAGTGCTGCTTCCACTTTTCGATCACCTCACGTTTGTCCGTCAGGAGGCTCCCTTCCTTATCCCTGCATATTTCGGCTTGCGGCACGTAGCCTTTGCGGGATGCGTTGAGCTTCTGGTAGAACTTGCGTGTTTCCTGTGAACGGCACAGCAATTCCATTGCCTCGCACTCCGCTTCTTCCAGGCGGCGCTTTTTCTCCCGGAAGAGACGGGTCTGCTGCTTCCGCTTCTGTCTGTATCGCTCCACATTCTGTCGGGTTCCATGCTGCAGCATTACCGCCCACGCTGCATCCTTCTCCTCCAGAACCGCTCTGCACTCCTCGTCGAACCAATCGTTTCGTCGACTCCGTTCTACGTACCCGATTGTGCTCTCGGCTGCGTTGTTGATGGCTGCTTTCACTGTACTCCAGCAGTCCTCTAGAGGGGCCACATCGAGCACACCCTCGTCCGGCAACGCTGCCTCGAGATTCTGCGCGTATGCGGTGGCGACATCCGGTTGCTTCAGTCGCTCTAGATCGTACCGGGGCGGCCGCCGGTAATGTACGTTGTTGATAACGGAGAGTTTTGGGCGCAGTTTAACCATCACCAGGTAGTGATCGGAGTCGATATTAGCGCCACGATAGGTCCTGACGTCGATAATGTCGGAGAAGTGCCGTCCATCAATCAGAACGTGGTCGATTTGCGATTCCGTTTGTTGTGGTGATCTCCAGGTGTAACGATACGGGAGGCTGTGCTGGAAGAAGGTGCTACGAATGGCCATGTTCTTGGAGGCGGCGAAATCGATGAGGCGTAGGCCATTTTCGTTCGTCAGCTGGTGGGCGCTGAACTTTCCAATCGTCGGTCTGAATTCCTCCTCCTGGCCTACCTGAGCGTTTAGATCCCCTATGATGATCTTGACGTCGTGGTTTGGGCAGCGGTCGTACTCGCGTTCGAGCTGCGCGTAAAATGCGTCTTTGTCATCATCAGTGCTTCCGGAGTGAGGGCTGTGCACGTTTATTATGCTAATGTTGAAGAATCGGCCCTTGATCCTCAACCTGCACATTCTTTCGTCGATCGGTCACCAACCGATCACGCGCCTTTGCATGTCGCCCATCACTATAAAAGCTGTTCCCAGCTCACGTGTGTTGCCGCAACTCTGGTAGATGGTATGATTACCTCTAAACGTTCGCACCATAGATCCTGTCCAACACACCTCCTGCAGCGCTACGATTCCGAACCCGCGGTCCTTCAGTATATCGGCGAGTATGCGGGTGCTCCCGATGAAGTTGAGAGATCTGCAGTTCCACGTACCGAGCTTCCAATCGCAAGTCCTTTTTCGTCGCTGTGGTCGTCGCCATTGGTATCGGTTCGCATTCTTCTCTTGTTGATTTTCCGGTGCTAGTCTTTTTTACGGCTGGCTCGCAGGGCCTGACACCAACCCACTAACCCAGGGAGCTGGGCTTACCTTCCCGGAAGCTACGGGTTCTGCATTGGCATTTCCTCCAACTACAGTGCTAAATAGCTAGGCTCGAGCGCCAGTCTTCGCCGGGGGTGGTGTTTTTAATGGGCGCCCAGGAGATAATATTTTACCTGAGCTTCCACCCCCGCGAATCGTCGATATCAATGAAGAATTTCTGGACAGCTTCAATGACGATGAACTTCTTAATATTGAATTATTAGTCAAATGGGGCATGGATGGTAGTTCGGGAAAGTCAGAAATTTGAAGACGAATACGGTACACACAAATGGAACGAAACCCTCGCAAAGGTGCTTTATTTGCTTGGCCAAGCCAACGGAAATGAACGGCATCGACAAGGTTCAGCAACTACTTACGTTTCTTCTCCTGACCGACTCGTACTAGGTGATATGCCGAACGGAATATCCGAATGGACTACCCGCTTGGCGCACACCCACAGTTGACCAGCAGGAGTACATCCATTTTATTTTGTATGGTGAAAAGCATCTAAACTTGAATTACTTGAAATAGAAAGCTTTTACTGAAAAAATTTTTGGTAGGCTTAATAGTTGTCACCATTGTGCACAACCACTACTAAATATTTTTTCGAATAATGTATTCCACTTCGATAAATTTGCCTTTAGATGTTATTCGCCATACAATATTTTTGCGATTTACTTTTAGCGATTTTTCGCGCAAAGAAGCTAGCGCCGCATTGGTCGATGCGGAGAGTAGGAAAACAGCCGATGTAATTCATTGCGGTACCGCGACCCTCGCGATCCAGCCAGCACTAATTATACCCTTTTAAGGGGCTCTCTGTTGTCCGATAAGATTCGATCTATGTCACGGTCATCGTGCCTCTGATGCGACCGGATGTCCTGCTTCGTCAATAGGACAACGGCCTGGCCGGTAATGCTACTCGCCACTTCCCCTGCTTCGCGTATGGTTGTCTTTGTTCCTAGTAATCTGGATGGTCTGCCTTTCGATGCACTACTCCTTCTTGGGAAACACACGTGGATTTAGCTGCCAATTCAAAGATGGCGGAGATTAGCTTGGTGAGAAATAGACAAAAGTCGTGGTTACTCAGCTGAGCTTCTGGTGGCCGGAGTGTTGCTTCTTTTGGCCCACTGATCAACACTTGCAAGACACTCGAGACGGGATGAGAACAGATAAGCTAATCCGGTGCGTTGCCCTCGATGGGATCTTTTGCCCACTCAAGATTTTCACTACCGAAAATTGATGACGGTGCACGACGCGGCTGGGTTTGCAAACGGACAGAGGACAATAATAATTGTTCAATTATTGAACCAACCGCCGTGCGATAGATTGCTCGCACCGTAGGGCGTGCTTTCGTTGGGCGAGTGTCATGATGAATCGTAAATCTCCAACACGATATGCCGCAAAAAAACCTTCGCTCTCTTCCCTCTCTTGTGCTTTTCTGTAGTGGTGACGACGCTTCGCATTTGTCTGCGGTTCTTCGTCCCAGCGGCGAATAACCTTCACCCAATGATGGTATGATCTCGTAGTGTAGCCACAGATTTGAGCCGATGGATGTGCGCATGTGTGCGCTGTTGCCGCTCATTCAACCAGCGCTTTACATTGTGGTCGTAACTGCTGTCTCTGCTGGACGATCGACGATCGACGTAGGTTGATTGTATTTGCATGGGAGCATTGGAAGGCTGATCACAGTTTCTCTGAACGTGTTTCGCGGAGCAATACATTTTCAAAATGTGGTGTTTTAAGGCTCCCCCAAACCAGTCGCCTACTTTTCTGGCGACCAGGGAATGAAATTATCGATCATGATCGCGATAGTAGAAAACTCTCCCACACGCATTATCGGCGAAAAAAGACGTGCGATAAATTCAGACCCGGGTTTCTCCCGAGAATGTGTTTTCGCTCGTTCAGCAGCGCCGAAAATCGATTATCATCAGCAATGAAAAGTTGACTGGTTTGCTTTCTGCTCTTTGTTCGCCTTTCCGTAGTCCCGTCGTCACCGGCTGTAGCTTTTATGTATAAAATTTCTGTCCTCTCTCGAGCAGCTTGTGTGGTCGAGTGGTTATGGTGCGCGCTCATATACATTTTTGTGGAGGGTCTAGGTTCGAATCCCGTTAGCGGCAAATTTTTGTTATTTGCCTTCTGATAATTATCGCGATAACTTTGCAGGCGATAAAGTTGGATAGCGAAAATGAAAAGAGCGATATCCAGTTTTCGGCTATCTTTGATCGGGGACAAACAGCAACGACCGATAAACATTTCTCACAGGAAAAGTAAACACAGAAAAAATCGGTTGCTCGAAAAACGCCGTTTTTCGTCTCAATTTGCTGATAATTTCATTCCCTGCTGGCGACACGATTTTTTATCGCCGCGATTTTACTCAACGACTACAGCGAAAAATGCGTCGCATCAACCATCTACACCAACGCGAAAACTAGTCACAAACAAAACTTAGTCGCCCCGCGACAGCGACAAAAACTGTGCATGCAGCGACCAGCGCCGCGACACACCGGCGACAAGTACAAAAATCGCTACACTCTCGCTTGTCGCCTGCGACGACGTCGTCGCAGTGTGGAAAGTCCCCTTCAAATCAGTGCGCAGCGATTTCACGACAAAAACATAGCGACAAAAAGTCGTGTCGCTGGAAAAGCGTCGCGTCGGTTTGGGGGAGCCTTTACTCGGAAGCAAAAGTAGCTGGCATCAACGCAGAACTCTACGATCTCTATGAAGAAATCTAGATTGATATTGGTGTACTTTTTTATATCTGTCCACATTGAGATGATTCCCTGTCTCACTAAGTCGATCGGAACGTTCGTGAATAGTGATATCACGTCGAAGGAGACAATTAGGAATAATGCGGCGATGTGTCCAAGAATTGTTGTCCATATAACCAAAGGCACACAAACCAGGCCTACGGTTGAAACCATTGGTGCCCAACGTCATAGCTCCCACGTATGAGCTGTCAAAGTACCGTAATCTGGGGTGAAATTGATCACTTTAAAACAACTTTTGCGGATAACTTCAGTGCCAAATCAAATATTGCCATAAGAATTTCTGTAAAATCAGTACCCTGTGGATCTCCATGGAACCATGTGACGGAATTTTGTTCAACAAATTTAAACTTTAAGTTAAATAACTCCAAATATCAAAAAATTGGAAATGTCACTTTGGGGCGAAATTGATCAGTATACAATTAAGCATCGGTTGGAAAGGAAAATTTCCTTCTCCGATTAATTTTGCTCTTCTAAAACCGAATAACGCATTTAAAATCTTACAACTAGTGAATTTAATACCTTAAATGCAAAATTAAATTTTGAAATTTCCCCTTAAACGCCTAAAGGTAGGCAATTTAATTTGAAATAAGTGATTTTTATCGCAATAAATGACTATTTCATTATAAAATGAACTTTTTTATAACTATTTCATGTTCTGATTAGCTACATAACTTCCTAACCAAGGTTCCACAAAAATATTAAAACAGAGAATTTACGGGAAGTCCTATTAGCAATCGATTGTTTAGTAGCAATGGTTTCAGCTAAATGAGAAATACATTTCAAATTCCTTAAAAAAATAAGGCAAAACTAACTTTTTTCTAAAAAATAAAAGTCTACACGCAACCTGAGATTGGCAGATTCTAATACAATTGGGTATGAAACATATACAAATATTGTATTAGTGCCTTGCAAATACAAAAATTGGTAGGTGGCAGTATACCAAAAATTGTATTGGCTTCCTAGAATCTGGAAAAGGAAAATTTCGCATGTGTGCGTGTGCTCTGTCGCACTGGTTTCTCATTATTTGTTCTATTTTTAGACTGATCATGGCAGCAGCGGTGGCATCAAATACCAATACATATTTAAAAATAAATACGGGCGGCGACGGGAATCGAACCGAGACACAATCATGGTGATACTCAGTATCCTGCGCTCTAACCAGCACGGCTATAACTGCACATGAATAGACAAGAGGCACATGGTAGAAAAGGCATATCTCAATTTTTGGTAGCTTTTCTTGTTTTGCGTGTACACTCATCTCTAGACAGCTACGAACCAGATGACGTAAAAAGTTTAAGAACATTACGACGCTTGAGAGTTCCTAGTATGGAATTACAATGTAGTACCCGAATGATCAATTTCACCCCGCTGATCAATTTGACCCCGGTTTACGGTACACCGCCAATATACTACAGAAGGCATTCAACAGCAGCTTCAACATTGAAGACTCATATGCATTCTGTGAGTACGTCTACAAGTACCTTCAGATCACCTAATTGTCTCCTTCGACGTGATATCACTATTCTCAAACGTTCCGATCGACTTAGCGAGACAGGGAATCATCTCAATGTGGACAGATATAAAAAAGTTCACCAATATCAATCTAGATTTCTTCATTGAGATCGTTGAGTTCTGCGTTGATGCCAGCTACTTTTGCTTCCAAGGGAAATTCTATCACCAAAAGTTGTGTTTTACTTTACTTGCTTAAAGGTTTAGTTCTATACTCAAAACATACTGTCTTTTTGCAGAATAACTAAAACGTAACAAGATGAAAATGGGAATGAACGTGGATAAACTTCGGTCCGGAGGATCTGAAACATCGATTAGCGGAGATGTCGCCAGAGCCGTAGCGTGGTCACATGGCGCCCTTGGCGAGCATCCAGATTGGCGCCCCATGACAATTGAACATTGTTAATTTGCAAAAAATGTGGTTATTCATTTTTTTTTCTCAAAGTTTCTTTAGTTGGGTTTTTGTGTTTTGAAGAAACTAATTCCCCTCGTTTTTTTTTATATATTTTCTGTATTTTTTGCTTGATAGACTTTCAGAGGTTTTCAGGGATCCTCTAAAGGTTTGTTTTACAAATTTTCGATGATTTATTCAATTGGTTTTAATAGAGTTTTCTATTAATTTAGCGAAAGTTTTCTTCTGGAGTTTAATCAAAATATTTATCAGAAAATCTTTAACCAATTTTTCAGTAAATATTAGATGAATCATGGTCATGGAGAAAAAAACAGGAGGAAATCCTGAAGAGATCTATGACTTTTTGCTGAAATCTCTGAAAAAAAAATTTGCCGAACCGCTGAATGGAATTATGCTAGAATCTCTGTAGTAATTCCTGCAAGAAGATCCAGAGATGTACCTAATGAGAAAATATTTCAGCAGGAATTTCCAATGGAATCCATGGAAAATTTCTTCCAAGAATTCCTGAAGCAGTTCCTGAAGAAATGCCTGAAGGATTGCCTGTAAAAATGTGGAAAACCATTGAAAGAATTTCTGAAAGGAGAATTTTTGAAGGAGTCGTAAAGAATCTCTGGAGGATTTTTTAAAACAAATCCCTAGATGGTTTTATGAAGAAATCCCTGATGGAATCCAATGGCAGATTTAATGATGGAATATCTGAAAAAATGTCTGAAATTGTTCAAAATTAATGATTTTTTGGAAGAGTTTGAAACTTTTCTAGAGGAATTCTAGCAGAAATTTATGGCGTAATTTCTAATGAACATGAACCAATTTTGGAAGGGATCAATGGAAGATTTTTAAAGCGACATGGTAGATTTCTTCTTTCTGAAGATATCTGTAGAAGACTTTCTGAAGGAAACTGGTCGAATTTCTAAAATAATCTATAGATAATTATCTTTAAAATATCTTGAAGAATTTCTGAAGGAATTCTCAGAGACATTTATGGAGGAATCGTTGGAGAGATTTCTAAAAGGATCCCTGCATGAGTTTCTATAGGAATCAATGGCAGATCCTTAATCGTAATCCATAACCTTCAAAGATATTCTTTCAGGAATATCTATAAGAATCTCTGAAGAAAACATCGGAAAATTTCTTTAGAAATTCATTGAAGATTTTCCAGGAGAAACCCAGGAAAAAAGCTAGTGAAATAAGTGCTGAGAAAAAGAAGTATTAACCCCTAGGAAAATTTTGAAAGAAATCTGTGGAGAAATTTCTGAAGGTATCCCTGAAGAAAATTATATCTAAAAAACTTTTTTTTAAATATCTGCGGAAGTTTCTTATATTTCTTGTTTAAGATATTCTAATAAAGTCTTTATGAAAAAAGATGCGCAGTATTTTTTTGAATAATTTCCGAATATATTCCAAGATTACTTCCTGATAGCCTTCCTGGGGGAATTTCTAAGGAAGTCTTTCGATAAATTTCGTGAAAAATCACCAGAAGAATTTTGAATATTCCAAAGGATTCCTGAAAAAGTTTCTGTAAGAATTTGGGGAGAAGTTATTTAAGAATTTTTCAAATAAATCCCTAGAAGAATTTCTGGAAGAGTTTTTGAAAGATTTTATGGAAGAAACCTAACAAGAAATTCCGAAGAAAGAGATGGTGAAATTTTTTGAGGGCTCCAAATATATTTAATTTGTTTTGAAGAAATAAAAATAAACACTTACTAACATTTTTTTTAGTTTTTATTAATGTGTAATTTAACTTAAATGCTAATTCTACACTCTTAGCTTACTAACAGTTTTTGGGTGAATACGACTTGATGGGTTGCGCTTGTTTTGCAAGAGTTTAATCCCTAATAAACATAAAGTTTTTTCCAACCATTGTATGAACAGAAATAATTTAAAATATTTTTGTTAACACTGGGCATTTTACCTCAGAAATAACCTCAAGAGAATGTTTAGGAATTATGAGAAAGAACTTTTACTAGTTTTTCGAAAGCATATTGATTTTGCTTTGTTCATTGAAAAAAAAAAAACAAAATAGTTTCTCAAAATAAAACAGTAGATAAATTTCTAGGTAACATCGTGGTAAATATTCAAAATAATTTAGAAGAATCTGACTTTTTGAGAATTCGGAAAAACGTAAAAACACATGATCAACCTTAGATACTTTGAACAGTGAAATCTTGATAATATTCATCCTGTTTGCCTTTTGCCTTATGCCTTTTCGGCGCCCACCTGAGGCTGGCGCCCTTGGCGGGGGCCAACCTGGCCAACCGCACGCTACGGCTCTGGATGTCGCTCGAAAGTTTTTTGCCAACGCTGAACAAGTAACGGAAATCACTGGACTTGACTGCACAGCCATCCAACGCTGTTGCGGTTCGATTCTGCAAGCCATAGCTTCTGGTTGCGAAATCGATACAAACCACAATGACTGCCGCTTGCTGGTGAAGCCTCTATCCCTGGTATTATTTACCAGCAAGTGTGTATTTTCTGGTTCCAATAGGTCAGCTCTCTGAGGAAGCACGAGAAGCCCGAAATAAGGATTGGAAAAGGTAAATTCTTCGTGAAAAGCCAATGAATTAAACATCTGTCTATCATTATTTATTCTGATAGATACAGAGAATCCAACACTTCGAGGGTGATAGATACAGAGAAACCAAAAGTTTCGAGGGAAGCAACGAACAGAGATCTTCTTAATATGTTGCACGTTTCTTCTGACCCTTTGATATCGAGTATTCGAGGATGGCCGAAAAAGATGGAGAATACTCTTTCTGAGAATACTGAAATTCTATTGACAGACTTTGCGAACGTCAGCAAGATCAATATTTAGCAGTGGCAACGGCAGCAGCAGCAGCAACAGTGATAGTGATTGCAATATTTAAATGAGACAAAATTTGAATGAATTCAACCTTTTCGAATCAGTTTTATCAGTAAAATAAACAATAACGAAGAGTAAAAACATGTAGTTGCGGCATAATTAATACATAATACATATATGTACATACAATTTGAATCAACGCCATGAAAGTTATTAGCTAGAACATATCTTACAGTTTCTGATAGTTTTATGACATTGATGTTAGATCATGGTTAGATCATGACTATCAAATGCTGATTGTTGTAGCGAAGTGGACGGCTCTTTCTTCATGATTTTTGGTGGTCACGCTGATTGTTTTGCCGAAGTTGCCATGGCCACCGTTCCGTTGGTCACTCCGGGAACCTCCGAGGCTCCCGGGGGAACTGATAACAGGGGACAATTGCGCTCTTTCACCTAAACATCCCGTGCGATGGCTCTTTCTACATGCATTTTTGGTAGTCATGCTGATTGTTGTTACGAAGTCCACCACTGGTCATTCCGAGAACCTCCGAGGTGCCCCGGGGGAACCGATAACAGGGAACAATTACGTCCAACATCTAGAAAAGTGTGACAGGACATGTATTAGGTATAGAAAAATAGCGCGACAGAGAGGGGAGGGAAGTCTAGAAATCCTGAAAAAACGATGCGTGTTCACTGAGTGTGTGTTTTGCCTTTCTCGTACACCAAGGTGTACCGAAAGGCTATATGTTCACTCCAAAAACGAAAATTTTATAGAGCCCTCGGAGGGGTCAAGTCTTATATACCAATCGACTCAGCTCGACGAGTTGAGATGATGTCTGTGTGTGTATGCATGTGTGTGCGTATGTGCGTGTGTGTGTGTGTGTGTACAAAAAGGTCACCTCATTTTTAGATAGTAAATATCAACCGATTTCAACGACCGATGGTTCATTCGACGCGGCATATAGTCCCATTGTTTCCTATTGAAAATGGTTCAGATCGGTCAAGCCGTTCCGGAGTTATGGCCATTTAGGTGTTCCGGATCGGTACCCCAGGAAGGGGCCAGATATAAAAACGCTACAAACCCATGCATGCGACACATCAAACCACGGCATTTTGAATAACTTGATGAAAAGTAAGCAGGAAAATAGTCTCAGACCATATCTGAACCGGTAGTGTTCCGGAACCGGTTCCGGGTGTTCCGCCGGAAGTGGCCAAATATGAAAGTGATTTAAACCTATGCATGCGACACATCAAACAGTGGCTTTTTCGATGACCTGATGAACAGTAGGCAGGAAAACATTGTCAGACCATATCTGAACCGGTAGTGTTCCGGAACCGGTTCCTGGTGTTCCGCCGGAAGTGGCCAAATATGAAAGTGAACCAAACCCATGCATGCGACACATCAAACAGCGGCTTTTTCGATAACCTGATGAACAGTAGGTAGAAAAACATTGTCAGACCATATCTGAACCGGTAGTGTTCCGGAACCGGTTCCTGGTATTCCGCCGGAAGTGGCCAAATATGAAAATGAACCAAACCCATGTATGCGACACATCAAACAGCGGCTTTTTCGATAACCTGATGAACAGTAGGCAGGAAAACATTCTCAGACCATATTTGAACCGGTATTTAGTGTTACAGAATCCGTTCCAGATGCCCTGCAGGAAGTAGCCGAGTATAAAAGTTAAACAAACCCTCACATGCGACGCATCAAATCGCGGCTCTTTAGGCAACCTCATAAACCTTCAGCAAGAAAATAGTTTCAGACCATATTTGGATCAACCGATAGTGTTCCGGAAATAGTTCCAGGTGTCCCGCCAGATGTGGTCAAATGTGGAAGAGAACCAAACTCATGCCTGCGGCACATTAAACAGCGGATATTTAAATTATTTGATGAACGATTAGCAAGAAAATAAGCTCCGACCACAACTAAGATCTCTTTAAAGACTACCGATAGCGTTCCGGATCCGATCTAGGGTGTCCCGCCGGAAGTGGCCAAATGCCAAAAGTTGGTGCACACATGCATGTGACACATCAGATAGTGGCTTTTCAGATAACTTGATGAACGGTTAGCAAGAAAATAGGCTGAGACCACATTAGACAATATCGGTAGTGTTCCAGAACCGTTTCAGTTGTTACGCCAGAAATGGTCAAATGCACAAATGAACCAAACCCATCCATTAGACGCATAAATTCATGGCTTTTTAGGAAGCCTGATGAACAGTTAGCAAGAAACTATTTTTAAACCATATAAGGGATAATCGGCATTGTCCCGGAACCGGTTCCGGGTGTCCCGCTGGAAGTGGTTAAATGAAAAAGTGATCCTAACCCATGCATGCTATACAACAAATCGTGACTTTTTAGATAACCCGATAAACGATTAACAAGAAAATTGGCTCAGACCGCATTCAAAACTACCGGTAGTGTTCAGGATTGGGCTTCTCGGGTATCCTACCGAATGTGGCCAAATACAAAAGTTAACCAAACCCATGCATGCGACACATCAAACCGCGGTTTTTTTAAATAAGGGAACGTCCATAAATTATGTCAAACAAATTTTGACAATTTTCAACCCCCCTTCCTCCTATGTCACACTTTTTGTATGAGGCTTCTAAAATTTTAGTATGGGTCGTCACACTTTGCCGAACAACCCACCCCCTCAAAGCGTGACGTAATTTATGGACGTTCCCTAACCTGAGGAACGATTAGCAAGAAAATAGGCTCAGACCACATTAGAGGCTACCGATAGTGATGCAGAACCATATAGCCGAGGCGGTAAACGCACGGGTATTCAGCATGACCATGCTGAGGGTGACGGGTTCGATTCCCGGTCGGTCCAGGATCTTTTCGTAAAGGAAATTTCCTTGACTTCCTTGGGCATAGAGTATCTTCGTGCCTGCCACACGATATACACATGCAAAATGGTCATTGGCAGAGGAAGCTCTCAGTTAAAAACTGTGGAAGTGCTCATAGAACACTAAGCTGAGAAGCAGGCTTTGTCCCAGTGAGGACGTTACGCCAAGAAGAGGAGGAGTGATGCAGAACCAGCATTGGGTGTTTAACAGGAACTAGGTGGTGAACAAAGTCGATGCAAGCGATAAATATGTGTAGATAAGAGTACATCATCTTGACTAAACTAAGACCACATATATACAGACGTCTCACTCTACTCACTAACCATCGTGCTTGTTTCAACGGTTGAATCAATTATAAATAAATCAAGCCTAACTTTACCAAACACCTTATGTAACATAGAGTAATGAGGAGCAAAAGTTCGCACCTAACAGTCTTTATCAAATAACTATTAAACAAAAAGAAAATAATATCGTTGTTTCTCGTTAAACGAATCCCTGTCATGTTACGTTCGAAACGTAGAACCAGATTTTTTCACGTTCCTTTGGTAGTTCTAGTAATAAAAATTTTAATTCAAGTACTCAAATGCGAACTTTTGCCCCATAGTTTGAAGTTCATTTAGTTCATGTAAATTCATGTTCACCATTTCACTAAATGTAAGAAATGTGTTTCTTTCAATTCATGACATTACATGCCAATTGGAACACGGCCTGGTACTCTGCTTTAGTATACAGTGTATTTTATGAACACTTCCAAAACTTATAACAAAGAGCGTTACTGAAGATGTCAAAATACATTGTGAAGTAATTACAGTTGTAAGTGTTACACAAACTACTTGAAAAAAAAAAAATACAAATATGCTGCAAAACTTTTGAACGGGACCGTAATTTTAATCTAACCTCCGTCAGTATGGTGATGCATTATAAGTTTGAATTAACAAACTTAGCTATGAAAGACCCCCAAAAAAGTACAACATAATATTCCCAAAAACTTTCAAAGGTTGACATGAATATGGCGATTTCATTTTTAAAAGGCGAACACACTGATTGCCTTATAATTATAATCGATTTTCTTCCAAAAATAGGTAAGTTCAAATCCTTTTTCAGAACGATTTAAAGGTGCATACTACATATATTATACATAATATGAGTTTCTATACGAAATCGTCATTGCTTTAAATGTTTTGTTACTATATTGATGCTCTAGATTCAGAAATATAGTGTTTACTTTTGCCCCACAGCTACTGCGAACTTTTGCCACACTGTCGAGGCTTTAGCAATGTTCCTTCCTACAAGAAACACTGGAATCTTTTTGTTTATTCGAGTACACCTCTCGAACTACTATGAATGACGATTCTTCGACATCAAGAGATTTTGTAAATCTTCTTCTTTCGATCATTACAAATTATTATTACAAAAGGTCCAAAAATTACATCAAAACAGCTAGAAACACATTTGTTTACATAACTCTGCCACTACATAACGAAATCGTACCAGTTTTTATTGACGAGTATCTAGCCTGACAATGTGTCGAATCCATACAAGTTTGCCTGGGTTTTTAACTCGTGCGCAGAGAAAGACCCACTGCGAACTTTTGCCCCGTGCGAACCTTTGCCCCGCATTACTCTATGTAAACATAAAAGAGATTTTCACATGAGGCGCTGAATTTCGTTAAGGTAACTTGTATCACTCACCTTTAGGGATGATTTGTGAAAAAATGCCCGAATTTTTTACGTTTCTGAAATGCTCAATGTATTAGTTGCTATGGGAACAACTTCCCCTTCGATCGTCTTCGTTCGTGGATTTTGTTAGATACAGTGTTTGGTACAGTTACGCGTGAAATCGTTTTTGATCGATTGACGTTTCCTCACTACCGCCATCAAGCCAGCAGCGGGTTGTGAAATGCAACCTGATTAGCATTTGGCGATTATTTTTTCGTGACGATGAATATAACAGCAAAATGTTCCAAATGATATGTCTGTTTGTCGGTACTAAAGCAATCTCAACAAATCAAACCAATTCAGATTCCTGAGGTGTAAAAATATACAGTAGGAAGTATCAAAGTTATATGGGAAAATGAAAATTATCGCATCAACCTCGGACAAAGTTTTTTCAATCCTCTTTTGCGTCTAAAACTATTGGGAATTTTTTTATGGTTTTATTGCTTGCATTTTTTGTAAAATATTACATGAATCTTGTAACCTACGATAATAAAATATAGCCTAAAGTGGGAAGAAAAAACTTTGTCGAAGACCGTTCAGTCATCTGTGATTGTGAAAAAAGTTATATCCTAGCTTGTCTTGATGTTGATCGGCCTTCAGTGATAGTGAAGGTGCTCATGCAGTCAACTGAAAATTCTGATATTTTTCAGCTCTACGTTTAACATAACGTCGGAATATGTTCCATTAATAAGTTTCCCAATTTTATTCAAATTATTGCTTTACAAAATAAAGTATTCTCAGGATTTAGGAACAGTTCAGATTACGTCGACGGAAAGATCATGCTTCAGAATGATGGCCCATGCACAGAAATTTTCTAAACAAAGCAAAAATGGAAGATTCCAAACACCGGGACCGAATTGTAGACCACCCGATAGGTATTAGATTGTCCGCATCACGACGGTTTCAAACCGAACAGACTCAGTATATACCAAAACTTCCGTATGACATTTTTGAGTTTAGCAAAGCCATCTTGGCAAGGAAACCCTGACCTTGAAAATCATAAACTAGTGTTTTCGATTTCTCCAAAAGACTGCAAAGACAACATTCTGAAGCAAAACTATCCCAGTCGTATCCCGACCAAGGAAAGATCATGAGTACATGTTCGACGAGAAAGGCACTATCACCACTAGGTGGATTAATCTGGGTTTTTTTTTCTGTGTATGCGCAGAAATTGTGCTCTGGGTTTTTGGCTTTTGAGCTCTCACTGCTCTCAGTCTCACGCACGGAAAGATCGATGTTCACAGAGCAAGGAGTAATTTTCACGCAGCGATCGAAAAGACAAAAGATTTCATGCAAACTTGTGTGAAAATTCACGCAAATTTGTGTAATACCGGATCAGCACATTGTTTGTGCTGATCCAGTCGTACGCAAATATGAGTGAAAAATCCTTTGTCTTTTCGCAAGTTACTCATTCGCTGTGTACTTTCGTTTTAGGGTGCGTAGCAGTTTACTCACCCGAACCAAAACTATGCGTGAGAGATAAGTTGTACACGCAGAACTCGATGTACACAGCGCAACGAGTAACTTTCACGCAGCGACCGAAAAGACAAAAGAATTTTCACGCAGATTTGTGTAACACCGGATCAACACAAAAAATGTGCTGATCCGGTGTTACACAAATCTGCGTGAAAATTCTTTTGTCTTTTTGCTCGCTGCGTGAAAGTTACTCGTGCGCTGTGTTGTTTCATTTAAGGGTGTATATTTTTAATTGTGCGTTCTTCTCTCTTTCTCTTGTATCAAAAAAGTAGAACTGTAAAGTTCAGTCAAATATAAGCGTGGATGGGCATGGGCGCAGTTTCTGCGTGGCATGCCATCGCTGATGGCCACCATTATTGGTCACTCCGGATGGATGGTCTCATACATTATTGTGGATTTCATCCGAAGATCATGTCAACTTCGATCTAGGAAATGCGGACACATTCCTACAAAACGTGACTGATTTCTTCTAAGAGTCATTTTAGCTTTTGTATAAAATTTGTGACGGATTCTCGGATGGATTTCTACAAAGAACTGTGAGGAAGCCTTCCTTCTTGAGAATTGTGATGTAGTTTTACTAGCACAGATAAAAATAGTGAGATTTACACGTCATGCAATCTTAATTTTAGTCATGTAAACTACCAAAAATCATAAAAATGAGCCGTCGCACGGCATATTTTGGTGTCAAAGAGTAATGGTCACCAGTTAACGGTTCCCCCGAAGGTTCTCAGAGTGACCAACGGTGGTCTTGATTACCTTCATCACAACCATCACCACTATTACCAAAAATCGTGAAGAAAGAGACGTCGTACAGTATATTTTTGAGAAAAAAAAACGCAATTGTCTCCTGTCTGTGATTGATTCTGTTCTGAGTGAATATGAAAAATATTACCAATTATCAGCTCCAGCAATCACTACGAAGGAACCCACAAAGGGAGTTCAAAAAAAGACAATATGTTGATGCTTCTTAATCCAAACTTGATACATAAATTATGCCAAATTCTCAGCATGTTTGACTGATAACAATCCGTTACTAAAAATAAAAATGCCAACTGTCGAATCCGTTAGTCTGGGTGATTATTATGAATCGAGGATGACATATCACAAAGACCTTAAAGAATTTCGCCCTCATTTCATAATGATTGGATACAACCGATAAGAAGTGACAATCCCGATCAGTGAACCATCAATCCATCAGTCACCACAGCCATTTGAGCAGAACATGGTTTCCATATTATTCCGCTTCCTCGTACGCGTCCGTCCTTCGCTGGAAGCACAGTCAAACAAAGGCGCCAAGCAATTCAAGGAATGCACCCAGTTATGTTAATTAAGTCAGCAACAACGTGCCCGATTGGAAGGAGATACGAAGAAAGCATCGCAATTCAATTATCTTGAAAGATATTCTAATTAATCAAACAAATCTTCACGACCCATATAGCCAATGAATACGGTAAGCGCGCGGGTATTCAGATGGACCATTCAGTGGGTGCCGGGTTCGATACCCTGTCGGTGCAGGATTTTTTAGTGATGGACATTTCCTTGGCTTCCTTGGTTTTTTCAGAGTATCTTTGTGCCTGCCTCACGATACATACATGCATAATGGTCATTGTCAGAGGAAGCTCTCAGCTAATAACTGTGGGGATAGATGGCACAAATTTCCAAGGTTGCGACCATTCATTTGCAAAAATTTACATTCATTTGCTATTATCTCAGTTCAGAAGCATGCTATCGAAAAACAATGTATGGATGAATTTAACCTTGTAGTTTTATCTGAAAGTTTGCCGAATAACATTGGGGTCGCAAACGTATACCAAAGTCGTGAGCGAGCTGTGAAGGCAACTCTCCACGCGGTGAATGTAAATTACATTCACGCTGTGGAAAGTTGCCTTCACAGCTTGCTCACGACTTTGGTATGCGTGTGCGACCCCAATGTTATTCGGCAAACTTTCAGATAAAACTACGAGGTTTAATTCATCCATACATTGTTTTTCGATAGCATGCTTCTGAACTGAGATAATAGCAAATGAATGTAAATCTTTGCAAATGAATGGTCGCGACCTTGCAAATTTCCCAAATGGAGGAGAACGTGTCTCTGGAGCTGACCTACTGATACTGAAGGGGGTGCTCATAGAACATCAGGCTGAGATGTAGGCATTGACCCTGCGGAGACGTTTCAACAACAAAAATAAAACGATCATCACGACTGGTAGAACAACACAACATTTGTTTGGAATTATTAAACACAGTAAAACAATACAGATGTTGAAGTTGTTTCTTCTTCCCAATAATAAATCATCATATAATAGTTATTTATGTAACGAGTTGCAAAAAGTTGATTTTTTCAGCACGAGTCGTACATTTATCCAACGAGGCTTGCCGAGTTGGATAAATACGAAGAGTGTTGAAAAAATCGAGTTTTGCAACGAGTTCCATACAAAATTTTATGCAATGATTTTTTCATAATGCAACCCATTTGAGTTGCATAATGTTCATAATGCAACTCAAATGAGTTGCATTATGAACAATATACAACTATTTTTCATTATGCAACTCATTTCAGTTGCATAATGATCCAGTTCGGAAAAATTGGCCATTATGATACCAAAATGAGTTATATAAAATGTAAATTATGATACTGAATTGCATAAAGTTAGATTATTTGCCTGTTTTAGTATTAATTCAATGGAGTTTGAAACACCATATACCTAGAATGAAAGTCAAAGTGAAGTATTATAAAAATATACTTAGTTATAGTTTGTTTCGTAAGTCAGATTAGCTTCAAGTTCTAATTCCTCCATTTACTGATTCAAGGAGTAATGTTATAATTAAATAAACGCCCAACACCGCTCGAGCGAAATCTTTAGTAATTTGATATCTTACTTTTCAATCTATACAAACCTATTAGAAAAAGGGTACGCAACAGCCAGCTAGAGTCATCGCGATCATGGAACACGTACGAATGATTTGAACGCGAGTGCTAACAAGAGATGAACCCAATCGAACCACACCATCGCATTGCTGGTTGAGGGCAATGGCTGCAAATTGAGATGTCGATTCATGCGGTCGAACTTCATCGTAGGTTTTATTGTTCATAAATCAAGAAGCATCGTCGGCTGTAACTATCCGCTGCATAGCAATTATTCTGTCAGCATTATGCGCACTGTACCCGAGCGTGTATGAAAACGTCAGGGAGAGTGTGAACTTTAATTGAAACTTTTAAGCCCGCAGCCAGCGTGCTCATCGCATCGCCAAATGCGCTTCTGCAGCTACGTGCAACCAAGTTCAAGTGCTTGCCCCGCAGTGTGCGGTTGGTCAAGCGAATGCAATTTTATTGGCAAGCCGATCGGAATTAAAGCAGTTCGTTATAACGAAGAGCTATAACCGGGCTGGAGACGGTATTTCATTGCTGTCTAGGAAACCGGAGAAGGGTTGGTCGCTAGTCAGATGACGAACAAGGTCTAGTTCAGCAGCAGTGGAAATGCATCCCTTGTTGACTGAGATCACTGTATTAATGTAACGTTACACCGCCAGAAGAGCGCATTCTTTTAGTCATATGGGAAACCTGTTTAACATGTGGAATTTTAAGGATATCTCTTGAACTTAAAATAGTAGAAATATGTGAGCGAGAGAATCATGAGGTCATTAGCGCGTACTGTAATAGTATGCTTTCTCAATTGTTCCGTTCCACATTTTATGTGACGTCAGAAAACTCCATTAGGCAAACATTGATCGAGAAGTGCTGAAAATCGTGATCGCAGTCGAAAAATCCATTCATGCATCAGATTCAAATAATAGCATCTGTCGAACATTCCATCGTGGTCCGAGGATTAAAAATAATAACTATTGGTGGTACCTTCCAGCTCTAGGACGGCAGGCATCTTTTCATTATTATTGATGGCATTCAGTATGTCAATAGACACACGATACAATCTCTGCTACATGCTGTGCTTGGTAGTTTGTTTAACCTAAACGTCTGTCAGAAACAGGGAATGAAATTATCAGCAAATTGAGACGAAAAACGGCGTTTTTCGAGCAACCGATTTTTTCTGTGTTTACTTTTCCTGTGAGAAATGTTTATCGGTCGTTGCTGTTTGTCCCCGATCAAAGATAGCCGAAAACTGGATATCGCTCTTTTCATTTTCGCTATCCAACTTTATCGCCTGCAAAGTTATCGCGATAATTATCAGAAGGCAAATAACAAAAATTTGCCGCTAACGGGATTCGAACCTAGACCCTCCACAAAAATGTATATGAGCGCGCACCATAACCACTCGACCACACAAGCTGCTCGAGAGAGGACAGAAATTTTATACATAAAAGCTACAGCCGGTGACGACGGGACTACGGAAAGGCGAACAAAGAGCAGAAAGCAAACCAGTCAACTTTTCATTGCTGATGATAATCGATTTTCGGCGCTGCTGAACGAGCGAAAACACATTCTCGGGAGAAACCCGGGTCTGAATTTATCGCACGTCTTTTTTCGCCGATAATGCGTGTGGGAGAGTTTTCTACTATCGCGATCATGATCGATAATTTCATTCCCTGGTCAGAAAATGATATTAACGACTTCTGTTGTTCAAGCTACTAATATTATGAACTGAATAGCTGAAGTCTCATCAGATAATCGTATGTTGACCCGGACGTGTGTAAATTACTTTGTGATCTAGGGTGAAACGTTTTTCAGTTTCTCACGATTGAGTATAATCGATCAGGGCGATTCGCCAATTGTTAAACACTACCCAAATGTTTCGCAGTTTCTGAAAATTTTATTTTAAATCAAACTTAAGTAATCCTCTTTACACTCTAACATTGTTAAAATAACATTTTCATTGTTATCTATCTAGGGTGACGATGGGTATTATCGGCAGGTTTGTTTTCTTCGTCATGAGAGGTTTTTGTCGGCCCAACATCCTGAAACTTGGTCGTATAATTCAACTTGTTTGGGAAGGATTTGAGGCAAACTCTGAGTTCATAGCTTTCAAAAAAAAACCCCTTTTGACGAATGTGTGGGCATAAAGGAGCGCCCAATGTTTAGTGTGAAAGGAGCTGAACTTCGCCGTCGGTATGCTCATACCATGCGGCGTCCCTCGAGCGTGACAGCGTCGCAGGTTGCCATCTTTATGCTCGCTCTTTCGGTGGTAACTCCTCGACGGGGTAAGACGTGTTTAGTGTTCCATCGGCTGGGTGATTCCTTTCCCGCATTACTGTGAGGAAATGCACAATGGCGTAGGTACCTACCAGGAGTTGCAGACAGTTGACTGCAACATAAGCTATAAAATCTGGTGTCGGAAAGGAATCACCTGGCCAAAAAAACGATAAAGTGGAAGTGAAAAGAAAGTGCATCAAGTGGCTCAGATTTTTTTTTTGTCATACTGACTTGAACAAAGCGAGCCGGGTGGGCTGCGCTGAAGCGGGTTCCTTAGGACCGCGCTCAAAGCGGGTGTCTTAAACCGCGCATTAAGCGAGCCGAAAAGACTGCGCTGAAAGCGGGTTTTCGAAAACCGCGCATCAAACGACCCAAAAGTGCTGGTCTGGAAGCGGGTTTCGGGGAACCGCGCTCAAAGCGGGTGCCATGGACCGCGCATCGAGCGAGCCGAATGGGCTGCGCTGTAAGCGGGTTTCGGAGAACCGCGCTAAAAGCGGGTGTCAGAAACCGCGCTAAAAGCGGGTTCCAAGAACCGCGCTAGAAACGAATCGAATGTGGTACGATGAAAGCGGGTTCCGACGGACCGCGCTAGAAATGAGTTACAGTACAAAAGTGCAAGATTACACCCTAATAACACTACTCGATGAATAGGGGCACATGGTCTGAAATGCACTGGTGTTCAAATGACCCAACGCATAGAAGCATCTTCCGTGAATGAAGACAAATATGTCATGAGTTAACCTAAACTTGTGGCAAAGCAGGCCTACGTCGGATGGTGTCGGATGAAAGGAACTTGCCACTGTGTAATCTTTTTGCTGCGATCAGACTGAAACTGCAAAAACGCCACTACTGACAACACCCGCACACGAGCGTAAAATCAATGCGTCACCGCAGCGTCCTTGTGGAATATGCGTTGGCATCGCGTGTTGCACATGGTGCGGCGCGGTTGCGGTGCGGTTGGGTGGCGTTATCGTAAACATTCTCCTATTTGATTGTGTGCGTAAGCATAAGCGGTACTCTACTCAATTAACGAGTCTGGAATAACAAAGAGGAGAAACGTCAATATTGGAACAGCCGATTTGCTGTCATCCCCATAGTTCCAATCGAGCAGGAGACCTGTCAAAAGGTGATATTGAAAAATATCTTTGAAATTGATTTGAGGTATCAAAATAAAGTTCTTAAAAGCTGAAAAAAAACAAAGTGGCTCAGAAAAAAGTGCTATTTCGTATAAACATTTTTTTAGAGAGAGGAAGGTGGATGTGTGGGCATAAAGGAGCGCCCAATGTTTAGTGTGAAAGAAGCTGAACTCCGCCGTCGGTATGCTCATACCATGCGGCGTCCCTCGAGCGTGACAGCGTGCTCGCTCTTTCGGTGGTAACTCCTCGACGGGGTAAGACGTGTTCAGTGTTCCATCGGCTGGGTGATTCCTTTTCCGCATTACTGTGCGGAAATGCACAACGAAGAGAGCAAAACTGCCGAAAATACACGATTTCCCCTTATATGTATGAAAATGCAGTAGCATACGTGGGACCGCGCAGAACTCTCGAACGGATCGTCCGATTTGGTTAGTCTTTGTTTTGGTCTGTTAGTTTTCACCCAAGGAAGGCTTATGGAGAAATTGAGAATTTTTTAAAATCGATTTTGTATGCCGTTTGCGCACGGGAACTTGGCCTTAAGACTTGACAAGCCTTAAGACTAAGAGGGACATCTAGTTTAATTTAAAAAAAATGTCATACTTAAATTATGCATCCATGATCCAGTTGTTGAACACTGGCATAACCTAAACTCTTAGCATAACCGCCAGATTTCAATTTTCAAGGTGTTCCAAGGGATTTCTAGGTTGTTACGTGATGTTACAGAGGAGTTCTTAGAGTGTTCCCAGGAGCTTTATGTAGTTTTAGTTTGGAATCCCCTTGAAATCAGGGGGGATGAATCTCTCTGACTGAAACAGTGTTGCAAAAACTCATCTCATTCATGTGAATATCATCCAGCCAATCTTTTCAGTCATTTTTGCTTTTACTCATGTTTAAAACGATTTCAGTCAACCAGAACTCTCTTCAAATAAGCAGCGAATCCTTGGTACTTGAATGAATGGTCACTCAATTGACTAGTTGAGCACAAAGCACGAAAAATCCGGAAAAATTTCACCAGACTGAAAGATTATTAAATATCGGGTCAATTTTTATCAAATATTGGACCCACCCGGATAACTGTTGAGTCTGTGTTAGGAGGCTCAAATAAAAGAAAAACAGGGCAAAGCTTGAACCGTTCAACAACATAATCAGACTACATACCACGTAGGTTATGGTACAAGAAAAGCCCTTTTTCGTCCCAACAAGCTTTCATATCATATAAAATAGCTCAGAGCTCAATTGATAAGCTTAGCTTTTTCCAAGCATCGCCAATTCCTATCTCTTTGTGGAACCGACAGGGATACAAAGGGAAAATCAGGTAAAGGGCCAGATAACCAACTCCGATGGGAGCTTTGGTTGTATGCTGACAGGGGAGTGAGGTTCACATTTCTTATGAGAAGTGAACCTAAACCAAAGAAGTGCGACTTAAGCAGCGTTCGTACTGACATCTAGCAACTGAATATGAAATGCTCCTTTACCGGAAACTAACCAATATAATTTGGACCCCCATATATTTTATCATTCTAGCGCATTAAATTCGCAAAGTTCCTCTAATCAGCCTTTGTCAATCAGGTAATTAGGATGTGATCCAGCATATTCAAGCGGCAAATTCTTCCAAAATAGTTTCAAACGAGTTTAAACACCGGGTGTCCAAAATATATACTGAGGAGGGTCCAAAATATATTGGGGTGTCCAAAACAGTGAAAACTGATGATTCAAAAATCAGTTAATATCATCAAATTTTAAGCCAGAAATGACCTTGTGGGTATTTTTAACGGACAGTAGAGACTTTCACGAACATACTAACATCATCATTATGTGTAAATACTCTCTGAATCTGTTTGATTTTGAATTAAATTCAAACCAATGTCCTCTAGGGGTCCAAAATTCAACCGTTACCCTATCCCGTAATAGTGGACCTTGGGCCCATAACCTACTGTTCCCGAATATCAACTGTTGGGGGCAGTTATATCAAGTTCGGCGAAACCCATATTGAAAGCAGCGTTTACTTCACGTCAGCTCCAATAATGATAGTTTCACTGCCGATACCCTTAAAGATACAATAACTCCAACCGATGGTTATTTACGAACTGCCTACTGCCTATCACAATGTAGATGAAACCTGGTACAAAACAATCACTTCAAAATATGTGTTGCCAGTTTCACTAAAATATTTCGTGAGCCGCCGCAACACCAACAAACAGACAATGATCTCGAACTGAATTATTCGTAAGACTTTTATCATGAAACAAAGTACAACAGTTGGAACATGGGATGAACCCAAACATAGAAATGGCTGTATCACACATCCAATAAAACAGAACACTGTGTTCGCGAACATACGCTCCCAACGAGGGCAGCAGCATCCTAAGCTGCGCAACCCAACTCCAACCATTGCATCGGAACCATTCTCGAGCATCATTACGAAGTACACACACTCACCCGAGCCGACGGAACAGCAGCGCCAACAGCGACAGAGTGAGTGCCGTGAGATCCTACCGTGAGAGCAGCAGCGAACACCGCCGCCGCAGACGTCGTCATCATCATCGTCATCAACGACTCTCGTCGTCCAGCCAGCGTGGTGATGATAGTTCGTTCCATGCGCGTCGCGTGGGTTCTACGGGCGCGTAGAACATTCCACGTGTTTCCCGAACAGGAGAATATCGTTATTTAAACGCGACACCTTCGCGGTAGCGAATCAGTTGCAAATTTAAAGTGAACAAGTGATGAGCGTTCGCGTGGCTCGAACAACGCGAAGTGAAATTATTCAAAGTGAAATGTAAAGTGTGAATAGCAGTTAAGAGAGAAATAAAGTGTTAAGTGTAGTGAAAGTGATTTTTCCCTCGCGGTCCGAAATCCCCAATTCTCTATCTGCCGTGCCAATATACAGTCCAGTGCTTTCGCCTAAAATTTCTTGTGTCCATTGCCGAACACACTGTCTACGGCAAAGTTGTTGCGTATTGAGGCCTCTTTTAGGAAAAAAAAAATGGGAATATATATATATTTGAGACTTTATTGACAACCTGGAACATCCTGTACACCATAAAGTTTGATGAAACGGAATAATTGACATACCATTTGTTCTAAAAGCTGAATTTGGATACGGGTTACTTTTATATGTATGTTGTATTCATTTAACCTTCGTAAAGAATATCAAAAGGTGTTTTATATTCTGGAATGTTCTAGGTGTTCCAAACTGTCCTGTAGTGAAGTCCTCAAATCTACAAGAATAATGTCATGTGTTCTCGCCATAAATAGTAGCATTGCATAATCTGCTGGGATCCGTAAAGCTCTTAAAATGTACAATGTCATTAATAGATACTATTCCAGGTATTCCAGGTCAGCCAGGTAGTTTTCCTTGGAGTTCAGAACTTCCGGTCTAACACGCGTAAAAGCAGCCATATCTGATATACAGAGTAACGTTGCATAATCCAGGGGTTTTCAGACCTTTTGGCTTGCGGTGCACTTTTTGGGATAGAAATGTTTCGCGGTACACCTGTTCATCATTGCCATAGAATGCAATTTGAAATTTGTGAAAAACTCGGTCGTATCTTTCATAGCCACTTCCCTGGTGCATATACTGGGGCTTGCTTTGTGCATTATGAGGGGGGGTTTGCTTCGGCAAACCTAAGCGTCTGTTCTCCAGGAGGAGCGGCTCACAAGAGCGTCTGATCCCCATGTTAGGGGCGGCTGATCTACGTCCGAGTGCCAGGGAAGGACTCTAAGCTCAACTGTGCACTATGGTCCTCCGGAAAGTAGGGGGTTGGTGTTAGGCCCTACGAGCCAGCCGTAAAAAACCATTGTAACGGAAAATCAGCAACAGAATAATACGAACCGAGACCAACGGCAACGACAAAAGGACTTGCGATTGGAAGCTCGGTACGTGGAACTGCCGATCTCTCAATTTCATCGGGAGCACCCGCATACTCGCCGATATACTGAAGGAACGCGGGTTCGGAATCGTAGCGCTGCAGGAGGTGTGTTGGACAGGATCCATGGTGCGAACGTTTAGAGGTACCATACCATCTACCAGAGTTGTGGCAACACACGTGAACTGGGAACAGCTTTTATAGTGATGGACGACATGCAGAGGCGCGTGATCGGTTGGTGGCGATCGACGAAAGAATGTGCAGGTTGAGGATCAAGGGCCGATTCTTCAACATCAGCATAATAAACGTGCACAGCTTTCATTCCGGAAGCACTGCTGATGACAAAGATGCATTTTATGCGCAGCTCGAACGCGAGTGCGACCGCTTCCCAAACCACGACGTCAAGGTCATCATAAGAGACCTAAACGCTCAGGTAGGCCAGGAGGAGGAATTCAGACCGACGATTGGAAAATTCAGTGCCCACCAGCTGACGAGCGAAAATGGCCTACGCCTCATCGACTTCGCCGCCTCCAAGAACATGGCCATTCGTAGCATCTTCTTCCAGCACAGCCTCCCATATCGTTACACCTGGAGATTACCACAACAAACGGAATCGCAAATCGATCACGTTCTGATTGGTGGACGGCATTTCTCCGACATGATCGACGCCAGGACCTTATCGTGGCGCTAATATCGACTCGGATCACTAGTTGGTGATGGTCAAACTGCGCCCAAAACTCTTCGTTATTAACAATGCACAGTACCGGCGGCCGCCCCGGTACGAACTAGAGCGACTGAAGCAACCGGATGTCTCCACCTCATACACGCAGAATCTCGAGGCAGCGTTGCCGGACGAAGGTGTGCTCGATGTGGCCCTTGTGGAGGACTGCTGGAGTACAATCAAAGCAGCCATCAACAACGCAGCCAACAGCACCATCGGGTACGTGGAACGGAGTCGTCTAAACGATTGGTTCGACGAGGAGTGTAGAGCGGTTCTGGAGGAGAAGGACGCTGCGCCGGCGGTAATGCTGCAGCATGGAACCCGTCAGAATGTGGAGCCATACAGACAGAAGCGGAGCCAGCAGACCCGTCTCTTCCAGGAGAAAATGCGCCGCCTGGAAGAGGCGGAGTGTGAGGAAATGGAACAGCTGTGCCGTTCACAAGAAACACGTAAGTTCTACCAGAAGCTCAACGCATCCCGCAAAGGCTTCGTGCCGCAAGCCTAAATCTGCAGGGATGAGGATGGGAGCCTCCTGACGGACAAACGTGAGGTGATGGAAAGGTGGAAGCAGCACTTTGACGAGCACCTGAATGGCAAAGAGAATTTAGGCACGGAGGATCAAGGCAGCGGAGGAAATGACTATGTTGGTGCAGCAGAGGACGGGAACGAACCAACTCTCACGCTGAGGGAAGTTAAGGATGCCATCCACCAGCTCAAAAACAACAAAGCGGCTGGTAAGGACGGTATCGCAACAGAACTCATCAAGATGGGCCCGGAAGAGTTGGCCACCTGTCTGCACCAGTTAGTAGTCAAGATCTGGGAAACCGAACAGCTACCGGAAGAGTGGAAGGAAGGGATAATCTGTCCCATGCACAAGAAAGGTGACAAGTTGATGTGTGAGAACTTTCGAGCGATCACCATTTTAAATGCCGCCTACAAAGCGCTAAACGACATCATCTTCCGTCGTCTTTCACCTAAAGTAAATGAGTTCGTGGTAAGTTACCAAGTCGGTTTCATCGACGGCCGGTCGACAACGGACCAGATCTTCACCGTACGGCAAATCCGATCTTCACCGTACGACACATCCTCCAGAAATGCCGTGAATACCAGGTCCCAACGCACCGCCTGTTCATCGACTTCAAGGCGGCATACGGCAGTATCGACCGCACAGAGCTATGGGAAATCATGGACGAGAACAACTTTCCTGGGAAGCTTACCAGACTGATTAGAACAACGATGGACGGTGTTCAGAACAGCGTAAGGATTTCGGGTCAACTATCCAGTTCATTCGAATCTCGACGGGGACTACGACAAGGTGATGGACTTTCCTACCTACTATTCAACATCGCCCTCGAAGGTGTTATGCGATGAGCCGGGCTCAATAGCCGGGGTACGATCTTCACGAAATCCGGCCAATTTGTCTGTATTGTGGATGACATGGATATTATTGCTAGAACATTTGGAACAGTGGCAGAACTATACACCCGCCTGAAACGTGAAGCAACAAAGGTCGGACTGGTGGTTAATACGGCTAAGACAAAGTACATGCTGGTAGGTGGGACTGAGCGAGACAGGACAAAACTTGGCAGCGATGTTACGATAGACGGGGATATTTTCGAGATGGTACAAGAATTCGTCTACCTCGGTTCCTTGCTAACGGCTGACAATAACGTGAGCCGTGAAATACGAAGGCGCATCATCAGTGGAAGTCGTACCTACTACGGGCTCCAGAAGGAACTACGGTCAAAAAAGATTCGCCCCCGCATAAAATGTACCATGTACAAGACGCTAATAAGACCGGTGGTTCTCTACGGACACGAGGCATGGATGATGCTCGAGGAGGACCTGCAAGCACTCGGAGTTTTCGAGCGACGTGTGCTAAGGACGATCTTGGGCGGCGTGCAGGAGAACGGAGTGTGGCGGAGAAGGATGAACCACGAGCTCGCTGCACTCTACGGTGAACCCAACATCCTGAAGGTGGCTATAGCTGGACGGTTACGGTGGGCAAGGCATGTTGCAAGAATGCCGGACAACAACCCTGCAAAGTTGGTGTTTGTTAACCATCCGGTTAGTACAAGAAGGCGTGGGGCGCAGAGAGCACGATCACGATGGGCGGACCAGGTGGAGCGTGATCTGGCGAGCGTTGGGCGTGACTGACCTTGGAGAGCTGCTGCTGCAAATCGAGTATTATGGCGGCAAATTGTTGATTCAGTGTTATCATGAATTTAATGATGGGCTAAATAAATGGAATGAAATGAAAACGTCAAATAAAAACGAAAACGACAAACAAGAACGAAAACGATAATCAAGTTGAAATTGAGCAAAAAAAGGTAAAATTGAGGCTAGGAAGTGTGACGTTGCTGGGTATTAATCCGTGGTGCCCAGGCCCGTGTCAATGGGCCTTTTTCTTTTATCCTTTTTTCCCGAGAGTGGTTCCGGTGATAGGCTTCCCGGACGAATGAGCCCTGTGAGCGAGTGACGGATGTGTGACCGTTATATTTCCCGGTTCCGGATCATTTGGCCGAACGCCACTTGGCCGAATGCCATTTGGCCGAACGCTATTTGGCTGAAAGGGTAATTTTGCCGAATGCCGTTTGGCCGAAAAATGAATGATGAACTTAAGTGAACATGCCACTGTTCCTCGCATCAGTATAACTCGAAAGAACAGCCTACGATTCAAAGAATTAAAAATCTTTGATAAAATATTGGCAGTTTCAACGCCAACTAATCCCTGAAAGTCAAAACTAGAAAGAATATCCTATGATTGAAAGAAGGAAATATTTCTGATGATCATATACCGCATTTAGTTCACCACTGGACTGCGCACTGAGTCTTCATAAGTGCGAAAACGTAAATAAAACTGCGCGATTGCATCAAATCAAATTGATGTCTTCAGCGCACTATTTCTTCGATGTATGCTGAATAAGTGCTCTGAAGACACTAAGTTGATTGGATGCAATCGCGCACTTCTATTTGCTTTTTCGCACTCGTGAAAACTAGTGCGATAGTCCAGTGGTGAACTAAATGCGCTATATTAATAGTTAGAATCTCAAAAACTTTCTCTGAATCCTTTTGATCATAATTCGGCCAAACGACATTCGGACAAACGGCATTCGGCAGAATGGCCGGACACCATATTTCCCGGACGAGTGTGCAGTGACTCCAGCGGCCTGCCCGTCCACATCTACGCGGCGTTCTCGGTCCGCCATTGCGAATCCTCGAGTTACCTCTCTCAGCCATCGCCATCTGCTGTAAACCCCTCGGATGCTCCAGTGTACAACCGTAAGTCAAACCCACAGCTTTCAACAAAGTTAGGCCGAGTCGGCCAACCGCAGCCAAAATCCAGCTCACGGGTGGCAAAAACGCCGTTATATCCGATCACGACAATTGTTTGTTACCCGCATGCATGCATAAGCCCTATATAGTGACGTCACCAATAAATTTGTAAAAGGTAGCTTCAGTGTTGAAAAGAGCTTCCCAGAGTAATCAGGCCTTTCACCAAGTTCTCTTTTGTGTGTCCTCTTCTGGGTTCATAAAATAACCGTTCAAGCCTTGTTCCTTCAAGGATCATTGTGTAATCTGCTCCTGCTCGGATTGATAATCCAGATCTTACGTATGGGTGTGATAGCAATGTCCGTAAACGACCCTGTGGACTCATATCCCCGATGCCGTGAGCTAGCAAGTAACAATCTCGCCGAGGGTTACGGCAAGGTGACGATCTTTCGTGTTTGCTGTTTAACATTGCATTATATAGAGGGTGTAATAAGGAGATAAACACGAGTGGAACGATTTTCACGAAGCCCGTTCAGGCTCTAGAGAGGAATTACCGCGCCCGCCACTCGTTGGGGCTCACTGGTGATCGCCGACAACGACACCAGCAGAGAAATTCAGAGACGCATTTTGGCAGAAAATCGAGCTAATTTTGGACTCCGCAGAACTCTACGATCAAACAGAGTTCGCCGTTACACGAAGTCTACAAAACGCTGATTAGACCGGTAGTCCTCTACAGTGGTACAAATTCGTTTAAACGCACATACTTCTCAAAACATTATCTTTATGTTACTGCATAATAAAATTTATGACAATAACTCTCTAACAATCACTAGTAATAGTACTTGTTGAAATGTATATTGATATCAAAAATTGTGAAA
This sequence comes from Aedes albopictus, assembly GCF_035046485.1. Classification (NCBI taxonomy): domain Eukaryota; kingdom Metazoa; phylum Arthropoda; class Insecta; order Diptera; family Culicidae; genus Aedes; species Aedes albopictus. The sequence goes on along the minus strand of NC_085136.1, from coordinate 153,080,782 downwards.
TAGTTCTCCAATAACGAATATGGAAAACCCGAAAAAAGTGCGTTTAAACGAATTTTCCTCCAAAAATTAGACAGTTATTCCCTGATAAAAGTAAAACGAATTGAAATGAATTCATCGTCACTTGTGCAGATAGTACATTGCGTGAGTGTCTATCAAAATATATACCAATAAAACACAGATGACCTTAAAGTAAAATTTACCGTTCGAAAATCAAGTGCGTTTAAAGGGTGATACGGTCAAAATTTGGTCACACAATTTTTTTCATAACTTTAGATTGCGTACACCAAAACAGCTGATTTTTGGACCAGTAATGCTTCATTATATGTAGCTTATACCATAAAATTTTCATCAAAATCGGTTTAGTATTTGCGGAGATATTGTGAATCCTAAAAACTGCAATTTTAAAATTTTGTACAAAGTGGATTAAAAAATAAGAACCCATTTTTACTCTTTTTTTTATAGAGCCAGAAATACTGAACCAATTTCAATGAAAATTTTTCTGTGTGTAAAGTATACATATCAAAATGTTATGTAAAAATTTCATTCAATTTGATTCAGCCGTTACAAAGTTATATTTGTTTAGGTGGTCAAATTTTGTCAAATTTTGTCGAGTCAAGTCAAATTTTGGTCACACAATTTTTTTCATAACTTTAGATTGCGTACACCAAAACAGCTGATTTTTGGATCAGTAATGGTACATTATATGTAGCTTGTACCATAAAAATTTCATCAAAATCGGTCTAGTATTTGCGGAGATATTGTTGAACCCTGAGATCCGCAATTTTAAAATTTTGTGCAAAGAGGATTCATATATTTTTACTGTTTTATTTATAGAGCCAGAGATACTTAACCGATTTCAATGAATATTTTTCTGTATGTGTAGTATGCATATCAAAATGTTGTGTAAAAATTTCATTCAATTTGATCCAGCCGTTACAAAGTTATATTTGCTTAAGTGGCACCCGATCAGTTTTTTTCATATTCAAACTGCTACAACTTTGAAAGTATTCATACAAAATGGCTCAAAATTTTACTAAGAACGTATTTTCATAATAGTACTATACTGTAAAATTTTGATAAAAATCGGAGCAGTATTGGTAGTTCTATAATCAAAATTGTGCTTTATTGACCTTAAATTTCCGAAAATTTACTATGGAGCGCCTTTGCACAAAATTTTAAAAAGGTAGGTCGATGGTTTTGTCTATATATCAACCAATACTCAATCGATTTTGATGAAAATTTTATGGTATAAGCTACATATAATGTAGCATTACTGGTCCAAAATTCAGCTGTTTTGGTGTACGCAGTCTAAAGTTATGAAAAAAATTGTGTGACCAAATTTTGACCGTATCACCCTTTATACGAATTTGTACCACTGTATGGGCACGAAACATGGACTCTACGTGCAGAGAACCAACGCGCCCTTGGAGTTTTTGAACGAAAGGTGTTGCGTACCATCTACGGCGGAATTCAGATGGAAGACGGGACTCGAAGAAGGCGAATTAATCACGAGCTGCATCAGCTGTTGATCGAAGAGCCATGCGACCGGTACAAGAAGACGTGGTGCGCAGCGAGCTAGGTGGGTTGATCAACTGGAGCATGATTTTCGGACCCTTCGCAGAGTACGGAACTGGAGACTCACAGTCATGAACCGAGTAGAATGGAGACGACTCCTATGTACAGCGGAGGAAACTCAGGCTTTAGTCTGACCGGTATTCCTGGAGGTAGTCCTAGAGGAATTCCCGTAGCAAGCTGACCTTCTAAAATAAAATAATCCATAACACAGAAGAATGATCATTACCTTAGAGTGGGCAATTGGTAAGAAAAAAAAACAAGACATTTAATCCTTCAACATTTACAAGTAATATCGAACGATTTTAACTCGTCTTTGCACCATGCCGATAGTTATTATCATTCTTAGCTTGCGAATATGCAAATAAAGAAATGAAACCAGTCCATTGATATACATATTATTATAATCTTTTTTTTTCAGTAGGACTCGTAAATCAATACATACCAACTCATCCCATTGCTTCGCAGGTTGTAATGATTTATAACTGGCGAAGCTTCTTTTGCAGGTAATATGATGCAAATTTAATTCAGCCAGTAGCTGCATATTTAATGACGTGATACAGCTTAAAAATTAGATGCAGCCCACTGCGATAAAACGTCCAATAAATTTACAACTAACTACTCTTGAGGACCCGCAGCGTTAATGCATTATTTGTGAATTAGACTGGCTCGTGTACATATATCTCATTGCAGCTAAAACAAACATCAACAACCAACCAAACACTCCTCTTCCATCGACAAACCCATCGACATCTAACGCGACATATGATACGCTACCGCTATAATTAGAATGCAGTCTGGTTTATTGACGGATTAATTTTATGACAAGTCCTTAGCCACCGTGATTTTTGAAGAACGTCTACCAATGCCAGACGGCAGGTAGAACAACTAGCTGGAGTAAACGTGCGTGTGTGTCGTTAAGGACAAGGTATTTGGAGTACATAGCTCAAAATTTCTAGAGCACCGTTTTTTAGAACCGTTGAACGGATTTGGATGAAAATGCATCACGCTAATTGCTCAGTGGTTGTCAACAGCGTGATGCATTTTAATCCAAATCCGTTCAACGGTTCTAAAAAACGGTGCTCTAGAAATTTTGAGCTATGTACTCCAAATACCTTGTCCTTAAATAACAGCAATTAAAATTTAAGCACCAAAATTACATGCTACGTGACAGCACAGCACAGCACCGTGGTTGAAGACAGCATTAGCGCAAATTTTGAATTCCTGTGCAGCCTGTGGAATGTCAAGGCTAATCGTCAGGTGCGGACAAGGTGTTACTTTGATGACTTGAATTTAATTCTAACCACTTGGTGGTCTCACATGTTGTTCTTGTGCAAAAATTAGCTGATGGTTACTTCATTGCCAGCCATAGAGGGTGACTTGTTGAATTTTTAGCAGGTTTTTCTATTGGTCAAGGAGTTTTCGTTGGTCAAACATGTAGACTTGATGTAAACCACATTCCTCACAACGAACGATCAAACAATTTCGATAATAACGAATAATTATACAAAAATTGTATTTTTGCTTAAAATCACTGAAGCTTAGAAGCATTTTCACTTAAATTCTACAAAATGCAGATAAAAACATAAAAAGAATTGCAGAAAATATGTCATTGTTACGATAATTGTACAATATTCACAATTTCTTGGTACAACCATCTTATTGAATGATCCCATTAGACGTGAACTCCCTGTTTGTAATGAACAGATGTCGAGCATCCATGACTGCAAATCAATTATAACAAATCGCTAACTTTTGTCTTCGATCGCGGCTTGCAATCGTTGACCAATCAATCAGCTGTACGAGCTTTATGGCTTCATCAATTGTCTGACTGCATTGAACTTAACAAAGTGTCCAACAAACTAAGTACGAGATCGCATCCGAGTCATCGATCTAGAACTAATTGTGAGTGACCAGTGGCAGTACGGTGGGCGCAGTCGGAGGTCGGCATCATTACCCATTGAAAGAAAATGAGCCGTTCATCTGACATCTGAGCAATGCACCGTTCAATGATTGCGGTCTCCCAGTCCCGGGATGATCTGATCGACAAAGATCTCTTCATGAACGAGGTACGTAGATGCTTTGAGGTTCCGCCATGTAGAGAGTACGGTAAAGCGTGCCTGATTGTTTATTCATGTCAATGGCAGTGCACGCGTGTGACATTATAGGCTGAGGAGATGTCTTCATCAAAATGAATTTAATCATTTTCATTGTTGTCAATGAGCATAAAAAAGTCAACACTGACTGGCTGGTAAATGCTGGGTCGTTTGGCCGAATGATCATTAGGTAGGCCGTACGGTCATCAGGACGAATTGCAATTCAGTAGTTCTAGAACTGTAAATGATATGTTTAAGAATCTGTTAAATATTACAATAATTAGCTACCACTTCTACAATACTAACATAACGGGGTGAAACGGCTTTACAACTGGATTGAATCCAGTGCTGCGCGTGGTGTTGATTCGAATAGGTGGTTGCATCAAGCTGGAAATAATGTGATTTTTTTTTTCCGTTGGAGCAGACGCGACAGCTACCTATAAATTGGCTTTGGCGTTATTTTCGACGCTTCGGAATTTCTGAATTTTGTTTATTATGGTGGGATTCGCCTCGTTTTTTTTTCAATTTAATATTATATTTTGCTTCCAAGAATTCATCAAGGATACCTCAGTGATTCCCTCTGAAATTCCCTCAGGAATTCATTCTAGATTTTCTCCATGGATACCCTCTAAAATCTTTGCAAAGATTCCCTTTGGAATTCCTCAAGAAGTCCTCTCAATGTATTCCGCTGATTCCTTCAAGGATTCTTCTAGAAATTGGATCAGGAGCTCGTTTACTTATTCCTGCTGGGATATCTCGCAAGATTCTATCCAGCGTTTATTATGATTTTTAAAAGTTTCTTTTAGGAAATCCTTCAAGTTTTTCTTTCAAAACTCTACTGTCCGAGAGTAATCAAGTCCCGGGATTCTTTCAAAGTATTGTCTAGAATTCGGGCTGCAAAACGGCGAGTTGAGAAGGAGAGCGTCCACGGGTCAAGCGATGACAAAGACCGCCAGGTAAGGGTTGTGTGCTTAGCTGGTAGTGCAGCCTGGGTACTGTTGTCCTTCTGACTTCAGCTAGATTGAGGAGGTACGACCCAAGCATCTGTTCACCAAGGAGGTGCGGCTCAAACAGCGTCTGCTCTGGCATACAGTGGCTGAGTAAGAAACGCTGCACCACGCCCAGCTAGATTCAAGGTGGTAGCCCCATCAGCGTAGTCGTCCCAGTGCTGGTTGGGACGTTAACCAGAACTGGCACGATGGCGCTCCGGCGAGACAGGAGTGTTGGCGTAGGCCCAATAAGCCACCCGTAAAAATCCCCATTGCGAATAACATAGGAGAAAATACGACTCGATACAATCGGCAAAGACCCACGCGACGAAATAAGGACTACGATTGGAAACTTGGAACATGGAATTGCAAGTCACTAGGTTTCACAGGATGTGACAGGATAATTTACGACGAACTACATCCCCGCAACTTTGACATCGTGGCGTTGCAGGAACTTTGTTCGACTGGACAGAAAGTGTGGAAAAGTGGGCATCGAGCGGCTACCTTCTACCAAAGCTGTGGCACCACCAATTAACTGGGAACAGGATTTATAGTGTTGGGCAAGATGCGACAACGTGTGATCGAGGGCAGCCGATCAACGCAAGGATGTGCATGTTAAGAGTTAAGGGTCGTTTTTTCAACTACATCATCATCAACGTCCACTGCCCACACGAAGGAAGATCTGATGACGAGAAAAAAGCGTTCTACGCGCAGTTACAGCAAACATACTATGGTTGCTCACCGCGTGACGTGAAAATCGTTGTCGGCGACATGAACGCGCAGGTAGGAAGGGAGGAAATGTACAGACCGGTAAGCGGGCGAAACAGCCTGCACGCCGTATCGAATGATAATGGCCAGCGAAGCGTAAAATTTTGCAGCCTCCCGTGGTATGGTAGTCCGAAGCTCCTTCTTCCCCCGCAAAGATATCCATGAAGCCACCTGGAGATCACCCAACCATCAAACAGAAATCCAAATCGACCACGTTCTAATCGACGACAAATTCGGATCACTACTTAATAGCTGTATGCATGCGCTCAAAACTTTCGACGGTTATTATTGCTGTGTGCGTTCAAGATGCAAACGGTGCCCAAATGCGCTCTAAACGCGGTAACAGTGTTACCAAAGGCAACATGGCAACCATAGTCAAAACCACCGCCAACCTAGGATTCAAAAGCTCCCACTGACATTGGGTTACTTGTTAGAAAATTTTACCGCATTTGGTGCTCCCGCATTTGATATTTGCATTTCGAATGCACACAGCAATACCATGCGTCGAAGTCGAACGCCGCGGCTAAACATCGAGCAGCTGCGTAACGTAGAAGTGGCTCAAGACTACGCGCAGCAGCTAGCAGTGGTCCTACCAACGGGAGAGCAGCTTGGTTTATCTGCATTTGAAGATGGCTGGAAGGACATCCGATCCGCCATAGGTAGTACCTCAGCTGCAGCACTAGGCTTCGCGACTCCGAATCACAGAAACGACTGGTACGACGGCGCATGTGAACAGTTGAAAAACGAGAAGAATGCAGCATGGGCGAGAATGGTGCAACACCGTACGAGAGTGAATTAGGCACGTTACAGACATGCGCGGAACAGGCAGAACTCAGTCTTCCGGATGAAGAAGCACCAGCAGGAAGAACGAGATCGCGAAGCGATGGAAGAGCTGTACCGCGCTAAGGACACACGAAAGTTCTACGAGAAGCTGAACCGCTCGCGCAGAGGCTTTGTGTCGCAAGCCGAGATGTGCCGAGATATCACGGGAATATTCTCACGAGCGAGCGTGAGGTGGTCAAGAGGTGGCGGCAGCATTACGATGAGCACCTCAATGGCGACGTTGCAAGCACCGAAGGTGGCGCGGTAACAGATCTAGGAATACGAGCGCAGGACGGAAGATTCCCAGCCCCTAACCTCCAAGAGATTGAAGAGGAGGTTAGCCGGTTGAAAATCAACAAAGCCGCTGGAGCAGATCAACTACCAAGCGAGTTACTAAAACACGGTGGAGAAGCACTGGGAGAGCACTACACTGGGTCATTGTCAATTAGTGGGAGGAGGAAGTATTACCGGAGGAGTGAATGGAAGGTATCGTGTGTCCCATCTATAAAAAGGGCGACAAGTTCGATTGCGGGAACTATCGCGCGATCACACTACTGAGCGCTGCCTACAAGATACTCTCTCAAATTTTATGCCGCCGTCTATCACCGATTGCAAGAGAGTTCGTGGGGCAATATCAGGCTGGATTTATGGGTGAACGCGCTACAACGGACCAAATGTTCGCCATCCGCCAGGTTTTGCAGAAATGCCGCGAATACAACGTGCCCACACATCACTTGTTCATCGATTTCAAATCGGCGTATGATACAATCGATCGAGAACAGCTATGGCAGATTATGCACGAATACAGATTCCCGGTTTGCGACGATGGATCGAGTGATGTGCGTAGTTCGAGTATCAGGGACGCTCTCGAG